>NC_081362.1:68410023-69062249 GCF_030684315.1 Stegostoma tigrinum | reverse complement strand
CCCTGCTCATGGCATTAGATAACAATAATATATGTGTCGACTGATGTTAGCAATCAATCTTTATTGATCCATCTGCATCACATTGAAATCCATCTAAATCAGCTGATTTGAGAAGAATTTCAGGAACAGAGAACTGGATTATTATGGAGGAAGCAGAAAAGTTGAGTCAGGGAAGTTCCTGCCACTACAAACAGAGCATGTGAGTGCCAAGGTGATCTGGTTAGAAGGCTCACCTCTCTTCTCTGGGACTTTGGCCAACATGTACTGAAGGCTGTTAAGTCATTTAGCCCTCATCAGTTCACAGTCCCACACAGATCCCATGACGCCTCCATTCCACCCTTGCTCATTCAATCATCTTGCCTTCAGAATCACAGGCCAGTTGGATCACAGAGGGCCATTCAGCCCACTGTGGCTGCACAACTCTCCACATGAGCATCATGACTGCTTTTCTTTTTCCCTGTACCTTTGCACATTGTTTCTATTTAAGTAATCATCCAGTCCCTCTTGAATGCCTTAGTTGAACCTGCGTGCACCAGTCTCCCTGACAGTTCAATCCAGACCCAAACCATTCATTGTGTGAAAAATTACTTTCTTGCATTACATTTACTTCTTTTGGAAATCACTTTAAATCTGTACCTTCTTTTAAAAGAGGAAACAGCTCTTTTTTCAACTTGCACATGCTTCTTGCCTACTCATTATGTGCAGAACTTATAATCCATATAATAGCAGTGGCATGTCATGAAATGCTCGTAAATTAACCCCAACATTCAGAAATCACTATTGAAGAAAACTGCTGCTCCCACAACCTTACAAATATATCAATCAGGCATCATCCTTAACATTAACAGTAGATGCCTTACTCTAATTCATACCTCTTAATCCTGTCCAGTTAAACAGATATTGAAAAAGAAGCAAATAAATTATTGTACTTCATAAAATGTCAATAAAAGCTAATACCTCCTTCAATTATGTAAACAGACTACTACAGATCTTATATATTGGTGAGCCTTGGAGTTCAGCCAAGCATTTGTAATGAAGCCATCTGACAACTTTATCAGCATTGCCAGTTGGCCAGGACAGGAGTGCAAGGTTTTGAGCACAGCTTCTGTGCCTTCTTCTCAAATGAGTGAACATTATCAGAACAGGAATAGTGTAGGAATGGAGGCGTTGAATCTCGCTTGCTTTTTTTGATGGGAAAATCTGGGTTCCTAAGTCCAAAAGAACCTGCTCTCTGAGGATGCGACACTTAGCAAATGTCAGGTCAAGGATTATTCATATACAGTATTCTAGATGTGTAATGCATTTCACTGAAAATCCTCCCCATTTTGTTTGAAACATTGAAAGATAGAAACTTCAAATGAATATGAACATGTGGTCAAGGAGCAGGAGTGATCATTCAGTGCCTTGAGCCTGTTACACCATTCAATATGGTTGATCTGACTGTGTCCTCAAATCCACGTTCCTGCCTAGTCTTGATAAACGTTCACCCCGTACACTATTTATGCAGTAGTACTCCAGGATGATATTTCGGGGATTGAAGCAACAATTGTTTTCCCTATAAAAGTAAACGCTCGCGTATCTACCAGTAGGTCTTTGGATTTTCAACACAGAACATGATGATTGTTAGAGTTGTGGCACAGGTGGAACCTGTTCCACTGGTGGCACAGAAGCTATGGTATAGTGCTCATTTGTTACGATTAAAAACTAAAATGCTTCCATTTTTTATTTATGTTACAGTAACATTCAAACATTCATTTTATCCATCAACCATAAAAAACAGTCAAGACTCAGCAATGAAGAACATTAAGCCCGCATATCCAAGGCACTGGGTTGAAAACATGTTAAGTAATAGGAAAACGTATGTTGTGATGTATCAGAAGCAAACAGTTTGCAGGTCTCACTGTTAACAAGCTAAGTTACTTCACAGTATTCCCTTCTTTATCTCTGGTTGGGAATCCTTGCCAAATTTTATCACGGTAATTACAGCTCCGAAATGTAAATAGTATTATGCAACCATTTTGGGACATGTTTGTACTTCTTATAGAACGTACTTGCATTGCAAAGAAAATATCTTACAAATCAGCAGCGATTCAAAATGGGGAAGGGAGTGGGGAGTTTAACAAGCACTAGGGGATACTGTGCTATGGTTGATACTGATAAACAAGTATTTTTGATACAGATAAACAGGAATTTTTTAACTAAGCACAGGTTATATAACCACAGTATTTATTTACTTCGAATTGTGGTCTTGGTTAAATGGTGACTGGAGAGCAACAACAGGGATAAGCAGATATCTACCTGGTCCAAGAATTCCTGGTAATATGAATTAGTTTGCCAAGAGATATCATGTTGCTTGTTTCACGATGTCTGTAAATTTTGCGTAGGATTTGATCACCTGTCCATTCTATACTTGTTGAGGTAGGAAAATAGCCTAAATGGGTGCATAATGTCAAAATAGACATACAAAATTGATTAGATGAAATGTGTCAATTCAAAAGGCAAAAGTTGGTGATAGATCTTACTGAGTTGTGCCATAAAAGCTGGGTTAAGGAGGTGAAAAACTGACTATTGTTCTTGCTCCTGCTTACGTTCATTGACCTCCGATAGAATGTGAAGACTTACCCACGCAGATTAGAAGCAAGGTTTGTATCTGAGTATCTCAGGATTAAATACTCATTAAGCTACCTTGCTCTTACTCTAACATTCTGTCCTGCTGGAATGTTCCAATAAGCACAACACAAGAATCATACAATCCCTATTGATTGGAAGCAGACCATTCAGCCCATCGAGTCCACATCGACCCTCTGAACAGCATCCCACCCAGACCTACCTCTCTACCCCTTCACCTCCCATGGCTAATCCACCTAACCTGGACATCCTTGGACACCACAGGGCAGTTTAGCACAGCCAATTCACCTAACCCACATACCTTTGGACTGTGGGAGGAAACCCATGCTGGTGGGACAATGTGCAGAGTCCACACAGTCACCCGAGTTGGAATCAAACCCAGGTTCCTGGTGCTGTGAGGCAGCAGTGCTGACCACTGAGCTACCGTGCTGCACAAGCTTGAGAAACAATACCCCGTCTTCAGCTCGACACTTCACAATGTCTCGAATTCAATATTGAATTTTCACAACTTCAGAACCTGACCTCATGATGTCTGTCCTCTATTTTACTTGCATTTTTCTCCTACATAGCCCAAGGGCTTACCTTGTTAGTGTCTTGTTTTATACTTTAATTCCTCTTTCACCCCAAAAAGCAACCCCTTTGTCTTCTACACTGTACCTTTACAGGGTTATGGGGATAAGGCAGGAACAGGATACTGATTGTGGATGATCAGCCATGATCATAATGAATGGTGGTGCTGGCTCAAAGGGCCAAATGGCCTACTCTAGCACCTATTGTCTATTGTCTCTTCCCCTTCTTCCACTGTCAAAAGTATATAGTCTATAATTTTCCAATCCCTTTCAGTTTTGAAAAAGAGATATCTCAAACTCAAAGCATTAACTATGTTTCTCTCTCCATAGACACTGCCAGACCGTGTGAATTTCTCCAGTGTTTCCTATGTTTGTTTCAGATTTTCAGCATAGTTTTGTTTTTATTTGAAAACTTTGCTGAAATTTGTCATTTAAGCTAACACTTGAATGACATACTGGGGTTTCATGCACCCACAAAAATATGCCTCAATGTGAACAATGAAAAGGTGAAAATTGAAAAGTTGTGTTTCTTCAATTAAGAGAAAATGTAATGTATAAGTCAGGAGTATCACATGTTTGGAATACCTTCGTCTGTTTTGTACATTGGGTTATGCATGATTTCAGTGAATGCAAAACACTTGTGGCAAGAAATTGGATTTTATAGCACACACCCATTTGTCATTACAAGTGCGGGTAGGAACCCAGGAATGTCATCTGCGCACATAGAGCTGAATCTTACTTTGTTTTTGGTTGAGCCCAGGTTGTATGAGTTTTTTGGAGCATTTTTCACTGTAAGGCCTTGCATGCTGTCTCTCTCTTTTGTACCAAAACTCCACATTAATTACTTACCATGCCTCTACAGTGGATCTCAATTTTGGCCAGTTCTTACCATATGCAATTCCCAGAATACCACACCACTCAGCACATATCCTGGAATTCACTGGCATCGCTTGCACCATGTGACTTTTAAAAGCCCATTGTGTGCCCAGGCAAGCACTGTCAATCCAGAGCTGCCCTCCACAGTTCTTGATACTTACCTGCTTTGCCAACAGTTGGAAATTGGCACTCTGATTTGTGCGTAGGGACGTAGAGATCAAGTTGAACAGGCCAGTGCAGAGGCATGCCTTCTCAATGACATTCTCCTCTTCACTGGCACAAGGATGACCACCTTCTACCTGATATCTCAAACTCACCTTGTCTCTGCTACTGCAACCATCTCCCAGCAAAGCTCTTGCTGTACTACTCTCACTTATGTCTACAACATCATCATTCACAAGCTGCTACCCACCTCAACTCCTGACACCACTGACCCTGTATAGTCTCTGAATCACCAACTCACTCCGTTGGGCTCTCTCCCTAGAAAGTAACAGCTGTGCCACATACTTTCATCTCCCTGAATACCTTCCTGCTCCTGATTCCAGCCCACAACAGAGCCAAAAGATTCAAGATGAGTGCTACACTCCCCAGCATTCAACTATTCAACTCTTATATGGAGAGCATTCAGACTCTGACCACCCTGAGTAATGCCTCTAAGTGTCAGGAACAATGTTCAGATGCTCTCTTATTGGCACTTACATCACTTGCCATTTATTATCCCAAACCTGAACATTGTCCAAATCTTGCTACATTTGGACTCAGACTGTTTCAACATCTGAGGAGTCATTAATAGTGGCAAATGTTGTACCATGTTGTATCATCATTGACCATGAATGAATATTTTCCTCACTGATCAAATTGTACACTACCTCTGTACAACCAAATTAATTTACCAGGGCATTATCCTTTATATGCGTCAATGCCAATTTCATAGAACAAAAGCAGAAATTGCTGGCAAAACTGAGCAGGACTGGCAGCATCAATGGAAAGAAAGGAAAGTTAACATTTCAACTCCAGTGACTCTTCTTCAGAGTCTATTTCATTGTGTTTGATTCAGCCTTTGAACTTTAACATAGAAATCTTTAACACTCCGTGTTCAGAATAATCTCCAGTACTCTGGAGTCATTCAACTTACATATCTGAAGCAACTGCAGTTCTGTCACGCAGCTTAATAATGTCTTGCTCAGACCGTGTTTTTTTTCAGTGTTTACCACTTCCAGTTTTCTGAAGTTGAGAGATATCTAGAATGTCTATCAGACAAGCCATTTCTGTCACTAATAATCTTTATTCATCTTCCACCCAAGGCACCATTGCACTGCATCTTTGTAAAACCTGATCTTATTTAGATTTCAGAGATTGCCCTCACTTCCAGTCTCATTCTCAGCTTTCAGAAATTGGCAATGGCCAGAGTTGGTTTTGATTTCATCTGAACACTGCTCTGTACCTGTATTTCATTTTGAATGATACACAAATATTTCCACATTTTTCATATGATGACAATCATAGGACTGTCCAATTATCTTTAAACAAAAACTTTTATCCTTTGTTTATGTTTCAGTTTTATTCACTTCTGTCATGAATTATATTTATCAGTTCTTGAAGACCCATCACTATTTCATTAATAGTGACCTGGTTTTTGAGGTCAGCAGTGAAAAGACAGCATTCCTGGTGTCCTTGAAAAAATAGGTCCACAAAGTTTCGGTGTACTCTAGAGTTTAGATTTCCTCTGTTCCAATATCGCTTTCACTTTGGCGGCACCAATAGAGGATCTGTAGCATCCAACAGATTTGAATGTGTCTGGAAAAATTAAAATTTATTGCCTATCTCCAGTTCTCCTCGAGAAGGCACCTTCTTAAAACACTGCAATCAATGGATTTGTGGATACACCCACAATGATAGATGTTCAAGGATTTTGACCCAGTTGTGGTGGAGAAACAGTGATGTACTGCCAAGTTTTAAGGTGTGACTGGAGGAAAATTTGGAAGTTGTAATGTTCAGAGTGTGAAAATAGTTAAGTCCCCTGGGCCGGATGGGATTTATCCTAGGATTCTCTGGGAAGCCAGGGAGGAGATTGCCGAGCCTTTGGCATTGATCTTTAACTCGTCATTGTCTACAGGAATAATGCCAGAAGACTGGAGGATAGCAAATGTGGTTCCCCTGTTCAAGAAGGGGAGTAGAGACAACCCTGGTAATTATAGACCAGTGAGCCTTACCTCAGTTGTTGGTAAGTGTTGGAAAAGGTTATAAGAGATAGGATTTATAATCATCTAGAAAAGAATAATTAGATTAGAGATAGTCAGCACGGTTTTGTGAAGGGTAGGTCGTGCCCCATAAACCTTATTGAGTTCTTTGAGAAGGTGACCAAACAGGAAGATGAGAGTAAACCGGTTGATGTGGTGTATATGGATTTCAGCAAGGCTTTTGATAAGGTTCCCCACAGTAGGCTATTGTACAAAATGCGGAGGAATGGGATTGTGGGAGATATAGCAGTTTGGATCGGAAATTGGCTTGCTGAAAGAAAACAGAGGGCGGTGGTTGATGGGAAATGTTCATCCTGGAGTCCAGTTACTAGTGGTGTACCGCAAGGGTCGGTGTTGGGTCCACTGCTGTTTGTCATTTTTATAAATGACCTGTATGAGGGCATAGAAGAATGGGTTAGTAAATTTGCAGACGACACTAAGGTCGGTGAAGTTGTGGATAGTGACGAAGGATGTTGTAGGTTACAGAGAGACATGGATAAGCTGCAGAGCTGGGCTGAGAGGTGGCAAATGGAGTTTAATGCGGACAAGTGTGAGGTGATGCACTTTGGTAGGAGTAACCAAAATGCAAAGTACTGGGCTAATGGTAAGATTCTTGGTAGTGTAGATGAGCAGAGAGATCTCGGTGTCCATGTACACAGATCTTTGAAAGTTTCCACCCAGGTTGACAGGGCTGTTCAGAAGGCATACAGTGTTTTAGCTTTTATTAATAGAGGGATCGAGTTCCGGAACCAAGAGGTTATGCTGCAGCTGTACAAAACTCTGGTGCGGCCGCGCTTGGAGTATTGCGTGCAGTTCTGGTCACCGCATTATAAGAAGGATGTGGAAGCTTTGGAAAGGGTGCAGAGGAGATTTACTAGGATGTTGCCTGATATGGAGGGAAGGTCTTACGAGGAAAGGCTGAGGGACTTGAGGCTGTTTTCATTAGAGAGAAGAAGGTTGAGAGGTGACTTAGTTGAGACGTGTAAGATAATCAGAAGGTTAGATAGGGTGGATAGCGAGAGCCTTTTTCCTAGGATGGTGATGGCGAGCACGACAGGGCATAGCTTTAAATTGAGGGGTGAAAGATATAGGACAGATGTCAGAGGTAGTTTCTTTACTCAGAGAGCAGTAAGGGTATGGAACGCTTTGCCTGCAACGGTAGTAGATTCGCCAACTTTAAGTACATTTAAGTCATCATTGGACAAGCCTATGGACGTACATGGAATAGTGTAGGTTAGATGGGCTTCAGATTGGTATGACGGGTCGGCACAACATCGAGGGCCGAAGGGCCTGTACTGTGCTGTAATGTTCTATGTTCCTGTGTGCTTGCTGCATTTAACCTTCTCAATGGTAGAGGCCACAGGTTTGAGAGATACAGTCGAAGATTTGGCAAGTTGATGCAGACTCAGCAGGCCAGTAGAGGACCTTAGCATTGACTGTATGGGTGAGATACCAGTTAAGCAGCCTGTTTGTTCTGGATGGTGCCAAGTTTCTTTACTGTTATTGGAGATGTCGGAAGGGAAGCAGGAGATTTCCAGGAAAGTGAGCAGTATTATGCCACACTTTTGCATCTAGTGGACAGCTTTGGAGAGGCAGGAGTCTTAGAGTCACAGAGATATACTGCAAGGAAACAGATCTTTTGATCCAACTTGCCCATGCCAACCAGATATCCAATATAAATCCACTCCCATTTGCCAGCATTTGGCCCAAACCTTTCCTATTCATATTCCCATCCAGATGACTTCTAATTGTTGTAATTGCACCCATCTCCACCACTTCCTCTGGCAGCACGTTCCATACACACACCACCCTCTACATGAAAAAGTTGCCCCTTAATTCCCTTTTATATCTTTCACCCCCTCACCTTAAACCTATGCCATTTACTTTGGACTTCCCCACCCAGGGAAAAGACCTTGTCTATTTACCCTATCCATGCCCCTCATGATTTTATAAACCTCTATAAGGCCACACCACAGCCTCCAACGTTCCAGGGAAAATAGCCCCAGCCTATTCAGTGTTTTCCTATAGCTCAAACCAGCCAAACCTGGCTTTATCCTTGTAATTCGTTTCTGAACTCTTTCTAGTTTCACAACATCCTTCCTACAGGAGAGAGACCACAATTACATACAATGCTCCAGAAGTTGTTAAACCAATGTCCTGTACAGCTGCAACATGACCTCCCAACTCCTATACACAGTGCACTGACCAATAAGGCAAGCATACTAAATACCTTCTTTACTATCCTATTTACCTGCGACTTCGCTTTGAAGGAGCTATGAACCTGCGCTCCAAGGTCTCTTCTCTTTGTTCAGCAACACTCCCCAGGGCCTTACCATTAAGTGTATAAGTCTTGCCCTGATTTGCGTTTCCAAAATGCAGCAACTCACATTTATCTAAATTAAACTCCATCTGCCACTCCTCGGCCCATTAGCTCATCTGATGAAGATCCCATTGTACTCTTGAGATAAGCTTCTTCACTGAGGGGGTGACTTATTCACTGCAGAAATCCTGGCATATGATCTGCTTTTATAGCCACATTGTTTTTGTGCCTGATCCAGTTCGGTTTCTGATCATGGCAACCAGTGTCTTCCCCCAGAAATTCCTAAATGACCAATGTTCAGTTTTGTTCTCAGTGAGAATGATTCTGAAAGCACTGGTTTGTATCCTAGCAGTGATTCTTGATTGAATCTATGCAGACCATTATACTGCACCCTGTGAAGGAACAGGGTATCACTGTCAGCAATTTCTCAATTTCCACTACCAAGTAAGCATGGGCAGAAGCACCTTGGGTGGGTTCACTGCCTTGAAGATGTGGTATTCAGGCAAACTGCTATTGTTGTTGATGAAAGAACTGTAAGGTGGATATTTTAGCCTGTTTACTCATGCCACTGGACCTGGTTTATATCTGAATTACACATTTAATGCAGCATCCTTAAAACTAGAAGGGCTTGCTAAGTGATATTAAAAAGACGTGCCTTATCGGTGTGTACTGCATTCAAATCATATGGCAAAGGAACAGTACACTAGCCAGCTGTAAGAACAGTGGTCATCTTAAATTTGTAAAGTAATTATTTGCAAATTTTAGATGCCTGTTTTGCTGCTGACAGGTTGTTGTCGTTATGCTTTTTGTATGTATGTGATTGAAAATGTTTTTTTGTAAAGCATCCTTTTTGTGGTAATTTATTACATCAGTGAAAATCAACTCAATTACTAACTGCCTTTCTCATTTCTGACAAGAAACATGAGAATCCAGGTTGAGTTTCTGGTAAACAAAGTGCAGTTTAATTACTTCTAGCCATATTTAGCAGCACAGAGGCTGTTTACTACAAATTGACAGCAGCTGTCCCATCCAAGCACCAAGTCAGCTTGTTCTTGTCATCATAAATGATCGTTAAAAAAAATTGTAAATGCAGGAACGATAGCTATTAAAAGAAGCAGCACATGGTATTCAGATTACATGATTGCATATAATTTTGAACAGAGGTAGGAAATCCAAATGTCAGAGCAAAAGAAATTGTCTATCAAGGTATGAAGAGGAAAGGAAATTAATCAGTAACCTTTGTGTTGATCTAAATATATGGCAGGGTGGGTGTGATAGTTAAGATAAGCTGGTCTTATTTTCCTATTTGATGAGTGCATTACTGAATTAATGGCCTTTGTCAACTACTTTTGAATTTTCCTTATTCAGGAAAGATCCATATTTGCAATGTGACTCAATTATTTTGTCATGTGCCACAAGATTTGGCACCATGCATTTCACTGTTCAGACATCACCACTGCCATTTTGCCCAAACACCATTTTGTTGAGGGCTTTAACAGACACACAGAGAGCAAACTGCCATAATTATGCAGAGTAGTCAAACACTGTCATCAAGCAATGCATAACACTGATGCCTGAACTGTTAATTAAAGCTTAATGCTCCAGCTAAAGTCTTGATGGCTGAACAAGCATTCAGCAACAGGAAGGATGTTTTGGCAATATTTAAAAGGATCATTAACTGCATACATTTTTGTTGCTGATTGATTTCTACTTGTGCAGTTTGCACAATTGTTGGGGTTTTCGTGGTTTCTAGAGTAATTTGCTAAAGTTACAACATGTGATAAAGGGGTTGATTCTTAGGATTTTGTACAAGATATATGTGCCCAGACCAAATGCCGTATATCATCCTGTGTGTGGCCCAGTTTCCTGGCCGCAGTACTGGTGACTTCATTTTGTAGCATTTCACGGTTGCATCTGTATTGAGTCAGGAAGGCAAACTGCAGAGCATGTTCGAGGCAACAGGGGCTATTTTTTGATGACATGGCTAATGACTCTGATGCACACGACATATGCATATGTGGCTGCTTGTAACTAATGAAAGCAATCCTGCTGCAGAAAGTATGATAGGCTACCCCATTGAGTGTTTAAAGAAAGCTTCCACTACCTTCATTGCTGTGAAGGAGACCTACGGTACTCAGAACAGTGACTATTTGGAATCATGGTAGCCTCCTTTAAACTGCAAACATCCCAAAGTCGTAGAACCATGGAATAGTTGCATCGCAGGAGTATGCCAGTTGACCCATCATTTCCGTGCTAGCTTCTGCAAGAGATAGTTATAGAATTATAGAACTTTACAGTACAGAAGAAGGCCATTGCGTCTGTACCAGCTACTGAAGGAGTTACCCAGCTAGTCCCCCTCTCTAGCTCTATCTCCATAGCCAACTAACTTCATATTCATCACATCTTCTGCTGCCCTTTCCCTGCTATACTGCAACTTTCCTTCAACAATTTAATTTTCTTTTCAAAGCCACAATGGAATTTGGCTCCACCACACTCTTCAGACAGTGCATGTCAATGCCTAGCCACTCATCAGAGCACACTTCTGTTACCAGCTATCGGATGACTGGGAAAGGTGTATGAGGATAGCAGTAAGAAGTAAGAAGGAAATGAGCATGCCCCCTCGCTGCCTGTCTCTCAAACTGCACATAAAATTCAAGCATGTTATGATTGCTACTGCCTAGGGGCATGGTCATGATGAGGTCATTGATTAATTTTGGCCCATTACACAATACCAGGTCCAGTAATAGCCTACTTTCTGGTTGCTCCCGGAACATGTTGTTCTGAAAAACTAACCCAAAAAACATTCTGTCTTCACCTATTTGATTTTTCTGCTCTATATGTAGATTAAATCTCCCATGCTTATTGTCATGCCTTTCTGACAGGCACTCATTATTTCTTCCTTTGTGCTCCGCCTTAGCTTGTGGTTAACTGTTAAGGGACCTGTACATCACCCTCGCAGGTGGTATTTCACCATAACCATTTCTCATCTCTAACCAAACTGCTTCCATATCCTGTTTTCGTGAACTGAGCTTGTCCTTCTCTATTGGACTAATTGTGGTTGGGGAGACAATAGTGTTGTGCTAATATAATTGGAATTGAATTCTAGAGCTGTAGACAGGACATAGATTTGAAGCCTACCATCCACATGGTGAATTCAATCTTTTAAAAGTCCAGAAATAAAAGCTGTTCTAATGATGACCATTTGTCGATTGTTGTTAAAAGCCTATCTGGTTCACTATAAATGTCCATCTGTTTCAGGAAAATATCCTGTAGGGAGAGAAATCTGCCACCTTTACCTGTCTGGTCGACATGTGACTCCAGACCAACAGCAAGATTGACTTTAACTGATCTCTGAAATGGCCTAAAGAGTTAATAGCTTAAAGGCAACTCTTTAGTAAATACTAACCTTGGTAGCAATGCCCACATCCCGTACAAGTCTAAAGGAAAAAAAAAGCCATCTCTCCATTTTTCCACTATTCTGAAGTCATGTCTCTCTCTGTGATGGTTACCAAGCCACACTTTTTCATTTCTATTTGTGATATTCGTTCATCTTTCTTGTTTCAAATACAATATGCACTTATATATGGAGCCTTTATTTTTATCCTTTTATATTATTTGTAAGCTCCCCCTTTATATGTTTGTTTACACTTGTATTTGCACTCTATATCCCTTCCTGTCGTATTATGTTTGTAATTTCCCATATTAATGCATTTCTGTCTGCCTTCTCTTTGTTCTTTGATTTACAATATCTTTCCAAATTTGATTCCATGCTCCTACGATTCAGTTTAAAAGCATCACTGCTTCTATAGTTATGTGGTTCACTAGAATACTGGCCGCAATATAAGTTTAGAATGTTCCACGTGTACGGTTCCCAATTACAACAGTACTGGTGTCAGTGCCCTGTGAAATGGAACCCACTTTTACTGCATCATTCTTTGAACCACATGCTTATTTCTTTCATCTTACTTGGCCTATGCCTTTTTACATTTGATTCAGGTAATAATCCAGAGTGATAATAACCCTTTGAGGTTCATCTTCTTTATTTAATGCCTAGTACCTTGTACTGAATGGGCAGAACCTCTTTCATTATCCTGCCTTTAGAATTGCAGAGTCATACAGCACAGAAAGAGACCAGTCCAACCTATCCATGCCAAACATAATCCCAAACTAAACTATTCCCACCTGCCTGTTCCTGGCCCAAAACTCTCCAAACCTTTCCTGTTCATATATCCAAACAATGTCTTTAAGCTTTATAATTGCATTGCACCACCACTTCATCAGGAAATTCATTGTCTTTGGTAGCTTTGTGGACTGATAACACAGGTTTTTGTATTCTCGTAATTTGCTGCAAAGAGCAATGTTGGTCCCCTTTGCTATATTGTTCCCTAAACCTAGCTGGTTCCTCTTTGCTCCCTGCTCAAATGGCTTCCTGTACTACAGTGCCATGGTCAATTAGTCAACCCACCCTGCAGCACTTGCTCTCATCCAGAACCTGAAACCTGTCGAACAGTTGCAAAAGCTGAGCCGCTTGCACACCTCTCCTCTCCTTGCCTGCCTCATTTGTGAGCATTTTCCTCTGATCCTGAGCACTGGAGAAATCAGACATCCTTTTCCTGATGGGTGCATCTGCCTCCTGGTACAAAATACCCACGGAGGTTTCTCCCTCCCTGATGTGTTGCACTGCCTGCAGCTCAATGACTCTGATTCAAAGCTCCTTGAGACTCAAAAAAATAAGTGCAGACATGCTTTCCCCGGATCATACTGCCATCCAAGAGTTCCCACATGCTACAACCATGATGCACCTTATTGTGTTGTAATTAATTATTTAATTATTTTGTTCAGTTATTTGTTTTTGCTTTTTACATATTTTATTAATACCACTTTTTAAACTATTTTAAGCCCTTGGAATAGACATAAATCACTTACTGCATTCTCATCAAAGGAGAAAAGCATAGGGTTGATATATGGTGAGTAGAGGGAATAAGGTAAGACATGGTTCTTTTCCCACCTGTAGTTAGTAGATCTGAATAGATTGTAGAATAAGAAGGGGTGTGGGAGAAGGCAGATTCTAGAGTGAGAACACCATCACTTTCGCTTGTTTCAACATGATGTCAGCCACGACCTCAGACGAGCATTAATTCCGCCATGTGCACAAGGACATGTGACCATGCCTTTCGCCACTTGCTGCATTTTTCTGCCTCTAGCTGTGTACTGTCTTGCCTTGTGAGAAAGAGGGCACTGTGCCAGTGAGTGTGGCACAATGTAGTTTGGTAATTTGGCTGCTATGGTAGTTAGCAGTCATTATGTGCAAGTTGTAAAATGTGGGTAACGAGGTTTGTAGCAGTATTTGGTATATCAAGAATGATAGAGAGTTTTGTGAGGTCAGTGATACAGACATGGTACTGTGAACAGCGTGTGCAGTTATTGATGTAGTTGGTTGGGACATGACAATAGAATGTATACTCGTTTGACCGTAATCACTCGCGTGAGATAAGTGAACATTTTTACAACTCTACTGTAAGGTCCTCAATGACTGACCCTTGGCATTGGCCTCTATATCTAACTGCACCCACTGCCATCAGCAGATTTGTCCAGACAGATCCAGACTCCCTGCCAAGTTCTTTACCAAGGCTTTCAGCGCAGCATCACAAAGTCTTGGAGCTCACACTGACATTTTGTGCCATGATTAAGTTTTCTCTTATTGGAATCACTTACAGTGTCCTGCTGCAACTACAGTGCTCTTCCTTTAAAAGCGGCAGGCTGGCTTTATTCATGTGAGCCCCTTTTGATTTTGTGCTCCTGCTCAGGCCTGCAGCCACTTGGTAACAAACTTAGTGTCGGCTGCACTCTGTGATCATACAAATTAGCAGGCAGGAGAAACTTTTGTGTGCTTCCTGTATCAAAAGCAACAGGAAATGGATTGTTGTACACCATGATCCCCGCACCATTTTTCAGAGTCTTGGGCATGGTGTTTTGAAGCTGAATATTGCTCCTATCTTTTATGTCTTGTATTAGTAATTCACTCACCACCGCTTCACGATTGGATGCATCGGTGAACATCACATTATCATCTTCATCTCTTCTATTAAGAAACTCCATCTGCAACTGAGGGGCACATTCTTTCTCTCTGTGAGCTGGAGGAGCCTTAGGGTGAGACTAAGCAATTTTAGTTCAACACAAAACAGAGATTTTAGTGTAACACAACCAACACTTATTTTCTCTCATTGAAGTATAACTTATATAAGTGAAAATGAATGAGAATCTGCAAATCTGAAAAGCAAGAAGTGTTGGAGACATACCAGAGGATATCAACATCTGACAAAACAAAAACGGATTTATATTATGAGGTGTTTTATCAGAAACACTGCCTCTCATTCCTCTTTCAGATGCAGTGGGCTTGTTTTTCTGATGGTTTCTGGTTTTCATTTTGCATTTTTACCACCACAATTAATGCTAACTGTCATTTATTAACAACACACTTGCTTTACATGCATACTTATATTATGCATGTGTTGACTGTAATTTGTCTCACACTAATGGCACTTTAGGAGCTTTTTCTGCACAGCAAATTAGAGGCTCAGTAGCATTGGAGATAAAGTGATGATCCACCATCCTTTCTAAGGAGCAGATCAGAAACAGCTAGGAAACTCAAACTGAGGATTTCATTTCATCTTCTGCTGCATTTCAGATGTTTTTTGTTGTACTTCCTGAGAGGCCAGCAGCTGAAATAATCTTTCATTGTTTGGTTCTTTTTCAACAGAGATGCAGGAACGTGTTTTTGTTGGCAGACTGATAGGGCTATCCACCTGACCGGCTTAGTCTCCACTTTGTCAGAGCTCACTGGAGCTGTGTGAACTGGTGCTTGGCTTGCTTTATTTTTTCCTACTTTTGATTACAGTAGAAAACAGCAGAGCACCCGTTGAAATTTGTAATGACTGCATCAAGAGAGAACGTTTTATAAGTGCACGGATAGAAGTTCAAGAGGTCAAGCATATTTCCTCTCTTTTATATTGTTTATGTCTTGCACATAGGAGTGTTCAGTGAAACTAATTTGCGATTCCCCTTTGTTGTTTTTTGAAGAAATTTTATCCTTTGGTTGCAAACTGTTAAAGTGCATTATAATATGTCTGTGGTTGTTTGATAACAATGTTTGCTCCTTCCCCTATTTGACAAAACGCTACTTAATTTACTGAGGCTGTGGATGGAATTGGGAATCCACTGTTCAGAGATCCCATACCCAGTGGTGTTTGTGTTGTTGAACCTGGTGTTTTGTTGTGACTGTAATTTTTTAATAGTCCTTCAGGGGGTTGTGGGATGGAAGGGGAGGGGGTCAGATTTTCATGCTCAAGAATGGCGGTGTTGAGAAGAGTAGCTTGTACTAATGAAAGAAGAAAAGAAGCTCATCTGCAACCTGACTGTGATGCACCAACTACCAAGCCAAAAAATGACATGCATTGCTGCATGTGAGTAACCACACCAAAAGCGACAGCATCATCACAGCCCTTAACTCAGCGTTTGACAGCATGGGGGGCCGGGGAGGGCTTTCAGACAACTTATTATTCTTCTGAATTTAATGTTTAGAGCATTCGTTTCCTGGGACTCTCAAAACTCCCCAGTACAAAGGAGGCAATCGTTCGTCAAAACTCATGAAAAACCAAAAGGCCCTCTTAAAGAGGGCAGACAGCTTGACATCAGAAGATGGCGTGGCTGTGGTACAAAGGACTAATTTGAGAACAATGTTTGAAGCTTCTCAGCAGGAAAAGAAGAGAACATCAACCGACTACTCTTCCTGGACGTAACGGTGGAACATAAGAACAACAGGGAACTCCAGACTCGCGTATATAGGATAACCATCCTTACTGATGGGATAATTAATTACTCCAGCAACCACCTCAACACCCATAAATGGAGCTGCATCAGGACATTATTCAAACAAGCTACAAAAGCACTGCAGCCAGCCGGAACTGCGCAAAGCAGAACTGGAGCACTTGTACGGAGTTTTTCAAAGGAATGGATACCCTAAAAGCACAATCTGCCATTATCTCCATAACGGATAACAACATGAAGACACTACATGGCCTGACACACTCGTCACCCTAATGTGCATCAGAGGCGTGTCAGACATGATCACAGGACTACTCAGACTCCTAGGTATCAGAGTAGCCCACAAACCAACAACCACCCTGCAACAGCTACTGATGAACGCATAGGATCCCATACCCACAACCAATAAAACCAATATAATATACAAAATACCATGCAAGGACTGAAAGAAACATTATAGAGGCCAAACTGAAAGAAAACTGACAATAAGGGTGCACGAACACCAAATAGCCACCAAGAGGCACAACCAATTTTCACTGGTCTCAGTACACATGGACAAAGAAGGATGCAAATTCAACTGGAACAACACATCTATAATAGCATGAGCCAAACAGAGACATGCCAGGAAATTTCTGCAGGCCTGGCATTCCAACCAGAACTCCATCAACAAACACATTGAACTGGACCCAATATACAGACCACTGAAGAACCAAACTGGAAGTAATGCCAACCACCCCAGCAAACCGAGGCATATGAATAACAAGCAGGACAGAACACTAATGCTTCACTGGAGGCACACTGACGATGTTACCTAGCAGGGTGATGAAATATCTGCAAGCAGACACACCAGCTCAGTCTGCAACCCCATCCACGACCTGAGCTACAAATCTTCTCAAAAACTGCCAGTATAAGTTATGTTAACATTCTCCTTATAAACCGTTTTTAACCTTGCCATGAAGCCTACATCCATCCTTTTGTCTCTAAAACACAGTTCTGCCTGCAGTAGAGTATTAAGAAGGCGATGTCGGGACTGTGCCTCCATCATGGAGCATAAGTACTGGTAAAAGAGCACAATACTCAACGCACAGGGTGTAGTGTACTTCAGGTCCAGCATATTTTAGGCCAGCAGAGGACTAAAGAGGGAAACCCATCCTTCTGTTTTCTTTAAATGAATCTCTTTGTCTGAAATGTCACCTGTTTTATTTTACAATTTTAACAGCTGCTTTTCAAACAAACCTGACAATGCAATTGTATTGTACATCCTGAGCACTTTGTCATTAAAGTGCTAAAAAGACAGTAGCATATTGGTTGAAAGATAACACCTTATTGTAGACACAGTTAATGTGTCCTTTACAGAGCAACAGTTTGAATGAGCTGCACTGTTGCCTACATTTGGAAATCCTTCTTTTGTAAAGAATCATTTGAATTTTTGGAAGTATTATATCCATTTACAGGCATCATATATCCTTCAGGAGAGATTTCATTTGAAGAGTCACAGGAGAGTAATACAGCAATAAGAATTAGATAAAAACCTTAAAACCAGTAGTGCGCACCATCTTAAATATGCACTGCAGAAATTCACCAAGGCTCCTTAAACTGGGCCTACCAAACCCAGGGGCACTTCTATTTTGAAGGACAAGGGCAACAGATACATGGGAACGCCAGTCTCTGTGAGCTCCCCTCCAAGTCACACACCATCCTGACTTCACCATTGTTGTGTCAAAATCCTGGGATTCCTTCTCTGCTGGTGTTGTAGGTCTACCCAGAGTATGTGGACTGCTGTGGTTTAAGAAGGCAACTCACCACCACCTTCACAAATGCATCTAAGAATGGGCAATAATGACAGACATCTTTGTGCTAAAGTGAACCTGTTTGAGTGGCATAGCAATGCTGTTGTTATAAGTAATGCTTTTGGTCTGAGCAGCAGATTTCACCATTACTTCTAAAGAAGCCGGCATGATAAATTATAATGTGTGTTCTATCACAAGTTTTCTTTATTGCAAGAATCATCAGCTGGAAGATAGTGTCTTAACTACAAGCATCTTAAATACACATTCTTAATTTTCCTGTTTCCAGGTCCATTCCTTGCATTTATAGAATCATAGAGATGTACAACATAAAAACAGACACTTTTGTCCAACTCATCCATGCCAACCAGATATCCTAAATTAATCTAGTCCCATTTGCCAGCATTTGGTCCATATCCCTCTAGACCCTTCTTAACCATATACCCATCCAGTTGCCATTTAAATGTTGGAATTGTACCAGCCTCCACCACTTCCTCTGGTAGCTCATTCCATAAATGCACCATCTTAAATATGCACTGCAGAAATTCACCAAGGCTCCTTAAACTGGGCCTACCAAACCCAGGGGCACTTCTATTGTATGAAAAAGTTGCCCCTTAGGTCTCTTTTAGATCTTTCCCCCTCACCTTAAACCCATGCTGTCTAGTTTTGGACTCCCCCACGCTGGGGAAAAGGCATTCCCTCTTTACCCTATTCATGCCTCACATGATTTTATAAATCTCTTTAAGATTACCCCTTAGCTTCCGACGCTCCAGACAAAATTGCCCCAGCCTATTCACCTCTCCCCATAGCTGAAACCCTCCAACCCTGGCAACATCCTCATCAATCTTTTCTGAATCCTTTCAAGTTTCACAACATCCTTCCTATAGCAGGGCATCCAGAACTGCACGCAGTATTCCAAAAATGGCCTAACCAGTATCTGGTACAGCTGCCCCATGACTTCCCAATTCCTATACTCAATGAACTGACCAATAAAGACAAGCATACTGAATGCCTTCTTCACTATCCTAACTACCTTCAAGCCCACTTTCAAGGAACTATGAACCTGCGCTCCAAGGTCTTTTTGTTCAGCAACACTCTCCAGGACCTTACCATTAAGAGTGTAAATTCTGTCCTGATTTGCCTTTCGAAACTGCAACACGTCGCATTTACCTAAATTAAACTCCACCTGCCACTCCTCAGGCCAGTGGCCCATCTGATCAAGATCCTGTTGTACTCTAAGGTAACCTTCTTCACTATCCCCCACATCTACAATTTTGTGTCTTCTGTGAACTTACTGACCATACCTCCTGTGTTCATATCCATATCATTTAAATGATGACAAAAAGCAGTGGACCCACCACTGATCCTTATGGCACGCACTGGTCACAGGCCTCCAGTCTGAAAAGCAACCCTCTCCCACCACCCTCTGTCTTCTACCTTCCAGCCAGTTCTGTATCCAAATGGCTAGTTCTCTCTGTTTTCCATGTGATCTAACCTTGCTAACCAGTCTACCATGAGGAATGTTGTCAAATGCCTTACTGAAATCCATATAGATCATATCTACTACTCTGCCCTCAACGATCCTCTTTGTTACTTCAAAAAACTCAATCAAGTTAGTGAGACATGACTTCCTACACACAAAAGCTTGTTGAGTATCCCTGATCAGTCCTTGCTTTTCCAAATATATGTAAATACTGTCCTTCAGGATTTCCTCCAAACACTTGCCCACCACTGATCTCACCGGTCTGTAGTGCCCTGACTTTTCCTGACCACTTTCCATAAATAGTGGCGTAATGTTAGGCGCCTCTAGCCTTCCAGCGCCTCGCCTGTGGCTATCAATGATACTGATGATTTAAAGCTTTGCTTATTCTGTTTTCTAAGACTTGGTGGTATTCTTATCTATTTCTTATATCCATTCCAAATGGGATATATCTAGTACTAAACAGAGGTTTCAGGTAGAGGTAGGAAAAGGCCTCACTCTCTAAAGCTACGACAGTCAAAATATTTAAATGCGAGTCTTGGTTGCAACATGGGAAGTTACCTCAAAAGATGAGTGAGAGAAGACTGCCCAGCTGAGGCACTGGAGGGTTCTCGAGTATTGAATAAAATTATGCTAAGGAAGTTTTCAGTTAAATCAAATTAAACCCATTTCACTGTACTTGACCTGGCTGTTAATCCAGCATATCAACCATTTTATGGCGCATTCACAACACTCTATGTTCTGTGGTAGGAAGTTACTAGAAATAGACTCAACCAATATAAGTAGCTATCCATGATCCCCCGCCTTTGCCTCCACGCTTACTTCTCTAGCCTGGAGCCTAACTCTCCCTCCACTGACCCCTTCACCCACCTCTAACACAAGTCCTCCTCCTGGACACCACCCCCAGGCCTCCTACCCTCCCTTGACCTCTTCATCTCCAACTGCCATCGAGACATCAACCGCCTCAACCTCTCCACCCCTCTCACCCACTCCAACCTCTCCCCAGCAGAACGGGCAGCCCTCTGCTCCCTCCGCTCCAACCCCAATCTCACCATCAAACCCGCAGACAAGGGAGGCGCAGTGGTAGTATGGCGCACTGACCTCTACATCGCTGAGGCCAAATGCCAACTCTCCGACACCACCTCCTACCGCCCCCTTGATCATGATCCCACCCCGAGCACCAAACCATCATCTCCAACACCATCCATGACCTCATCTCCTCAGGGGACCTCCCACCCACAAGCTCCAACCTTATTGTTCCCCAACCCTGCACGGCCCGTTTCTATCTCCTTCCCAAAATCCACAAACCCGCCTGCCCTGGTCGACCCATTGTCTCAGCCTGTTCCTGCCCCACCCAATTCATCTCCCCCTATCTGGACTCCATTTTCTCCCCTTTGGTCCAGGAACTCCCTACCTACGTCGGTGACACCACCCACGCCCTCTACCTCCTCCAGGACTTCCAATTCCCTGGCCCCCAACACCTCATTATCCCCATGGACGTCCGGTCCCCAGACACCTGTATTCCTCATGCAGATGGCCTCAAGGCCCTCCGCTTCTTCCTGTCCCGCAGGCCCGACCAATCCCCCTCCACTGACACCCTCATCCGCCTAGCCGAACTCGTCCTCACCCTCAACAACTTCTCTTTCGATTCGTCCCACTTCCTACAGACAAAGTGGGTGGCCATGGGTATCCACATGGGGTCAAGCTATGCCTGCCTCTTTGTAGGTTACGGGGAACAGTCCCTCTTCCCCACCTACACAGGCCCCAAACCCCACCTCTTCCTCCGTTACATTGATGACTGTATCGGCGCCGCCTCTTGCTCCCCAGAGGAGCTCGAACAGTTCATCCTCTTCACCAACAACTTCCACCCCAACCTCAAGTTCACCTGGGCCATCTCCAATACATCGCTCACCTTCCTGGACCTCTCAGTCTCCATCTCAGGTAACCAGCTAGAATCTGATGTCCATTTCAAGCCCACTGACCCCCACAGCTACCTAGAATACACCTACTCCCACCCACCCTCCTGCAAAAATTCCATCCCCTATTCCCAATTCCTCTGCCTCCGCCGCATCTGCTCCCACGATGAGGCATTCCACTCCCGCACATCCCAGATGCCCACGTTCTTCCAGGACTGCAACTTTCCCCCCGCAGTGGTCGAGAACGCCCTTGACCGTGTCTCCCGCATTTCCCGCAACACATCCCTCACACCCCACCCCCGCCACAACCGCCCCCAGAGGATCCCCCTTGTTCTCACATACCACCCCACCAACCTCCAGATACAATGCATCATCCTCCGAAACTTCCGCCATCTACAATCCGACCCCACCACCCAAGACATTTATCCATCCCCACCCTAGTCGGCCTTCCGGAGAGACCACTCTCTCCGTGACTCCCTTGTCCACTCCACACTGCCCTCTAACCCCACCACACCCGGCACCTTCCCCTGCAACCGCAGGAAGTGCTACACTTGCCCCCACACCTCCTCCCTCACCCCTATCCCAGGCCCCAAGATGATTTTCCATATCAAGCAGATGGTCACCTGCACATCTGCCAATGTGGTATACTGTATCCATTGTACCCGGTGTGGCTTCCTCTACATTGGGGAAACCAAGCGGAGGCTTGGGGACCGCTTTGCAAAACACCTCCGCTCGGTTCGCAACAAACAACTGCACCTCCCAGTCGCGAACCATTTCAACTCCCCCTCCCATTCCTCAGACGACATGTCCATCATGGGCCTCCTGCAGTGCCACAATGATGCCACCCGAAGGGTGCAAGAACAGCAACTCATATTCCACTTGGGAAGCCTGCAGCCCAATGATATCAATGTGGACTTCACAAGCTTCAAAATCTCCCCTTCTCCCACTGCATCCCAAAACCAGCCCAGTTCTTCCCCTCCCCCCACTGCATCCCAAAACCAGCCCAGCTCATCCCCGCCTCCCTAACCTGTTCTTCCTCTCACCTATCCCTTCCTCCCACCTCAAGCCACACCTCCATTTCCTACCTACCACCTTATCTCACCTCCTTGACCTGTCCGTCTTCCCTGGACTGACCTATCCCCTCCCTACCTCCTCACCTGTACTCTCCTCTCTACCTATCATTTTTTCTCTCCATCTTCAGTCCGCCTCCCCCTCTCTCCCTATTTATTCCACTTCCCTCTCCCCATCCCCCTCTCTGATGAATGGTCTAGGCCCGAAACGTCAGCTTTTGTGCTCCTGAGATGCTGCTTGGCCTGCTGTGTTCATCCAGCTCCACACTTTATTATCTAAGTAGCTATCCAGCTTTCTCACATTAGTACTGTAATCCTGCTGGGAGAATTAGCATGACTGACTGTTGTGTCTGACTGTCCTCCTTTTATAGAACGTGGGTACACATTTAGTTCACTGGAGATCTGGTAAACATGTTGTCTAATTCTGATTCAGAATACAACCTGTTCGTCACTGAATTTCAACACAGAAGGTTTATGTATTTGCATGTTGTAGCATTGTCCATTGTTTCAGAAATATATGGGAGCACAAGTAGTAAGAAGGCTGATGAAGACTGCACTAAGGCAGTCTGCAAAAGAAGGCTCTTGATATGCAAATTAAAATGTATGGTGCATGAAAGACCTGTCAAAACAGAACTTTGTTATGTCAGCACCAACTGGGAGCTTTCCAGAGGGGAAATGATGATTCAGCCGATTGACACAGTTGTGGGCCCAACCACAATGCAGCACCTAATGGCTAATTTTGTAGCCTCAGTGTCTGAGTGTAACTATGAAACCGCAAGCTGGTGACACCCAAACTCAGACTGCTGCCGCCTCGGCTGAGCGTACCAGTATTCAGAGGGTTATGAGTCCCAAGAGAATTACTGTCATCTCTCAGCTTGACTTCATTCATCCTCCCAGCAGCCCTACTCCACCAGTGGCCTCACTATTGCATGTCAGGCAACCGGACAAACTGCTGCTACACATGCCGAAATGGCGCAAGGCCAGGATTTCTGCACTCAGAGCGACTCAAAGTCTTCTTCCAACGTCATCTGCTGTCTCCTCCACTGTGGGTCAGTGTTCTTCTATTGGCAGTGTTAGCATGTGGCAGCAAATAAGGGCTGCATAGGACCCCTGGATCAGGGACAAGTTCATGAGAGAGCCACAAGAGTAATTAGTTCATGTTCATATGCAATATGGCAAGGTTTGCTTTCTGATTTCAGTGTGACATGTTTATTTTGTATTCGCTTTTACATTGTGGCCAAGAGCATGGAGGGAGTATCACAGTTGGAGGAGTTGTTCGCAGACAGCCCAGACGATTGCTTCTTTCCTTCCTTTTCTCATTCCTGCTTTCCACTGCTCTAAATTCTTAGCTGTATACTACATACCAAGGATAGTTTCCTCTTGGGAGTGAGGTGAGGTAGCATAGAAGTGACCAGCAAGTATTCATACACACTCTGCCAAGTACAGCACAGCTGCCCAGAGCAATCCAGTTAGCAGAAGCATCAACCTTAATTTTCCCTGAATGACATGGGCCATGGTAAGTCAGTTGATAAATATGGCAAGATCATGAAAATGATATTGAGGAAGAAAAATATCTGATTTTTCGTCCAAGGTTTAAATAGTGAGATGAGAATCTTGTCAGTGAGCTTCTAGAGATATATTTATATCTCATCATGTCCTACTCTTACGTCATTGATAAGCAGTTTGACATTCTCCCAAGTGGCAGACAGAAACTATATGGCAGCAATTTCCAACGTGACAGTCTGAGTGGGTATCTGCTGGCAGCATCTTATTGCTTGCTCCTCTGGATCTCTCGCTTGGCCAGCAGTTCCCAGAACCTCAGTGCCCACTCCATGGGCAGTGCCCACCCTCAAACCTTGTCTACAACAGACACCAGTCTCACCACATCATCATGGCACATCTCAGACTCGCTTAGGATACAGTTATCCTCTTTAGTGCTGCACTTTGGGGTGCTGCCATACATTTCATTTAAATGCTGCTGTCAGGCAACTTTGTACACATGGACACGTACCTATCTCACGAAATGGAGCATGGTGTGCCTCAGATACTTTGCTGCTCCCTTAGCTCTTACTCACTTTACTCCTTTAGCCTTACAGTTCTTCTATCTTACTTCATCTTTTAAGCACAGACACAAAGCCAGGCAACTTGCCCTGGTGGTCAGCAGTTATTATTCAAGGGGTTGATACGTTCCTTGTGAGTATTTGATAAAGTCAATGCTGCAGCCCAGGCAGTAGGCTTTGCCAAGCGCAGCGTGCTAAAGATGGTACACGTTGTGTTGAGAGTGCCATACTGAAACATGGCTAACTTCATTTACAGAAAAGGCTTTTGTCCATCAGTATGCATGTCATTTTTGATCATGGACACCACATTTTGGAAATCCACCACTGGCATCTAGGAAGCTATCACGTTGCCTGCATCCTGGAGAAATACCATTCCTGCTTCATTTCAAAGGCCGGATTCTTTACCAAGACTCAGAGACCAGGAATACCCTCTGCATCCAAGGCTGATGACTTGGTTTCTTGACCCACCTGACTGAGGTCAAGCATTAGTACAATGAATTCCATTCTTCCACCAGGACCATTGTGGGGCAGATGAGGCCTCCTGAAGATGAGGGCCTGGTACTTGGATCGTTTCAGGGAGGGAGGTCGGAGCAGGTGTGTGTGGGGGCTTGCGGTATACTCTGGATGCCTCGCATGCCCTGCACAGCTGGACCAGGCAAGGAGGGAATGTCATAGCCACTGAAGATTTGGGAAAGCAGTAGTAGTCTTCCTAGAAGTCAGGTAGATGAGGATATTGAGCAGAAGGAGTATTACCTTCCACATGTTAGAGTGGTGCAGTGATGGGACTACATCTGATTTCTATCTGATTTCAGTCGGTGTATGTTGGATAAGGCCATCATCACTGACTGTATATTGGTTGTTGCTCGAAAGGCAGTCACCCCCTGTTTGTTCCCAGGATCAAATGCAGATTTTTTTTCTGCCACTTTTCCTCATTTTTCATATTGATCAATAAAAGTTGACTTTATCAACTATTTCAAGGCTTTGCAGCACATGATGTTCCAATATTTGCCAGTGACAAGATGTTACACCACATGTGAATTAGGGAAGAAATGGGACTTCCTTAGATAGACTTCTAACGTGGCTAAGGACAGGTAGCCTGTATAACTTCGTTTTTGTAGATGTAGTTGCAATGACAATCAATCAAATAGATGAGAACTCCATGAGATAACTACGTAGGGTTCTCAGAGAGAACCCTCCATGAAATTCCCCAAAATTAGCCCTTAGCCAATTTTTGGTAAAAATTGGGTACATTGTTTCAGGACACTAATTGTTTATCCAACTGGTAGGACTTCCATTCTATTTGTGCTGCTCAAGTTTCAGGTGCCTTCTAGAGTCCAGATATATTCCATGTACCAGCTCTCCCATTGTCCATATTGCGTGTTAAACCTTCAAAAAACTCTGACTAATTAGTCAAACATGATTTATCCCTCATTAAACCATGCTGACTCTGATGGATTGTGTTTTGATTTCCAAAGTGCCCTGTTATTACTTCCTTAATAGTGGATTCCAGCAATTTCCCAACAACACATGTTAAACTAACATAGCCTACTACTTTCTGCTTCTATCCTTTTTGAATAAGGGTGTTAGATTAGCATTTTCCAATCCGGAGAATTTTGGAATATTGTAACCAATGGATCCACCATCACTGCTGCTACTTCCTAGGATGTAGGCCTTCAGACCCTGAGGACTGGTTTGCCTTCAATCCCAATAGTTTGCTGGCTACTTTTTTCCTGGTGATGATGATCATTCAAGGTTGCTCCCTTTCTATAACCTCAGCGTTAACTATTATTACTGGGATGGCAGTAGTGTCTTCCACCATGAAAACTGAAGCAAACTATTGATTCAGTGACTCTGCTGTTTGTGGGTTCACCATTATTAACTCCCCAGTCTCGTCTTCCAAAGGACTAACATTCAATTTAGCTACTCTCTTCTCTTTTACGTGCTTCTAGAAGCTCTTGCAATCTTTTTTATATTCTGCACTAGTTTTCTTGTGTAACTTGTTTTTGCTGTTCTGTGACATTTTTTGTAAACCTTTGTTGATCTTTAAAAGTTTCCCAATCTCCCAGCCTGCCATTAGCCTTTTACAATATGGTATGCCTTAGTTTTTGTCTTTATATTAATCTTTTATTTCCTCACTTGACTATGAGTTTTTTTTGGCATTTTATTGTTTTGTTCGGATGCTTTTAACATCTTCCAATAATTCAAACCTAAAAGTGTGAAAGTTTAGACATCATGCAGGAGCAGGATAGTTCAGGGGCCATCTGATGTTGCATTTATTGCTGGTGTCCAATTGTCATGACCTTCAAAATCACCCCACTTCAAAATTGAATATATGATCTCAAATTCAAACATTCTCAAAGCTTTCTCACCTTCTGTTATCAGTGCCAGTTATTTCCTTACTTGTTAATCACCGTCATTGCAATCTCCAAGTCAAGTTGCTGTGTTTCACAGTCTTTTTTCTAAGAAGTTGATAAGGTTATGATGTCAGAGCCATCGCCCAGTTGCATCAGCTTACAAGAGCACTTTTATTGGGTTGTAATTGTTCTGTCATCGTTATTTAAAAATAAATGACTGCTGTTGTACTTCAGAATCAACGCTTAGTACTTCACAGTTGGTCTATTTTAAATTATTTAGTTGAAACCAAAGCATTTTGATGAATTCTCATGCTCAGTATTCTGTATCTGACCATCAGATATAGCTGATAATGCGGTTTGTTTCTGACTATACAATCTCTTTATCTTATAGATCACTATATAGCATAGTAGATTTGCAATGTGAAATTTTTCTAAATACTTTTACAAGGGCCTCGGATAAGAAGCGATCAAAGGTGGCTAAGCAGAATTGTTTTTATTTAAATTCATTATTTAATGTTGTCATTTTGTGCGATAATGATGGAATTTTAACAAGGATGCTGATGGCTGTCGCAGAGTTACTAGAAAACCAAATGAGTTTAAATGAAAACATAAGCCAGGAGAACAATGCTAAGAGTCATTTATAACCCGAAACGTCACCTTTCCTGCTCCTCTGATGCTTCCTGGCCTGCTCTGTTCATCCAGCTCTACAGCTTGTTGTCTCAGATTCTTCGGCATTGGCAGTTCCTATTATCTCTAAGAGCCATTTATATTTGGATATGTTGTCCTGTCATTAAGTTATTGTCTAACATTCAGGAATAGCCATCTCGCATTACTTATAATACAGCGTGTGTAATAGACTGTTAAATAAGTCTTCTTCAAAGGAAATGTGGAGAGTTGCAGCTATGAAGGGAGAATGGACAGACTAGTGTTGGTTTCCTTAGAGCAGAGTAGACTGAGAGTGGTCAAGATCAAGATTAATAAAATTATGAGGGGCATGGATGGGGGAGAGAGGAAGAAACTTTTCTTCATGACAGTAGGATCAATGACCAGGGACATAGATCTAAGGTAAGGGGCAGGAGGTTTAGAGCCAAGTGAGGAGAAACTATTTTACTCAGAGGTGGTGCATCTCTGGAACTCACTGCTTATAAAGATGGTAGAGGCAGAAACCCTCATAACATTTAAAAAGTCCTTAGACATGCACTTGTGACACCAATACGCACAAGGCTATTGGTGCAGTGCTGGAAAATGGGATTAGAATAGTTCGATGCTGCTTTTGACCAGCACAGTCTCAATGGGCTGAAGGGCCTTTTGCTGTTTTGTGGATCTCTACGCCTTTATAATACATAGCAGTATTAGCATCCAGAAGAGAAAGACAGGCTTGGATACCGAGTGAGACAGTTCATCACAACTGCTATGATCAGACAGTATGGATCAAACAATATTATTTTCTTTTGGATGTTCAATGGCCTGCTTCATTTCCTAGCATTTTGTGATGTTTCATATATGTTCATGAATACCACTCAAATACAGTAAATCAGACAAAGCAAACCATATCATTTAATGGCAGAAACGAGGGCATCTATATTGTAATCTTCCACAAACAATGTTGTCATAATTACTTTGATATTATAGGGAGTAAATTCCCACATGGTGACAGTGCCAATCAGAGGAACACCCTAAGATGATTGTTCAGATCTCTTTGCGGATTAAGAATGATTTTGGCTGAACTCTGATACATGTGTAAGATTTGTCTTTGGTGATACAATGTAGACTGTGCATATGACAACCTGTCATAGTGTAGGGACTACCAAAAATGTTTGATTTTTTTTTACACAGAGAATGGTTTGTGTGTGGAATGAACTTCCAAAGGAAGTGGTTGATGTTGGTACAGGTACAGTATTTAAAAGACATTGAGATAAGTACATGAATAAGAAGTGTTTAGAGGAATATTGGCCAAGGACAGACAGATGGGATAGTTTAGTTTGGGATAATGGTCCAAAAGAACAAAAGAGAAGTACACTACAGGAACAGGCCTCTCAGCCCTCCAAGCCTGTTCCGATCATAATACCCTAACTAAGCTAAAAAACAAATCTTCTGCCCTTATTTGGTCAGTATCTCTCTATTAATAACCGAAAGAACAGTGTGTGCTGTAAATCAAGAACAAAAATAAAGTCAATATCAATGTGGACTTCACCAGTTTCAAAATCTCCCCTTTTCCTACTGCATCCCTAAACCAGCCCAGTTCGTCCCCTCCCCCCACTGCACCACACAACCAGCCCAGCTCTTCCCCCCCACCCACTGCATCCCAAAACCAGCCCAACCTGTCTCTGCCTCCCTAACCGGTTCTTCCTCTCACCCATCCCTTCTTCCCACCCCAAGCCGCACCCCCATCTACCTACTAACCTCATCCCACCTCCTTGACCTGTCCGTCTTCCCTGGACTGACCTATCCCCTCCCTACCTCCCCACCTACACTCTCTCCACCTATCTTCTTTACTCTCCATCTTCGGTCCGCCTCCCCCTCTCTCCCTATTTATTCCAGTTCCTTCTCCCCATCCCCCTCTCTGATGAAGGGTCTAGGCCCGAAACGTCAGCTTTTGTGCTCCTGAGATGCTGCTGGGCCTGCTGTGTTCATCCAGCCTCACATTTTATTATCTTGGAATTCTCCAGCATCTGCAGTTCCCATTATCTCTGATACAAAAATAAAGTCAACAGGTCTGGCAGCATCTGTGAAGGAGAAAACAAAGTTGACATTTCAGGTCCGGTGACCCTTCCTCAGATTGGACCTCAGTCCTCCAAGCCTCCATTTAGACAGCAACATTAGACCATCCATGCACCTGCCCACAGCAGTTAGCATTGGACACACACCAGCCTCACTACACTATAATGGCACATCTCCAACTCACTTTCAATACATTTCTTCACTTCACTGCTGTATTTTGGATGCACTTTTCATTACAATATTGCTACTGGACACTTTGCACACAGGGACAGGAACCATCTCAGTGACCTGACTCAAGAGTATCTCAGGGCTCTTCGCTTGCTCTCCGAGCACTCACTCACTTTGCACCCACTTATATGCATACAGTATCTCCACCTTGCTTTGCTATTTTGCACTTTGTCTCCTCATTCAGAACTGACAAGCTGACTGTACTTCTTTCTTGCCTTGCCTTTTAGAGCAGCCTTGTCCCGGTGTTAGCAGTTACCAGTCAAGGGTACTGGGTTCCATCAATATTAGACCTGCAATATATTGCTCTGCTTACCCAGCAAACACACTGAAGGTGTTTAAAGCAAATGCCACATCTCAAAGCCTAAGGTGCCCAGGTTAACCCCAACTGTAAGTGCTGCTCAATGCTTTGATTCTTCTCTGTGGTTCATGTGTTTAATAACAGTCAACGTTACAAGTAGATAGCAACCTTTGCAATCTCATGCAATTATGACGAGTTTCATGGTAATATACACATTATGCAAAAGACAGCAACGTTCAGAAAAAATTAGAACATTGTGTGGTGCTAAGGACAGCTAGCATCTCTAGCTCTATTGTTGCTATTGCAGCTAAAATAACATCCACTTGCATAGCTGATGATGAACTATGAACACACATTAACAAATATAATAATGTATTTCCATGAAGAAAAATCAAAAGAACTATGGATCGATAAATCAGAAACAAAAATAGAGATTGCTGGAAAAGCTCGGCAGGTTTGGCAGCATCAGTGGAGAGAAATCAAAGTTAACGCTTTGAGTCAAGTGACCTTCAGTTCTGAGAAAGGGTCACTCGACACATGACGTTAACTCTGATTTCTCTCCACTGATGCTGCCAGACCTGCTGAGCTTTTCCAACAATCTCTATTCTTATTTCCATGAAGTGTCATCTATGTGCCCTCAAAAGATCTTCTTGCTTTCCCTTCTTCTATGTCTTAGGTGCGGTTATGGGGTGTGAGGAGCCTCCCCAATGGTGGAATCTGTTAGCCTTGAGTTAAGGGTGGGCTACTTCACTGGCATTTGTGGACAGAGGGCCCAAACATGCTGCGTTAGCCCTGCCAAGGTGCAGGTTCACCCTTCTCAGCTTGAACTTCTACTGGGTTGGAAATAGCAGGTAGGCTGCAAGTAGAAGGCCTAGCCAACTCTAATTTACTGAGAGGAGATTTCTGGAAGGGCTTCTGTGTGACTTCTCATCTGGCTAAGTGCCTACCAACACTGCCCTGTCTCCTTGTGAGGAAGGGCCACCCAGAGTCAGGTCAAGGTCTGTCTTGCCCCTAGTGCCTTGCTGCTGGCGCGAAACAATGCAGGTCTATGTGCCAATCCAAAAGACACTGAGTGTGCTGGACCTGGCTCTTTCTGGCAGTTGTTGATTTGCCCATGCAGGTAGTAAGACACTCCGATATCAAAGGCATCATGGTATGAATACCATTGGTGGAGTACTCCAACCTACAGGTCAGTTTGCCCAGCACCTCAAAGAAACCTGTCTGTTGTTCCTGTATCTGGGTGAGCATTTGGATGAAGTTCTGGATGGTCATCAGCATGGGGTCCTCTCTTGCCTTAGTTGAAGCATGTACTTGGTCTCTGGCAGTCCTCTGGCAGCCAGTAACCTGGGACATTTCTTCCTCAGCCAGCCGCGGTTGTGGTAGTGTTTACTCACTAGAACTCTAAGCTGGTTAAAATACCTTATATCGGAGCTGGTGGAGGTTGCAGGGGTCACCTTTACCAGTCAGGGGTCTGTGATTTCTTCCTCAGAGGTGGAGGAAAAGATGATGTCTTGCAGCATGGCAGTCTAGAGGTCACAGAATGTATAGATGCCACTCGTTCCCACATGCACCAATGAAGTGAATGAATTATGAAATAGGGGTACAGGTGGGCATGAAATAGGTGGGCATGTTGAGATCTATTCACAGTGATGGTAATGAGAGAGAAATGAATCTTACTCGGTTGTTGGGGCTTGGAGCTTTCACTATTGACTCATGAGTTGTCTCTGTGCTTTCCTTGTCGAGGGTGTGGAAATGAAGGCTGGGTTCACCACCACCCATCTTGGCTCTCTACATCCTATTACAGCTGTTTTCTCCTGGAATGAGACATAAGTAGGGATTGAGTGAGATGAAAGTGACTGGCACAGCTGTTTGTGCTTGGGTGGGTAAGGGAAAAGATAATGAGGTGTCCTGTGTGAAAAAGTAGGCAGTGCAGAGGGCATATTGCAGAGGACAGGCCTGTGGTCTGTCAATTTCAGAAGGGGGTTGTGAGAGTGAGTGAAGGAAGATGCAGATTGCAATAGTGAGAATAGTAGACCGTGATCCTTGTGGCTGAAGTAACAGAGCTTAGGTGAGAGTGAGAGAGCTGAGAGAAGATGGTGGCACTTAGCCTTACAGAGCACAGAACGTCCCTAATCTTCTTGCCTTGCTGAGCACTTCTCCAAATTGTGGAACTGGCATTGACCTGGATGGCAACCTCATACAGGCTGACAGGGTCCGGTGCCATGGTCTCCTCTGGTTGTTCTGATGAAAAAGGCTAACCCTTCCTTGCCACCCAGATGGTTGCTGGACAGCATTATTAAGATTTTCCCTGCTTTAATTCTCCCAGCTCCATTGTTGTAGCTCACTGGATAGGGCACTGGAAATTAAATCCTGCTACTCCCAGACCCATCAGAAAAGTTAAAAATGTTATCAATGTACCCTAATTTGGATACAAAGTACTCTACAAAGTCTCCTATTTATTTGTTGAATAAATCAAGGTGAGCAGGAAACATGGACCAGATATCTGTACCTACAGAAGTTGCTATTTATTACGAATTCTTTATTTACTTAATGGGACGAGGGCATCGTTGGCTAGGCAGGATTTATTGCCCATCCCTAATTGACCAGAGGGCAGTTGACAGTCAACCACATTCCTTTGGGTCTAGAGTCACATGTAGGCCAGACCAGGTGAGGATGGCACTTACCTTCCCTAAAGGACATTAGTGAACCAGATGGGTTTTTTATGACAATCGACAATCGATTCATGGTCATCATTAGATTCTTAATTCCAGATATTTTACTGAATTCAAATTCAACCATCTGCCATGGCGGGATTCAAACCTGGGTCCCCAGGATATTATCTCAGTCTCTGGATTAACAGTTTAACTATAATACTACTAGGCCATCACCTTCCCAAATAAATAGATTCTAACCACAGTCTACTAGTAAGTAGGTAACTCCCTCATAAAACCCCCTGCAGACACATGCAAGCAGACAAAAAAGAAACAGTGTTATTGGCAGAGGGAAGAAAAACTGGGGAAGCACTTCTATTGCCCAGTCCAAAGTGTTCGTTGAGATGGCCTTTTTTCTTGCCAGGACTTTCTGTTCTTCAGTCAGTTTCCTCCAAGTTCTTTTAGTTTCTTCATAGGAGGCACATGTGATTGATACATTAACTGGAAAGTCACTTCATTACTGATTGAATGCCACAGCAACTGATGAAAGAAAATAATATGCTTCCTCAGGCTTCAAGCATATTACTAGAGAGAAAGACACACCTTCTGTCGTTGCAGCAGTCTGAAGCTTCTTTCAGTATTGTTCACACCCAAAAGCTGATCAGCTAGCCAAGAGCCAATTAGATTATTGTTGTCTGGCTGATGACCTTCAGCATGCTCAATTGGTCACTACTCCACAAACCAATCAGCAACTTACTCCCTGCCATATCTCACTTTGTAAACCCCTCTTGGTGCCAGCCCATCTACAAATAGCCTCTTGACTGCTCGAACAAAGTAAGAGTGCAGACACAACTTACAATGAGCTTCAGTAACTCCTTTTTAAAAAATACATCAATTCCTTCCTCAGTTCATTTCTGTAAAGCAGTTTTTTTTTGTCTTTTCTATCCAAAATCATTCCATGTCCACACTCGATGTATGCCAGGGTAAACTTCGTGTTTCCACCTCATGTCAGTGATTGTAGCATTGGTCTGAACAGCTCCAATGCTGCTTTCCACTCCTGAATGCTTTGTGCTGGCCTTGTGTGTGGCAGGGAACGTCAGCAATGATGCTTGCCCATGACATATGTAGGTACAGTCAGCCAACACTTAGAGGCAGGTTGTGTCTTCAGGCGCAATAAAGAAAGAGACAGGCAAAGTAATGGATTCACTGTGAGAGAACACCATGCAGGAAATAGCCAGCATTGCAGGATACCAGACAAGTGAGTAATGTTAAATGTAGACACTGCTATGTGAGAAAATTAGGCACCTATTCGTCTTGACACAGTCTGTGTCCTGTAGGGAGCACTGCTATAATAACATCTGCAATAATGGCTTTTCCAGATAATATTCAAAGTAACTATACAAATTGTATAGAATAAAAGAAACAAATTCCACTTATTTAATCTTTTTGATGAGTTCAGAATATTCTAAAATAATAATTTTCTGGTTTAGTCACTTGACATGTAAGAAACTAGGGGAAAATAGTTCATTTGTAGGCAAAATGTTAACATTTTTCATTCGGCAATTTATTTCATCTCCTTAATGAAATTCAGTTGAAGAAAAATCCAGATTATTTTTATTTAATTGCTCAATATAAATTATGCACCTTGTTAAATTTTCACAATTCCCCTTTATGACGAGATGACTTCAGTGACTTAGTAACTGATGACTTTCCACATGAAGATTCATAAATCTGCACTGTCAAACTGATGGAAAAATCAAAGCTGTTTTCCCAAAGAGGACGTAAACAGGGGCAATTTCATTGAAACACCACATTTTTTGTATTAGTTATAGATCGGCATTTGCAGAATTCTGGGAACGGTTATTGGGTCTGTACAGTTATTGGTAGGATTGGCACTCTGATATTAAGTGCACAGAAAGGAATGAATTTATGACTTATGCTTATAAAATAATGTCAATTTTCTGATGCTCCCAAGTTAGTTTTCCATAAATATTATTGCAGTCCTTTTCCCAGTGACATCGCATAATCATGTAACTCCATGCTCTTTGCTGCCAACTCCCCCCTTCCTGATATTAGGCAGGCTGCTTGAAGTGGCAGAAAATAGAAAGAGGGTGAAAACAAAAGACTAAGCCAAGTTGTCACTCCCATGCAGTATCCATTGGGCACTTCAAAAAATATATTGACAGATTGGATGCCCACCGTCCTGTGGGCATTGCAGGGGAGAGCAAATGAAAAGAGAAAATAATAGGAAGGCAAGTGATGTGTTTTTTAGCCATGCTAAATTGCCCATAGTGTTCAGGGGTATTTGGGTTATGGGGGATGGGTCTGGGTGGGATGCTGCAAGCGGTGGTGTGGATTTGTTGGGCCAAAGGGCCTGTTTCCACACTGTAGGGAATCTAATCTAATCTAAAACAAAATGCAAATCTAAACACAAGGTTGTGTCAGAGCAGCAGATTTAAATTTCCACATTGACTGTCTGAATTCTGGTTCTGCCAATTTTAAAAAAGATTCCAATGAAACCATGAATTTGGAGTAGAATTCAATTAACTCATTAAATTACATATTTTGCTGGCCTCATGCTGAGAACATAATGCAGCATAATTTCTAGGACAAGAAGGAAATGTCCCCAAATGGGTGCTTTTAATGAAACCTCTGCCAAGGAGCAGCAGAAGCTCCATGTGCCCCCAGCACATATCCGTCTGCAGACCCAAGAATGACACAATCTGCACCAACAGACACAAAGACTCCATGCTGCATTTTCTGTTCATACTCAGCCTACCTTTTTTATCAGGAGTTAAATTTAATTTTAAATCGTAGACAGCAGAATTAAAATCGGAGATTCAAAAGGGTTCATCTTCCTTTAAATAAAAACCGAAAGAACTGTGGATGCTGTGAGTCAGGAACAAAAACAAAGTTGCTGGAAAAGCTCAGCAGGTCTGGCAGCATCTGTGAAGGAGAAAACAGTTAACATTTCTGCTCTGTTAAAGTTTTGTCAGAACTAATTCTTCCTTTTAATAAGCCATCCTCCTTTTGCCTTGTTCCCCATTATTCATAACCCAGTGAACTACATTTCAGTTATTCAATTTTGCTTGTGATTTGAATGAACCCGAAAGTGAAACATAAATTTTACACAGCTTTCACCTATACATGCTTTTTATTGAAATTATGAAGTTATTTTGGACCAATGTTTAAACATTCTGCACCTCGACTGATACTAAGTTAGAGCAGGATGAATGTAGTGCAAATGTTTAAATGCTGTGAGAAAAGAGGCAATGTGAAAATGTAAAGGATCCATTTGAAAATAGCAGAATATTTTTCAGAATGTTTTTCTGTGCCAATCTGTGATCAAGCTGTGGCATTAAATAGTAGATAATTTTCAGCTACAGTTGAGGTTGATAATTAACAGCAGTCATGGAATGGAAAATGATCAAGACACTATTGCCCATTTTCTGTCTGCTTCTGAAATCAAAAATTACTCTCATTGTGACCAAGACCCAGGGAAAAATTCAATGCTTTTACATTATGAATGAGCCTCGTCGTAGATTCCTGTGTCCTGGCAATTCAATTTGGAATGACTGTTCAAAGCTTATTTCCTCAGAAAGAGAGGGGACCAGTGAGGAGGATAGCTGTAAACTAGACGAATATCACCAGACTGCTCAGGTGGGCAGAGCAGTGGTGAACCAAATTCAACCTTAAAAACTATGAGTAATGTTCTTGGAAGGGCTAACAAGGCAATAAATAGCAGGACCATGGAACATACTGCACATCGAGGGGAGAGGCTTATGTACATAACCACTGATCCCTGAAGGTAGTTGGGCAGGTTTAAAATGTAGCTAATTGTCTTTATTAACTGAGGCATAGAATACAAGAGCAAGGTGGTTAAGCTGGAACTGTATAAAACACTGGTTGGGCCACAACTGGGCTGGTGCATTCAGTTCTGGTGACCACATTATAAGAAGGATGTGATTGCACAAGAGAAGATGCAGAGGATATTTATCAGGTTGCTGCCTGGGCTGGAGGGTCTGAGAAAGGATTGGATAGGCTGGGACTGTTTTCCTTGGAGCAACAAAAGTTGTGAGGAGACCCAATTGAGGTGAATTAGCATGTGAGGTACATAGATAGGGTGGACAGGAAGGCATTTTTTCCATTCGTTGGTGGGTCAATAGCCAGAGCACGTAGATTTACGCTAAGAGGTAGAAAGCCAAGAAGATAGTTAAGGAGAAATCTTTTTACTCAAAGGGTGGCAGATGTCTGGAACTCACTCCTTGAAAGGGTTGTTGAGTCATAAACTTTCATAATATTTAAGCATTATCTAGATATTCACTTGCATTACCATAGCCTCCAGAGTAATGAGCCAAGAGCTGGAAAATACAAATAAGAACACAAGAGAATAACACCTCAGGAACATGCCCTTTGGCCCTCCAAGCCTGTGCTGATCATCATGCCCTGGCTAAACTAAAAAACAAACCTCCTGCCCTTATTCAGCCCATATCCCTCTATTCCCTCCCTATCCATGTAACCATCCAGATGCCTCCTAAATGTCACCAATATGCCTGCGTCTAACACCTCCTCTGGCAGTGCATTTCAGGCTCCTATCGCTGTCTGCATGAAAAACTTCCTTCACACATCTCCCTTAAACTTTCCCGCTCTCACCTTGAACCTGTGCCCCCTTGTAATTGAAACTTCAACCATGGGAAAAAGCCTCTGACTATCCACCCTATCTCTGCCTCTCATAATTTTGTAGACCTCTATCAGGTCTCCTGTGAAAACAGTCCTTGTCTTTTTTTGATCTTTCCTCATAGCCAATGCCCTCAAGACTGGAAAGCATCCTGGTGAACTTTCTCAGCACTGTCTCCAAAGCTTCCAAGACCTTCTGGTAATGTGGCAACTAAACCTGCACACAATACTCCCAAATGTGGACTAACAAGGGTTTTATATAGCTGCAGCATGGTTTGCCAATTCTTGTACTCCATGGCCCAGCCAATGAAGGCATGCCATATACCTTCTTAATCACTTTAGTCACCCATGTTGCCACTTTTAGGCAACTGTGGACCTGCACACCCAGATCAGTCAGTATGCTAATATTCCTAAGGGTTCTGTCGTCTACAGTATAATTCACACATAAATTTGATCCTCCGAAATGCATCACCTCGCATTTGTCTGGATTAAACTCCATCCGCTATTTCTGTGCCCAAGTCTCCAACTCTCCATATTGTGTTGTTTCCTTTCACAATCATCGGCACTATCAACAAATCCACTAATCTTTATGTAATCTGCAAACTTGCTAATCAGACCACCCACATTTTCCTACAAACAGCAGAGGACTTAAGATTGATCCCTGTGGAACACAACCAGTTACCGGTCTGCTTTCTGAAAAACAGCCTTCCACCACTACCCTCTGACTTCTATGATGAAGCCAGTTTTGTATCCATCTAGCCAGCCCATCCCAAATTGCATGTGATTTTAGTTTTTGTATCAATTTGCCATGAGAAACTTTATGACATATACCTTACTAAAGTCCATATATGCGACATCCACGGCTCTTCCCTCATAAATTATCTTTGTCACCTCTTCAAAAAATTTGATTCAGTTGGTGAAATATGACCTTCCCTGTACAAAACTAAGCTGCCTGTCGCTGACTAGTCCACTTTCTCCCAAATGTGCATATACCCTGTCCCTCAGTATCTTCTCCAAGTGCTTCCCCCCAACGGATGTCTGACTTACTGGCCTGTAATTTCCTGGATTATCCCTACTTCCTTCCTTAAACAAGAGAACACCATTGGCTGATCTCCAGTCCTCTGAAACCTTGGCTGTGTTAAGGAGGATGTGACGATATCTGCTAATGCCCAGCTGTTTCTTCCCTTGCCTCTCACAGTAACCTGGGATAGGCCCATAGATGTTCATAGAATCCTCACACTGTGGAAACAGGCTGTTGACCGAACAAGTCCACACTGTCCCTCTGAAGAGTATCCCACCCAGAACCATTCCCCTACTCCTACATTTCCAGTGTCTAACCTACCTAATCTAAATATCCCTGAACATTATGGACAATTTAGCATGGCCAATCCACCTACCCTGCAAATCTTTGGACTGTGGGAGAAAACCGGAGCACCCAGAGGGAACCCACACAGACACAGGGGTAACGTGCAAAGCCCACACAGACAGTCGCCTGAGAATGGAATTGAACCAGGTCTTTGGCGCTGTGAGGCCCCAGTGCTAACATCAGCCCCACAATGCCACCCATCTGGCCCCAGGGACTTGTCTATCTTAATGTAATTTAGGATACCCAAAACTTCCTCCTTAATATACTGATATTCTCTAGAGTATTCACACACTCATCCCTGACCTCAACGTCAGTCATGTCCTTCTCCTTGGTGAATACTGATACAAAGTACTCATTAGGAATTTCTCCCACTTCCTTGCTCCATGCATAACTTCCCTCCTTTGTCCTTGAGGAGGGCTACTCCTTCTGTTGTTACCCTCTTCCTTCTGTTACATGTATAAGAAGCCTTGGGATTCTCCTTGACCCTGTTTGCTAAAGACATTTCATGGCCCCTTTTAGCCTTTCTAATTCTGCGTTTAAATTCCTTCCTAATTCCCCTCTACTCCTCAAGGGCTTTGTTAGTTTATAGCTGCCTGGACCTATCGGTTGCTACCTCTTTCTTTTTGACTAATTTTACAATTTCCCTTGTCATCCATGGTTCCTGGATCCTGCCATTCGTATCCTTCAATTTTGCAGGGACATGCATGTCCTGCACTTTAATCAACTGGTCTTTAAAAACCTCCCACATGCCAGATGTAGATTTGCCCTCAAATAACTGCTCCCAATCCACATTGCCCAGATCTTGTAAAATTTGGATGTAATTGACTCTTGCTCAATTAAATACCATCACCCGATGGCCACTCTTGTCCATGACTACCTGAAATCATATGGAATCATGGTCAATGAGCCCAAAATGCTCTCCTACTGAAACATCAATCACCTGACCTGGCTCATTCGCTAGTACCAAGTCTAGTATGGCCTCCTCTCTGGTTGGATTGTCAACTTACTGTCTCAAAAAGCTCTCCATCGAAGCCCCTGGCTGTAAAGGATTCCCAGTCAATGAGAGGAAAATTGAACTCATCCACCACAACTAAACTGCTTTTTTCACACCTTTCTAGTACCTGACTACATATCTGCTCCTCTGTCTCATTTGGCTGTTGGGAGTTCTATGGAAAACTCCCAACATTGTGATTTCACCCTTCCTATCCTTGAACTTCACTCATAATGCCTCACTGTAAATTTCCTCTGACATATCTTCCCTTAACACAGCTGTAATGTGATCACTAATCAGCAATGAAACTCCCCCAGCCCTTTCATTTCCCTATCTGTCCTGTCTAAAACAGCAATGGCGTGGAATGGTAAGCTGCCAGTCCTGCCCCTCCTGTACCAAATGGGTATCATGTCGATAGATCTTTGTTGACTGGCATGAACTTGATATGCCAATGGCCTCATTCTGAGCTGTAAACATCTATGAGATGTCTGACAGCAGGCATAATAGATTATACAAGATGGTGAAGAGAAGGTTAATTTGGAACGTCAATTCAAACACGTAGAAAAAATAATGTGGGCTCAAACCAGTGAATGGCAAATTGGCGATTGATAAAGAAACAACTTGTATCACTGTTGCACTTCTTGCATCTTCAGGAATTGCTAAGTGCTTCACCACTTATTATTCTTAAAAGTAACCATCATCAGATTATAGGCAAGCACAGCACACACACTTTTTGAAAGTAAGGGCACACAAACAGTGAGGGTAATTTATGAAGCAGTGTGATTGCTTTGGTGATGTTGGTGAAAGATTCCATTTTTAAATATTGGGATCTTTTTGCATGACATTGTTTTAACATCTCATTAGAAAAACTGCATCCCCAACAATGCAGTGCTTCCTCCACTGTTGCATGAAAATATCTGCCTCGTTTATAATCGCAACGCCTGGTGTCAGCTTTGAATTTCACAACTGCAAAACTCAAGCAAGAATGCTCCCAGCTGAAAATGGATGTTGACACATCAGGGAATGTTTCTTCTCTAAGTATGTAATGCAGTGTTAGTAATGAGTAGAAATAGTGACATAGAGGAAAATCTAGAGTAAGGGACTAATCCTGAAGTATGTAAACAATAAAGTACATTTGTCGTGATGTATGAGATCACATGTGGAAAAATCTCTGAAGAGCGATGAAGAACTCATGCTAAGGCATTCACCTGAGGCCAAGGATTGTCACTGGAACCTAGGATAAGTGGAGTGATGATGATTCGGAATCGTGAGGTGGAGATCGCTGGGGACAGGTGAGGGGTCAGCCACTATAGCAATGGGGCTGGATTTCAATGGATTACTGAACAAAGCGCCTCCCCTACCAAGGAACTAGCAAGCAATCCTGCACCAGTTTTCTTGCTGTGTCCCCTGCATCTTGAACAACCTGCCCACCATTGGGGGAATGCCGTCGAAAGTGGATGATGCTCTCAAATAAGCATAGTCACCTAAGCACCTCAATTGGTAGCTAGCTGGGAAATCCATTTAAAACAGACTTAGTTGGACTTACCCTGCCAACCATCCTCCCGCCTGGTTAATGTCCCTTCACCAAACCTGCTGTGGAAGACACAAAATTCTGTCTTACGTCCACAATTATTTCACTGTTTATATTTAGTCTGGTTATTGGGTTTTAATTATTGATGCTGTTGACTACATATGGAGGGGCTTTAGTTGATCTTTCTCATTCCAAAAGCAATTAGTTTTATGTCTTATAACAAACATAAGGCATATCTCTAATAATACACTGTCATGGCAAAGCAACTATTAATTGCTCACCATGAGAATTGCCAGGAATGAATAAAACACAGGGCAGTCATCATCCTGGCTAAGCTGCTTAGAAAACAACAGTTCATTTGAAATTAAATAAAACTCATTTCAAAAACCTCTCAACTTGATGGACTGGCTCAAAACCTATGCTAGCCAGTCCGTCAAGATGAGATCAGACCTAAGCTCAATTCTGTCACTCCAGCTTAGAATGTTCAAAGTACAAAGTATTCTTCATCGCAATTAACTGACCAGCTGACTCCCAAAGCATGTTCACTTTCGACAAGTCAGGAGTGTGATGGATTACTCCCCACTTGCCTGAATGGGTGCAGTTCCAACAACACTCAAGAAGTTTTATACCATCAAGGACAAAGTAACCTGCATGATTTGCCCCACATCCATAAACATCTGCACGTTCCCATCCAAGCCACTGACCATCCTAACTTGGAAATATATTGCCAATCCTTCAGTGTAGTTGGGTCAAGATCCTTGAATTCCCTCCCTAACAGCATTGTGGCTGTAGCTACCCTGCAGGTGCTGCAGTGGCCGAAGAAGATATTTCACTACCATTTTCTCAAGAGCAACAGAGATGGGTAGTAAGTGCTGCCCCAGCTAGCAATGCCTGTGCCCCATGAGTAAATTAAAAATATTCTGCATTTATTTAAAACCACATTAACTAATTGGTAAAGGCACTCTTTAGTGTGACACTAATTTATTCATCCCAGAAGATCTCAGGTTCAGTTTCTGATCTGTAATGATGTAATTGTAGGGATCCTACAATTGGCCTCAGCTCCTGAGTGCTTGGAATGCCCAATGAAAATTTGTCAGGCTTCCTCACGTTAGGTCGCTATCCAGTGGCCCCACTGGAAGACTTGTCTGGGTAGAAATAGAATTGGCTCAACTGTTTAAAAAATCGACTTGCTGACCCTTAACTGAATCATTTCACCTCTGAAGATGAGTCACCTGAATAAAGAAGGAAACAGATGTTAAAATGCCTTCAGGAGAGAAAGGGAGAAAATTAGTGGAAAGAAAAACACACTGGTACGCTGGATGCATTAGTGGCATTGTGAATGCAATACCTTGGCATGAGGGTACCATTATCAGGCTTTGACAAGACATGGATTATTGATGTTGCATGAGATTTAACATTAAGTAAGCATTCTATAAAGAAGCCATCATATCTGTATAAAGAATGCCAAGAGCTCTACAATTATTGTATGATGATGTTTATTATTATTATTGTGCATAGAATCAAGGCGGTGCAGATCATTTTCTTTTCGTTACTAAACTGATATTTTAAGAAAGATAGTGGCGTTATACCAGGGCATGGAATCAGTCTTTGGTGGTAAAATTGCAAAAGTAGTCCTGTCCAAATTATCAAACATTGCTCCCATAGCAACATCTAAACAAGTGTGTGATTCATCTTGCAGTTCTGCTAATTTCTGGCAGAAATGATCCAGCTCAAATCCCTTCGACAAAGAAACAAGAATTTCAGAAGCTAAGTCCCAAGAGAAAAGAGAAAAAAAACTTAGTCCTACCATGGAGAGGTCACTGTACTTTTGCATGGTATTAAGCATTGGGATAAACATTCCTAAAGCCAATCTAGGGCCACACATAATACATTCTGTACTATACTTATAATTGTTTCCTGCTGCAGTTCGGTAAAAATCCTGATTACTGAGAAAGGCTTGTTCTACACAAGGAGGGCATGGTTTTTCTAAACAACCAAGTCAAATTTGCCTCATGCTGTTGAGAACTAATTAATGGTACACTGATTATTTGATTAGCTTAATTAAGCGTTTGTAGCACAAGTAGACTAAATACAGTTTTAGAAAATGGATTGATTTGCCCTGTTGCACGCCATTTTCTGCCATGCGACTGGGGCGTAGTGGCTGGGTGACAGGGCACTGTTTGTGTTGTTTACATTTTGAGGTCACAAGGTCATTGGTAAATTTGTGTATGCGTGAGTCCTTGAATGTTAGCCATCAGCTCAAAATTACCGTTTGAAGTAGGAAAGATACGGAGAAGTTAAGTGAAAGATTTTTTTCAAAAATTAACCCAACTACAAGCTTGTAAACTGAAAGGAGACAGAGTCTTGAATTGGTTGGTTGAATAAATTCAATATCTAGGGTAATATTGATCAAAAAGACACAGGTTTGATTTTTCATCTCGAACCACAGAACCATAGAAAATCTATGGCACGGAAAGAGGTCATTCATCTGATCATGCGTGTGCTGACATCTGTTCTCCATTAGCCATTTACACACTAAAGATTGAAGGATGGTAAAATTGGGCTTGTACACAGTAGGGAGAGAAGAAATTAATCTGGAATTTCTGCTCCTGACACCATTGAGTAACCCGTTTTGAAAAGTTTCATCTTGGTACAAAGTGAGGAGAAGTTTAGCCATCAATGTGGTAACCTTCTTCCCACTTTAGTACCTCATTGCCCTTCTTCACAAAGGAGAAAGTAACCTACTAAAGCCTCTGGCTGAGATGGTACACTGCCCGGCAAAGCTCATCCTTCTCAGGAAAGGAAAGAAAAATGGAAAATCCTGGGGGGCAATTGGAGGGGGAGCAGGAGGCAAAGTAGTTGAGAAGTTAAATCCATGTTCCCAATCAGATAATGTTTTGTGCCTAGCAGATTGTATCCATTGTGAAAGGTCCGAGTAAAGTCTGAAGTAATTTGCCAAGTCGTCTTTGTACTGTCGGAACTATAAAGGCAATTGTAAGACAAATTACCCATTCCCTTTAGTTCTGCAAATGCCATGCTGCTAACCTGCTCCCTCAGCTTTATCTGATGTTTGCCAAATAGAATGTGTCCAAGAGCATGTGACTCATCTATTTGCTTTTCCTTCTTTCATATAGAGAAGCGTAGACCATGGCTTGGCACTTCCCCTTGCTTGTCTGACAAAATGCAGCAACTCAGAATGTGTGATATTATGGTTTATCTGCTTCTTGGTATGGTTTGCAGCTTGCACTTTGTGGATTATAGTTATTCATGTTCTAATTCTGATGAATGATTATTGTGTCAATTTAATGGCAGGAGGTTTGGCCACAAACCTGCATGAGATAATTGAATAAATTAAGTGCTTGTTTAATAGACAGCTTGATGTTCCAAAACCCCTCCAACACAAAGTCAACTCATCAATCAGTAATACAAATAATATTTAGCTAATTGAGTGATTAATCAGCTGTTTTTATTGATATCCTGACTCCTGAGAGTGAAACAGCAGTTTTTTTTCACTTAAATATCATCACTATCGTGAAAGTGTTTTTTATAGGACAGAAAGATGAAGATTATTTGATTCTGAAGGTTGAATACCAAGAGTTAGTCTCATTGAGAAGTTTGAATTATGGCATACAGAGTTTGAGTGGCTAATACCTCCAAATGAGAATGACCTTAACTAATCACTCCCACACGTGTCTTCATTATGACTCAGTTGTGCAGGGTGGTTCTGTGTTGCCTTTTTTGCCCCTGAATGTCCTGAAGACCTGGGTGGCCATTATGTTGTTATGTGATGGTGCCATAACTAACACATTAACTATTGTTACTATAGTTCTTGAGTATTTGTTGCATTTCACATGAGTAGTATGGATAGTATGTATTATATTACTCACATTTTACATAGGAAGATCCCCTGCTGATTTTGTGAATTCAGCCCATGATAAAGCACTAAAGCAGTTTATTCCTGAGGTTTAGTTAGAGGGTAGTTCATGTAACTTATCTATTTAGCAAGATAGACAGAGATAAAACCAGGAATTGGGGAAAATGCTGGAGTGCATGATGAAAAGTATATAACCTGAGCAGTTGTAAAATAGTGATAGAATCAGACAGAGTTAGCATGGATTCACTAAAGGGAAATTATGCTTGGAGAACCAATTGGTATTTGTTGAGTGTGTAACTTGCAGAGTTGATGAGAGGGAGCCAGTGGATAACGTCTATTTTGACTTTTAGAAGGCTTTCAAAAAAATCCCACCTGAGAGGTTAGCACATGCAATTAAAGCACATGGAATTGAGGGTAGTGGATTGAAATCAATACCAATCTGGTTGGCAGAGATGAAACAAAGAGTAGGATTGAATGAGCCTTTTTCAAAATGCATGCAATAATTTGTGAGGTATCACAATGCTAGGACCCCAGCTAGACACAATATGTATTAATGATTTAGATGAGGGAACTAAGTGTAATATCTCCAGATTTGCAGACGACATAACGCTGGATGGGGTGTGAGCTGTGAGGAGGGTGCAAAGATACTTCAGTGTGATTAGGATAAAGCTGAGTGATTGGGAAAATGCATGTCAGATGTAGTATAATGTGGATAAATGTCAGGTTATCCACTGATTATATCTCATTATATCATTGAGTTGGATGATCAGCCATGACCATAATGAATGGTGGAGCAGGTTCAAAGGGCCAAATGGCCTACTTCTGCTTTTTTTTATATATTGCTTTTATGTTTCTTTTTCAGTCTGTGGAATGTCATCTCAACCAGAGCAATATTTAAGGACTTCATAACTTATCTGAGTCCCATTGGAACATAGCGAGAAAAAAACAGCCAACACCCCTGTTCATTGCAGTTTCCTGTCCCTTATTTAATATCTGTAAAACAACTTATCTGCTCACTGTCTCATTGCTATTTGTGAGGGCTTGCTGTGTGCAAATGGACAACTACAATTCCTACATTACAACTATGACTGTGCTCCAAAATTTCTTCATTAACTATCAAGTATCGTTGACTGTCCTGAGGTTGTATGAGGCACTGTATGAGTGAAACTGTTGTTTTTATTTATTGACTAAATTGGAAAATATACATATATAGAAAAGAGAGATGTCAGCAATGATGTTTACAGTCACAAAGGTAGCCATCACGTCTGGTTTTGGGTCACAAACGAAGGATGACCATTTGGGTGAGATAATAAAGTTCTGCCAGCATCCTCTGAGCCATTTCTGATCTTATGTATCAGGGACTGAGGGGAAAATGAAATATGAAACTATTTTATTGAGACGTAAGCTTCGTACAGAGCCTTCAGAATGCTTCAATTCGTTGGCATATATTGGCACTGGTTTTAATTTTAATTTCAGCCAAGATCAAACAATTGAATGCAGCATGTTGGAGTTCGTCTGCTCTATTCTGTAGTGTGGGATAAAATTTTAAGATTCTGCCTCTGCACCTTACTTTCCTTCTTTCAGCCATCCCTTAAAGCCTACCCACACCTAGGGTCTGCTTCAGGGGCAGCAACTGCATGCAGGCTCACATTCATGAAGCATGGCATCTGACAGGTACTGCCCTCACCACACCCTCATGGCACATCTCTGATTGTCTTATAGTTTGCGTCTGTACTTCATTGCCTCACTTTGGGGCCCACCAGCTCCCATCATTGCAGTGCTACTGCAGAGACACTGTACATCCTTAGACCAGGGTGTTTCATACTTGCTAACTCTGAGCTCACCATCCTCACCTTGCCTTGCTGTTTTGTGCTTTGGCCCTTTAGCTACTTCTTAAAAGATCTCAGTCCGTTGTGAACAGTCTCTGATGCTTGGGCACAGACATTCGCCCACCCAGGATGGCAAGGATTGAGATCCTTTCCTTATAGGTGTTGAGGAGCCAAATGTTGGGCGCCCTACCACCCATCTTGGCTCTTTCTATTGTGGGCTGTTTCTCCTGGAATGAGCGTAAGGGAGGAATTTAGTGAAATGAATGTAGGGGCCATAGCTATACGTGCAAGGATAGGTGAGGGTAAGTAAGTGTTCAGAGGCCATGCTGGGTTAGTCATGTGGGGGAATTGAGTGGGTAAGAGTGAATGAGGGAAGATGTTGCATATTGTGGTGAAAGTGATAGAGTATGTGCCTTGGTGTATGTTTGTGCAATCGCAGAGTTAGAGTGAATATAAGCTAGCTGAGGGAAAATGGTGGCCCCTATCATGGCAGAGCAAAGAAGGTTGGGCATTCCATCAGATACTTGCACTGATCTGGTGGCCACGTCAGAGCGGGATGGCCGGGTCTGGTGTTGTGACCCCTTTCTCTGGTCCTGTGGGAAGAGGACATCCTTCATTTGCACTGCCCTCTCCGCCAGCAGTTTCTCCTTATTTGCCATGTTGAGGGAAAATGTCATGAACTGTGCAGGACAGCTCTGGACTGAAAATACCTGATCAGGTGCACAGCTGCCTTTTATAGATGGCACTAGTGCCAGGTATCCTGGGATTTGCCAGCCTTAGGGAATACATCTGGTCAAGACGAGTAGGAAAATCAGGCTCGTTTTGGCTAAAAAGGGCACCATAGGGGCATGGTGGGTTGCTAATAACATGAGATTGGGATGTTAGTGTGGCAAAACTCACTGTGCCGCGCAAAACCCAGTAAAATTGACATGTATAGAGTCATAAAATCTTGCAGCACAGAAACAGACCATTCGGTCCAACTTGTCCATGCTAACCAAGTTTCCCAAACTAAACTAATCCCACTCGTCCTCTAAACCTTTCCTATTCATATACATATCCAAATTAACCAAAATATGAGAAGATACAGCCTTTTGTTACAGCCCCTCCTATTTATATTAGTTGGAGCATACCTCAGACTGCTATCATCACTCCATCAGTACCAACTACATAGCAGTTATTGCTCAGCTTCTAACTACATTGTGGTATATCACCCATAGTGGCTATGAGGAGAACACTTTTAAAAACAAACATACATGGAACTTGTTGACCATTTGGAAGGCCCAACTTTCAAGACTGATGCCTCTCAATTTTCTGCTGGTTAATGCACAATCTTCTGTCACCGGGCACTGTACCTATTTCATTCAGTAATTATCAAATTCAATTAATTTGTTAAAACTAATGCGGTCGAATTCACTTCCATGATTTGTTGCTGTGTACAACAAAGGAACAACAAAGCACATCAGAAAATTCTTCCTGCATTCAAATTGCTGAATTGTAACACAAATGTATAAACCTTCCATTTATCATTCCATCTCCAGACTTTCTTTCCACCATTTTATAAGAGCCAAATATTGTATAATCCTAATTAGAAGGCAGGAAATGTTTATTGAAGTTTTCTATGGGTGGAGACAGCCTCTGTAATTTTAGGTACATTTAAACAAACTTCTCTTTCATCCTGTTTAAATTGTACTGAATGATTACAAAATACTTTCTGAGATGGCATGTGTGGAATTCTGGGAACAAAGTAACTTGTATAACATATGTTGGGCTAAATAATGAAGTCATCTTCTATGACCTAGGCCATGGGACAACTTGCAAATTGTTCTATAAAACATGTTTTACTTTCCATATTTTTATATCTGGCATTCCATTCAAATTATTTCCACATCAGCTGAATTGGCCAGTGCTACTGTGAAGCTGAAACTAGGCCACACAAACTCAGAAAAATCCGGCATAACTGATCTCACTGAACATGGCAATAGAGGCAGTGACAGAGATGAGTGTCCCATGTTCACAAGAAAGTAGAAAGGTGACCCAATAATGGCACAGTAGTTGTAAGTCCCACTTCTAACAAATGTCAAAGCCTAACATAAATCATTTTCTGAGTTGGTCATTCTTAAGTACTTTGTGATTACAGAGGGCATTGAGAATCAGTACTTTATCTTTCATTTCTCATGTACTTTCTACATTATGACAGTCATTGCTGCTTGCCTCAGTGTTTTCTTTTGATTATTTAAATATTTCTATCCTTATTGAGACAAAGCTGTTAGCACTTGAAAGGGACATTTAGTTGGCACCTTGCATTGTTTTTGATCATCCAGTACCCAAGACAAGCGGGGACAGCAGGCAAATTCACTCATAAATTGCTTGGGAAAATACTATCACAGGGTCATAATACTATCAGCAAAATTGGTAAGAAGCTGCTGCACCAATCCTTCGATGCTTGCTGCTGAAGGAGGGAAACAGGCTCATTGGAGATGCAGAGAGCAATCAGGAATGTAAGTGGTGCAAGTGAGGGTGTCACTGGGAGCTGTTTGCCAAGACCGGATGAGTTGCTGTTGCTGATGGAGTGGGAGGTGGGGTGTTGCCTTTTGCCAGGATAGCCCTTTGCTGGGAATTCCACTGCCAGGTCCAGGGGAAAGGTGTGTTGGAACATACAGATTAAAGCAGGAGTAGGCCACTCAGCCTCTTGAGCCCATCCTGTAATTCAGCAAGATCATGGTTGAACTGATTACAACACATTAGTGATTCATGCACTGGATCCCAGATCCTTCTGCATCTCAGTGCACTTCAATCTCTCACCAGTTAGATCAGATACCTGTTTTAAACCTTCCTGTAGGTAGGGAGGAAGATGCTCCAATTGGATGGACTGGGGATGTGAAGGATGCTGCATGGTAGATGGGGAAGAAGAAGGAGGCTGGCTGCACTGAGCCATGGGGAGAGGGGACTACAGGCAGAGGAGAGGGAGGCTCCAAGTGGGGAGAGAAAGGGAGGCTCTAAGGAAGTGGCAGAAGATGGAAGGTGTAAATCTTCAATAAGGAAATAATCAGCTGTGTAGAAGCCAGGAAAATATGAAATTACAAAGGTAATAAATTCCTTGTAAATGAATGTGGCATTTCTAGCTTAAGGCTACATCAGTTCTGTTGCTTCTATATGGGGAAAATATGTAGTGGATGCTATTGCAATGAATAGTGTTAATTATTAATTATAACTGTGAGATTTAAATTTGTATCCCAGTAAAAAACGTAACTTCCAGAATAAAATCTTCTAGCTTTGTACACATGCAATGGAAATGCATTAACCATGGGCTCATCAGCCGGTGGAGGGTGTGTTTAGGACAATTGTTTCTAGAGTAATAACATGTAAAAGCATGAGTCAGTTACTTTGAAAAAAGTTTTGTTTGTTAACTTATAGCTGTTGTCTTTTGCAAATTTAAATACCAACAAATTAGTGCCCTCCTTGTTTGTTGTGGCTTCACATTTAACAGAGTTTGGTCATTATTGAGGAAATTGATGAATTCTCCTACTTCTGATTTGTGAGCCCAAGTAGCCCGTATGTTATCACAAATGCAGAAAGCATTGATTTTTTACAACATCTGCATTACTAAATAAAGGAGTTAGAGGGAATGGAAAAGGAACCCTGAAAAATAAAACGTAGCCCTAAAGAAAATCATGAGAAAATTCTTGAAGCAAAATTATCTTTGCCCTATGATCATCCCTCAGTCAGCTTTATTGTCCCAGTTTGATTGTCTAGTCAATTACTTATTAAGGTATTATTCCATGCATACACTTTCCCAAATCTCACCCAACAATTCTTAATTTGTGAGCTTAATATCAGTAGGTTGTCAGAAAACGAAATATGTCAGTCAGACTCAACAAATCTCATCCCTAGCTGATGTCCATATTTTCAGAAACAAAAATAGAAATTGCCAGAAATGTTCTGCAGCTCTGGCTGCATCTGTGGAGAGAAATCAGAGTTAATGCTTCGGTTCCAGGGACCTTTCCTCAGAGAGGATGGTAGCTAGGAGCTATCATTTCTTCGCTACCACCAGTTTTGAGGGTCATTGGACCTGAAACTTGTTGTTTTTGTTTCTGATTTCTAGCATCCGCAGTTCTTTCGGTCCATATTTTCACATTTTCCAGTAGTGTCAATAGGCAACGATTAGGTGTGGAAAGCATTTCGGATTTTAGTCCTCTCTCCAATTATTGCCCCACTAACTTCTAGCACCACCTTGGATGAAATAAAGTAATGTAGCTCAGATTTAAAATTAAGCCTTGTCCTCTTTGATTTATTTTAGTCTTTTTTTTTCAATTAAGCTGGAAGAGCTATCAAATTCTGTGTGCTCAGTTGCACATTCAACTTTTGTTCATGATGTTCCTTGTGTCTAGTATGCACTGGACTCCCGCATTGTTTCAGAATATTGAACCTTACCACCATACTGTTTATAAGATTAACTGCAGAGATACGAATGGAACTTAAGAGAAGATGAAATAGTCAACAGCACCATTTTTTTCTGTGGGAACATTTCAGTCTGTAAGAGTACACAAAGTGCTTCCAGCCTCAATTTAATGGATATTCTGTTGATGAGAATGTTCTTTATTCTTGTCGCCCAAACCACCATGTAGAATTTAGATACACTGAACTCAGAATGACTTGAAATGAGATTTTTGATTGCTTTTAAGTTTTAACTTGAGGTTTTATGTAATGTTTCTCACCTCTGATTCTAGTATGGTATCCATTTGCAATCAAGTACAGCTTGATGAGAATGTTTTGGGAATTTTGCAACAACAAATGGAAAAATGGAAAGTAAAGAACAACATTCACTCAATGGAATAAAACAAGTTACAGACTGCTTTGTCAGAATAAATAGCCAGCCCTGTGTGGTGAAGCTGTTAAAACAAAGATTTTGTCATGTACCAAGTCATTGGGCATACATTCCGAAAGGAGAAAACAAACCTTTAGTTTCCAGCTCATCACTGCCTTCTCAAGGGCAACTAGGGATGGGCAATAAATACTGGCCCAGCCAGTGGCATCCATGTCCATAACTGAATTTTTTAACAAGTTAATTGCCTAAAGGACACAGAGTTGGAACAAGGTGCCTGGAAATGATCAAGTCAATGTCATCATGGGCATCAAATTCAGCCCAAAGTGTCCAGAGGAAATTCCCATAAGGATAATAAGATAATGCCTGCATGAAATATGTATGCCTTTGAGAAAGAATGCAGTTATGTTAGTGAGTGTATGAGAGTTTGCATGGATAATGATATAATCATTAAGTAGACCATGTCACATATTCATTACTTTTAGCAAAACTATAAATCTGTTAGAGAATATTTGCTTCAGATGTGTGCATGAGAGAGTCTCTGCTGGCAAGAAAAATGTAAATTAAGTCCCCCTGGGATCAGATACTGTTCTTTTGCTGTTTTGTACATAATATTGATTGAACTTTGCATTAAAAGTACTAGTTAGATTATAACCAGTAGTCTTTGGTGGGTGACGAATTGAAAATTCCCTCAAGATGTATGTGATTCCCAAATGCAATGCAAGAAGCTAAAATCCTTTGATTTTGCCAGAGCTTGTAGGTTGACAGTGGGACCAGAAAGATTGAGGAGTGAAAGCAACTTGGTATAATGGTTCATTCAGAAATGCTTTTGAAATGTATTTTTCTATCATCGGCTAAGTACAGTTTTGACTGATGAGCTTTTGTTGACAAAATGAAACTCCTTCCCTACAAATGTTTCATTGATTTCTCCCAACAGCAGCTCCTTGTAAGGCTTTAAGCAATTTATCTGTAAAAGCTCTTTCTTACTTCATTTAGGACCGCCTTTTCTTCGTCATGGAATACGTAAATGGAGGCGATTTAATGTTTCAAATTCAGCGTTCCCGAAAGTTTGATGAAGCTCGCTCGAGGTTTTATGCAGCGGAGGTCACTTCGGCGCTCATGTTCCTTCACCAAAATGGTGTCATCTACAGGTACTTGCTGAAAAGGAACAGCTGGTGTGTTCGTGGTTGGTTTGGCTCAAATGCTTTCATATCTTAGCAACAGGTTTGGGTCAAAGCACACTGCCTTAGTTATCGTACATGTTGAGACATGGGTCTGTGTTGTTGTTTTTTTGTTTGTCATTCACAATGTTTACATTTGAATAGCACCAGAAGCAGCAATCAGATGCGATGCCAAACTCATATTGTGATGCTGTGAGGGCTTTTACAAAATGCTTGGCCTAGGCTAACCTGCCAGTAGAGAGACACAATCGCTTTACTTTCTCTCAACATCCAGTGAAAATTTATAAAAGGCTTTTCATTTCCACCGCCAACCATCCAGCCACCACCACCACCCCCCACCATCTTCAAAAAGAAACATTCTCCCATTTCCTTTGTTTATTTGTGTTGTCCTCTTGTTGACTGAATAGGACAACAGTCACAGGGTCCTTGTTTCTTCTCTCTTGTTCTCAGCATTTAAGGGCAAACTGTGAATCATTCACAGGAAGTTGCTGTTAGTGAAGTGTAAAGAAAAGGCTTTACCAGCCATGTTATTGAGCCAAGAACCCGGTGTTTTACCCCCAGGATAAGCAGAACTCTTAATGCTTTGTGGAGGACTATTTGAAATGAATATCAGTGTAACGTCATATATTCGCACAGATTGTGGTTGATCTAATCCAGAAATCAAAATTCTTTTTAATGAGAAATGAAAGTTGAAGCAAAACATTTTACACTCTAGCTACTTACCCGGTATCTGTCAAGAAAAGACAGAAGAATATTTATGCTGTTCTTAAGGTTTGTGTGACTTCACAAGAGTGCAAAGATTTTGGGTTTGCTAACCCAAGGCGTTACAGTATGTCAACAAGGTACAGAATTACCTGTATCCCAGAGAAACTCTTTTACATTCAGTGAAGAATGGAGCTTTGTTCTGGCTTGGGAATTTGATGCTACTGAACCCAGGAATTCTACACCCAGCAAAATATGTCTATTTTGTCAGAGCATGATTATAAGCTAACACGCTATCTGTCATCTTCCATTTTGCTGGATCCTACAGAGCTTCTCCCAACTCTGGTTAGGGGAAAAAGTATGGGTGAAGCAATAGACTGTTGGAGACTATGACCAGACACACAAATCTTGCACCAATATTGTGAGTTACAGATAAATGGATGGGTTTCTGGAGGCATCGGGGGCTTTGCCTGCTGGTTGCATAGCCAGAGAACAACTATGTCGCCTCCTCTGCAAAGATTTACCATATTAAGTGCCACTTAGGCACTATGAATGGTCTGGGCATGGCAAGATAAAGCTATCAAAGTGCAGTAGGGACCCATTATTCATTGATGCTTCTCGTTAAAACAAAATGCCAAAGTGAAATGCCCATGAAGTGGCAAAAGGTTGCCTTTGCTTGAGCACAGTGGATTAATTACATTTGGGCGCTTCCTGGTCAATGAGGTTGCTAGTCCTCTGGATTGCCTGCCTGTTCTATTTCAGAAGCAAATATCACTACCATCTGCCTGTGAAATCCAGCCTGTGGAGCTAGTTCCTATCTCCAGGCAATGCCCAACGCCTTTAATTGTTATGAAAATTTATGCATGTTAAATTTTATACACATCTGAACAGGTTGATTTAAAAAAAACAATGCTTTCTCTTGTGTTAGTTGTCCATGTCAAATAATTTTCATGCGTATTATTTACCTAATCTAACTATATCATATCTTCTCCAAGTCGTTCCCCAGTGAAATTACATCGTGCCACCTGAAACATACAATTTTTAAGGCTTTTTAGAAAGTATTCTAAATACACCATTCTTTCTAATGCAGAGATATTTGGAACTGTGGATACTGGAGAATCTGAGATAACAAGGTGTAGAGCTGGATGAACACAGCAGGCCAAGCAGCATCATAGGAGCAGGAAAGCTGACATTTCGGGCCTTGACCCTTCTTCAGAAATGGGGGAGGGGAAGGGTGTTCTGAAATAAATAAGGAGAGAGGGGGAGGCGGATAGAAGATGGATACCAGAGAATCTCAGTGGGAGAGAGATCCACTGAGGTTTTTCCGGAAGGAGGAGTGTAACTTCTTCAGGATAGGCATCCTTAGAAGATGCTTCACAGTGGGGTTAAAATTATTTCAGAGGTAGCAGAAACTGCAGATTTTAACCCCACTGCGAAACCTCTTCTACGGATGCCTACCTAAAGAAATTACATTCCTCCTGCCGGAAAAACCTCAGTGGATCTCACTCCCACTGCAATTCTTTCGTATCCATCTTCTATCCGCCTCCCCCTCTCTCCCTATTTATTTCCGAACCCCCTTCCCCTTCCCCATTTCTGAAGAAGGGTCTAGGCCCAAAATGTCAGCCTTCCGGCTCCTATGATGCTGCTTGGCCTGCTGTGTTCATCCAGCTCTACACCTTATTCTTTTTAAAGCGGTGGGATTGTTGTGGATGTATATAATTCCATCTGAATGCAGAAGCTGACTGAGGTCAGGTCTAGTTAGTACTTGTTTAGGTATGTTTATTTACAATATTTTGATCCAGTTCTCAAATATGAACTGGGAAATTGGACTTGTTAGTAACCACATTTTGGGTGGTGTGAGTGCCATTCCTCATTCACTGTGGCGTCTGCATTGCACGCACACATACACACACGCACACACACACACACGACATATGCACACACACACATACAAGACACGCACACAGATACACACACACACACACACACACACACACACAAAACTTCTTGGCATGAGTTGCACCAGACGTCACCTTGGTGCAGATGTTGTTGCAATGCAGAGTAGGCAGATCAATCAGCATTTAAAACTCAGTTAACACCAGCAGAGACACTTTGAAGTTCAGTGCTCAAGCCAAGGCCCTCTGTTCAGTTTGCACAGCTGAGAACACATTCAGAACAGGAAGTACCAATCTCCAACGCTTATTAAGGGGATCATTAACAGCTCACACGTTTGGCCAATTCTGAGTATTGCTACAATTCTACACTTTATAGTGTCGGGGCTTCGAACCCAGAAGATCTGGGTTCAAGTCCCATCCACCTTTGGAGATTTAACAATAACATATCTGAGTAGGCTGATTTATACAAAAACATACAAGTTTGTGATGCTTTCATGGTTGTCTCCAATGCCTACAGGAATTGGTGTAGTAGGTGTAAAATAAATTTTGTGCTGACTTGAAGGCTCTTGTACAAGCCAGTTGTTCTCTGAAGTGGGAACACAAGGTTTTTCTCATGGAATGCAGTGTGATGGAGAATGACCAGTGACTTCCCAAAGCCAGTCCGACTGCTGGAAGAGGGAGGGGAATGAGAGAAGTAAATTAACAAATGGCTTTATCTGCTTGTGGTGTTCAGGTAACAGCTCTCGTACTTGAACCTCAACAAGCATCATTGTTTGAAACACTTAGGTTTCACTGATGGCCAATTCAATGAAGCCTGCCAACAACTATAACCACAACCTGAAAATAGGGAAACGTGGCTGTGAAGTTGCTTGTAACAATAAATGTTACGCATGTGGATTATTTAAAGCTCGAGTCAGAGATGCTAGCAATGCCTCACTGTTTGCCAGCCGCTGTTGCATTAAAGGTCACTGAAGCCCTTTATTCAATGAGAGACAACTTCATTTCATTTTCTCTAGTCAGAAACAAACAAGGAGAGCAAGTACATGGCTTTGCTAGGACTGCATATTTGCCCAAATGCAGGATTGCATGCATATTACCACATGGCCACCATCCCAATCCAGAACTGAAAAGGATTCTACTCCTTTAAAGTACAGGCCTGCACCGTACAGATCAATGTCCAGTATCCTGGCCCTAGTAATGATGTCTTAGTTCTGTAGCATTTCACCATCCCAACTACATTGTAGCTGCTATGGCAGTCCAACAGGATGACAAGGGATATGAATTGATAATCCAGCTGATTACCCTGGTGCATAAACCATGTGCATCTGGGCAGCACGCATACATGCTGCCACATGAAATGGGTCAGAGTAGATCATTGGTGAGCTCAAGCAATAATTAAACTGCCTGGACCGTTTGGGAGTATTCTACAAGAGCTTGGTAGAGTGGGTTTCAAGAATGACACTTGCCTGTTTTATACCACATAGCCTCATGAGTCTTTGCCAACAGCTCTCAAGCAAAAAAAAATCAGGGAGGCGGAATTGGGAGAAGAAAGGGAGGAGAAGGCAGGAGATGAAACATGGCTCAAACATCATTGGTCCCTTTCTCCCCAGCATGAAGAACTAATTTGATTCTGATAACCAGGAACCCAACCCCCAATTCCCCATTTACCGGCAGTCCCATAGCTTTCCTTCCCTCTCTCACTGATCATTATGTTGTCCTCTTGGCATCAGTTGCAGAATTTGAAATCTGAATGAAATGATTTCATTTGCATAGAAATACAAACTAATCACATTTGCGCATTCCCTTAGTGTTTCTACCTGTCCTAATGCTTTGATGCAGTCCCAGCAGCAGCAGTGTGACTGGTGGAAAACTGGTGACTGAATTTCAGTACAGGAGACTGCTAAGTGGACTCAGAGAAAGATGTAAAGCAGCTCAAAGCTTAGAAGATGCAATTTAAGTCTTCACAATCTCAACATGGGCAACCTAGGCTGGTGGGCTGGCAGGCAGCAACAAAGACACAGATAGATTGGCTTGTAGGGGAGGACAGTTTCTAAAATCCTGCCAAAGGACAGCAGGCACATTCTTTATGGAGTCACTGTCATTTCTCCTCAGCAAGACTGGTAATCATTAAAAGGACAGATTGTGAGACTGCTGTGACACACTGCTTTCCCCCTTGAACATCGGTGTCCTCAACCCAATGACAGCAGCCTGCTATTTTATCACTGGAATATAGTCTTTCATGACTTCATTTTGACCTTTAGAAGTAGCACTCAGAGTTTAGCTGAAGATTGCTTGTTGTGTAACAGAAGCTGAGATATCAGCCATTTGAATGAGCCACACAAGTGGGCCCACGAACTTTAACAGCCTTCTCCACTGTTGCTTTGCTTAACGGAGATAGGCTGCAATGTTTGTGCAAAGCTGTTTACCAAATTGTGCTGGACTTCTTCATTTACCATGATATTGATCACAGACTTTCTGGACTACTTCCAAGTGCAGCTTATGTTTTGTTCTCATTAACCATTAATGTTCTTCTGAATGCTGTCCTATAAAAGTCCTCATCATAAAGCAGATTTTGTGATCAATTTCACTCACCAGCAAGCTGAAAACTGTGCTACCCTTCTCACTTGTCCTGGCTGCAGCGCACTAATGTCCAGCTCTCCTCATAGGCAAAGCCCACTTTGAATCATTCACCTAAGTTACCTGCTCTGCCAGTTTCTGGGCTGATATGGGCAATGTAACATCAAGTGACGGGGCTGTGTCTCCATCATCACTGACTTCTTACTATTCCTGCATTCCTTGAGTATCTGAAGGGATAAAACCTTAAGGACGAGATTCTGTTGAGGGATAGGGGAAAGTAGGAGCTGACACTAACACCACCTTCAGTTTGTAAATCAGAAGAGATTGTGGGAAAGGTAGAAATGGGGGGTGAAGAGGAAGATTTAAGTTCGAGAATACATACATCTTCATTGGTTTTGGCCCAGCTGCTGTCCGTGGTCTCAGCAATGTCCCTTCTGGTATTGGCCAGCATTTCCTCCAAGTGAGTGAGAGCATACAGGCAAATGCCTTCACTTTTAGTTAGCTCTTGCTGCTTTCAGATGTTCACAACCTTCTGCAAGAGAGAGGAAAGCATGCTAGTTACTGTGGAACGGTATAGAAGATGATTATGATACAGAAAACCTGGTAGGTCCCAGTTAGAACATAGACCTTGGATAATACAGGAGCAATTCACCTTAGTATCAGTCCCTTGTTGTTTCCTTGTAGCCTCTGCGCATTTGTTCTTTCCATATGATGATCCAATTCCCTTATGAATTTTCAAATGAACCTGCCTTCACTACACTCTCAAGCAATGCATTCCGGATCCTAAGCACTTTTTGCAAAAATAAGTTCTTTTTCATGATACCATTGCCTCTTTTGCCAATTACTTTTAATCTCTCTGGCTGTGCAATGTTCGGATAAAGTGGTTATCATAGTTGTAAAGCTGGAAATGTCAGCCAGCAGTGGGTGTGAGCATTAAAACATTACTTCATATGTGAGAGTGAGGTAAAGTTTATGCAATTTAATTAGGATCCTCATTAATAGAAATTGGTGATCTGTAAGTGGTGGGAATTTTTTCTCCATTTATGAAATATGATATTGCTGACAAAGCCAATTATTACTGTCCATCCTGAATTGTTCTTGAGGTGTTGGTGAACCATTCTCTTGTGGAAACTGCAACTGGTTGGGTGGCGTTAGGTAGGGATTTCCAAGATTTTGAAACAGTAATGATGAAGGAGTGGCAATATATTTTCAAATCCTGATTGTTAGCTTGGATAGGAACTTATAGGTAGTGGTGTTCCCGTCTATGTGCGCTGTTCTTTTAGATGATAAAGGTTTTTATTGTTGCAGTGGTTGTAAGGGGTTAATGCTGAAGTAATCTTCACCTGATCTAATAATGCTGCACAGTCGAGGCAGGCTAGCACAAGGTCCTGATGGAGACCAATATGTCATTCCTGTCTCCTGACAATGTCAAGACCCCACTTGACAGTACTATGGGACAGGCCAAATCCCTGAATGAAGTCTGGTTTGATAGCTCACATTTCTTTAAAAAGAATAGTTCACATGGTGATCAGTCACTGTAGTTGCAGTCTTTGTAATTATGACTAACTAAGCAATGTAATTTGTGCACATTGCTTTCCCACAACAACCTGCATCTTGTTAAGACAAATGGCTGTTTTAGAATTTTCGGAATGGTTTATCAATTGTGGTCTTTCCTTACCACTGCTAACTAGATAAGCATGTTGTAACATATCCAAATATGTGGATTTCATTTGTAAGAAATGAGGATGGCAGCAGTCTACCCCAACCACAAGCTACCAGTGGTAGATACCACAACATAATGGAAAGGCTGCGTGTTTGGAAGGTGCCGTGGTTATTTGACCAGTAGCTGAGTCTAGTGGAGGAATTGGTAGCATATGCTATTTGAATATATGTGTGGTTATTAAATTTCTTTTGGATTTGCATCGAGGTCCTGAAGGCAAATTAATCTATGTGCTTTTCTGACCCCACTTCCTTTTCATCATGTGGATACAGACAAAGTTGCTCCTCCAAGAACTCTAGTACTGCACCAGAAAACCCAGGTTCCACATTCTGACACGCTCAGCCTTTCTTCTCTCTTTATGTTGTCAGATTCAGCTCCCAATGAACTCTTAGCATCTGCTTCAGCCATAACACAACAAAACTTGAAGAGATAATAAAATGTGAGGCTGGATGAACACAGCAGGCCAAGCAGCATCTCAGGAGCACAAAAGCTGACGTTTCGGGCCTAGACCCTTCATCAGAGAGGATGAAGGGTCTAGGCCCGAAACGTCAGCTTTTGTGCTCCTGAGATGCTGCTTGGCCTGCTGTGTTCATCCAGCCTCACATTTTATTATCTTGGAATCTCCAGCATCTGCAGTTCCCATTATCTCTAAAACTTGAAGAGATGTAAGTTTGCTTTTAAGTATTGATCTTTGTCCCCATGTTGATACATGCAACCAATTAAGTATGAGTTTAGTGCTGGCTGCATACAGATATCATGATATTGCATTGGTAGCATCAAGATGTGATGATGCCTGTGCCCACAGATTCATCATCTGTCAGAATCAGTTTGCCTGTTTATCAGGTATTCCAATTTAGCCTTAAGCTTTCTCCATTTCATTCAAAACACGGTAAACAGCATGGGCCCTGAATAGGAACATCCTTTTAATTATGAAATGTTAATTGATGTTCACAAAGTGCTTCTGTCTGCAGGATGCTTCATTATTCCACATTCAGATTTTAGTCCTCCGCAAACTCTGGAAACTCTTTGCTGAATGGGCATCATTATAGACATCTCCGTCTTGCTACTCAGTCAGAAGCCCTTGTGCGAACAGCTGTCTGCCATACCAATTGTTTAAAGCTATTGTAAGCCAAAGCATTGATGGAAAAGACCTTTTAAAAGAAATGGTTTATTTAATTTTATATAGATGCCTTGTTAAATTTGGCAATTCCTTGATTAGTTTAAAAAGAAGTCCTGTCAGCAACGTGTTAACATGTTTTTGGTCAGGTTATTTGTAGGATCTCCTTGATTATACATTCCTTGCTACAAGAATGCAAGCAGGCTGTTCAACCCTTCTAGTCTGTTCCATCATTTAACATGATCATGAATTGATCTGTATCGTAACTCCATCTGGGTTCAGAAGCAAAGGGTTGAATGGTCTCTTTCTGCACAGTAACAATCTGTGTTCCTGTGCAGTCTACCAGTCTTCATTTTATAAGCTGTCATATTGTTGAACTTTTTAATTAACATAACTTAAAGAGCTTTTTTGGACAGAGATTTCTGAATTTCCGTTATACTGTGGATGTCAGAAAGCTTCCTCATGTTATCCTTGAGTGGCCTTTCTCTAATTTTAAGTTTATAGCCTGTTGTTCTGGATCTTCCATCAAAGGAAATAGTTTCTATCTATTTTATCATATCCACAAATTCACCTCTATTGGAGACCTTTGAATCTTCTAGATCCAGGAGGGTACAAGTCTATTTTGTGAAACCTGACCTTGTAATTTCAGCCTTTTAACAATCATTTCTTTCTGGTCAATCTGTTGCATCGTGCCCAAGACCAATATCTACTTCCTGTGTTGTGGGGCCCAGAATTTGATACAGTCTTCCAACTGGGACCTCAGAATTCTATGTAGCACAATTTCCATCCTTTTGTATTCCTGACTTCTGGACACATCACATGAGTGGAAGTTAAAATATTACATGCGCACACTCCTCTATGACTCTGTACACAATTTATGACTCAAACCAAAAGATATTCTGAAACTGGTTCTACATATTTGACTGAATTTATGTTACGGAACTACCCAGTGATGCCAGAGAACCTGCGATTTGCGCCCACTTAGTTACTCAGATGGCTGTGAAAGGTCCAAATTGAAGAGCAATTTAAAGACTATATCACTGCTCTGTACATGTAACCTGACAGTTCAGCTCATCCACAGATTATAATAGTATAATAATTAGTTTAGTATTTCCCTTGACGGCATACAACGTTGATATCAGTCAAATCACCTTGCTACCAGGCTGGGTTTTCATCAGTAGGTGAAGAACAGGAGTACCCTCTAAGCAATGCTCCCTCTCAACTGTTTGGTCCTGAGCCAAGAGTCCCTGTGTTGGTCATGAACGAGTGAACTCTTGAGTTACTGCAGTTATGCAATGTAATTTTGAAGCCCCACACACATTAAACACTCACCCACAGAGCACGCAGAAAAATCAGAGGATATAATGCTCTGACAGTGATGACCCGGTCTCGCAAGCAAAACAATATTCAGCAAAATTTACTTTATAGGACTGAATATCACTAAGATGGCAAGGGAACACCAAACCATATTGGCAATCTTTTAATACTAAAAATCTCCAACATCAGGTAGGTTATTTTTCATAATAGTTCATGATCCAATGAACTCGTGTTAAAAATTCGATGCATAATAAGAATGATTAGAAGAAACTTTTACACGCAGCAATCAATGTTGAGTTGATTACAGCATTTAAAAAGGTAGAACATAAATAGAAGTTGCTGGAATAGATTAGCAGGTGTGTCAGCATCTGTGAAGAAAAATCACAGTTAACATTTCAGGTCCAGTGACTGTTCCTCAGAGGGTAGTGTTGAATTACATAAAAGTCAAGATAAAAAAGAGTTTGAGGAAGTGTCAGGAAATTTAGATTAGTTTGCAGAGAAAATAGAAATATGAAACTAGCTTAGGACAAAAGACGAAATGACGCTACATCAAGTAAGTCCCATGACTTATGTTCTTGACAGCTTTATTCCACTTATTGATGAGGATATCAATGAAATGTGTAGGAAAGCATGCCAGGAACTCTACCTGGCACAACTACAAATAAGATGTCTACCTGGTGAAGATACAATTTAGGATGACCGGCATGCCAGACAGCATAAGCAGCAAGTGATGGAGCTAAGCAATCCCACAGCCGATGGAAAAGATTTAAGCTCTGCCATCCAGCCTTATCAAGTCATGAATGAGGTGAATGATCAAACAACTCACTGGAGAAGCCTGGCATGTTAGTGCAAAAGGTAAGGCTGAAGCTCTTGGAACAGTCTTTAGCAAAAGAAAATCCATCTCAACGTCACAGACACCTGACTTCAGACAACTTGATTCACTCCATTGTGTTATCAAAAAACAGCAGAACGCCCTGGATAATGGAAAAAGCTATAGGCTTTGACAACACTCTAGTTCCAGCACTAACCATGCCCTTAGCCATACTGTTCCAGGATGGCCACAATACAACAATGTGGAATGTTTCCAGTTGTGTCAAATACACAAAAAGCAGGACACACTCAACCTGATCAATTACTACCCCATCGGTCTACTCACAAGCATCAAAGAAATGATGGAAGGAGTCATCACAGTGCTAGCAAGTACTGCAGCTTACTCTAATCTGCAAACTGAAGCCCTGATTGGATTCCACTGGGGTCAGTCAGCTCTTTTTTTTAAAAATTAATTTGTGGGATGTGGGCATCGCTGGCTAACCAGCTTATTCCCTGTCCCTAGTTGCCCCTGAAAAGGTGGTGGTAGCTGCCTTCTTGAGCCACTGCAGTTCACTTGCTGTGGATTGATCCACAATGCTATTAGAGAGGGAATTCCAGGATTTTGACACAGTGATAGTAAAGGAATGGTGATATATTCCCAAGTCAAGATGGTGAGAGGCTTGGAGGGGAACTTGTAGGTGACTGTGTTCCCATGTATCTGCTGCCCTTGTTCTTCTAGATGGAAATAGTTGTGGGTTTGGAAGGAGGATTGTTTGAGGATTTTTGGTGACTTTCTGCAGTGCATCTTGTACATAGTACACACTGCTGCTCCTGAGTGTCGGTGGTGGAGGGAGTGAATGCTTGTGGATGTAGTGCCAATCAAGCGAGCTGCTTTTGTCCTGGATGCTGTCAAGCTCCTTGAGTGCTGTTGGGGCTGCACTTATTCAGACAAGTAGGGGATATTCCATCACAATCCTGACTTGTGCCTTGCAGATGATGGACAGGCTTTGGGGAGTCAGGAGGTGACTTTTTTGCTGCAGTATTCCTAGCCTCTTACCTGCTCTTGTAGCCACTGTGTTCACATGGCAAGTTCAGTTGAGTTTCTAGTCAGGATATTGATAGTCGGGGATTCAGTGATGGGAACACCATTGAATGTCAAGAGATGGTGGTTAGAATGTCTCTTATTGGCAATGGTCATAGCCTGGCATTTGTGTGGTGCGAACATTATATGCCACTTGACCACTCAAGCCTGGATATTTTACAGATCTTGATACATTTGAACACGGACTTCTTCAGTATCAGAGGAGTCATGAATGGTGCTGGAAATTATACAATCATCAACAAACATCCCCACTTCTGACCTTATGATGGAGGGAAAGTCATTGAAGAAACAGCTGAAAATGGTTGGGCTTAGGAAACTACCCGAAAGAACACTTGCAGAAATGCCCTGGAGCCGAGATGACTGACCTCCAACACCACAACAATCTTCCTATGTGCCAGATATGCCCCCAACCAGTGGAGATATTCCCCATTCCCACTGATTCGGTTATTGCTAAAGCTCATTGCCATGACACTTGGTACAATGCAACCTTGATGTCAAAAAAAGTCACTCTCACCTCACTTCTAGAGCTCAGTTTTCTTTTGTCCATGTTTGAACTAAGGTTGAAATGAGCCCTCATCTCTATTGGTCCCCATCATTGCAGATATCAGTCTTCAGCCAATTCAATTCACTCCACATGATATAAAGAAATGGTTGGACGCACTGGATACTGCCCTGACAACACTCTGGCAATATTACTGAGGATTTGTGCTCCAGAAGTTGCCACTCCCCTAACCAAGCTCTTCCAGTCAAAACATCATCAAAACAGTGTAACTGGTTACTTATCTCACTTTTCATCTACAGCACCTTGTTATATTTAATCACAGTAGCTGCACTTCAAAAGTGACTGAGATAGCAAGGTGTAGAGCTGGATGAACACAGCAGACCAAGCATCACCATTGAAGCAGGAAAGCTGATGTTTCAGGCCTAGACCCTTTTTCAGAAAAAAAATTTTTCTGAAGCTTTCCTGCTCCTCTGATGCTGCTTGGCCTGCTGTGTTCATCCACCTCTACACCATGTTATCTCAGATTTTCCAGCATCTGCTGTTCCTACTACCCCTTCAAAAGTGACTATTTAGTTGTAAAGCATCTCAGATTATCCAGGGAACTTGAAAAGCATTGTGTCAGTTTTGTAAAGTTTTAAAATTTGTAGGAATCCCATTATTTTCAGATAAATATTCTATAAGAGTAAAATGTTTGCCATGTATTACTTGACAAAGCTTTATGTAGTAAAGTTAACATTAAAAATAAATGATCAGGTGGATGGAAGAACACGAGGCACAGTTTGTTCTAATATCAAGATCTTTAATGTTTACAATGATGTATAGAAATGTACTGAAGTACACTGGTGCACATGAAAAACAAATGTTCTGAGGTAAACAGGACTGATGAAAAACAGATGCACAAAAGCAACATGTTAGCCAGGGTGTAGTGTAAGCCAGTCTAATTTTCAAGTTTTCAAAATTATAACACGCAGCAGTATGAACTAGGAAGTGTTTCCGCAGCTAATCAAGTCTACACATTCCACAGACCAGCTATAGCTATAAACTTTGCTGCTAACATTTAACAACCTGAGAAGATTCCCCTCTGTCTAATATATATACACAACAACATGAATGTTCAAAGACTTCCATGTAAACATGTGAAGTACTCTTTGATTCATAGACAACACAGTGTGGAGCTGGAGGAACACAGCAGGTTAGGCAGCATCAGAGGAGCAGGAAAGTTGCCGTTTTGGGTCGGGACTCTTCTAAAGATATTATTCTAATATGTTCTACCTAATATCAAGGCCTTAAGTATTTTAATTAAAAATGGAGCAGTCATGATCCATGATTGATTGAAAAGAGGTTTAGAATAGCCTGACTATTTTCAGTATGAACAAGTCATCTAATCTAGATATCAGGTTGGCAAAGTAAGTTGACAGGGGTGTGTCACAAATGTTGGAAAGAGCACAAATGTTGCCACAGTTTTCCAGTGCCTCCACGTATGGTGAAGGTATGAGGGGATTGAAGAATGGCAAATCATTCAGGTATAAGGAAAAGGATATAAAGAAATTCCGAGGAACAACAAGTTAAATTAAACATCAAAATAAAAATTTAACGTCAGTGGAGGGTAAAGTTTGAAACAATAATTAAGGAAAGTATCAGTACGATTGTGAGAAGTTTAAGTTTATTGAGGAGAGCCAGCATGGTTTGTTAAAGGCAGAACATGTTTGAATAATATCTTATTGACACTTTTGGTTAAAGAAGAGAATGTTGTTGAAGAGAATGACATGAATATTGTTTATATGAATATTAAGAAAGCATTTGATGAAATTTACATGAAAGCTCGTTAGCAAATTGAGGGATATGGAATGTAGCTTCACTGTTAGTTCAGATGGAAAAAATGGCTAAGGACATGACTTTTGAGAAAATAGTTCACAAGTACATCCCATGTTGAGCTTCATAAGTCTAGGTAAGTACAAAAGTTATGGGGAACCATCAAAAGGCTCTGGGTAGGCCACAATTATGACCTTTACATCTGGTTCTGATCATCAGACTTTACAAAGAATTTGAGATTCTCTGAGAGTTTGCAGAGAAGATTACCAAAATGACTCCAGTGGAAAGGGACTGTAGGTCAAGTTTGAGAAGCTGGGGTTGTTCTCCTTGAATCAAAGGACATTAACAGAACTTTCATGGAGGTTCATAAAATTATGGTAGGTTTTAGATAAAGTGTTCAATGAAAACCTGACCCCATCAGCTAACAGTATAAGGCCTAGGGGCATAATTCAATGTTCTAGGCAGGCGATGGATGCATATGTGAAGAAAAAGTTTTATACAGCTCCTGGATGATCACCTGGAACTTACTACCTATAAGGTTGGAAGAGACAAAGACTGTCAATGATTACCAAAGTACTTTGAATGAGCTCAGTAGATATATTTGTTCTAATTTTCCAAAATTTCCTCAATTCTAGAAAGATACTAGCAGATTGAGAAATGACAAATTTAACATTGCCTATTCAAGAAAGGAGGGAGACAGAATTCAGGAACTTGTCATTAGGAAACTGCTTGAATCCATTATATGGAGGTGGTGATAATGCTGGGACATTTTGAAAATCAGAATGCAATCAGGCAGAGTCACTGTAGCTTTATGAAAGGAAAGTGGTGTTAACAAACTTCTTAAGAGTCCTTTGAGAATATATTGGACAAGGTGGATGAATGAAAACAAGTAAATATAGTGTCCTTGGATTTCCAAAAGCTATTTGATATGGTGCCACATAAAAGGTTATTATATGAGATAAAAGCTCATGTGTTGGGTATTATCGGATTAGCATGGATGGAGGATTGGTTAACCACAGAAAACAGATTTCGGGGGGTGGTGAAGGAGTCATTTTCAAATTGACAGTAACTAGTATAAGTGCTGCAGGGCTCAGTGCTGGAACCACAACTTTTTAAAATCTACAAACAGTCCATAGGAGCCTTGAAATTAAATAGTTTGAAAATTCCTTCCTACAAATGATACAGGCAGTGTAAGTCAGACTGAGATATTAAGATATGTGCATGCAACATTTTACAACCAGCATTAATTTGTTCTTTAGATGGAATTTGCCTTATTTTGCTTGGATGATTCTGCCTTTGATCTTTAAGCTTCTTTAATATCTTATCACAAGGATTTATGTCTCATTGGTAAAATGTTCTGTACTCAGAAAGGGAGAAGAGAAAAGCACACACTACTTGTCACTGCTTTGTGAGCAACGCTGGTAGAAATCTTTGCTTTTCATCTCATCTCATTTAACTTTATTTGACCTTTTCCCAGTGCTTAGAATGCTGATGTGCAACAGGGAGAAAAAAAAATTGTTTGAAAAACTCAACAGTAAACTGTTGTTGTTCTTCATCACATATTCTCACAAGCATGTTATGGCTTGCAGAGAGATCGGTTAAGAAAATATAATACTGAACTCATTGTGCTGTGAATAAAATCCAAACAGCCATTACAGCAAAACCTTTCTCTTTTGCTGCTCTCATTAACCTCAGGCTACTTTCACTGCTACAGTCTAGAACTGATTTAGATTCAGTTCAGACTTAATATGCCAACTGTTCATGTTTGGTATGAACTTTTCCATGTTATAGGGACAGGATATGCTCATTTTCAAGGATAGAAATCAATATTGTGTGGTCTGCTCCTCTTTATCTCTTCCCATTCCCACTTCAGAGCTCCAACATTTCCTGCTCCTCTGAAGCTGCCTGGCCTCCTGTGTTCCTCCACCTCCACACTGTGTTGTCTCTGGCTCCAGCATATACAATTCTTGCTATCTCTACATTCCTTCACTGTTGTGACTGACTGAACATGTAGGAGAGAAGTTTCACAAGATTAGGAAATCTATTCACTATTGAGCAGTCCTGGGAAAAGGAGGTGAGATTTTGGGAGTGACACCTGAGGGAATTGAGGATGGACCTGGGAGTATTACTGTGCAGAGGCAGAGAAGAAAATGACAGAGGAGGGCAGGGGAGAGGACCAGAGAGTGGCTGGGAGAGAAATTCATTCACCAGGTGGTGCTATGAAGCGTGAGGACTAGCACCATCACAGGTTACTATCAGTACAGTCTTCAATAACATTGATGGAGAAGCCTTGCTGGTGCACATGGAGCAGCACATAGCTCTGCCTGCCCTTGGGGATGAGAGAGGGGTTTAGATTGCCATAATTAATCTGCAGAGCTTGGTTTGGAGGGGTTCTGAGCTTGGTAATACGGAGTTTGAAAGCTCACATCATTATTTGCAACATGGGTCCAAGAATTTGCAAAATCACAAGACCCATTACAAATGAGGGTGGATTTCGATTCATCCACCCAGAAAGATGTTAAAGTCGCTCTATTTCAGTATCTAATTATTTTTTGGAACAGTTCCTGAGTTTTATTATATGTTGTATTATATATATTGCCACTTTCAATCCCCCTCTCCTCCACTGAGAAACTAGGTGGTGCAAATTCCTGACTTGAATGTATGTCATGACCATCATGCAACTGCGTCTTGACCACAATAACTCTGTGTCACCATCCTTCTCGACATTGGCAAACCACCAGCCTCACCATTATTGTTGTGTTTAACTCGGACCAACTCACATACCACTTCACCCTTTCAATACTTAGGTGGTTAGGGACACCTTGTGCGTTTCTGCTGGACTGCGTTGCATCTGCACAAGAAACATCTCACTGCTCTTCACTTGTTTTCTGAGCACTCATTCACTTTGTGCTTACTTGGAAGATGCCAGCCTCAATATACTGCTTTGTTAGCAGACAAGATCTTTAGTGTTCAGCTACAGGTTGCCAGACTCTGCTAACTTGCATGTATTTTAACACGGAGGGAGAGGCAAGTTCCATCTAATGCTGTGGAGCTCTAGGTCAAGGGGTGGACATGCCATTGTGCAGCTTTGTGATATATCAGCATTGTAGCTGAAGGAAGTGCCAACAGTTTTCCTGCGTGAGATGACAAGAGACTCCAGTCACTCAAAGGGCTTATCTGATTAAACCACAGGGGATTGGCCACAGTCAATCCAGGATTTTATCTTCGTCAAGCCTGGGGATTTCTGTCCTTGCTGTTAGGGAATTGGGCCATGGTCAGGTCTGCAGATCAAATGCAATCAATCTCGCAATTACACATAGGCCAGGCTGGGTGCTGTGGAGGCAGGTTTTCACAGTACTTCTGATATCGATATGGGAAAGGTGGAGGGCCAACGAGGCCATGGGGATTCCAACAATATGGAAGGGAACATACAGAATGGGGGAAATTTCTGTGTCCTAGACCGAGCCCAGAAGTCACTTATCTGCTTTTCATCAATAGGTGCTCATTCATTGTCCAAGAATGCACATTACAAAATAATGGCCTCAGTCATGACCATTACACTATGAGTGCTAACTGCCACCTTGGCATGTAAGCTAAGCCACAAGACATTTAAAGGTAGAACACAATTCCCAGCCAGCATTGGAAGGCAATGCTTTGCAGCTATCAGATTCACTCAGTGAATTGTAAGAATGCAAGGATATGGCTAATGGCACCTATGAAACCCATTTCCAGGATGAATGAGCTGGGTTTGGACTTTGTGTAATTGTTTATGGTTTTGTTGTAAATCTGGCAAGCAGCCCCTATTTAGTGCAAAGGACATGTAGTCCTTGTTATTTTTACAGTCCTTGACTTTTTGTGGCACTGAACAAATGTCTTCTTATCCATCTGATTATATACTTGGTGTCTTCATAGGCTCTCACATTCAAATATCTGCAAATTGCATATCCAACTGTCCATTAGGGTAAAAAAAAGCAGTCCGTGAGACAATGTACTAACAATGTCATGAGGGGTGATGGATAGAGAGAGAGGCCACAAAGGTTAGATTAGCTCTTCAGGCTTCAGTCAACCTGTCATATCTGAGTGTTGTGCGGTGAAGTCTGTCATGATAGGCAGCAAGTCAAGAGGAATCCTGAAGGATTTCCCTCAGACCCTTCCAACACCAGTAACCCTTCAATGTTTCAGAGTATAAAACAGCTGCTAAGTTCCCGGGAAATGTTTGATTATCCAGTAGGCCAGTGCTGAACCTGCAAGAGGTTGTGCTTTGGTTGACTTCTCTCAGCAGGCCATTACGCTTTGAAGCAGGGTGGACCTTTCAGCTGCCCATTGTATATCTTCCAGCTTGAATGGCAATATGTTTCTGTGAAAAGCTGAAAGGTTGCATGAAACTTTTCCCACCAGAAGTCTGTGGAATCATAATATTAAAACAAGGAAATGTGGATGCTGGGAATCTAAAACAGAATCTGAAGAAGGGCCGCTGGACTCATAACATTAACTGTGCTTTCTCTACTCAATCCTGTCAGGATCACAGATCCTGTCAGACCTGCTGAGCTCCTCCAGCAGTTTTTGTTTCTGTGTCTCTGGAATCATCATTGTTTCTGTACAGTCACTCATGATGTGGGTAGCATTGTGGAATGATGTGTGCATTGCAGATTTTAGCATCACCTCTGCATATTGTGTTTCACCTCAGTGAAGATTATACTTGAACAGACACTTTAACAATGCATATGAACCTATATTTACTAAAGATTGACTTGTGTCTCCGATGTGTCCTCTCTAAGGCATTTGGTGATGGGCAGTAAATGCTGGCTAGCTAGCCAGCAACTTCCATGTTCTATGAATGAATTTTTTAAAAAAAATGCCTGCCCACATACAGGCTGACCCATCTCAGTTTGACCTGATGCAGGCTTTGGGGTAACACGAAGATGGAGATGGAAAGACCAGGCGCCTTTACACTGTCCTGAGAAAAAGCGCCTTGTGTTGCTGTCTGTTGCGTCGTTTCTGTATGGGTGCCTACTGGAACTGCGCTGTTTCCCTGAAAAGAAAGGGCACATGGAGTGACGTTGCTTCTCACATCGCCATTCGTGGTGGGCACCTATGACAAAAGTGATGGAGTACAAGTCTATGTGCATATCTGGCAGACATAAAATGTGCTGGATCTGGCTGTCCATGACAGTTACTACCCTGTCAATGGAGACAGCCTGAAACAGGCATCCATATATCATCAATATCATATATATCATATATAATACTTCTGATGAACTCCAGTGCTTCAGATCCAGTGCATCTAACAAACCTGCCAGCTGTCCCTCCGACAATCTATACAATACGGGTCTGTGGGTCAGTTAGCACAGATGGCTGAATAATTAGTTTGCAGTGTGCAGTGATATTGACAACATGGGTTCAATTCCTACACTGGCTAAGGTTACCATGAAGGAACTTCCTTCTCAACCTCTCCCCATGCCTGAGGTATGGTGACTGTCAAGTAAAACCACCACCAGTCTCTAATGAGGGGGCGATCTGATGGGACTGCAGTGACTTTATTTTAGATGGAGTTGAAGTAAAATGATATAAACTGTAAATGTTTTATCTGTTTTTTTTCTTTGTTTGAATACAGTCAGCATGTTAGATGTTTTTTCAATTTGTTATCTTATCAAAGCCCAGTAATACTTTGTCAGTACATCACAGATCACTTCCCTAGTTTTTTTCTCTTTTCAGCACTCTGGAATAAACCCCATTTTTCCATGAGGATTGATGTATTTTGAGGCTATTTATCATGTGTTCCATCTAATGCATAGTAGAGATAATTTTGCTCAGGTTATCTTTTTGAAGGAAAGCATATCATTCATATCTCCCCTGTAAATAAGTGAAAAACATATTCGGAAGCTTGTTTGCACCTTTTACCATTTTCACTTGTTCTTAATAACATTTTCTTGTCATAATGTTGAAAGATTTCTTCCCGTTGTATTTAGCAATACCAATTACATCTTTTCCCAGGATCCTCTTTCCTTTCTAATTACTTACGTAGCATAAATAAAAATGAAAGACCTGCGGATACTGTAAGCCAGGAAGGATCTGAGGAGGCGTCACTAGATCCGAAATGTGAACTCTGTTTTTTGCTTTCTCAGATGCTGGTAGACCTGCTGAGCTTTTCCAGCAACTTCTGTTTTGTTTACTTATGTAACATGTACTTTTCATATTTTATCCCAGTGAACCCATTCTCTTTATTCATCACAGGAATTATTGAGGCCCTTTCAACCTTTCATTTTCCTTTATCATAATCCAATTTCACTAATCCAATGCCTGGCCCATCCCAGCAGTGCTTTCAGAACTGCTGCTCAAGATGATAGCCACAACCACATTTTACTCTGCCTGATAGTGTGTGGCGTTTGATCCACTTCACTGCTCCTTATACCATATCACTACTGCATCTTAATCCTCAATGGCCACAACCAGATCAGCTGCTAAGACTCCAGTGTCCTGGAATTTACTTTTAAATCAATGTTTCTGCTCAAAAAAATCGTCATAGATATATATGATTAAATACTTGCTGGCCAGCAATAACACTAGAACATGAGCAATACCACATCAATGAGTGAGCAATTCAAAATGTGTTTTGACTTGAAAGAGGAAGCCTCCAGGTGCCTGAAGTTTCTCATGAAATTCATTGCGCACTTTTGGAGAAGAGGCATTTAGTGATCATGTAAAGGACAAACATTTCACATGTTGAAATTACAAAGTATTAGAGGCCCAGGGAAGAAAGGTGCTGGTTAGATGATGTCATTTTCCATGTGAACAAAGGACAATTTTCTCCCACAGTTCAAAGATGTGCAGGTTAGTAGATTGTCCATGGTGCATTGCCCTGTAGTGTCCAAGGATGTGCAAGCTTTGCAAATAAGCCTTGGTAAATTGGGCTTACTAGGAGAGGATGGGGTGCAGGGTCTAGATAGGATGCTTGTCGGTGGGTCAGTGCATACTTGATGGGCCAAATGGCATCTTTCTGCTCTGGAGGGATTCTATGAACCCAAATACAACAATGCTGTTTATAGGACAACTGCATAATGAATGGTTGAAGAGTAAAGGTAGGTGATGATAAAACGCTTCAGGAGCTGAACCTTAAGCATTGGCAGAAGAGTTTGAATTGAGAACTTCATTCAAATAACAATGCATGGTTGTCACTGCTGCAAGAGCTCATGTGAGGCCCACCAGTTTTATGATGACTTGTAGTGTCATATTACTTCCTGTTCACTACCCTATTAACAATACAGGAGGTCTTTTTTTAAGTATAAAACAAAACAGGGTATGGAATTAATTTAGCTGTTCTGTACAATTTGAGGCAGCTGCTGGCTGTGTGTTTTCATGAGCCCTAACCCAGCTCGAGTTCACTGATGTGTAATGGAAAGTAACCCTTGTTTGATATGAGAGATCAGGAAATGCCTTAATTCACTGCTAAATTTTGATACTTTTTCAAGCCAAGCCTTTACTTGTCGATTAAACATCTGAATAGCAGAGCTATGTGGTCTGTTTATTTTATTAATAACATGTTACTGTTGAAGCATGGGTATAGTAAATATTTTTACTCTTATAGGTACACTGACAGGCCTATTTTACACATAAGAGGGCAAAGTTAAATGTCTTGCCTAGGTGAGTTTGGTGCTGGGTGGTATTTAATTGGGCAGGAGGGTGGCAAGTGGGTACTCACTGTCTTCTTGCCTCTGTCCCAATATTAGCCCAGTGTAAGAAAGCTCATGCATAGCCTTTCCTCCCTGCTACCAATACCACCAGTAGTATTCACCCTGTGTTGCTGGCAGACACACTGTACTGAAAATCCAGAAATTTATTAGGGTTGCTTTAGGGGTCCCAGCTAGTGTACCTCATTCAACAGCACTCAGTCCCTGACTGCAAGTGAGGCATGACAAAGCAGGGATGGGGACAAAGCAACCTACACTCCCTCACTTCCAACCCCATCACCCACTGCCCCCTAATCTATGGTGCCCCTCTCACCATCACTCATTTGTGAACTGGTTCCCACAGTGAATATGTGCCTTCAGCCTGGCATTCACTATTCCTGTTCCAGTGTTGCTGTTGAGCAATGAATATCTGTTGGCCACTCTTTGTATAACAGGTCGGCAGCTATCTGCAGACAGCACCAACACCTCTGGAGCCCTTGATCCTAGAAAGGTGTCTGATTGATATTTAATGCTGTGAGCCTTCCCAAAAAGTTCTTGTCAGGTCTCCAGCTAATGAGGGGATTCAGAGGGACAGGATTTACATGTATTCGGACAGGCAAGGAGTGATTATGGATAGTCAACATGGCTTAGTGCATGGGGAATTCATGTCTCACTAACTTGATCGGGTTTCTTTGAAGAAGTAATGAAAAAATTGATGAAGGCAGCCTGGTGGATGTTGTCTATGTGGACTTCAGCAAGGCATTCGTACAACATGACTTTGATCAGATGGGCGAATGGGCCAAGGAATGGCAGATAGCGTTTAATCTAGATAAATATGAGGTGCAGCATTTTGGAGACGCAAATCAGAGCAGGACTTATATACTTAATGGTAAGGTCCTGGGGAGTGTTGCCGAGCAAATAGGCCTTGGGGTGCAGCTTCATTTTTCCTTGAAAGTGGAGTCACAGGTAGACAGGATAGTGAAGAAAGTATTTGGTATGCTTGCCTTTATTGGCCAGTGCATTGAGTTGGGAGGTCACGTTACAATTGTACAGGACATTGGTCAGGCCACTTTTCAAATACTGCATTCAATTCTGGTCTCCCTGCTATAGGCTAGATGTTGTGCAATTGAAAGGGTTCAGAAAAGATTTGCAGGGATTTGGCTGGAGTTGGAGGGTTTGAGCTATCGGAAGAGGCTGACTAGCTGGGACTATTTTCCCTGGTGTATCAGAGGATGAGAGGTGACCTTATAGAGGTTTATAAAATCATGCAGGGTATGGATAGGATCAATTGTCACTGTCTTTTCCCCAGGGTAGGGGAGCCCAAAACTAAAAGGCATAGGTTTACTTTTCACACAGAGGGTGGTGCATGTACGGAATGAGCTACTAGAGGAGGTGGTGGAGGTACAATTATGACATTTAAAATGCATCTGGATGAACTCAAGGATAGGAAAGGTTTAGAGGGGTATGGGCCAAACGCGGGCAAATAGAGCTAGATTAAATCAGGATATCTGGTCAGCATGGATGAGTTGGACCAAAGGGCCTGTTTCTGTGCTGTTTATTCGCTTTGACTGTAATGGGGCAACACCCTGTTGCCTTCACCAAATTCCATCCAGAACATAAGGGAGAAGAACTAACTTGCATTGAGAAAAGTGTAAATGGAAACATTGATTAAAAGAACAGAAATATAGTATGTAGTCGACTATAGTGTATGAGTTGTGATGTCAGGTTGAGGTTGTACAGGACATTGGTGAGGTCTCTTCTGGAATTCTGTATCCAGTTCTGGCCTCCCTTTAATAGGAAGGATATTATTAGGGTGGAGGTGGTTCAGAAGAGATTTACCAAGATGCTGCTGGGAATGGAGGGTTTGAGTTTTACAGAGGGGCTGGATAGGCAGTGATTTTTTTTTCACTGGAGCGTAGGAGGTTGAGGTGTGACTTTATAGAGGTCTATACAATCATGAGTTGTATAGATAAGATGAATGACAGATATCTTTTCCCTATGGTGGGAGATTTCAAGACTAGGGGGCATATTTTTAAGATGAAAGGAGAAAGATTTAAAAACGACATGAGGGGCAATTTTTTTTGCACAGGGAATGTTAGTGTGTGGAATGAACTTGCAGAGGAAGTGGTGGAATCAGGTATATTACTAAATTTAAAACGCATTTAGATAACTATATGAATAAGAAATGCTTGGAGGGATAAGTGCAGGCAAGTGAGTCTAGTTTAGTTGGGATTATGGTCAGCATGGACTGGTTGGACTGAAGGGTCTGTTTCTGGGCTACATCACTGAAACAGAGAACTGCAGCTAATCTCACTAAAACATAAGGTGAAGGAGGCATCACTAGGATTAACAGGTATAGCCATTATAAAGCATCTTCTTGATCAGAACAAGAACATGACTACCAGAGTTACAGAGCCTACAATTCAGTAAATTCTTTAGTTATGAGAGATAAATTACAAAGCTAAATGAATAGGTTGCCATCAGATGTTGAAATTCTCAAGGCCGATATTTAAAGTTATAAATAGTTCTTCACAGAAACAGAAAGAGGGCTAATTCAGAAGTTTTAAACAGCTGAAGTGAATGATTTCCAGAATTAAATGATATTCCAAGGTAATTAGAGAATAAAACAACTGACTGGGAAAGCCTGAAGCTTGAGTAGGATGAAATATGGCAAGGTGAAATAAAGTATATGGAAGAGAAACTATTCACAGAGGAGAGATCGAAGCAGACCCTGAACCTAAGGTCAAATCATCAACAGCACGTGTTTCAACAGAACATTTTGAAAAAGAGATGACTGTACTAATTTCAGATAGCATATTAGTGAACTGCAAATAGAGCAATTGCATTGTGACAGAATGATTAACTGGAGATCAGTATTAAACTGTGAAAAATGCAGCTACTTCATTAACCAGGAGGTTTTTACAGTTCTCTGTGTGGCTAGTGGACTGGTAGATAGTTGCTCAATACCTGACCAGTGAATTCACCTGAAATGGCGAACAAGTTGAAGTTGAAATTAAAAACAGGGCTTAGGAGCACAGACATAAATGTTTTAATGGCACAACATTTGAAGTTGGGAGAAAGAAAATGAAATGATAAGTCTCATGCATTAGTGAGAATTCCCCCCAAACACCCCAACTTAGGAAAAATATAACTGTTCCTTCAGTGTTGCTGGATCAAAACCCTGAAATTCCCTCTCAAATAGCACTGTGTATGTGCCCACACTAAATGTACTGTAGCAGTTTAAGAAGACAGTTCACTACCATCTCTTCAAGCCAACTAGGGATGGGCAATAAAAGCTGGTCCAGCCAGCAATGCCATTGTCCCTTGAATGACTGAAACAAATTATGTAATAGGTTAAATAACTTGAACAGGGAAAAATAATTAGAAATGAGAAAAAAAGAACAAAGTACTTTACATAGAGAAAAAAGCTAAAGAAATGAGCACTCTGGAGAAAGTAACTGTGCAGTTCTTCCATCGAGGTTGCAACAAGATATACACCAAAATTTATTTGGGTGAAGTTCTATCTCTGCCTGATCTGGTCTAATGTAATTTACTTTTGTGTTCTGTTTGATTCAAATAGTAGGCAAAGAGATTGTTCTTCTAATTTTAGGTCATGGACATGTGTTGTCTAGTTCTTCATTCACGCAAAATCAATGGGGTATGTTTGTGAACACACATTGTACATCACTTCATTGGAAGGAACTGATTCATTGTTTCTTCCAGTCACCTCTGACCAATCTGGAATGAAGAGTCACATTTTTTAAGTGGTCAGTAAGGTGCTTGTCATGATCTCCATATTTATTTGTGGTAGGTAGCAGAATTGCACGAATATTGTCCTGCTGTATATCTGCTATAGGTACATTTTTCATTCACGACTTGACATGTTGATTCTGAATGGGTACTTGCAGCCAGAAAATCAGTTTTACCATAATAAAAGCAGTACGGAGGCTTGCTGGATTCAAGTAACAACTGAATTTTAATATGTTACTACAGTCTAATAAAATAGAACTTTCAGAGCTCTGATGAAGAGTCATCTTGACTTGAAACATTGCCTTGCTTCCACTCCATGGTTGCTGCCTAACCTGCTGTGATCTCCAGCATTTTTGTTTACCATCAAGAGACATGGTATTGAAGAATAGTTCTTGCCTCTGGATGGCCATCTTCTTAACATAACTTGGAGTCTCAAAGATTTTAGGAATTGTTGACTGCCCGAGGTAAAGGTATTGTGGTTGCTTCAAGGATAGTGGGTTTTCACCAATCAGAACTTCTTACACTGACTCCACATTCATTGTGTGGTAGTCTTGTCTGGTTGCAGAAGTGCCCCTATTGACATGAGGGTCTGGATATCAGCAAGTCTGTAATTCCCACTTTGATCTTCCCTCCTCCCTGACATGGTGAAGTTCCTTCTTTTCCAGGAGAGTGTCTTTGTCACTTCTCGCATATATCTGTCGACAGCAAACTGTGAGAAACCAATTGGAAGAAGTTGGTTAGAGATAAGGTTTAGACAACAGTGATTTTGACCAGCACTGGGGGATGCAGTCCCCGCCCTAAGGGTGAAGGAGAGAGATGGCCAGTGGTGGTTTAGCCTGAGGGTCACCACATCCCAGGTAAAAGGAGAGCTTGATAAGGAGAGTCATTCATAGTAACCTCAGCTAATGTGGGAATTGAACCTATTGGTGTCACTCTACATTGCAAACCAGCTATCCAATTAAGTTAACTAATCCCCACCACAACTACTGCCCATGTCATTAGCAAAGGCTATTTAATTCTCTCAGCCTATGCACAGCCAACAAAAACCTTCAAACTTCTCCGGTAATTCATCAATGCTTCCACCTGAACACAGTAAATCAAAACACACCTCAACTGTTTGATTTGCCTTTTAAATCATCCCAGGAGAGGCCCCCATTTTGCTTGCTGTCATCTGTTCCACCAGGAATGAATGAGGAAGGTTTGCTATGCATTGCACCGACTTCTAGATACCTGTGATCTTGACATTTGAGCTCTTCAGATGCAGAGTGCATATGTCACAATGAAACAGCCAAAAGAGACACCAGGCATTTGAATTTCATGCTTGCAGAATTTTGAGAAGCTACCTGGGCAAAGTTTGGATAAAAAAAATCACATAACAAGAAGGAAACAGAGAGAAAATAAATTAATTAAATCACCACCGTTTTTGGTTCCATTTAATCGAATAAGCTTGTTCATTGTACTTATTAAGTGGTTTATAGAGATTAGCGGATGTTTAAGAGTGAATGGTCAACAGAACTAAACAGTTTAGCTGCTTAGTTTAAAGTGAAGCATTTACAGCAACATTGCTAATTTGTTAGCAGCCTCCGACAGAAAGTAAGACCAGATGTCGCTCATTTATTTGAAGTGAATTGCTCATTATGTTGCTGTTATATAAAAAATTCCCTATTTATAAATTGAAGGCATCTGCGTGGCATTGGGTTCAACTCCTAAACCTGTGTTTGAATTCCTACTTAATTGTTTAATCCAATTCAAAATGAACACAAACAAACAGTTCAATTACTGTTTCTCGTTTACAGCCTATTGACCCCAAATTGTCAGTGTCCCACAGGTTGGCTGCTGTGGGATTGGAAATGTTCAGTACAACATCATGGGCTGAAGGGCCTGTACTGTTCTATGTTCATATCATGTTAACAAAGTTCAAACCCATTGGACTGCAGGGACATTTGCTGAAATGACGTTGAATTAGCTCAGACCATTGGAATTATTAGTGAATGCTTTGTTTTTCAGAAAGTGGAGAGCACCAAGGGTAGGTGTTAAGGCTAATTTCTTTTAACTATGTATCACTAACCTGAATTTTGATATATAGGGTTGTACTTACAGTTGATACAAAACTCAGAAAGGTGGGAAATAAATGGAAGTAACAGCACCATGTGGACTGGAGAAATAGATAGGCATACGGTAGTTTTAAGTTTTAAAAAGAAGTGTGACGAGTTTCAATTTAGTAGGAAGAATAAGGAAAGGTAATAAAAACTAGAATCCATAACTTTAAAGAGGGTACAGGAACAGAGAAACCTGGAGTGTAACAGTACAAGTTGAAAAGGCATGGTTATCTTCAGATTTATAAATAGTGATGCAGGATACAAAAGCAAGGGAGTTATCCCAAAATGTTATACTACTCTAGATAAGCTTTCAGCAGAGCACTTTGGACACCACACTTTCAAAAGGATTGCCAAGGCTTTCAAAGAAGTGAAGAAGGTGTTGAGCAGAATAGAAACAAGTACAGTTGTGTGGAGAGACTTGGGAAAGGGAGGATTGTTTTCCTTAGAGCAGAGATGAATGAGGAAAGATTTTGTGGAGGGGTTCAAAATTCTGACAGGTTTTTATCATTTCTCTTTATTTATTGCACTGCCAGAAGGATTGCTTACCAAATGACATAGATAAAAGGTAATTTACAGCAAAAGAACTAAAGTAGTCAGGAGAAGGTAAAATTAGCTAACAAATTGTGGGGATCCGCATTGTACAGCCTGAAAACATAGTAGAAGCAGATTCAAGACTTTGTGATATTAAAAAAAATTGCTTGGACACGTGGAAAGCAAGAACAAGGAAATAGGGTGAAGCAGACAATTACTTCAAAGAGTTGACACAAGCATAACGGGCCTCCTGTGATATCTTATTCAATGACTCAATCAGATCTTTCTCTATCCAGGTGGTATCCTTTCATATGATGGCACAGTTTCACTCAGAAACCCAATTCGGGGCTTTTCGAAAGCTTTGGCTGTTTTTCAAATGGTTCCCATGACACTTATCTGTGAATTGACTCCTTTTGTGAAGCAAGCGAGAAAATAAGAGTATAGCATTTTCATGTAAAACTGCTTTGTTGTTTCACTGTGAAATCAGGTGCCCTGAAATCCGTGCTACTATACATTGCAGAGCTCGGATCCCCGACACATTGCAATATGGCTACAAAGAGAAACTGTTCCACAATATAAAGGGGACATAGAACTGACTGAAGTACCCCAATACAGAATCACCATTCTTTTAATTACAACATGAAAAGACTGGGCCTGTCTTATGTTACAACATGCTCTATGGCTGATTGACTTTTTTTGTTGCTCAGGTTCACAGTTTGTGAAGTGAAAACACAAAAAAAGCACTCGTTCGAAAATGAGACAATTGAGATAGGAGCTATTAGCAGATTTGTGCTTCATTTGTGCCTCTAACGGAAACTTAGATTAGATCTTTCAAGTACACACTTAGTTTTGTAATTCATTTTTCTGAGCATCTCTTTCTAACCAGTCTAATGATTATTCCCTTCTGGAGGTGGAGAGGAGGAAGGTTGTAAGCAGGGTAAAATGTTGGTGAGTTGGCCCCAGAGAGAGATAATCTCCACTTCAGCAATTGAATGCTGAACCAAAAGGCCCATTAGGTGACCTTCTCCACCCACCACCAATTAACATCCTTAAATGTTTAATAAATGACCATTTAAGGGCCTCAACTCACCCTTCGGTTGTGAAAAGGGGCTAAAGGGATTTTGCAGCACAAGAACTTTCTAGGAAGTTTCTACAAGTGTGTGAGGGGAAACAGATTGGTGAAAACTAGTGTAGGTCCCTTGCAGTCAGAAATAGGGGGATTTATAATGGGGAACAAAGAAATAGTTAAAGAACTAAATTAACAGTTCACTCTGTCTTCACAAGGGAGGACACAAATAATATATCAGAAGTAATAGGGACACAGAGTTTAGTGAGAGGGAGTATTGGACAAATTGATGAGATTGGAGGTTGGAACATCCCAGGGTTTGATAATCAACATCCCAAAGTACTCAAGGAAGTGGCCCTAGAAATAATGGATGCATCAGCGGTCATCTTCCAAGAATCTTTAGAAACTGCAACAGTCACTAAAGATTGAAGTGTAGTGAATGTAGCCCCACTACTTATAAAGGAAGGTAGAAGTAAAACAGGGAATTATAAATCAGTGAGTCTGGTGTCAGCAGTGGGGAAGATGCTAGAGTCCATTATCAAGTTTTTTTTTAAATAGAGCACTTAGAAAACAGTGATGGAATTTGACTCAGTCAGCATGGATTTACAAATGGAAAACCATTCTTGACAAATCTACTGGAATTCTTTGAACATGTTAACTAGTAGAGTTGATTGGGGAGCTAGTGGATGTGGTTAATTTGGACTTTCAGAAGGTTTTTGACAAAGTCCCCACTTAAAACATTAATGTGTAAATTTAAGGTACTTGGGATTAGGGGTAGTGAATTGATATGGATAGAAAAGTTGGTTAGCAGTTGAGAAACAAAGAGTAGAAATAAATGTAAGATAAAGTGTGGAGCTGGATGAACACAGCAGGCCAAGCAGCGTCTCAGGAGCACAAAAGCTGACGTCAGCTTTTGTGCTCCTGAGACGCTGCTTGGCCTGCTGTGCTCATCCAGCTCCACACTTTGTTATCTTGGATTCTCCAGCATCTGCAGTTCCCATTTTCACTGTAAAAATAAATGTGACTTTTTCTGAATGGCAGGCAGTGACTACTGGACTATTGCAGGAACCCCAGCTATTCACAATATATGTCAATGATCTAGATCAGGAAACTAAACGTAATATCTCAAAATTTGCAGATAATACAGAAGCTGCGTAGAAGGGGGAGCTGTGAGGAGGATACAGGGATATTGTAGTGTGATTTGGACAGGCTGAGTGAGTAAATGCATGGCAGATGCAACATAATGCAGATAAATATGAGGATATCCACGTCGGCAGCAAAAATAGAAAGTCACATTTTTATTTTAAAAGTTTTCAATTGAGAGAGGGGCAAGTTCAACAAGACCTGGGTGTCCTCGTGAACTAGCCTGTGAAAGTAAATGTGCGGGTGCACTAGGCAGTAAAGAAGGTAACCTGTATGTTGAACTTTGTAGTGAGAGGGAATTTGAGTACCGGAATCAAGGATGTCTTGCTGCAGTTATACAGGGCCTTGGTAAGCCCGAACCTGGAATACTGTGTGCAGTTTTGGTCTCCTTATCTGAGGAAGGATATTCTTGCTACAAAGGGAGTACAGCAACAGTTTACCAGATTGATTCCTAGGATGGCAGGACTTCCGAAGGAAGAGAGATTGGTTAGGATTACATTCACTGGAGTTTAGAAGAATGACAGGGAATCCTCACAGAACTCTAAAAACATTCTAACAGGATGAGATAGGTTAGATGCATGAAGGATGTTCTAAACAGTGGGGTTGGGGGCGGGGTTCAGAACCAGGAGTCATAATTCAAGAATAAGGGTAAACCTTTTCGGACAGAGATGAGGAGAAATGTCTTCACTCGAGATTGGTGAACCTGTGGAATTTGCTATCACAGAAAGTGGTTGTGGCCAATACATTATGTGTTTGCAAGATGGAGGCAGACATAGCTCTCGCGGCTAAAGGGATCAAGGGATATTGGGGGAGGTGGGATTATGATATTGAGCTCGATTTTCAGCCATGATTATACTGAATGGTGGAGCAGGCTTGGGGGGTTGAATGGCCTACTCCTGCTCCTATTTTCTATGTTTCTATGATGAGCAGTGGTGGAGTTCCCTACCTCTGACCCACGAGGCCCAGGTTAAAGTGGCACCTGCTCTCGAGGTATGTAATAATGTTTATGAACAGAACGAGTAGAGATGTAAAAAGAAAAGAAAAGAAGAGAAGAGTGGCTGCTTTCTTCACTAGGAATCCAGAGTGACCTGCCAGCAGGCTGTGGAGAGAGGACTTCCTTTTGGCTCAATCTCGGGCCAGTCAATGGCAAGGATTGTAGACAATGGAGTGAATGAAAAAGGCCACCTCCAGCAACAATCCTAGGACCCAACAGCTTCGGGTGGGACAGGATTCAGCACTGAGGCTTGTGATTTACTGGGAAACTCATCATTCGGCTGGTTGGAGTTTGATCCAGAGAGTTTTCCTGCTGGTGGAGGAGGAAGTCTTTTAGCACACGGAACACTAAAACCCAACAGACATTTAATTTCTTTGACATTTTGTATTCGTTAGAAGCATTCGGGACTAGCTTATACTTGGAATTTGTATTTTTGCGTAAGGTGATTTTCCAGTGGTAATTCCACAGTTGCACAAATGGAACCACAGTATACGGGAGAGTGGATCAGAGAATCAAGACTAAAATTCCAATTGAGCCTTGGTTGGATTTGTGTTTATTTCCATTAGTAACTATACCAAAGGAACCTCTAAACCTGTCTCAACCTGAAATGTAGCTTTCCTTGAAATTCTCTCAGAATACATTCAGCATTTTGGAAGCATGCCTGGTAGACATTAAAAAATAACATCTGCACTGTAGAAAATACCGTTGTTGAGCCAAATGACACGATGAGATTAACCTTTTAACCTTGTGTTTAAATGCTCAGTTCAATATAGATTTTGTTTCACTATCACACTGTTTGTCCAATCTTATCAGTTCTTATGGATTAACAGTACTGATTTTGTTTTTTTTAAATGCCTTGAGTGCAGTTAGCATTATTTGTTCATTGAAAGTCTTACCTTCTGGCCCCTGTACTTTCTTCTCCCTCATTATGCATCCAGTGTGGTTGAGCCTGTTACTCCTTGTCCATTACTACTGGTCAGCTTTGATTTCTGATGTGAATAACTACCAGATATTCAGTGATGATTCTCTCTCCAGTTTATTCTCTTCCTGGAGGTAACTGTCAGTCTTCTACTCGGCCTCTCACTCTGCAGGCTCATATTACAAATCCTGTGTCCAGTTTGTATTGATGAATGTTTTACCTATGATTAAGAGCAGATATGATTTGGGAAAAGGTTACAGTGCGTATGGCCTTTGGGGTTCTTGTGACACAGTATTAATGTCCTTTCCTCCAGGCCAGTGGCCTGGGTTCAAGTTTCACCTGCCCTAAAAGTGTATCATAACTTGCCCAGAGATAGTAGGGACTGCAGATGCTGGACAATCTGAGATAACAAGGTGTAGAGCTGGATGAACATAGCAGGCCAAGCAGCATCAGAGCCTGCTCCTTTGATGCTGCTTGGCCTGCTGTGTTCATCCAGCCCTGCACCTTGTTATCTCATATCATGCCCAAATGACTTGATTAAAAGTAATTCATCTAAAAACCAGTTTCCACCTGGGAGGGTCTAGTCTGTGGGAGGGGAAGGAAGTCTGCACATATTCTGAACTGAATATTGTAGATAACACAATGTGGAATAAAGATGGATCAGCTCCTTTTACAGGGGTCTGCACTATTTGTTGCCCCAATATTTTATTGTTTCATTTACATTTCCCTATTTTATGAGAGAACAGTTTCTGATATTTGTGATAATGGGAAGTGCAGATGCTGGAGAATCCAAGATAAGAAAATGTGAGGCTGGATGAACACAGCAGGCCAAGCAGCATCTCAGGAGCACAAAAGCTGACATTTCGGGCCTAGACCCTTCATCAGAGAGGGGGATGGGGTGAGGGAACTGGAATAAATAGGGAGAGAGGGGGAGGCGGACCGAAGATGGAAAGAAAAGAAGATAGGTGGGGAGGTAGGGAGGGGATAGGTCAGTCCAGGGAAGACGGACAGCTCAAGGAGGTGGGATCAGGTTAGTAGGTAGGAGATGGAGGTGCGGCTTGGGGTGGGAGGAAGGGATAGGTGAGAGGAAGAACCGGTTAGGGAGGCAGAGACAGGTTGGACTGGTTTTGGGATGCAGTGGGTGGAGGGGAAGAGCTGGGCTGGTTTTGGGATGCGGTGGGGGAAGGGGAGATTTTGAAGCTTGTGAAGTCCACATTGATACCATTGGGCTGCAGGCTTCCCAAGTGGAATATGAGTTGCTGTTCTTGCACCCTTCGTGTGGCATCATTGTGGCACTGCAGGAGGCCGATGATGGACATGTCATCTAAAGAATAGGAGGGGTAGTGGAAATGGTTCGCGACTGGGAGGTGCAGTTGTTTATTGCGAACCGAGCGGAGGTGGCAGGTGAACCTCTGCTTAATATGGAAAGTCATCTTGGGGCCTGGGATAGGGGTGTGGGGGCAAGCGTAGCATTTCCTGCAGTTGCAGGGGAAGGTGCCGGGTGTGGTGGGTTGGAGGGCAGTGTGGAGCGAACAATGGAGTCACGTAGAGAGTGGTCTCTCCGGAAAACAGACAAGGGTGGGGATGGAAAAATGTCTAGGGTGGTGGGGTCGGATTGTAGATGGCGGAAGTGTCGGAAGATGATGCGTTGTATCCGGAGGTTGGTGGGGTGGTGTGTGAGAACGAGGGTGATCCTCTTTGGGTGGTTGTGGCGGGGGTGGGGTGTGAGGGATGTGTTGCGGGAAATGCGGGAGACGCGGTCAAGGGCGTTCTCGACCACTCTGGGGGGAAAGTTGCAGTCCTTGAAGAACTTGGACATCTGGGATGTGCAGGAGTGGAATGCCCCATCGTGGGATTCCATTGTACCTGGTGTGGCTTCCTCTATATTGGGGAAACCAAGCGGAGGCTTGGGGACCGCTTTGCAGAACACCTCCGCTCGGTTCGCAATAAACAACTGCACCTCCCAGTCGCGAACCATTTCCACTCCCCCTCCCATTCTTTAGATGACATGTCCATCATGGGCCTCCTGCAGTGCCACAATGATGCCACCCGAAGGTTGCAGGAACAGCAACTCATATACCGCTTGAGAACCCTGCAGCCCAATGATATCAATGTGGACTTCACCAGCTTCAAAATCTCCCCTTCCCCCACTGCATCCCAAAACCTGCCCAGTTCATCCCCTCCCCCCACTGCACCTCACAACCAGCCCAGCTCTTCCCCTTCACCCACTGCATCCCAAAACCAGTCCAGCCTGTCTCTGCCTCCCTAACCTGTTCTTCCTCTCACCCATCCCTTCCTCCCACCCCAAGCCGCACCTCCATCTCCTACCTACTAACCTCATCCCAACTCGACCTGTCCGTCTTCCCTGGACTGACCTATCCCTTCCCTACCTCCCCACCTATACTAAACTCTCCACGTATTTTCTTTTCGCTCCATCTTCGGTCCGCCTCCCCCTCTCTCCCTATTTATTCCAGAACCCTTACCCCATCCCCCTCTCTGATGAAGGGTCTAGGCCCAAAACGTCAGCTTTTGTGCTCCTGAGATGCTGCTTGACCTGCTGTGTTCATCCAGCCTCACATTTTATTATCTTAGTTTCTGATCTTCGTTCAGGTGTTTCATTTTTATGTTATTATCTCAGCATGCTGCTGTAAGTGTATTCATTCATTCTTATGATTCTTAAATCCCTTTTTTTGTTCTTTCACCATTCATTGATATTTCTCAAACATACCTCTTATGAATAGCAAGAACCCCTGTATTTGTTTGCCAGATGGGTGTTTATCAAATTAACACATTAGTCTCATGTCTAAGATAGAGCTTCCTAAATGTGCATTAAATGATTGTCTGGAACTTCTGACCTGCAGTGCCATTGCACTATCCATGATTTTTCTGAACTGAAACAAAGTTGATGTACTGGAAGATAGGCAGGGAAGCCAGTTTGAAGAGGACTTCTGTTCATCTAGACCTTGAAGGATGTTCTCTGATAAGTGAGCATCGCTGATGCTGAGTTCAATCACGGGGCACTAGCCATATCAACAACAACGAGGATGCAAAAGAGAATTGTCTTCATCGAAAAATATTTGGCAAACTTCTTCATGACTAACTGGCTAAAACATGGTATTTCAGCTATGTATTATGTTCAAGGCGATAGAGATGCAAGATCATATATCACGTAATGTATCCATAGACAAATGGAAAAAGGTTTTCTCTCATGTTTTTTCATTACAGTAATGTCTCTTTCAGATTACTTATTGCAACCAGTTTAAACTTGAAAAAGTGACAGGAAAGTGATTGGTGGATGGGTTTATCGATGCAATAATATAACAGATGGTTTTGTATATTTTCAAATTAACATTGTGTTTTTTTTGCTTGTTGGCACTTGTGTTTATTTACATTGCCAAATATAACAGAAGAGCCTCAAGGCCTGCCTCAACTTGAAAATTAGTTTTTCTTAAAATTCTCCCAGAGCACATTAAGGGCTATGGAATCATGCCTAGCAGTTGTTTTAAAAAAAGCTCTATTCCAAATCATTGTTGAGCCAAGTAAGGTAGACAAACTCCTCTGTCAAAATCCTCGAAATACCTTCTTAAAGGCATTGTGGATCTACCTACAGTGCATAGACTGCAGCAGTTCAAAAAGACAGCTCACCTCCAAAATTTCGAAGGCAGCTTAGGACGGGCAATAGATGTCAGCCTAGCCAGCAACACCCTTGTCTGACAAGTGAATAAATAAAAACAAGATCAAAAAAAACAAAACCATATATTTTAAGTTAACAAGGTGTAGAGCTGGATGAACACAGCAAGCCAAGCAGCATCAGAGAAACAGGAAAGCTGATTTTTCGGAACGGTCTTCTTCTCTGATGCTGCTTGGCCTGCTGTGTTCATCCAGCTCTACACCTTGTTATCTTGGAACTGCAGATGCTAGAGAATCTATCTCTGAAACAGATATTTAAGTTGTTTCAATGAAATTCTGTTGGAATAATGTGACATTCAATGTTCTGTCCTTCATCCTACTGGCTATTCAGACATCACACTATCACACATTTCAATTCATTTTGTAACCTTGTATGCCTGAACTATGAAATTCCATAGCAATCCCAGTCTCTTTACTTTAATTATGATGGTCAGACTTTAAACCCTCCCCCCAAGTTGACATCACTTGACCACCACTTCTTGATGTATCTCCCACCTTCTTTCCTCATCTTTTCAAACATTGTTATACCCTGCACTGTGCAGCATATGTCTTAATGGAAACACATCTACCATGCAGTTATCCCTATAGTCTTTGGAACAATACCGTTCATGCTAATGTAGTTTGTAGCTGATTGCTATCATGCAGCAAACCACATCTTGTTTGAGGCAAGTGCGTCCTTTTAATCAGATTGCCTTGAGATTTTCCTCCACCACGTAGAGGAAGCAAAGCCTGTCGATTCCAATACAAAAGAAAGATCATAAGAACAAATCTGCTTTAAGGTGAGTAAGAACCCAGGCACCTTGTACAAAATGGGGCCAGCACTGGTCACATGAAGATTTAGTTTACCCAAACCATTGCGACAGAGCCCTGTTCACTGGGTCAATTATCAGGCACACAAAAATTTCACCCAGAAATCTAATCAATACCAATGTTCTTGCAGACAGATAAATCTAAACATCAGCATGTGAAAAATAAATATTTGACCAATGTAAAATTTCAAAATATGAACTTTATATTTTATGCTGCATTCTAAATCATTACAGCTAAGAATTTAACAACAGCTGTTCAGATGTGTTTTCTGTAAATCTGTAAACAGTTTTATTTAGAGATTATAGGAACTGCAGATGCTGGAGAATCCGAGATAACAAAGTGTGGAGCTGGATGAACACAGCAGGCCAAGCAGCATCTCAGGAGCACAAAAGCTGACGTTTCAGGCCTAGACCCTTCATCAAAAATAGGGGAGGGGTAGAGGGTTCTGAAATAAATAGGGAGGAAGGGAGAGGCAGATCAAAAGGCGGATAGAGGAGAAGATAGGTGGAGAGGAGACAGACAAGTTAAAGGTGCGGGGAGGGAGCCAGTTGAGATGAGTGTAGGTGGGGAGGTAGGGAGGGGATAGGTCAGTCTGGGGAGGATTGACAAATCAAGGGGGCAGGATGAGGTTAGTAGGTAGGAAGTGGAGGTGCAGCTTGAGGTGGGAGGAGGGGATAGGGAGGCGGGGGAGAGCTGGACTGGTTTTGGGATGCGGTGGGGGGAGGGGAGATTTTGAAGCTTGTGAAATCCACATTGATACCATTGGGCTGCAGGATTCCCAAGCAGAATATGAGTTGCTGTTTCTGCAACCTTCGGCACTGCATCGTGCTCCCACGAGGAGCTTGAACAGTTCATCCACTTCACCAACACCTTCCACCCCAACCTTGAGTTCGCCTGGACCATCTCCAACACATCCCTCACCTCCCTGTCTCCATCTCAGGCAACCACCTACAAACCAATGTCCATTTCAAGCCCACAGACTCCCACAGCTACCTAGAATACATCTCCTCCCACCGACCTTCCTGCAAAAATTCCATCCTCTCTTCCCAATTCCTTCGCCTCCGCCATATCTGCTCCCAGGATGAGGCATTCCATTCCCATACATCCCAGATGTCCTCGTTCTTCAAGGACCGTAACATCCCGCCGCAGTGGCCGAGAACGCCCTCGACTGTGTCTCCCGCATTTCCTGCGACCCATCCCTCACACCCCGTCCCCACCATAACCGCCAAAAGAGAATCCCCCTAGTCCTCACATACCACCCCACGCACCTCCGGGTACAATGTATCATCCTCCGACACTTCCGCCATCTGCAATCCGACCCCACCACCAAAGACATTTTTCCATCCCCACCCTTGTCTGCTTTCCGGAGGGACCACTCTCTCCATGACTCCCTTGTCCGCTCCACGCTCCCCTCCAACCCCAACACACCCGGCACATACCCCATACCTCCCCCTCACCGCCATCCCAGGCCCCAGTAAGACTTTCCACATCAAGCAGATGTTCACTTGCACATCTGCCAATGTGGTATACTGTATCCACTGTACCCGTTGTGGCCTCCTCTACATCGGGGAAACCAAGCTGAGGCTCGGGGACCACTTTGCAGAACACCTACGCTCGATTCGCAGTAAACATCTGCACCTCCCTGTCGTGAACCATTTCAACTCCCCCTCCCATTCCTCAGATGACATGTCCATCCTGAACCTCCTGCAGTGCCACAATGATGCCACCCGAAGGTTGCAGGAACAGCAACTCATATTCCACTTGGGAACCCTGCAGCCCAATGGTATCAATGTGGATTTCACAAGCTTCAAAATTTCTCCTTCCCCCACTGCATCCCAAAACCAGCCCAGTTCAGCCTAACCTGTTCTTTCTCTCACCTGTCCCCTCCTCCCACCTCAAGCCGCACCTCCATTGCCAACCTACCAACCTCATCCCGCCCCCTGACCTGTCCGTACTCCCCAGACTGACCTATCCCCTCCCTACCTTCCCACTTACATTCACGTCTACTGGCTCCATCCCCGCCCCTTTAATTTGTCTGTCTCCTCTCCACATATCTTCTCCTCTATCCATCTTTGATCTGCGTCGCTCTCTCTCCCCATTTATTTCAGAACCCTCTCCCACTCCCCCTTTTCTGATCAAGGGACTAGGCCCGAAACGTCAGCTTTTGTGCTCCTGAGATGCTGCTTGGCCTGCTGTGTTTATCCAGCTCCACACTTTGTTAACACTTTTATTTATATAATTGCTACTGATTTATTTGACGTGAGCAAAAAAAAATTCTCAATCTTAAATGAGCTCTCAGCTGGCAAATCACCAGTGAGTTGGAGGCTGTGTGAGTTGATCTTGTCATGGTTTGTTTGTTTGTCCCTGTACAGGTTCATCAAGAAGTTAAATTAAGCTTGCTTATATCGGGTTACAGTGATGTGTCTTAGATCATGGAAAATCCACTGATGGAAAATTTATTGTCTTCTCATACTCCAACCATGTTTTCATGTATGCTGCTACCAACCAGCTCAAATCTTTGAGGGATCACTGCCTTTTTTTTCTCCTCCTTTTGTTTGTAACCTGTTGCTCATCTCTTCTTACATTCAAGAGGAAAAGACAAAGAAGTGAAAATAAACACGTTGTGGGGAGACCCGTTGAAAAGAACTCCAGCCTACTTCAAATAGATTGATGAAATAAGAGTTGAATAGATACCTGAAATAAAAAAAACATGATGAGGAAATGTTTGCATACTTTGTGCAGTCAACCATCAAATTTGATCCAACTGAAATATTCTGGTATCGTATTGTCCCTCACCAGTTCTTCAAGCTTTCATCTGTCAGTTTCATCTTTTTTTAGCAGTTTATATATTTGATTGCAATTTTTGATAATAATTAAGGCACAGTACACCTTTTTAAGATGTATTCTATTCCTGGTACTTAGGACTACACCTTGGATTTTAGCTAACATAGCTTTGTGTACTAGAAACATAATTTGTAAATATTTTCAAATGTTTAGCAGCGTATTAAATGGATTTTGGTAAAGGGACGTTTCATTAAACAGCAGAAAGACTCAAGACAATATTTCAGACAAGTTACTCACAGAGATACCTGGAAACCTGAAGCACTTCTCCAAACAAGAGTGACACAAACTCAGTTTGTGTCACTCCCAGGGAGGGCAAGTACAGTTGAGCATGCAAGTAAAAAGTCAAATTCAAGTGTGTTCCATTTTGAGTTTAGTGTTCTACCATTTATAGAGTTATTACATTTTTCTAGCACTGTCGGAGGTTGAGGGGTGTCTTCAGAAGTTTATAAAATTATGAGGAGCATGGATAAGGGTGAATAGTTAAGGTATTTTCCCCAGGGTAGGTTAATCCAAAACTAGAGGGCATAGGTTTTTGCGGAGGGTGGTTTTTGTATGGAATGAACTGACAGAGAAAAGTGATGGAGACAGGTACAATTACAACATTTAAAAGGCTTCAGGATGAATACATGAATAGGTAAGGTTTTGAGGGATATGGGCCAAATGCTGACAAATGGGACTAAATTAGTTTAGGATATCTGGTCGGCATGAACAAGTTGAACGAAAGCCTCTGTTTGTATGCTGTACAGCTCCATGACTCTGTCCAATCTCTGAATAAGCGTCTGGTATCAATGAGTGACCATTCAGTGAGACAGAAATCAGACAACTTTCTTTGTGGATAGAGATTATTAACTACTCAGTCTCACAGTCCTTCCTGCACTAGTCCCTACTTTAAAATGATTGACCTGCTTGGGTGTCTTTTGACATACCTCTGTGGCCATCGCATTCTGGGTACACTTGAACATAGACCTGTGGCCCAGATTTGGGGACACTATCACAGACCACAAGACTGTTGTACCACCTTAATATCTGGCCATCAATAAACTAATTAATTAACCAAAATTATCTGCCTAAATACCTTTTATATTACCATGCTCTCCCCATCTTCAAATAAGAACTCTTGTAGAGATACAGACAATCCTTTAACAAAACTCATGAAAATTAAACAAAATTATGTTTTCATGTTCTATTTCTTTCCTGATCAGTAACAAAATTATATGTATATTTTTAGATACTACATTTAGTGCAAGCTGCCTCTCATATTCTCCTGAACAAAAATAAGTTAATCAAGAAGCGACCCATACAAAATTGATTTTTTTCATGCTTTTCTTCTTTAATGTTGTAACTTCTAATACCACTCATTCAAGGATCTCAAAATCATTTTTGTCGTAACAGCAAGGTTTTCCTCAGCAACTCTCTCTGTCGAGGGTACGTTTTCCCAAAGAGAATGGTCTGTTGCATAACACCATGAACAAACATTTCTCAGATTACCCTTTACATGGGATATCCTTGAGAATAGTCAATAAATAGTCCCCTAATTTATAGCTTTGACAAGTGCCAGTGTTCCAACAACTGAATTACTTCTAACTACAGTTTTTATTTCCTTGGCTTCCCAGACCATTTGCCAGCACTTATTATTCTTTCCCACCAAAAATATGATAAACTCATGTCATACTTGAATAACTATCCAGAACACTGACATATGAAGCATTGTTAAAATGAACTAGATTCATGTCTTCCGAGTCAGTCAATGCTGGAAAGCTGAGTAAGCATTTCTGAATTCAATTTATTTAACATTTTATTTGCTCTCAAAATGACCCCAACAGTATCTTTAATCTTTGTATTCAATTCCAATACATCATAATTGGCATCTAGTATAGTCTGAATGCACAATCAGTATAACTGTGCAAGCAAACTTTTTAAAATGGTCTTTCTTTGCCGAATGCAATATCATCTTTGTTACTGATCTGAAATGCAAACAGAAATTGCTGGAGAAGCTCAGCAGGTCTGGCAGCGTCTGTGCAGAGGAAGCGGAGTTAATGTATGTTTCAAATCCAGTGAACCTTTATCATGAATACAGCCGTGCATCTACAGCTTCTGCTGATGCCAGTGTTTCAAAAGAGCCACTGATGAAAGGTCATTGAACTCACAACATTGACTTTATTTCTCTGTACAGATGCTGCCAGCCCTGCTGAGTTTCTGCAGCAATTTCTGTTTGCGTTTCGGATTTCTAGCAACCGCAGTTCTTTGCTTTTTATTCATTGAGGAACTAGTCTGATTTACTGGGATGTGATTAACACATTCTAAGTAAGTCTGTTGATCCAGTATCACTCCTGACTTATTCTATTCAATGTCTGATCCTATCTGTTTAAAGGCCCCTGAAGCTTGCTTCCAAATTCAAATTCCCTTTTTATTTTATCTATCACACATCATTCCAAATCCACGGATATTCCTCGCAGAAAATCATCAGCATGGATCATGAAGATGAATGCATGCCTGGGGCTCTGGATCACCACAATCCTATCACCTTTCCATTCAGCCTATTGAATCAACTACCTGTTATGTAACTCCTCTGATTATTATTACTACCATGAAATTAAACTTGGGAGTAACTTTGTTTGTTGATTGTCTTTCAGTGCCTTTAGCAAGACTAGCATCTATTACCAAGCTCTAATTATCATTGAAAAAGTGCTGGTGAGCTGCTTTCTTGAACTGCAGCAGTCTATGCAGTATAATTACACCACAATGCCATTAGGAAGTGAGGGAGTTCCAAGCTTTTGACTCAGCAACAGTGAAGGAATGGTGCTATATTTCTGCGTCAGCATATTGTTCAAATTGAACGGGAATTTGCATCCGATAGTCTTGCAATGTATCGTGCTGGCCTTGTCCTTCTAATTGGTAGAGTTCACAGGTTGGTAGGTGCCAGTGAGGAAGCCTTAGCAAACTGCCACATTGCATCCATTCATTAGAGGAGCAAATGTTTAAGTGTTGGATGACATTCTGATCAAGCAGGCTGCTATTGGATGATGGTCTACATTTACCCAGAATCCTAAAATCAAAATACCTCCATAATTTCGTCAATTTGTTTTGGTGGATTGTTAACTACAGAGAAATATTGTCACTTGTTTACTTTTAATTAAAGGAAGAATATATATTCCACGTCAGCTCCCCGTTGCCTCTCTGTTCCCTTGCTCAAGACAAGTCATCTCAAAGATAAATAAGAGTGTGATGAGCTTTCTCATGCCTTTGTTCAATTTCAGGCTTGCCAATGCTAGAGAAATGACTTAAAATGGAACTGAAATCACAATCATTAAAGCACCAAGAGGTTCTTGAACCTGGTTGTTGACGTGAGTTCATGCTCCACACGACTGGCATCAGATGTATTTAGTAACAGATATAGCTTTCATTATTTATGAGCTGCTTAATTTAGTAAAGATATTCACATTAGTCAAAAGTTGCAATTTTTAAAAGATTTTATTTAAATTAGTTATCATAGTAAAGTTACCTTTTTAAAATAATTGTAAAATAGTACATTATTTTTGATGGTACTATTTCAGTGGAATCTATGTATCAATTCAAATTTGTGTAGACTGTCTACAGAAGGACAATGTGAACTCACACTTCGGCCAATGCTGTTGATTGCTGGAAACATTTTTGTAAATCTTCCCTGCAAACCTTCTAAGTCCTTCACCTCCTTCTGAAATTGGGTTGTTCAAAACAGGGTATAACATTGTGGCTGAATCAGTGGCTTACAGGAGATTCAACATGATTTCCTTAGTTCTTCATTCAATGGATGCCATTTTTGTCTTCCTCTTATGCTTCTTTACCACTTTCAATGATTTCTGCACAGCAACCCCAAATCTCTGTTTCTGAACCTCCTTTAGAATTGAACACTTTATTTTATATTATCTCTCTTTGTTTTTATACCAGATAGACTGCACCCCATTTCACTGCAATAAAATGCCGCTGCCATGTGTTCATGCATTCATCAAGCTGCCTAAGTCCTCTTAATTTTATCAGTGTCCACCTCACAGTGCTTCCAAAGTTTTATGCTACGTGCAGATTTAGAAGCATGCTCCCTATACCCAAGTCACTGCCATTGCTGTATATTAAGAACCCCACCTTTGTCCAGTCTGAAATATTACTGTTTCCTGTCACAACAGCCAACTTCATCTGTAAGCATTTTGACCCTTCTCGATGGCTTCAGTTTTGCTAACAACCCAATCGTAAGACATTTTATCAAACACGATTGGAAGTCCATCCACACTGCATTTAGATTCCATACTAAATCATAGGGAATGCAAGGCGCAGCTGCTGAGAGTCAGACAGTTTACATTAGGAATACTGAAGAAGCTGGCATTAGATGAGTATAGATATCTTAGAGGTTCTGGGTCTGAATGGGATTACAGAGATAGGGAAAGCCACGGATTGACTTGAAAACGAGGATAAGAATATCAAAATAAGACGTTGATACACCTGGAACAAGTCATCTTCATTGGCAGTCCCTCACAGATGAGGATGACTCTCTTCCATCCTCAGTGTGAACTCATAGGTGCCTATACTAGAGCGATGCAGCTACTGCAGGCTTTGTTACACTTGGGGCAGAAGGTGGTTGTGGGAAGGGGTGGGTGGCAGCATGGCCCTTTCACTATTTTCTCCTAGCTTCCACTTCTCCCTGATGGCAAGTTTTGGAGGTGTTTGACACTTCCTCCTCCACTTTAGATGGCTTTGACCAGTGATTCCCAGGTGTCTCTGGGAAAGCCACATTTGGCCAGTGAGACCTCGAGGGTATCACTGAAGCGCTTCTTCTGTCCACCTGGGGCTCACTTGCCGTTTCAAAGCTGGGAGTAGAGCACCTTTTAGAGGAGTCTCGTGTTGGTCTTGAGGATGATGTAGCCAGCCAATCGTAGCCAATGAAAGGTGATCAGTGCCTCAGTGCTGGGGATGTTGGCTTGGTCAAGGACTTGGCGCCTCTTTCTTCCAAGCTGATTCGCAGGATCTTGCACAGACAGCATTAGTGATAATGCTCTATTGCCTTGAGGTGTCTGCTGTAGACAGTCCACGTGTCAGAGCCACATAGGAGGGCTGGATCTTTGAAGCAAGTCTAAGTCAGCTAAATGCGGGTGATTTCAGCCGAGGGAGTCAGAGCTTGAGGTGATCGTTTCTGCAGACCTATAACCTGAATGCTAAGTCAAACATTCCTATGATACTGCCATTGATTACCAACCAGTCTGACTCAGTAATATGACCTGCAGAAGAACTACTATCCAATGGAACTTGAGTTGGAGATGCATATCACTCAGTTCCAATAGACCTTCAAGCAAATGCCCCAACACAAAGGGGATCCTGCCTAAACAACAATAGGTAACACATTAGTGCTATGTGCTGATAAACTGCATGTTGCTGGTTGTAGCTGGTTAAACCCAAGAATAGCCCAACATCCTAAACTATTGCTTTGTCAATCTGTCTGCAATTGTATGGCCTTCGATAACAGAATGGTCCCAGTGGGATGAAAGTATGCAAATTGAAGTTCTGCCTATAGGTTTTCCAGTAGTTAGGTTTGAAAGCCAAACGTTGAATGAGCCTTGGTACTGAATGTTATCAGGCAATTCATTCATGGGAACCCCACATTTTAAGTTCACCCGTCTTCACATTGTTGGGGGACATTTTGTCAACAATGTACCCTTCCCATTGGCAGGTATGCACCATTTCCACTCACTTGCTATTCCTGTTTCTCACCTGATTACAGTCAAAGTACAAGGTTCTGGCAGCATGTACAGGTGATCATGTGGGCAACCTCCTGAACAAGTAGGGAGGCTCTATATCACAAGCACAACTTCTGTGCCCATCACAGGTGTAGTTAAACTTAACACCTGAGAGCCAAAGGTGGCATGATATTTCTTAAAAATTAAATTTCACTTGCTGGCTCCTCACTTTCTGATTTATCCTCACTTCTGTACAATGCAGTTACCTTGGGAACCAAGGGCCAATATGACCATTGTAGTCATTGAACTACAACTATGATAGAAATACCACGGTAGGATACTTTACCCATAAAAAAGGATGCTTAATAAATTTATATTATATTTTCAATTAAGAGACTGTAAATTGTAATTAATTTAAAATATTTTGGGTCAGGACTGAAATTGTGTGTATTTTGATTTTCCAGGAAACCCAACCTTATTAGACAAATAAATTAAATGATATTTTGACTTAGCCCTATTACCGTTAATTGAAATAAAAATAAAGCTCAACAGACAAATTTGTCATGGAAAATGTTTAAATTAAAGACCTATTGTGCATGTGAACATTTCCCAAGCCTATAGTATGTGCTGTGATTATGCATACAGTATAACCACTGAACATAATTCCCTTGAAGAGTCAGCAACATTTTTTGTAGATTTACTAATAATGAGTTCACGAAAGAGCAGAACAATAGGAAAGGAAAGGGCAAGAGTTCATGATCCTTTGAAGTCAGTAACCAGACATTAATGGCCTTTTATATGTTAGTGAAATGGACAATCCTCACATTTTTATGATGAATCCATTTCTTATGAAAAATGATGTGCATTGTCTGCAATTTCCAAGTGGAGCAGGACACTCACGGACACCATGCAACATTTCCAACACCAAAAGAGGCTGTGTAGGCTATTGTGCCTGTCTCAGTTGACAAACAGCTATTTCGCATATCACACCATACTGCAATTGAACTGTAGCCCTGAGGGTCTCAAGTAGATGTCATGGTACTTTTCAAATGTGGTGATAGTTTCTTCCTTTCAGGCAGTGAGTTCAACGTTCTTAACATCTTAAAGATGGAAAAATGTTTCTTCGCCTCTCTTCTAATCATTCTACTTTATTTTAAATCTCTCTTCCTATTTGGACTTCTCTTTTGATGTAAATAATTTATCCCTATTTCCTCTGTTTAGGTCACACATATTTTTAAACACCATAATTAAATCACTCCTCAGCCCTGTCTCTTCCAGAAAATTCAAAGGCTCAGTCTAACCGATCTGCCTCACAGATGAAATTTTCCAGTACTGACAATTAGCTTATAAATCTTATGTATTTTTAATTAACCTGTTCAGAGACATTACTACGCACCTCTGGAGCAGGTCAGACTTGAACCCAGACCGCTTGGCTCAGAGGTAGGGACACTACCACACCCACCAGATCCTTTACAAATGTATTTTTTTGAGTACAGTCACATTATCCTTATAGTGTGATGACAAGAACTTTAAGCAGTATTCAAGCTTGGGCCAACTAGTGTTATATACAGCCTGAGCAGATATGTACAAATGCCTTTCGGGTCAACGAAGAGGTGCGCACACACAAACACACACACACACACACACACACACACACACACACACACACACACACACACACACACGCGCGCGCATTTTAAACTGACTGTGCAATAAAGGCCTCATGTTGAACACAGTGTCATGTTATACTCTTGTAACATAGTGTTGGAAGTTAAGCATTCAGAAAGGAGAAAGCTGCCACTGAAAGAAGCTAAATAAAACAAAACACATTTCGTCACCATTCTAGGTAACATCATCAGTGAGCCTGCGACGAAGCGCTGGTGTTATGACCCGCTTTCTATTTATCTGGTTAGGTTTCCTTGGGTTGGTGATGTCATTTCCTGTTCTTTTTCTCAGGGGATGGTAGATTGGCTCCAAATCAATGTGTTTGTTGATGGAGTTCCAGTTGGAATGCCATGCTTCTAGGAATTCTCGTGTGTGCCTCTGTTTGGCTTGTCCTAGGATGGATGTATTGTCCCAATCAAAGTGGTGTCTTTGGAAGGACACCACTTTGATTGGGACAACACATCCATCCTAGGACAAGCCAAACAGAGGCACGCATGAGAATTCCTAGAAGCATGGCATTCCAACCGGAACTCCATCAACAAACACACTGGCTCCAAATCAATCTACCATCCCCTGAGAAAAAGAACAGGAAATGACATCACCAATGCAGGAAATGACATCACCAGCCCAAGGAAACCTAACCAGATAAATAGAAAGCGGGACATAACACCAGCGCTTCATCGGAGGCTCACTGTTGATGTTACCTAGAATGGTGACGAAACATCTGGGGACAAACCTTACAGCTCAGTGAATCAGTTTACATCTCGAACACAATAAAGACCCACTCTCTTGTGGACTGAGAGGACGAGAGTGCTGTCTTGGAGGTGAAAGGAGGACGTCGGGTTGGCTGTGCACCCTTGCGACCAGTGGATCTTAATGCTGGCTTCGGCCTAACGCTGGTTCAGGAGAGCAGCCAACCTGCAACAATGGCTGCGGCAAGTGCTCGTGCCCCAGGTCAGGGGGTCCGGAACACCATCCGTGTTTCTGTAAAGAAGGTGGATGAAGGTGCACCTGTGGACCGCACCTTCTTCGTGAAGAGGGTCCTGTTGGACTGTTGTGGGTTTGCTGCTGCGGACATTTACTGCCTGCAGGATTTCCCCGGAGGAGGTTTTTACGATGTGACCTTCCGGAGTGCCAAGCTTTGCGAGCGCTTCCTGGAGGTTTTCAAGGAGAAAGGAGGTGAGGGCCCCCTCTCTGTATTGACCGCTGTCCTGCTGTTTGTGATGCCAGCACAGAGGAGCCGTATGGTGACTGTACACATGTACAACCCGCATGTGCCAGCAGTTGATGTCCTGACCTTCCTCGGAAGGTATGTGAAGGTGGAAGGGGACCTAACTGACATGGTGGACCCCTTTGGCATCTGGACGAGTAAGAGGCAGGTCAAGGTGACGCTGAGGATGGGCGCAGATGGGAATGTCGCACACCCACCGTCCAGCTTCGCGATCGGCGGGAGCAGGGGCTACCTGACCTATGCAGGGCAACCTAAAGTCTGCCATGCCTGTGGTAGGTCAGGTCACATGGCGGCCGACTGCAAAGTCACCATCTGCAGGGAGGAGGGACACCTTGCAAAGGATTGCCCACGAGAGAGAAGCTGCAACCTTTGCGGGGAAGCGGGCCACTTCTATAGGGCATGCCCGCGGCGGGGTACCACCTACGCCCAGGTCGCCGGCAGGGGAAATGCGGGGCCAGCCCCCCCGGAGGAGAGGAAGGCACCAGGGCCCAGCAAGGACCCCACTAATGTGCAGGAGGGCCAGGCCGTGCAGGAGGGCCCAGCCCTGCAGGATGGGCCCGAGGCCAGCAAAGCACCCCTGCAGGCTCCGATCCCCCCCGACAACCCGGAGCCAATGGAGGCGGCGACAGGCGACCCAGGGGAGTGGACAACAGTCCGGAAAGCGAGGAGCAAGGTGCGTCGACGGGCCCAGGAACCGCAACAATCAGGAGGGAAGAGGCAGCTACAGGGGGGCTATAAGAGCTCCTCTGACGAGGAGGATTCGGAGAGGGCCCACCCGAAGCAGAAGTTAAAGGTCTCGAGGGGGAAGGAAAGCAGCACCCCGCTTCCAGGCGATGGGAGGCGTCCTGAGGCTCACTCCGACACCCAGTCAAGTGCCGCTGGAACACTGGAGGGCCCCCCGGAACTTCCAGGCAGGAAGGAGGAAACAGCACGTCCCCAGCCTGATCCAGAGCCGGGCCCTCCTGCCTCCGCACCCCTGACGGGGGGATGCCACCCGGAAGGCGGCACAGATGGTTTCCTGAGCCCAGAGAGCGTCCGGCAGTTAGCCCGGGCAATGGGCATGAAGGGACAGATGGAGGGGCTGGACCTTGGACTTGGGGAGGGTACTGCGGTCACTGCCCACAATGGGGGTACGAATTGCGAGCATTAATGTGCGCAGCGTCAAGTCAACCGCGAGATGTGTGTCCACGTTGGCCTACCTGACCACCATCAAGGCGGACCTCCTGTTTCTGCAGGAGTGCGGGATACCGCACCTCGGCAGGTACGGGAAATGGTCCGGCGCCTGGACCTGTGGGCCTTCGATCTGGTCGGGGGGTAACGACTGTCGCTCCTCGGGCCTGGCTATTCTGCTGCGGGGGCACAACTTCACCATCTCTCAAGTTCAGGAGGTGGTGGGGGGGCGCCTCCTAGTGGCTGACATCACCTACAGGAACGCTCCCCTGAGGCTGATCAACGTGTACGCCCCAGCAGTACGGAGTGAGCGGTTGGCCGTCCTGCAGCGGCTTCCACCCCTGCTGGCTATGTCCAGGCCGGTCATCCTAGGCGGAGACTTCAACTGCATCATTGATGCAGATGGAAGATCCGGCGTGGGGACAGCGGGTGGGGGGATTCAACTGGACGTCACGTCCAGATTCCTGATGGGCACGGTGAAGGACGCCAAGCTGCTCGACGTCTTCAGCACCCCTGCAGACGGAGCGCAGCAGAGGTACACCTGGTCGCGGCCAGACGGGTCTATCCACTCAAGGATAGACTTCCTGTTTGTGTCACGGACGTTCTCGGTCAGATCCACTGGTGTCGAGCCGGTGTTCTTCTCTGACCACTGCCTCCTGTTGGCCGACTGTCACTTACAGGACGACCAGCCGGCCGGCAAGGGGACGTGGAAGCTCAACACGACTCTGTTGACCCCAGAGAACGTCGAGGAGCTTAAGAGGGAGTACACCGGTTGGAGAACCGTGAAACCCCTCTTTGAGTCTCCAGGCGACTGGTGGGAGACGGTGAAGGAGAACATCAAGAGGTTCTTTGTCCTCAAGGGTGTTCAGAAGGCAAGAGAGAGGCGGGGAAAGCTGTCGCGACTCCAGAAAAGGGTGCAGAACCTGCTCCTTCTGCAGTCGATGGGGGTCGATGTCACGGAGGACCTCCGCAAGGTGAGGGGCCAGCAAGCCTCGCTCTTCGCCGCGGAGGCCTCCAGGATAATCTTCCGGTCCAGGGTCCGCTCCGTGGAGCAGGACGAGACATGCTCGCGTTTCTTCTTTCAGAAGGTGCACAAAGAGAGCTCTGTGCTTAGCCGGCTGAAGGAGGATGACGGCTCGGTGACGTCGTCTCGGCCCAACGTTTTGAGGATCAGCAGATCCTTCTATGCCGGACTGTACGACACGAAGCCCACGGACAGCACGGCCTCCGAGTCGTTCCTGTCGTCTATCACGGAGGTCTTAGACGACGGCACGAGGGAGTGGCTGGACCGGCCGATATCCCTGGACGAGCTGGCCAGAGCCCTGAAGTCCTTGCAGAGGAATAGGACTCCCGGAAGTGATGGCTTACCGGTCAAGCTGTATTCTGCTCTGTGGGGCCTGGTCGGCCAGGACCTGCTGGAGGTGTACGATAGTGCGCTTCGGGCAGGGGAAATGTGCAAGTCCATGAGGAAGGGCATCATCACCCTCATTTACAAGAGGAAGGGGGAGAGGGAAGAAATTAAGAATTGGCGTCCCATTTCACTTTTGAACGTGGATTACAAAATCCTGGCCAAGGTCATTGCCAACCGGGTCAGGTCTGTCCTGGAGTCGGTGATTCACCCTGACCAAACCTGTGCTGTGCCGGGCAGGAAGATCGCTGAGAGCCTCGCGCTCATCAGGGATACGATCGCCTACGTACAGGACAGGCGGGTGGACACCTGCCTCGTCAGCCTGGACCAGGAGAAGGCCTTCGACAGGGTCTCTCATGCTTACATGAGGGACGTCCTCTCCAAATTGGGGTTCGGGGAGGGCATCCGCAATTGGATCCGGCTGCTCTACGCCAACATCGTTAGCGCAGTCTCGATCAACGGGTGGGAATCAGACGGTTTTCCTGTTAGATCTGGAGTCAGGCAGGACTGCCCGCTCTCTCCTGCCTTGTTCGTGTGCTGTGTGGAGCCCTTCGCCACCTCCATCAGGAAGGACGTGAGCCTGAAGGGCGTGACTATCCCAGGCAGCGGAGGCCTTCAGGTCAAGACCTCCCTGTACATGGATGATGTCGCCGTCTTCTGCACCGATCGTCGGTCGGTGAGTAGGCTGTTGGACATCTGCGGCCAGTTTGAACTGGCCTTGGGTGCCAAAGTCAATAGGGGTAAGAGCGAGGTCATGTTCTTCGGGAACTGGGACGACCGCTCCTTCATCCCCTTCACCGTCAGGACAGACTACCTGAAGGTGCTGGGTGTTTGGTTTGGTGGAGCTGGGGCATGCACTAAGACTTGGGAGGAGCGTATCTCCAAATTGAAGCAGAAGCTGGGCAGGTGGACGCTCCGGTCCCTCTCCATCGCGGGTAAGAACCTGGTTGTCAGGTGCGAGGGGCTTTCGGTACTGTTGTATGTGGCGCAGGCCTGGCCTATTACCTGGACCTGCGCCGCTGCGGTCACCCGGGCCATCTTCCACTTCATTTGGGGGTCGAGGATGGACCGGGTCCGCAGAGATACCATGTACAAAGACCTGGGAAATGGGGGAAAGGGCGTACCGAACGCCACCCTCGCCCTGACGGCTACCTTTGTGTGTGGCTGCATCAAGCTGTGCGTAGATCCTCAGTACGCAAACACCAAGTGTCACTACTTACTGAGGTTCTACCTGTCCCCGGTGTTGCGAAGGATGGGCCTGGCCTCGTTGCCGCGGAACGCTCCGAGTAGTTGGACCGTTCCGTACCACCTGTCCTTCATGGAGAAATTTTTGAAAGGAAACACCTTTGACCACAAGGCCGTCAGGCAGTGGTCAGCACGTAGTATCCTCGAGACCCTTCGGGAAAAGGAGAGGGTGGATCCCGTCGTGTGGTTCCCCATGCAGACTGCCAAAGTCGTTTGGCAGAATGCCTCATCGCCAGAACTTTCAAACAAGCACAAGGACGTTGCTTGGCTGGCGGTGAGAGGGGCTCTGCCAGTGAGATCCTTTATGCATGCCTGGAATCTCTGCACCACCGCACGCTGCCCTCGAGGTGGCTGCGGGGGGGACGAGACTGTTGATCACCTCCTTCTGGAGTGTACCTATGCGCAGGAGGTCTGGAGGGGGATGCAGTGGTATTTGTCGAGGTTCGTCCCGAGCAGCTCCGTGACGCGGGACTCCGTGCTCTACGGGCTGTTTCCGGGGACGCACACCGAGACCAACATCAACTGCGCCTGGAGGACCATCAATGCGGTGAAGGACGCTCTTTGGTCTGCCCGCAACTTGCTGGTCTGCCAGCTGAAAGAACTGACCCCGACCGAGTGTTGCAGACTGGCGCACTCCAAGGTCCAGGGCTACGTGCTGAGGGACGCGCTAAAGCTTGGGGCAGCCGCCGCCAAGGCGCGGTGGGGAAAGACCACCGTATGAGCCCCCTCGTCCAGAAAAGGGAAAAGAATCCTATCTGGTAACTGGGCCCAGCTGGCGCCTTCCCCAACGGGTCAGGGGACCAACTGGGACTGTGCGGGGTGACGACTGCCGGGGCGGTTTCTTTGCTTTGTTTTTTTTTTCTGTTTTGTTTTTTTTTCCCTTTAGTTGGTGTACATACCCCCGGGTAACCCGGAGTGGCTTGCATGACTGGGTAGGTGTATAAATGTTTTATTTTTTTGTCCATTCTATGAATAAAGTATATTTTTTCAAATTAAAAAAAAAGGTGACGAAACATCTGAGAACAAACCTTCCAGCTCAGCGAGCAAACTCACATCCAGAACCTCAACCTGAGCTACAAATCTTCTCAAAACTCGCTGAAACAAAACACAGTTGAAACCCTGAGTAAGAGAAAATGGCTGCATATTTCCCCCTACCAGGATCGATGACAGGGATTTGAAACAAAACTAGAATTTCTTCTGAGCGCAATGGCAGAATCATGAAATAGCGGCAAATGTGTAGAGCAAGTGAGTGCAGTTACAAGTTGCTACACTTTTATCCCTGTTGGAACAAGAATGTTACAAAACATACTTCCTCTTAAACCTCTCAAAAAAGCAAACACGTGGCAAAAATTTTAAAAGGAGCACTATTAACCCCAAATGAAAATTACCAATAAATATTACATGCTCAGTATTAGGTACCAAGTTGAAAAGGAGTACATTGATCAGTATAAAACCTTGCTAGCTCACATTACAGAAACAATGCAAATTTGCGCAACTATATAATCAAAGATTAGAATCACCTTCGACATAAGAGATTCTACCATGATAGCACCACACTAAAAGAAGAGAAAACGACTTTAGAAGAAGTTACAGATATTCAAAAATTCTGACATTTTGAATCAGCAGCTGAAGCATGTTCATGGCAGAACAAACCCGAACTTGCATTAAGCTGATAGATAATCCAGGAACAGAGGGCAAAAGTTTCACAGTTTGTTACAATTATGATATGAACTTTAGGAGGATAATATTAAATGAAATAAATTATGAGATTGACACTGGTGCATCCTACAACATTGCGACCTTCCCTGACCTGTGTAAAGTTGTACCTGATGGTGACCCAAAAAAGTAACCTTCAAAAGGTAAAGTTGAGACTCAATGATATTATGATGCTCGTCTCACAAGGAGAAATTAATCCGAGAGCTCAATGCAATGGCAAGGCTGAAGAATTAGAATTCCATATGTTACAATCAACGATAAAGCTACTCATCTCTGCAGGAGCAAGTCAAAACCTTGGATTAATAACCCTGAGTGCTCCAAAAGAGATTCGCAATGTTTCACAAACCACATCAACTAATAATGAGACAATCAAACAACACAAGACAAAGACAGGGCCATTGCTGCAGGAGAACAAAATAAACTTGATGATGAAGTCACAAAGTCAAAAAGATTGTCTTGCCTGACACAGAGAATGCAATTAAAGGAAATAGACAACAGCATAAATCAGTAGTCAGATGAAAAAATTTTGAAACAGAACCAGAGAGCACATCATTCCAACCAGCTGAAATTGGAGAAAAATCAACTTAGTATTTGCATACTAAGTTTTATGATTCTTGTATCAGTTCACAGACTCCTCTGTGTCTCAGAGTTCTGTAATCCTTTTCCTTTTTTAAATATTGCTCCTTTATCTGTCTATCTATCTGTCTTCAAGCCTAATTCATGAAGTTAAACTACAAAAAGCAAGGGATTTATACTGAGAACTGTAGAACAACCTGATTATAACCTTTCAGTCACAAGTGTGCCCATCAACGTTTAACCTTTGCGTCCTGCCACTGAGGCAAACTCTGCCGTGAACTTCATCTGCCAAATATTCACCCACTCCATCCGAAGTTAAACAGGCAGGTTGGTAATTTCTGTGATTATCCTTACAAACTTTCTGGAACATGGCCATAATATCTGCAGATCCCCAATTTTTCCTGGCACCTATTCAGTTCCAAAGAATATTGAAGCCCCGTTCCCCAGCAATTTCTACCCTCACTATTTCAGAATCATTGGATTCGTCTCACCTGGTCCTGGTGCTTGTCAACTTTAAGTACCAACATCTATCCAATTCCTTATGAATTTTGAATCTTCCTAGTCATAGAATTTTCTCTTCTATCACCCAACCCCGAGCAGAATCCTGTTCTTTTGTAAAGACAAATGCATTAGCCCCTCTGCCATGCCCCTACCTCCACTTGTGAATCCACGTTTGCATGTATAATTAGCCTGACTCCTCCTCTAACCACACTTTTTATATTTATATGTCTAGTTAGATTCTGGGGAACAGCAAGTGCCTCCATCAAGTAATAATAGGAGAATGCATATAGTAGAGGATAGTTTTGATCCATTAACATTTGGGTTATGGGCCTTCAACTGCATCACACCGCTGAAAATGTTAGGTTGTCATGAATGGCATTATAGGTCTGCAAGTCTTACTTTGCTTTTTCACATATCAAAAGCAGCTGTGGTGCTGCCAACGATCAAACAGCCTTTCTGATGTTTACCAGCTTGGCTCAGGTGTGAACAACTGGTCAAATGAATGAGGAACCTGACGGTAACCATTGCTTATGGAACTGCAGCCCCGCCAAAGCCAGGTTTTAAATAGATTATCAATTGAATTAAAGTAATACATACAGGAACTTCATTTATTCGCATTAAAAATGGACTAAGCCACACTTTCATGTCAATAGAATGTAGCACCATACAGCATTAGAGAAGGTTGTTCATTCCGTCAAATCTCTCCCAGTTCTCTGCGCTCTGTTCCATTGTGCTGCGCTTTCTGAATAATGCTTTCCTTTGAAGCAGAGATTCAATCATTCTTTTGAAAATTAACATTGAATCTCCTTCCACAATCCCATCAGGCAGCAGGTCATAAAACTCAGATTTTAAAATTTCTCATCTTCCCCTTGACCTTTTCCCAATTATTTTAAGCCTATGTCCTCAGGTTCTTGAGCTCACTACCAATAGGATTACCTGCTGTCTGCTCTGTTAAAACTCCTCAGAATGTTGAACACATTTATTAAATCTCCCCTATTTGACTCCAAACTCTGAGGAGAACGATCCAGCTGCTGTAATCCCTCCATGATAATGCCTCATCCCTGCAACGTTCGGAGAACATCATTCAGCGATATGCTATATAGTGATCTCTCAACCCTTACTCATCTTGCCATCACACCTGAGGAGCAAGCTACAAATGGTGTCAACAGAGGCTTCTTACTTTCAGTACCCCACTGTACCACCACTACCATCATCCTTGCCTTCCCCCCCCACACCCTACTCCCACTCCGACCTTAACCATCCTCTGTCTTTCTGAGATTCTACCCTCAGAGACTGAAAGACTGCCATATGTCCAAACAGAGGGGTCCCAGTTGCAAGAGACACAGCAAGATCACATCACTGCTCATGTTGTCCTGTACCTTGCAGCTACCTGCTCAGATACTAAGACTGTACATTGTTTGAAGGCAATGACAGAATGGAGATCAGCAACAAGTGAGTCGACAGGTCCAGTTACCAAACTGCAGGCAGGCCAGGGAGATAGTTCATGAATGTGCTCACTAAAGGACAAATTCTGTTGCCGCGGAGTCTCATGTGCGCCTTCATGTGGTGGTGTAGAGCAGAATGCTGAGGGGCACGTACGCTGAGCTGCTCAACAAGGAGCCTCCTGTCACTGTCAAGAACATAACATAAGAGCTAGGAGCATCTGGCCCCTTGAGCCTGCCCCGCCATTTAATAAGATCATGGCTGATCTTTTTGAAACTCAGCTCCCCTTACCTGCCCACTCACCATAATCCTTAATTCCGTTACTGTTCAAAAATTTATCTAGCCTTAAACACATTCAGCGAAGTAGCTTCGACCACTTCACTGGACAGGGAATTCCACAGATTCACAACCCTTTGGGTGAAGAAGCTCCTCCTGACCTCAGTCCCACATCTGCTTCCCTTTGTTTTGAGGCAATGCCGTCTAGTCCTAGTTTTACGTGCTAGCGGAAACAACCTCCCTGCCTCCACCTTATCTATTCCCTTCATAATCTTATATGTTTCTATAAGATCTCCGCTCATTCTTCTGAATTTCATTGAGTATAATCCCAGTCTACTTAGTCTCTCCTCATAATCCAACCCACTCAACTCTGAAATCAACTGAGTGAATCTCCTCTGCACCCCCTCCAGCACTAGTAGAGCTCTTCTTAAGTAAGGAGACCAAAACTGCACACAGTACTCCAGCTGAGGCCTCACCAGGACCGTATACAGCTGCAAAGGGCATGCTGGAGCCTGGCTCCAATTTAACAAAGACCATCACAGAATTTCCTTCTCCACTGCCTCTGTACATCATTATGTTGTAGACCCAGAGGCACTGTGACTATGGCCCCACACCCTGTTGCTGCCTTTATTGTGGGCGGGTCAACCTATTCCTTAGCAGTCACACTGACGTTGCAGCAACACACCCTGCTAAAATCAGAGTCACACCCATTATCCCAGCAAATAAATAATTCCAGAGGTGACTCACACGTTCGGCAACTGTATAAGTTCTTTTCACTCCCCTTACCTACAAATTGGGTGTCTTGGTCTTCTGAGAGCAATGCCGCTTGATGAGTAATGAACAGTTTCATTGAATGGACTGGTGTGATTCACATTTGAGAAATGGTGCCATTCCAGCTTGTAGGACTGTTTGTTATCTCACTAAGATTTATTCACTTGCTTCCACTGCTCAGAGTATTGCCCTACATGGATGTCCTTCTGAATGTGGTTTACTATCTAGGGTGGCCTGGAGAATATCCTAATTCATAGAGTGCTGCAGATCCAAATTTCACACCCTACACCTTTTTTTGTAAAGCCAAGGATCATATCTGCTGTTTTACCACATTCAAATATCCATGTACAAACACTGCAAGATTGCCCTTAAAGAAGGAAGTGAGAGATCAGATATCTTGGTGGGGGAGATCAGAATGATTAGGCTGGTGGGTGAAAGCAGGTACACTGTACTCTGGTAAACCCGACTGGGCTGCAGAACGATTTGCCTGCCTTTATTTGTTGTATTTCTCAAGGTTTAGAAATCTCATCTTAGACTTAAATTTCAAATGGTAGTTAATTATAAGGCCAACACCTCACATCCTGCCTGTGATCTGTTGGGATTGGGATTCAGATTTTTTAGCATTTTGACATTCCATTAACGTAAATTTCCCCTGAGTTTTTCTTTAACTTCAATAGGGCAAAATTCAATGTCAACAGAAATGCTGAAGCATTTGTTTGAACTGAAGCTATTAGATTGTTGATGAATTGTTGGACTATAGATGGACAAGAGCAATGCGTACTTGCAGTTGTGGTTAGATGAGAAGCATGCTACACTTAATGCACGTCAGGGTTTGTACAAATATGCAAAACTGCCACGTCGGGTGTTGACAGCCTGTGCAATTTTTCAGCAGACGATGGAGAACATTTTACAAGGTTTACCCCAGGTCACCATTTATCTAGATGACATTACTAACAAGGGACATCAGTAAGGAACACATAGAGAACTTGGCCATAGTGCTTAGACACTTTTCTCAGGCTGGCTTATAACTTAGAAGGGAAAATATATATTCCAGGCACCCAAAGTGACCTGTTGGGGCTACAGAATCAAAAAGATTGGGTTATACCTGTTGGAGATAAAGTGCGAGCGATCGAAGGTGCCCCCAGCTGTACACATCTGTACCGTAGCTTAGTTCTTTACTTGGGCTGGTGAATTATTATGGAAAGTTCGTACATAACCTGGCCGCCATTCTGGCACCTTTACATCTACTGTTAGAAAAGTGTTAGCCTTGGAAATGGCCGCATAGCCAAGACATAGCTTTCAGGGACGTGAAGAGACAGCTATCATCATATAAGGAGTTAGCACACTATGGTCCCAAGCGAGATCTAATATTGACATGCAATGCCTCACCATACGGCATCGGGGTAGTATTAGCTCATAGGTGGCCCAGTGGAGAGGAACACCCAATAGCATATGCATCCAAGACTTTGGCTAAATCAGAGCATAAATACACCCAGATAAAGAAGGAAGGTTTGGTTAGTTGTATTCGGAATCAGGAAATTGCACCAATACCTTTACAAACATAAATGTGTCATAATAACTGACCACTGCAGTGGAGACCAGGACGTTGGATGCCTTCAAGGCAGAGATCGACAAATTCTTGATCTCAGAAGGAATCAAGGGCTACAGGGAGAGTGCAGGGAAGTGGTGTTGAAATGCCCATCAGCCATGATTTAAATGGCGGAGTGGACTTGATGGGCTGAATGGCCTTACTTCCACTCCTATGTCTTATGGTCTACAAGCCCCAACTTGGTTTAGTTAAAGAGGACAAGGCAGTACCACCCATAGCTTCAGGTTGAATTCAGGGGTGGGCTCTAATAAAGAGTTGGTATAATTAAAAATTAGAACACTGCCCAAGAGGCCAAATAGAAAATGTGGATGCATCGAGGCGCCTCTCACTAGCAACGGTACTTCCACCGGTAGAGTCCGCAAACGTTTTAAATTTTCTCGACACTCTTCCAGTCACAGCTGACAATTTTAGGCTTTGGAAGCATAAATATCCGATCTTGGCAAAACTGAAACAGCTGGTGATGTTTGGGGAAACCAGAGGTCCATCGCAACCAGAATTGAAACCTTCCTGGACCAAGAGAAACCAGATCTTAGTCGAGGACAGCGTATTATTATGGGGAGCAAGACTGATTGTCCCAAACAAAGATTGCCTCTAGATACTGACAGATCTCCACCAGGGTCAATCAAGGTTTCCAATTTGATGATATTGGTGAGAAGTTACATCTGGTGGCCAGGATTGGCTGTATTGTTAGGGCAGTGCCCAGAGTGCTAAGAAGGACAAAAATTGCCACCAGCAGCTTCCCCACATTTGTGAGAATGGCCAGTTAAACCCAAGACTTGGTTACACTTCAAATATGCAGGTCCTTTCATGGGTTCAATGTTCTTCGTCATTGTGGATGCCAAAGTTGTTGGACGTGCATAGAGTTTATTCATTAAACATAGGGATGACAATAGAAAAACTGCACACATCTTTTGCAATTCATGGTCTCCCATGAATAACAGACCATTGTTTACCAGCTGGGAATTAGAGTTTTTCCTAAAGTTAAATGGCAATCCTCATATAGGGACAGCTCCATACCATCCATCAACAGAGCAGAAAGAGCAGTTCAAACTTTGAAGGCAGGCTTAAAGAAACTGCCCACAACTTCACTAGATACCAAACTGTCCTGGTTCCTATTCAATTATAGGACCACCCCTGATTGCAACCAGAGGGACAGCTCCAGCAGAGTTGCTTATGGGGAGAAGACTCCGCACCAGGTTAAATCCTATTTTCCTGGATCTGGAGGGGAGAGGGAAATGACATCAGGAATGCCAGTGCTGGAAGCAAGATTCTGCTAAGCAAGAGAGACACTTTACTTCGGGGAACCATGGGAATGGCCCCTGCATGGGTAACAGGCATGTTCAACACGAAGTCAGGTCCAGTGACGTATGAAGTTCAGATAGATGAGATGGTCCTAAACAAGCACATGGACCATATGAAATCTACAAACTCACAAATGTGGCAGGAGCAAAACATTCCCGGTTCCTGGGAACGTTCAGAAAGGCTGGTGGAACCCATGACATCTCCCTTTCCATCAGGCATTGAAGAGACCTCAGAATCTGAGGTGGACACAGCAGATGGCACCATCTTAATGCCTTGACCGCCAGAAGAAGAGAACGAATTTCTTCCGAGACACTCTAGGCACAATTACACATTGCCCATATCTGAGGCAGAGTCAGAGGAAACTGACCCAATGCTAAAATGCCTCAGGAGGAGCTACAAGAAAAAGAACCTGCCTATGTCCTTGGATTCAGAGGGGGATGGACGTGGTGATCGTAACGATATATGAGTTCCTGGATTCCGTTGATAATTTGGACCAATTAGGGAACTCTGACAGATAATAACAGGAGTGTCAGACATCCTATTCACTCTGAAAGCTGGCTCTGAGGGAGCTAGATCAGTGTCAAGCTGATCCTTGGAATGAACCACATGGGAAGAAATTGAAGCCAACAGTCACTTTCGTAGCCACAACATGATGGTTCATGCTGCGAGGTGTGAGATTTTTATTAACAAGGGAAAGGATGGTCTGTGACCATCTGCTTGCAGAGTGGGAGTCTCCTGCAGCGCTAGTCCTCAGTTATCTCCTGGTTGCTCAGTCTTCTACAGTGGATATTTCAGTAAGAAAAGCCAGTGATGGTTGAACCCATCCCAGCCTCCTCAACAGATGCAAGCTCCTGGATCACCTAACCTGAAGGAAGCTGCATGTGACTCAATTTTCACTTGTGCTTGTTTCCTTGCTTGGACCCTCCTGATGCTGTTAGTATTGCCCCTCTGTAAAGACTGTGGTCCTTCATTCACAACTAAGCTCAAAGTCTGACAATCACGACCCTGTCGCCAGCTGGGCCTTCTGGGCAGGTAACTGTTTAAATTTCCGTAGAAATCTTGTCTTCTGCTGTCCTGCCCCAGTGTGTCAGTGTGGTACTGACTTCTTCAGAGTTGTCAGAGCCAAAGAAAGTGGGTGAAGCCCTTATTGAACACTTTGCATCAATATTCACCAAGGAGAAAGACATGGATTATGGGAAGTTTAGAGAAGGGTTCCTTGATACTCTAAGGCATGTTGAAATTTAGAAGAAGCAGATGTTGTGTTTCTTGAAATAGCTTAATAGACAATAGGCAATAGGTGCAGGAGTACGCCATTTGGCCCTTCAAGCCAGCACCACCATTCATTATGGTCATGGCTGATCATCCACAATCAGCATCCTGTTCCTGCCTTATCCCCATAACCCTTGACTCCACTATGTTTCAGAGCTCTATCCATCTCTTTCTTGAAAGTATCCAGAGAGTTGGCCTCCACTGCCTCTATTAATGTACATCAGTCCCCAAGGCCTGATGGGATCTGTCCCAGGTCACCCAAAGACACAAGGGAGAAGATTTCTGGGGCCTTGACAGAGATCTTTGAATCCTCTTTAGCCATGAGCAAGATACCGGAAGACTGGGAATAGCCAATATTGTTCTTTTCTTCAAAAAGGGCAACAGGATAATCCAGGAAATTATAGGCCTGTAAACCTTACATCAGTAGTAGGGAAATCATTGGGGGAGATTCTTAGGGACACCATTTGGAGAAGAATGGACTTATCAGGTACAAACAAATTACTGCAGATAAGACCATAAGACATAGGAGCAGAAATTAGGCCATTCAGCCCATCAAGTCTCCTCTACCATTCAATCATGGCTGATATGTTTCTCGACCCCATTTTCCTGCTTTTTCCCTGTAACCATTGATCCCCTTGACAATTAAGAACCCATCTATCTCCATTTTAAATGTACTCAATGACCTGTCCTCTACAGCCTTCTGTGGCAGATTCTATGGAATCTATTGAATCCTTTTTAGCCATGAATCACCGCTCTCTGGCTGAAGTAGTTTCTCCTTATCTCCATTCTAAAAGGTCATCCCTTTACTCTAAGGCTGTGCCCCCACGACCTAGTCTCTCCTACCAATGGAAACATCTCCCCAGCATCCACTCTGTCCAGGCCATTCAGTATTCTGTAAGTTTCAATTAGATCCCCCCCCCCCCCCTCATCCTTCTAAACACCATTGAGTATAGACCCAGAGTCCTCAGACATTCCTCACGTTAAGCTTTTCATTCCTGGGACCATTCTCGTGAACCTCCTCTGAACCCGCTCCAGGACCAGTACATCCTTCCTGAGAAATAGGGCCCAAAACTGCACACAATAATCCAAATCTGGCCTGACTAGAAACTTATAGAGCCTCAGAAGTACATCCCTGCTTTTATATTCAAGTCCTCTCAAAATAAATGCCAAAGTTGCATTTGCTTTCCTGACCACTGACTCAACCTGCAAGTTTACTTTGAGGGAATCCTGGACTAGAACTCCCAAGTCTCTTTACACTTCAGACTTCTGAATTTTCTCCCCATTTCGAAAATAGTTCATGCTTTTATTCTTCTTACCAAAGTGCATGACCTCACACATTTCCCACGTTGTACTCCATCTGCCACATCTTTGCCCACTCTCCTAAGCTGTACAAATCCTTCTGCAGCTTCCCCACCTCCTAAACACTACCTGTCCCTCCACCTATCTTTGCCTCACCTGCAAACTTAGCCAGAATATCCTCAGTTCCTTCATCTAGATCATTAACATATAAAGTGAAAAGTTGTGATCCCATCACTGACACTTGCGGAATACCATTTGTCACCGGCTGCCATCCTAAGAAAGACCCTTTTATCCCCACTCTCTGCCTTATGTCAGACTGCCAAACTTCTATTCTGCTGGAATCTGTATTGAAAACAAAAAAATGGTGGAGATCACAGCGGGTCAGACAGCATCCGTGGAGAGAAAGCAAGCTAATGGTTCAAGTCTAGGTGACTCTTCATCAGAGCTGAAATGAAATGTGGAGGGGACAGCATTTATGCAATCATTTGGAGAGGGGAGGAGGTGTTTGGGTCGTAGGCTTAGGGTGCTGGTGGACAAGAGATGTTAATACTTCAAAATAAGTGATCGGAATGTTTTGGGCTCCAAAACATCAGCTTGTGTGCTCCTAAGATGCTGCTCGGCCTGCTGTGTTCATCCAGCTCCACACTTTGTTATCTTGGATTCTGCAGCATCTGCAGTTCCCATTATCTCTATAACATAAATGCCGTCCACTCCAAACTTCACTTCAGCTCTGATGAAGAAACTCATCAGGTACAGTCAGCATGGCTTCATGCAGGGAGGTCTTGTCTTACAAAGTTAATTGAGTTTTTTGAAAAAGTGACCAAGTTGATTGGTGCAGATAAGGCAGTGGATGCTGCCTATATGGGCATTACTAAATGATTTGACAAGGTTCATCATGGTAGGCTAGTCAAAAGATAAAATCACATGGAATCCATGGTGAGTTGGCAAATTGGATACAAAACTGGCTTGGCCATGGAAGAGGGAGTAGTTACAGAGGGGTTTTTTTTGACTGGAAGTCTGTGACCAGTGGTGTTCCACAAGGATCAGTGCAGGGTCCTGTTTTCATAAAATGGTTTGGATGAAAATGTCGGTGGGCCCGATTAGTAAGTTTGCAGACGATACAAAAATTGGTGGAGTTGTGGAGAGTAGTAAGGATATTAAAGGATGTAGCAAGATATAGATCAGTTACAAAATTGGGCTGAGAAATGGCAGATGGAATTTAATTTGGTCATGTATGAAGTGGTACATTTTGGATGGTCAAATGCAAGAGGAAAATATACAGTAAATGACCAGATTCCCAGCATCATTGATACACAGAGGGAATTTGGGGTCCAAGTCCATAGCTAGCTGAAAGTCGCAACACAAGCGGATAAATTGGTGAAGAAGGCATATGGCATGCTTGTCTTCATTGGGCAGGGCATTGAGTATAAAAGTTGGCATGTCATGTTACAACTAGATAAGACTTTGCCCAGGCCTCAGTTAGAGTATTGTGTGCATTGTGGTTGCTATACTACAGGAAGGATGTGGAGGCTATAGAGAGGGTGCCAAAGTGATTTACCAGAATGTTACCTGGATTGCAGTGTGTTGGAGTGGGGAGAGATTGGACAAACTTAGATTGTTTTCTCTAGTGTGTCAGAGGCTGAGGGGCTACCTGGTAGAAGTAGAAAAATTATGAGAGGCATGGATAGGTGGATTGTCAGTGTCTTTTCCCAGAGTAGAAATGTCGAATACTGGGGAGCAGAGGTTTAAGATGAGAGGGAGAAAGTTTAAAAGAGGTGTGTGAGAAAAGTGTTTCACACAGAGGGTGATAGGTGCTTGCAATTTGCTGCCAAGAAGCAGATATGATAGCAGAGTTGAAGAGGCATTTAGACAGATCCGTGAATGGGCAAAGAATGGAGGGAGAGAGATAATGGGAACTGCAGATGCTGGAGAATCCAAGATAATAAAGTGTGAGGCTGGATGAACACAGCAGGCCAAGCAGCATCTCAGGAGCACAAAAGCTGACGTTTCGGGCCTAGACCCTTCATCAGAGAGGGGGATGGGGTGAGGGTTCTGGAATAAATAGGGAGAGAGGGGGAGGCGGACCGAAGATGGAGAGAAAAGAAGATAGGTGGAGAGGACAGTATAGGTGGGGAGGTAGGGAGGGGATAGGTCAGTCCAGGGAAGACGGACAGGTCAAGGAGGCGGGATGAGGTTAGTAGGTAGATGGGGGTGCGGCTTGGGGTGGGAGGAAGGGATGGGTGAGAGGATGAACAGGTTAGGGAGGCAGAGACAAGTTGGACTGGTTTTGGGATGCAGTCGGTGGAGGGGAAGAGCTGGGCTGGTTGTGTGGTGCAGTGGGGGGAGGGGACGAACTGGGCTGGTTTAGGGATGCAGTGGGGGAAGGGGAGATTTTGAAACTGGTGAAGTCCACATTGATACCATTAGGCTGCAGGGTTCCCAGGCGGAATATGAGTTGCTGTTCCTGCAACCTTCGGGTGGCATCATTGTGGCACTGCAGGAGGCCCATGATGGACATGTCATCTAAAGAATGGGAGGGGGAGTGGAAATGGTTTGCGACTGGGAGGTGCAGTTGTTTGTTGCGAACTGAGCGGAGGTGTTCTGCAAAGCGGTCCCCAAGCCTCCGCTTGGTTTCCCCAATGTAGAGGAAGCTGCACCGGGTACAGTGTATGCAGTATACCACATTGGCAGATGTGCAGGTGAACCTCTGCTTAATGTGGAATGTCATCTTGGGGCCTGGGATAGGGGTGAGGGAGGAGGTGTGGGGGCAAGTGTAGCATTTCCTGCGGTTGCAGGGGAAGGTGCCGGGTGTGGTGGGGTTGGAGGGCAGTGTGGAGCGAACAAGGGAGTCACGGAGAGAGTGGTCTCTCCGGAAAGCAAACGGGGTGGGGATGGAAACATGTCTTGGGTGGTGGGGTCGGATTGTAGATGGCGGAAGTGTTGGAGGATGATGTGTTGTATCCGGAGGTTGGTGGGGTGGTGTGTGAGAATGAGGGGGATCCTCTTCGGGCGGTTGTGGCGGGGGCGGGGTGTGAGGGATGTGTTGCGGGAAATACGGGAGACGCGGTCAAGGGCGTTCTCGATCACTGTGGGGGGAAAGTTGCGGTCCTTGAAGAACTTGGACATCTGGGATGTGCGGGAGTAGAATGTCTTATCGTGGGAGCAGATGCGGCGGAGGCGGAGGAATTGGGAATAGGGGATGGAATTTTTGCAGGAGGGTGGGTGGGAGGAGGTGTATTCTAGGAGGGATATGGACGACGTGTGGGAGGAAGTGTTTGGATTAGAATAGCTTCAAGGTCAGCAAAGACATGGTGAGCTGAAGAGCCCGTTCCTTGTACTGTACTTCTTAATTCAAGGTCAGCAAAGACATGGTGAGCTGAAGAGCCCGTTCCTTGTACTGTACTTATTTATGTTCATTCAATGCATGGGTGCTGAGTAGCCACACTTCCTTGTTTCCTGTGGGTCATTAGGGATACACTCTTACTAGGTCTTCAGTCACCCTTTGTCCTGCTGATCCTCTTATGAGCTGAGGTATGCCCTGAGGCAGCTTCAACAGCCACCCTATTCTTTGAATACTTTCTTTCATAGAACATAGAACATTACAGCACAGTACAGGCCCTTTGGCCCTCGATGTTGTGCCGACCCGTCATACCGATCTCAACCCTATCTAACCTACACTATTCCACGTACGTCCATATGCCCTCTGTCTTCTTTCAGCAAGCCAATTTCCAATCCAAACTGCTATATCTCCCACAATCCCATTCCTCTGCATTTTGTACAATAGCCTATTGTGGGGAACCTTATCGAACGCCTTGCTGAAATCATATACACCACATCAACTGGTTTACTCTCATCTACCTGTTTGGTCACCTTCTCAAAGAACTCAATGAGGTTTGTGAGGAACGACCTTCCCTTCACAGAACCGTGCTGACTATCCCTAATCAATTTATTCTTTTCTAGATGATTATAAATCCTATCCCTTATAACCTTTTCCAACACTTTAACAACAACTGAGGTAAGGCTCACTGGTCTATAATTACCAGGGTTGTCTCTACTCCCCTTCTTGAACAGGGGAACCACATTTGCGATCCTCCAGTCATTTGGCACTATTGCTGTAGACAATGACGAGTTAAAGATCAATGCCAAAGGCTTGGCAATCTCCTCCCTGGCTTCCCAGAGGATCCAAGGATAAATCCCATCCGGCCCAGGGGACTTATCTATCTTCACCCTCTGAAGGATTTCTAATACCTTTCCTCGTATATCCAGTCAATTTCCAAAGATGTGGATAGACTGTCCATCTACCCCTTTAAAAATAGTTTACCTTGAGACAAGTTCTCAATGAGCTTCATTCGCGGTGTTCTTCTGACCTCATTTGGGAGGGGAGCAAGCTTCCTGTCCTGATTTCGCCAAGCCATGGTGTTTATTGGCATTGGATTGAAATTTACATGCTGCCCAGTGCTGATATTTTAAATTCCTGCTTCCCCTCCCACCTACTTACCCACTCTGAAGCCTGAACATCGTTCTGCTTGTTCCCCATTGTCCTGCTTCTGCATCCAATATTTACCCTTTTATCCTTGAAGAAAATTTGTGTGTCAACACATCCCCTATTGCATTACTGTCCTACTTTAAAAAAGATGTCAAGGCTTTGTGGGGGAAGACGACTTCGGCTAAGATTTTATCTCTAATGAGAAGCTTAAAATAAGTGGAGATCTAATTGAAGAACAGGGAAAGATTACATAATTCAACAAACTCAGAACAATCAAACAGCAAGTAGTTTATTTAGTGTAAACAAAATGACATTTTTTCCTGAGGTACTCAGGTCCCTTGATCTTTGATACAAGAATAACAATGGAACTGGAGGATATCGGGATCAAGAAAAGACTGTTCAGACCGTATGTCTTGTCTCATCTGTCTACTAGTGTTGCTTACAGTCCCGCGTTATTGTATTCTCTAATTCTCCCAGCCCGGACCAGATTTCCTTCTATCAACATTTGGCACAAGATTTAAGACTTTAACATGTGACCCAAATCTGGTCAATTTCCTTTTGAACGATTCCACAAACCCAGCATTCACTGCTGTGGGGTGGCAGATTTTCTTTTGCTCATGTTAGCAATTCTCTAATAAGTTATGTTTAGCTCTTGGTTCCATTGTTATATCAATTCATGCACAAGATACAGTGCAAAAACAGGCCATTTGTGCCTTTGCTGATACTAATGTTTCACATAAGTCTCCTCTCTTCCCTCCTCACCTAATGCGATTCAAATAACTTTTTTATTTCTCTCATGTGTTGATAGTTTACTTTTCATTACATGTTTGTTAAGTGCGCAAATTACTGCTTATTGTCTCAAGTATTTCATTTTTGCAACGTGACCCCTGTTTGAACTTCTGCATACTTCAGGCAAGGTGGACAGACTTGTGTTCAAAGGCACTCAGTGCCTGATAAAAGGTTAAGGGACCAACACGAGGAAGTGGATGGGAGCGAGGACCAATCTTCCCCCTCCTCCCTCTCTGACCACCACCATCTGATTCCCTCCCACCAGTATTCACCTGGGTCACTCAGCAATCCTCCCCCTTCGTTGAGTCCATTACTGACATCAGCCAGCAATGATTAGTGGCACTGCTGAGCAACATAGAGTTTCTGGTATCAGTGATGATGGGAACTGCAGATGCTGGAGAATCCAAGATAATAAAATGTGAGGCTGGATGAACACAGCAGGCCCAGCAGCATCTCAGGAGCACAAAAGCTTGCTGGCCCGTGATTGGCTAGCAACCCTTGGCAAGCAGGATGTCTGCCTCTGGGATCTTTGATTGTGGAGAAAGTCAGTTTCTGTCGCTGAAGTGCCTGCCTGGGGTTCTCACCAGCTCCACAGCTAGAAGGCGAGTTCTCATTGCTTCGATTAAATTCCATCCCAGTGCTGAGCTTTACAGGTCATAAATATTCCAGTTTTGATCCTGGATTTCAGCTGATTTAGCAGGTCTTAGTGTTTGGTCGGGGCACTACAAATAGTAATCATGTTCTCATGCTAAGAAGGAGAATATTTTCCCCAGTTTTCCTACACACAATCACTGTTCGGTTATCTCTGTTGAATAGTGTGTATGAGAAATTTTGGACAAGGACAGGATCAGACTTGCCAATGTTGCCCAGACAGTGCTTAGTTTGTCAGCAAGGGATTGTTATTGAGTAAAGTCAGGGAGGGTTTCTGGCTTTTGTGGAACTATATTTGTGCAGTAATCACTGCTCTGCGTTGGATGCACCATCTCAGCCAGTGAAAAACTGAATATTCAGTCAAACTCCAAAATGCTTTAAGCTGCAGCAGACATCAATGGACTTCAAGAAGTCTAATTTAGAATGAGTCCTAATTGGAGATGATTGTACTCGAGCTGTCAAACATTCAAAAGTGATCACAGCTTGTTAAATTTGTAGAAGCGATCATGAGCATTTGAAGGTGATCACAGCGAGTTAAATCTGTCTGTAGAGGGATGTACCATCAAAGGCAACTTCCTACAGATCATGATTTAAACAAAAATAAACAAACCTTACTGCATATTTTCAACATGTTCCCCTTCTGTTTCACCTGGCATGCAACCCTTCTTTCTGATTATTCTCTGGTGCCTCTGTGCCAGTTCTGTCAGGGCAACTTCTGTGTTACTCAGGAATGGTGACCGTGTCTACTGCCAGAGTCGCTTCTGCTTTCACTGTCAAGGTGACCTCTTTGCCCCCTGCCATGGTGACCTCTGTTCCCACTGCCAGGGTGACCCCTGTACCCACTCTGTCATTGGGATCCCTGTGCTTACTGCCAGGGTGAGCTCTGAGCCACTGCCAGGGTGAGCTCTATGACTATTGTGCCACAGTGATCTCTGCCAGGGTAGTCCTTGTGCTCCCTCTGCCAGAAGACAGAGGGACCAACTCTGTTGGAAATATATGTGATGCTTTGCCAGAGGAGTGGGCTGGGAGAGAGGAGACCACTGGGAGAAATAAGACGACGGGTAGATTAAATCTAGAAGCATACAATAAAGAATGAAAGTTTGCAACTTGCCGAGGGTCCTACACTGGCACTTTCCAAACCCACGCAGGTACCCCTTCAAACTGATACCATCCTGACTCAAAATGATATCATTGTTTCTTCATTGTTTATGTGCAGAAAATAGGGAGGGAAGGGGGTTGGGAGTAAACAATAGGATAGAGCTGGAAGAGAGAGAAGAGCAGTTAGACAAAGGAGTTGATAACGATCTGGCTGGGATGGTGAATAGTTCTTAATGGAGACTGTTGGTGACTAACACCAGGTGGTGTATAATGGCAGGCTATAGGATAACAAGGCCTGGTGTGGGGTTAGGAGCAGGATTTGGCAGAGGTTAGGCCCTAAAATTATCAAACTCGATATTGAGTCCGGAGGGCAGCAGGGTCCCCAGGCAGACAATTAGAGGCCAGAGACAGAGATGTTGGCCAGGGAACAGGGAGATGTGTTAAGGTGGCAGGGAACTGGAAGCGCAGGGTCTTTTTTGCGAGCAGAATGTTGATGTTTTGCAATGCAGCCACCCAGTCTACACTTCATTTCCCGAACATAGAGGAGGCGACATTGTGAGTAGTGAATGCAATAGACTAGAGTCTGGTGCATTCAGGTGAGGTGAGGCTTCCAGCTTCCTGCCACTTGCTGGGGCCTGGGGCAGAATTATGTTGGGGTATGGGATGGGAGAGAGAGAGAGAGAGAGAGAAAGAGAGAGAGAGAGAGAGAGAGAAGACGGGCCAGAGAGGTGTGTGCAGAGGGAAGGAAAGGTGGACAGAGGAGCATCCATAAAGGGTCGCAGTAAGGTTAGGAGTGATGTGTGAAGGAAAGGGTGAGAAGGGAGGATGGGTTAGGACTAGAATTTAATATGATAATGTGACATCATATCAATTACATTAACCAATACAATTAGTATTAATAACACTATAATGATCACTGCAATTATTTATCTTGCCACACTTACATTTGGGGTTTTCCTGTCATCAATGTCTGAGATTTGCTTGAGTTATTCCTTTTCTTGTTACACCGTCACTGCTTGCAGCTGGGACGTTGAAAAAAATCTGACCCTGAACTTGTTGCTTCTGTAGATCCTTCATAAGGTGATCAAGTTTTTGTTTCTGCTTTCCTGATTTCCCATTATTTCAATTGAACACTGTTGAGTGCTTCAAATGAAAATAGCCATTTGGAATTGGTGTGCTTGCAGCACTGATTGATTTAATTTCAAGATCATTGAAATCAATAGATCACAAGTGGATGTCAAACAATGACGGAATGAACACTTTGGAATGCAGATTTTGAATGTGGAGCATCACAAATACATGTGATCAAACAGTGTTATTGAATGTTTATGGTTGGGATACGGGAACATCTTGAGAAAAATACAAATATGCTATCAATAATTTTTTCAGAAACCTGTGGACTGGTGTAGATAAATAAATTCTGTAAATGCTTAACCATCTAAATTTGCTTTGATCACAAGGCAGTATATTTTTTGCTGATTTTCAAGTCTCAGATATTCAGTTGAAACAGGAACTAATTAGTTTGGTGCTTCAAATACCTTCTCTTTGGTTGGTTTCATTGTGATTGAGGACTGTGGGGAAGAGGGAATGGACTTGAGATGCTGACTGTGAGATGTTAGTTGTTCAATAATTGCCCCAATACCTGTACAAATGCAAATGTGATGCAGAAGGATCATGAATAACTCCATTTTTGGAGTATCTGGACCATGTGAAAATTCTAGTTCAAGATTTTGTCCATTTGTCTTTCTTAAAATGTATAAAAAGCCCATGAGTTGGAATGATCAGAAGTCAATGGAATGAGTCCAAGCCAGAAAAAAAGACCAAAGTTGAAGGCAACATTGGGAAGCTGGAATTGAATGCAAGTTTGATAATGGGTGGATATTTCCAAGAGCTGATAGGAAAGAATATGATGTTGAAGTCTTTGCCATGGCTGTGATCCAGGCTTATGACTGCAATTGCATGAAATCACTTTCTACAGGCTTTTGTGTTATTATTGTTCCCTAATTCGGGTCTCTGGTTCACAATCTCTCAGCAGGAACCCATTGAGCACCTGAATTAGCAGATACTACATTCATTGTCTGTCTTTAGTCCATTGATTCACAACTCTGTTTTGTTCATTCTTCATTTTTTTGTTCTCACTTTCTAACTTAATGTTACGTTTGCTTGCTTGAAAGTACACTCAACATCTACCTTATTTCTTCTTGTGAATTGAACCCTGTAGGTTAGGCAACATCTGTGAAGAAATAAACTAAGTTTCTTCAGGTCACTGAATACAAATAAATTGAACTTTTATTTCAATAAATAAATAGAATGGAAATGCACAGGAAAGAAACAACAATCTCTCCATATTTCTGAGCCATGTGGAATACATTTTAGTTTTTTCGCTACTTTAACCAGGATACTACGTGTGATCTCAACTCCAGTTTGCTTATAGATTCTAAATAGATTCTGTAAGACTTCCAGCATCGGTCGTGCAGCCATTGCAAACAAAGCCAATCTTGAAAACAAATATTTTTCTCACAGGTTCATGTTCAGGGAAGTTTGGACTGTTCTCCTTGGAACAGAGCAGGCTCTAGGGTTACCACATAGAAGTTTTCAAGAAGGTGAGAGGTTTCAGTAAAGATAGACAGAGAAAACCTATTCCATCTGGCAATTGAATCAATAGCTAGATGTCATCACCCAGAAAATTATGGGGGATGGGATGTGGTGATTGGGGTTGGTGACGGAATGGGTGGGGGAGGTTTGGGAAGGAGGAGGGAGCTGACAGCTCACTCCCCAAAGCCCCAAAAGGAAGATGGTTGGTGAGCTGTCAGGCTAGGAAGAACATGCTACAGGTGCCAGAAGTGCTGCAGATTCTGAGTTCTTCCCTCACTAAAAGCAACAGTGCACCCTTTGGAGCTACTAGCCAAGATGATTTTGTGGCAGCTCTGGTCTTCCTGGCGGCGCTGGAGTTCACCAGTGGGCAAAGGAAGCTTCATATATCTTGAAGTGAAGTAAGACACGGGTATTGGGGTTTTGAAGTTTAGGCAGCTGGGATGGAAGTGGAGACATTTTCTTCTTTGGGAGTGGATGGCAGCTCTCACTGGGCAAAGGATACCCTCCAAACATAGTATTCTGCTTCCTCCTATGTCATTTTAAAAAGTTTTTAAATGAACAAAATGGGCTGCCCATAGATATTTTCTAATCAGGCTGTTCAGAGATATTATTACACACCTCTGGAACAGGTGGGTCTTGAACTGAGACCTCCTAGCTCAGAGGTAAGGATATTACCACTGTATGACAACAGCCTCACACTGCCTGTATGTTAGTGACGACAGTGTAATATGGTGACAATGTACTCAGGTATGATTTGTCGGTTAATACACAAAACAATACTTTTCACTGTATCTCAGTACATGTGGCAATAATAAATCAAATCAAATCTCAAAATCTTAATTATTTATTTATGTATGGGAGGAGCTGCTGCCTTTGAATGGTCACCCAGCCTCCATACTGTGAGAGTAAGCTAGGGACTTGGCTTGAAGGAGGTGGGCTAGCCATTGTTTTATGTGCTCCTGTGTTGAAACACAGCCAGTTCATAGATCAAAAGCAGAGGGTAGATAAAGGGACATTCATTTGTGCAGCAATTTGCTTGAGATTCAGAACTCTGTACCTGAAAAGGTGGCGGAAACTGATTCCACAAATAATTATAAACACTTTTAATAATTTATATAATAATTTTTCATGATGATTTTAAAAGGGGTGAGAGGATAAAGAGCTCAGAGGGTCATAGCCAGAAAGCATGGATGTGAGACTTAGCACGAGTGCTCTTTCAAAGAAACCTTTTTGTGCTGTAAGTTTCAATGATTCTATCCATCTCTTCACCTGCCCCTTCAGTTCTCTCTTGTGACATTTTCTGCACATTCTGTTCAGTGTCAATTAATCTCCTGTAAAACACCACAGGACATTTATTACATAAAAGTAGTCATACAAAGTGTGGGTTAGTATTGCTGAATTATCAAGCTGACTTGCTCATTTCTCATTGAAACACTCTTTCTCACAAATGTGGTTAAAAAGCTGCATTACCGTTTTCCCTATTTCATTCATGACTGCATATTTGTAACAAGTTCTTCTTCAGTTGTGTACTGTTTGTTAAACATGAACACAGGTCTTTAAGCGTTTCTTTCTGATGGTTAGAGAATTGGCTAACTAATAGAACACAGAGAGTTCAGTTAAAGGGGCATTTTTAGGATGGTGACCTGTAACCAGTGAAGTGTCACAGGGATTATTCCCAATGTATATTGATTTGGATGGCAGAAGGAAAGGTACTAGCAGCCAGTTTGAAAATGACACACAAATAGTTGGGAAGCCAAGTCGTAAGGATGACAAAAGAAGTACATAGAGCATTACAGAGATTATGCACATTAGAGGAAGCACAGAAGGGTTGAAAATTATCTAAATGGGGTAAAACTCCAGAAAGCTGCAGCATTGAGGGATGTGGACATCCCAGTGCACAAATCACAAAAAGCTAGCATCCAAGCTCAGTAGGTAATACAAAAGAAAAGTGAAATGTTGGCCTTTATTTCAAAGGGAATGAAGCATAAAAATAAATTCTTGTTAAAACTATAAAAGGCACCAGTCACACCACAACTGGAATACTATGAACAGTTCTGAGTCCCCTATCTGAAGACAGACATAATGACATAAGGAACAGTCCAGGAAAGGTTTGCTGGGTTAATCCTGGGCATAGAGGGACTTCCTTACAAGGAGAGTTTGAGTAGGTAAGTCTTGCACTCATTAGAGTTTAGGAGAAGGAGAGATCTCATTAGAACGTATAAGACTATATCGAGGTTTGATGAGGTAAATGCAGAAAGTTAGTTTCTCTTTGTCTAGGACTAGAGGGTATAATCTCAGAATAAGAAGTTGCATATTTAAAACAGAGATGAGAAGGAATGTCTTCTCTCAGGAGTTCGTGAATCTGTACAATTCTTTACCATCGAAGGCTGTATTGTTAAATAGCAAGGCTGAGCCATTAAATATATTAAATGCTGAGTATACAGACTTAAAATCAGTAAGGGAATCAGGGTTTATAGCTTAATGTGGCCTTCACACTCCCACGGTATAGCTGGAGACAACCAAGTGAATGCATTTCAATATTATTTCGATGGCACCAAGGAAAGTGAGAGTGTCGCACAAAAATAATATGGCCCCTTCAAGCCATATCTACTGCAAATTGGCAGAATATTTCCTCACTCCCACCCTGTGTTGCTACTGTATCTGCTTCGATGCAAATTAGTTTTGCCTTTTCCCCAATTTATATCGCATCAAGCAAAGTCTAGCGAGTTCAAGTACCTAGAAGCCATGCTACCATGGCAATTCAGAGACTTGGATTCCATTGCTGGCCACCTCTGATTCACAGTTCTTGAAAGTACACTTAGCTTTCTGCCAGCACATGACTATGCTAAACTGTCATGGTTATGTTGTTACTTAAATTCTAGACCTTGTACTCAGATCAGGCTCTAAAGTCGCCATTCTGTGGTGCATGACTGGTTAAATGTAGTTATGACATGAACATGGTCTCTCAACTGATGTGATGCTACACCTTTGTAAATTAATTTGAAGCTTAGCATCAAAACAAAGGGACAGTATATTTATGGTCATAATGCTGGATTCTGTGTGGTAAAACCCTATGAAAGCTGGTCCTTGATTTGAAATTGTATTAAAGGTTTATAACTTTTATATAATGTCATTTTTGATGGACTTGGATTTAAAAATAGGGGCAATGGGTATTGGTTATTTCTCTGAAGGATTTTCTTTAACAATAAAGCCTAAGTCCGACTGGAACAGTGACCTAAATCCAGGAAGAAAATGACTGCAGACCATATGGTGTGAATGGAAAGGTGTTTGTGCTCTTGATTTTATGATGGGTAGGCTAAATATTTAAGGCCAAATGAAATTCTTGTTTCAGTTCAGACGACACCAGGGTTGAGTTTAAAAGTTGGTTTAATTTTTTGGGACTGGCTAGGCAGAGACAAGCATGAGAATGCCTGGAGGCATGGCACTCCACAAAGCATGCTATTAATAAACACATTGAACTCGACCCCATATACATTCCACTACAGAGGAAACCTGGAAGTGAGGCAATCCATGGCAACGGACCCCAGAGTTTAAAAACCAGGTGGGAAAACACACCAACGCTTCATCAGAGGCTGCACTGAGTATGTTACCGAGCACAGTAACAAAACGTCTGTGGAACAACAAACCAGCTCGGCGAGCCAACCAACCTCAACAATCCTCCATTTTTAATTAACTTGTGCTTTCTCTCCTTGTATTATAAAATTCTGTTCTGTTGTTAAAAAAAAGTCTGCAACCTTGTGTGAATATGTTTCAGTGATCTAACCGTCGGTGATCTAACTAACTAAACAATAAAAGATTTACTAAGTCAGGTTACATTCTGGGAACTTTGATATCCAGCAGTGCATTCAAATGGGCCCATAACAAAATCCAACTAATAACATAGACAAAAGATATTTTATTTCTTAAAAAGACTATCATCACTCCATGACTTTCTTTTGTACATTCTGAAACCAATTAGTTTTTGCTGTACCTTGTTAACTATGTGTTTATTAAGCAATCTGAACTGCCAGTGGTTATGAAAACCAATTTCATAGCAGGCCCCAACTGGCAATATGTCTAACACTGGGGAACTGTAGATAGACACCGTACTGGTAACAAATTTGACTACTTTTGGGATTGGAGACTGGATGCAACTGTTCATATTGTGATATATTTCACAAGTTTCATTTTGTTCAGAGTAAAAGTATAGCATGAACTATGTCCACATCTTTATCTGCAGGAGTGAGAAGCCCTGAGCACTAAAATGTTCATGAAAGCTGCATTTTGCCATGGGGAAAATCAACAACTGCATCAGTTGTTTGTTCCTTTCGCAGATAAACAAATTTCTGCAATCTGAAAATTTGTTCAACTTTCAAAGTTTTCCTAGTGAAACTTAAAAAAACTCCTATCTTCAATGAACACCAGAATTCCCCATATAATCCTTTCAAACATTTCACAGTACAGCATCCGAAAGGACCAATCTGTGTGGGCAGGTTCAGATTAGCGCAGTTATGTTGTCATTGGTGATCCATTCTCACATCATCTGAAATCTGTATGCACGAAGATAAAGGCAGTCAATTTTCAAATTTAAAATGTGATTTACATTTTTTTAAGTTAATCAATATAAATTAGTAGTGCAAGATAAATAATTTCAAAACTAAGTTGACCTTTAGAACAGTTCTGACTCATTAAACCGACTCTGTTGGGCCTGGACTTTGTGAGATCAATGTGTGAGCTTACAGGTCATTGAGTAAATATGATTAGGTATCCCTGCTGTGCAATATCGTTACAGACTATAAACATTTTTTTCAGTTCCAACTCTAGACACAATAAAAGAAAATTCATGTGAGCCATGTTACTTTTCATAATTACAAAGCAGTCAATACAAGACTGCCTTATTTTCTGTAGAATTCTCAATTCTACCTTAGCAGTGATGTATCAATCTGCTTTATAAATAATTCATATCCTTTCTGTCTCAAGAGGCCAAACAGCTAATCAGGCGTCCTCAATTGAAGTACTATGCACGTCAAAACTAAAATGAGGATGTATATTTGTTGCTTGCAGAGATCTTAAACTGGACAATATCTTGCTGGATGCTGAGGGACACTGCAAGCTGGCTGACTTCGGCATGTGCAAAGAAGGCATCCTGAATGGCATCACAACGACTACCTTCTGTGGTACCCCTGATTACATTGCCCCTGAGGTATGGTTGTTTTTTCTCAATGGTATTTATATACCTTTGGAACTTTGCTCTTTGTGTGAGTAAAGCATTTGATTTTACCACATCTTCACAGTAAGAAGTCAAAAAATCATAATTTAAATCTTGCCATGGAGTGTTAAATGCCAGTTGTGAATGTGACTTCAAATCCTAGGTTGGACTAACCTTCACAATTGAATGCACTTCAGTTGGTGAGTTCTTTGGATCTTAGGTGGACGGTTAGGGAAAGTATTATGCCATGACACAAAAGTCTATTTCAACAGAGCATAAAATTAAACAGGAAGCCTATCCTTTCCACATATATGCAATATTTTGTATAAATTACCAAGTTTCTCCCTGCAGCCTTTGTTTTCTGTTCTTTCAGTTGTTCCTAGTTTACCTCTTCTGAACAATACATCAACAATTGTTCCTCTTGTTATTAATGAACTGTTAGCAACCACTAAGGAATAGAGAAGGCCTGTGGTTGACAGTTACCCTCATGGACAAAAACAGAAGTTGCTAGAAAAGCTCAGCAGGTCTGGCAGCATCTGTGAAGAAAAAATCTGAGTTAGCGTTTCAGGTCCGGTGACCCTTCCTCAGAATCCGAAACGTTAACTCTGATTTTTTCTTCACAGATGCTGCCAGACCTGCTGGGCTTTTCCAGCGACTTCTGTTTTTGCACCTGCTTTACAGCATCTGCGGTTCTTTCAGTTTTTAGTTACCATCAAGGTCCTGGCCTAGACCTTAAAGTCATCCTTTTGCATTTTTTAAACACGCTGTCCACTGGGGATGTGACTGAGGTTAATAAAACTGCGTTATTGTCTATTCTGAAGATGGAAAACCAGTTCCTGCCATTTCATAGCATGGGACGTGCACCACCCTGCAAGTCTTTTCTGTCACTTGGGCACCATTGTTGTGCTTTCTTTGATGCTGGATACCTAAGAAATGGAGATCTTGCATTTGTATAGCGCTCCTCCTAGCTTCAGGATATTCCAAGGTACCTTGAACTCCCTATGATATTCATGAGGGAGGGAAAGGTTCCATTTTCACCCATTCTGGCTTGCATGTGACTGCAGTCACCCAGTAGTTTCTCACAGAGAATAGCAATACTATGGTGCTCATCACCAAAATTACCAGGACCATAACATTCTTCTGTGCACCCCAAGTGAAACAATTCTTGCAAAATGCACCAAAATCCTGTATAGGTTTGCTTTATGTTTGAATATTTTTTCCTGCATGGTTTTAAGAAATAGTTTCTTTTGCATTTCTAATTCAATAGCTGTGTGAGTCCACTGCCCATTCCATATTGCAATCTGGTTAGTAGGAAATATGCATAAGTTTATTAGTGTCCTGATTTTTGTTCATTTTCTTTAGGGAAGTGTATGCATTGTTAATTCCTGCACAAAACCCCAATCTGAGATTGAGATCTTAGTTGTGACAATCATCGGCATAAATATTCATCTCTGTTGCTTTGTAGAACAACATTTAAATGAGGCAAAGTAGACGATTCAATGTAATGTCAAAGTCAAAAATAAACAGACACCATTTCATTTCTATTAAATACTGGTGTTTAGATAATGGTTAATGATCATCATTTATGATTACAAATCAGAACTCTGTCACTGAAGTCTTCATGAAAAATTACAGATGTGCATTGGAAACCATTTCCAAACCAACTGAGCAGTTGTTTCTGAAACTTCTTAATATTTCACCTTTGACTCAGCGGTACCTGACTTTCATCAGAAGGCTGTAGATTCATGTCCCATTCCAGATTCTCGCATGTAATCCAGATTGATTTTTCAGTACAATAGTGCAGGAATGCTGCCCCTGTTGGAGATGCTGTCTTTCAAATGAGATATTAAACAGAGTCTCCATCTGCCTTCCAAATGAATTAGTAATGGACCCGGTGGCAGAAATTGAGAATGAATGAGGAGGTTCTCTCCAACATGCTGGTCAATATTTATCCAGCAATCAACATCTCGAAAATCACATTATCTAGGTCCTTATCTCTTGCAGGTTGTAGAGCTTATGCACGCAAACATAGACACAAACCTACAGATTAGGAGCAGACATAGGCCACTCAGCCTACCCACCCGTTCAGTCATTGAGTAAGATCAAGCCTGACTTGTTTGTGTTCTAACCTCCACATTCACATCTACCCCGATAATCTTTGATTCAATTCTCTGACAACAATCTATCTAGCTCTGCCTTAGAAATGTTCAAGGACCAAACCTCCACTGCCTTCTGAGGCAGAGAGTTACAAAGCCACACAACTCTCAGAGTGTAAAATGTTCCCTTTATCTCTGTCCTATCGGTGACCCCTAATTTTGCAACAGTGTCCCCTCATTCTGAACTCTCACAAAAGGAAACACGCTTTCCATATCCAGCTAGACAAAACCATTCAAGATACTACAAACATCACCAAGTCATCCCTTACTCTTCTAAACGCCAGCAAGAACAAGTCTATTCTGTACCATCTTTCCTCATAAGGATTAGAAGGGGCATGAGGACTACAGACCTGGGGCTGAAAGGTGTGATTAGAATGGGCAGATAGTTTAGTGAGCTGGCACACTGAATGGCTCCCTTCTGTGCTGTAACTTGTTGATGATTTTGTAATATGAGTTGACCTCTAATTATTTCTTTAGGTATTGTGGGTGGGTTGCTGATTTCAACAGCCACCTACTCAAGGTTACATGGGGTTGTTGGAAGGTAGTGGCATGTGCACCTGTCTTAATTAACATGCTACCCCTCCACCACTTAAAGACACACAAAGGATCCAGCCTAATGTTCTTCATTACTGTTACTTATAGAATACTGTCATTGATACATTTCCATAAAGCTCTGAACAAAGGAGCAGCACTCAAAATTCTGTTTCTGATGGGTCTTGAATTAGCTGTTCTTGACTCAGCAGCTATGAGGACAGTATAGTCAGACTAAATATACTCAGATACTTTATGCAAGCAGGCAACCTGGATTCTCAGCCCTCCTCTAGATTCATAAACAGTTTGCTGATAGCAGACATTATGTGCCTAATACGAAATGGCAGATATGCTGAGAGATTCAAAGTCTGTGGCTACTTGAATGGGCATCTGAGGCTTAATCACACCTCAGAATGAGAGGTACCCTTATATAAAGTGTAGGAGAAAGTTTAGACAAGTGGGGTTAATTAAATGGAATTAATATCCAACTCTGTATGCATTATTTTCTGTGTTTCAACGCATAAATGTTCTGAAGAACATGTTCTGTTTGTAGCATAGATTTCACTTACTGAAGGGTAAAATATAACTTTGCTATTTGTATAAACAAGCAGGAGCAGATAGGCACCTCCCCTCTTCTCTCCCCCTTCCAAATATTCTATCCATTGATCTTCTATTTCATAGTTAGTCGGAGAAGAATACGACTGATCTTTATACATTACATACCATCTAACACAACACCGCACTTTCAGTCTGTGCTTTTTTTAGCAGTCTGTGTTTACTTACAATTTTTTCACATGGTGAGTTCATCCTCAAAAGCACTGAATACTGGAGTTTGAGAAACATAATCTGAGCATTGCTTAGGAGTCACCACACAATGGCTCACAAATGATAAGAATTCCCTTTTTGAACAAATTCCCTCACCCACTTCTCTAGGAGGCTTAAGTGAATATTCAGCTAATGCTCAATGCCTGCTCTCCACCACAGGGAAGGCAATTGCAAGAATCGGCCTCAATCTCCTTTTACTCAAAGCTGAAAAGCTCCCACCAGTGTCACTGCAGAGTCTGTCCATTAAGAGACACAGTGAACATGATCGTCACATGTAAGACAAGTCAAAGTAAAATGTAGAGAACTACTGAAACCTCTATGCATGGCCTTTTTCCAATTCATAAAGGCCTTCAAATTGGCCAGCCAGAAAGGATCATGGATCGTCCTCCACAAACTTGCCTAGCCACAGAAATTCGTCACCATCCTCTGCCAGTTGCATGATGACATGCAAGTTGTGATCTTCAGTAGCAGACCCTCAGCTCCAATATGAATGTTAACTGGCATTAGGCAAAGCTGTGTCATTGCACCAATGCTTTTATGCATCCCCCTCACTGTAGAACTCCAACCCATCTTGCTAAAGTCTCACTGCCAGAGTAGGGCTATTCCAAAAGATGAGCAGGAAACAGCTCACCCAACATTGCCTCCAGTGCAGAACTATGATCTGTCATCAAATTATACTGCGGAGGTGACATTTGCTTGTGCACATGTTCAGGGGCATAACGTTGCTGATCTATTCATGGACATGAATGAAAAAAAATGAAGCTTATACTAAAGGGCCAAAAGACAATTAACTACAATTAATATACATTCAATAACTACCACTTTTCTTTCACCTGAGCCCTAGTTGAATTTTACCATAGTATTTGGAAATGTCATTAGTAGTTTTATAAATATATGCCAAAAACGAATTGAAAAGTATTTCAAATGGCAAATCATAAAATCTGTCTATTCATGGCCAGCTTGGAAAATTCAGATGAAATGCTGGAAGCTTGAGCCATAAATGTTATACATCAGGGAAGTGGCTGGACGGTAAACATTCTCAAAGTAATGGTCTAAAATAAGTAGTGGATTTTATCAGTGAGCAGCACAGTACATTTCTTTAACATCTGCTTGTCTTTCTGAATAGATCCTACAAGAATTAGAGTATGGTCCTTCAGTGGACTGGTGGGCTTTAGGGGTCCTGATGTACGAGATGATGGCAGGCCAACCACCTTTCGAAGCAGACAATGAAGACGACCTTTTCGAGTCCATCTTGCACGATGATGTGTTGTACCCGGTCTGGCTCAGTAAGGAAGCAGTCAGCATTCTGAAAGCGGTGGGTCCACCCCATCTTTTACTGCCCGGTTTCCCCCTACTCCTCCCCCAACCAGCCTTTACTTTGCTTTGAATAAGCTGCAATTAAAACTGGATTTATTAACTTGTAGTATCCACCAGTGGGAGTTGAAACACAGTTCATAATGTCATAGCTAGGACAGGAGGGCTTGGGATAAATTACACAACTTGTGGGAAAAGGACAGAATGTTTTGTGATGTGTATATGTTTATACTGGCTTATATTTATACAGCAGAGAAATCTGTTCTTCCCAACTTATTAAATGCCACAAACATGATCTGTTTTTTTGCCAGCTGGTGTAAAAAAAAGTTTTGAGATATTTTATCCAACTATTCCAACCAGTGACTTCCCATCAATTATGGCATCGGGAATAATTGTTTGGAATTCTGATCATCTATGAACTCTATCTTAATACTGTAGTAATATAATTCCTGTGATAAAGGAATATTATGACTTTATTTTCAAACCTCAAGTCAACATTCCAGTTTGCTGTTTTTATTCTACCTCAAATTTGTGGAACAATGAGTAGAAAAACAGTGAAAAAAAGAGTGGGAAGTGATTTAGGAGAAAAGGGGATGAAGTGAAGACAAGCTGCGGTGAGAAATTCTTAATGGCTTTTAATGTACTTTTTAGGATAAAAGCTTATTACATGATTACATTTAAGAAGATTGAACTGAAAAGCAGGCCATGAGAGGGATTACATTATGACAGTCAACTTACTGATTGACAACTGTGCCTCCTCCATTTTAACCTGGTCCTTCCACTCGGTGACACAAGCATGTGCCTGTATCAGGCAGCAGCCCCTTGAACCAGTGGGTGATTCCTGATGTCGACTCCAGTTGAACAAGCTGGGTGGATCATGTGCAGTAAACACTGCCCTTAAAACTGCTGGTCAAGAGGAAGATGACCCAACACTCTAGGCCCAAAATTATTTTGCACAAGATCAACTTTTTGTCAACGAGGCCATCCTTCAACCCACCCAATACTGTGCCAGTCCAAAGTTACAAACTGCAACACAACAGGGTGTTCATTTCACCAGTGGAATTTTATGGATTAACTGGGCCACTCAAAAAATTAAAATCTAACTCCAGATCACCAGTGAGAGAGACCCTGATGCCTTCAAAAATGTCAAAATCTAAATGTTTAACATTACAGTTTCCAAAACAACTGAAGCAAAAATGTTTGGTGACCTTCATCAAATATGTCCTTTATCCATCCAGTTTATATAGCTCAGAAAGAAATCATAGCCACCTTAACGTTAGTCAATGTGGCATGAATTACCATGGAAGCCATTAGAGCAAACAGTATAAATAGTTCACTAAATAATTAAATGCATTTCTGAGCAAGAGAATGAGGCCTGATAAGAAGGTAAATGGATGAGATTAAGATCTATGGAAATGATTTACATTTCAGGTTAATGACCTTCCATTAGAGTTCTGCCAAAAAGACATCAACCTGAAGCTTTGGAGGGAATTTAACGGCCACAGCAAGGATAGTCATCTCCCAGCTGGAAAAACAGCTGGACGTCCCATTGCAGTCATTTTCAGGAGAACCAATCAAGCTCTTGCTTTCTCACTATTGAGTTTACTTGGCACGTATGAGGGGTCATCCTACCAACCCTTGCCTCCCCGCATCAAAAGTCCGGGCAGAGAATCTACATTGTAGGTTGCCCACAAGCCAGGGCGAGAACAGGCAGTGGGTGGATAGACCCTTTAAACAAACACTGCCTTACTTGGCCTCTGAGCATGGAAGAACATTTCAGGGACATGGGCGGAGGGCCAGGATTGCCACCCTACACCTTCCAGTCCAACCACCCAGCTTACACCAACTCGGGACCTGCTTCCAGGGTCTGGCTGGGGCTGGGAAGTGACATTAAATTCCACAGGTTAGCTCTGTTTCTCTCTTGCCCATGGTGTTGAAAGTTTTGAATGTTTCTAGCATTTTATGCTATTATTTTTAGGTCTCCAGTATCTGTGATTTTTCAACAAAAAGAATGTTCACTTCATCTGAATGACCTGCTTATGTTGGGACAGTTGAAGGGAAAGTGTCGATTAATTGCATCTGTGCCATTTTGTATAAAATCTATCTGTCACTAGCATTCAAGATAATCTCCAAAATTTTATTCAATTTTTGTGTCAAAATACACATTCTTCGATCCAGATAACCTGCTCAAAGTTGGCTTCTTTCACTTTCCTGTGTTTATACAGATTTCCTTCATTTGCTTTTCATTCATCATCCTTTATGACATAATTTTCTATCATATTTGCTCTTTTATTGATATTTTTCTGAGTGTCAGTTTGAAGAAACGATGGCTATTTTCCATCTGAGTTCTTTGGCTTTGGTTCTGAACAAGAGTCATACCAGACTCGAAATATTAACTCCATTTCTCTGTCCACAGATGCTGACATACCTGCTGAGTTTTTCCAAAAGTCTCTGTGTTTGTTACAGATTTTCAGCATCAGCAGTGTTTCGCCTTTATATTTTGCTCATACCTTTACAATCTCAAACTAATTCACACAGCAGGCCTGACAGCTTCTGTGGAGAGAAGGCAGACTTAGCATTTCAAGCCCAGTGACCCTTCTTCAGAACATATACTCAACTTTCTTCTCTCATCAGAAGGATTGTTTTAAATAGAAACATTGAAAGCTTCAAAAGATATTACCTCACAATGAATAATGATTCAAAAAATTCAAAACACTGACATGTATCTTTCTTAGTATCCTATTCTTTAGATTTAAGTGAATAAAATACGTACCAGCAGGTTTTTTCCTAGGAGGGCATCAGCCCGTCCCATCGTCAGCAAATGTCTTTCCCAGTGTATACATGCACACACATAAGAGTTATTGGATCATGATCTGGAGCGCAAGCCCTTGCTAATTTTTAATCCTGCATATCTCAGAGGTGCAAGGGTCAATGATAGTGGCCCTACTACAGTCCATGCTGAGGTCAGTTAATGCAGTAAACTCTGAACATTGATCCTTGGACTTCTCTGGTCTGGATGGCTCAACAGCTTACTAGGCAATACTTTTTCCTTGAAAAATTAAATTTTCTCTAAAATTTCCACCGATTTTTGTCATTCAACTATAGAGCCCCTTACAAGTTGAACCTGGAAACTGCCTGTGCCTCAGTGCACAAAAAAAGGAATTGTTCAGAAGGGAAAGGAGCTGAGATTATGGACAATCCAAGCACTAATATGCATCTCATTTTGTCCAATTCACACGTGGTGGGAGCTGAACGTGCAGGTTGTGTCCTGCGGCAATGGCGGATTGAACGTGAACTGGAGCAACGGCAGCAGATCATGAGTGGACCAGTGAGAGTCGTTCGGTGAGGCAGACAAGGGTGGGTCAGTGAGACAGACGAGGGTGGGTCGGTGAGGCAGACAAGGGTGGGTCAGTGAGACAGACGAGGGTGGGTCAGTGAGGCAGACGAGGGTGGGTCGGTGAGACAGACGAGGGCGGGTCAATGAGGCAGACGAGGGCGGGTCAGTGAGGCAGACGAGGGCGGGTCAGTGAGGCAGACGAGGGCAGGCCGGTGAGGCAGACGAGGGCGGGTCAGTGAGGCAGACGAGGGCGGGTCGGTGAGGCAAATGAGCACGGGTCAGTGAGGCAGGCGAGGGTGGGTCAGTGAGGCAGGCGAGGGTGGGTCGGTGAGGCAAATGAGGGCGGGTCAGTGAGACAGACGAGGGCGGGCCGGTGAGGCAAACAAGGGCGGGTCGGTGAGGCAGTCAAGGGTGGGTCGGTGAGGCAAACGAGGGCGGGTCAGTGAGACAGATGAGGGTGGGTCGGTGAGGCAAACGAGGGCGGGCCGGTGAGGCAGACGAGGGCAGGTCGATGAGGCAGATGAGGGTGGGCTGCTGAGGCTGACGAGGGCGGGTCGGTGAGGCAGACGAGGGCAGGCCAGTGAGGCAAACGAGGGCGGGTCAGTGAGACAGATGAGGGTGGGTCGGTGAGGCAAACGAGGGCGGGCCGGTGAGGCAGACGAGGGCAGGTCGATGAGGCAGATGAGGGTGGGCTGGTGAGGCTGACGAGGGCGGGTCAGTGAGGCAGACAAGGGCGGGTCAGTGAGGCAGACAAGGGCAGGTTGATGAGGCAGATGAGGGTGGGCTGGTGAGGCTGACGAGGGCGGGTCAGTGAGGCAGATGAGAGCGGATCGGTGAGGCAGACAAGAGCAGGATGGAGAGGCAGATGAGAGCGGGTCAGTGAGGCAGACAAGAGTGGGATGCTAGCAGCGGCATGGCGTGTGCTGGAAAGCCTGGAGTAGCCATTCATTGTGATTATGGCTGATCATCCAATTCAATAGCCTAATCCTGCTTTTTCCCCATAGCCTTTGATCCCATTTGCCCCAAGTGCTATATCTACTCGCCTCTTGAGTACATTCAATATTTTAGCAAAGGCTACTTCCTGTGGTAATGAATTCCACAAGCTCACCACTCTTTGGGTGAAAAAATGCCTCCTAATCTCTATCCTAAATCATCTGCCCCGAATCCTCATACTGTGACCCCTATTCTGGACACACCCACCATTGGGACCATCTTCACAGGTTTTCAAACAGTCATTTCTCCATTTCAGTCCTCATACAAAAACACAGAAAGTAAAAATACTGTCTTTACAGCTGAATCTCACTATCTGTGTCTGAAGCCATTTAACAGCTATATGTTGCTGAAGTGAAACATGTCCAGTCAGTTGTATTTTAGTAGGTGACAAACTTACTTCTCAGATTCATTTTATGGCACCATGTACTGCTACTTGTATCATTCTGGCTCCAAGTGTCAAACCTGTTTTTTGCCATGAAAGCAGTAAGTGTCCTTTTTCAGAAGGTGTGATCATTTCTCACTTTCCTATGTGAGCAAACATTGTGTTGTTTTGGTGACTTTGCAAAAGTTCAGTTGAACTACACACTGACAATTTTGTTTGGTTTTACACGTAATCCTCAGAGCCAAATGAAACCAAGGTTTAAGTGGATACTGCAGTTTTCACTTTGGGGGCGTGTGATTGCAATGGTGGTCTGATTGTCTAATGAGACTGCTTTCAAAGCAATTTCTAAAGTCTTTATCAATCACTTTTATTTTCCCAAAAGAGTTTTCTTGGGAGCATTACCAGCTTTTACTGATTCATTCACAATCCTACAATTAACAAAGTATGAGTTAATGTTACGCACAGAAGTTGCCACAGTAACGGCAGAGCGTCGAGTCTTGTAGCTTTTGTTGTCTAGCTTCTGTCTATGTTCTATGTTCTGTCGGTTGTATAGGTAAAGAACAGGAAGAGGCACTGGAACTAAGTAGACGACTGGGCAGATTTATTTTTGTATGCTAGCTGGGGATTTGAATTGGAAGGTTTGGTTTCCTAACATTGTGCAGCTTGACTTTTGATCTCAGATTACGACACACAATGTTGTCCATACTGTCTTTGAATAGCTTGAACAAAGAAAAGTAGCTAACTTATTTCTGAATTATGCAACAAACCCCATTGCAGAAGTGATGAAACCACCGTGTTCAAGAGGTGTAAACATATAGATTCAGATTTGTAATCTCCCTACATGAAATGAGTTACTAGTAATTATAAGAACTCCATCCCAATCCCACTTCAGGTATAACTCCCCACCAAATGCCACCCCCAGCTCCACCATCTGGGAGATTTTGCAGCGTGTGCTCAGCATTTCACTCAACAAGATCAGGAATTGAATAGACTTTTGTTTCAAAACTACATCCTTGAAATAATGTCAAGTCACAGAATGTTTAATAGAAAATGTATTTAGAGTTGTGTAAGTGGAATTATGAAAGTTTTTGCTAGCACAAAAAGGATTCTAAGTATTGGCTTGAAAAGTTTAAAAAAAGATGACCACCAGACTAACTTACTAGCTATTTACATGTTGGTACATTGAAATCATCAGTTCAGCTTCATTGCGGCCTTCTGATATGTTTAATTCAAAATCACTTAACGCTGGGAAGAAATGGTTGCTTTATATAGTTTGAAACATTCTATAAACGTGGAGGATTGTTTAATATAGATGTACATGTGCTTCCTTTTCATGAGTAGTATGTGGGATAGACTCGAATCCATCTTGGGCAATGAAAGTCTTCTTTCTCTACCAGCTTTAAGGGTTCAACATAAAACTAATTGGGGACTGTCTCAAAAAAGCTCTTCGTGGTGCAAATCTGTTGCATAAAGCTGACCATTGCTCAAAAATGAATCTGATCAAATCATTAGAATTGGAATTGGAAAATTCACAGATGCATCAGATGATCCCAAATCTAGCTAAATATTTATCTAACTTTGTCTTTAAGACAACAGTTGAAGTTTATTCTCTGCATCCCTCCATGCCCTCTACCGTTCTTTCAAATTCACTGATATTGCTGAAGTACAATTTCCTGGATGCCTCCAGTTCTTGTTTGAATATTTGTTTATGGGTGAGAGTGAGTGTCAGCAGCAAGCATGAGACATTATATATGAGACTGATTTTATCCGTCACCAGCCATGGTTGCAGTCTTTTCACTTGGATCGCAAATTGTAGATTAGCTAAAGGAAACTCGTCATTTTTTTTCTGCACACTCTCTCCCTTCAGTCCAGTGATCATAAAGCAAATAGCCAGCACCCTGCTGAGACAAGCTGACCCAATACATGTTATGAGTCATTTTACCACTTTTCATGTGATCACACAATAAAAACAGAAAATGCTGGAAAAACACATCAAGAGTCTTTGAACTCAATGTTAACTCTGTTTTCCTGTCCACAGATGCAGCCAGACCTGCTAAGTTATTGCAACATTGTCTGTTTTTATTTCAGATTTTCAGCATCCGCAGTACTTTACTTTTATAAGATCACACACAATGGTTCACATAAAAACAGCCCTTTGGCCTATTTGATCTCACCATCTCAGAATACCAAACCTACTGCTTTCCCATTACAGCATCTGGTTATTTCCTAAATGAGTCAATTGTCTTGATTTCAATTATGCTTCCTGGTAATCCATTCCAACTGTCTACCACCCTCTGTGTAAAGAAAAACTTCCTGGCATTTATTCTTTGAAAAGTTCCTGGTGGCCAAACATTATGAGGTTTGGAAACTCGTGATCCACAGTTTCCAAAACTGAAATGACCATCAAACTTAATGCTGAGCAGATTTGTTTGAGAGCAGTTTTGGATATATTCTCATTGCACTATTTAGATTTAGGCTCATCATCACATGTCCCAAATAATTATTTACTACTCTGGCAAAATTGTTTGACCAGCCTTAACAAATAGCAGCTATTCCGACAATTCCAAACATCAATAAAATACCCTGATACGTTTCGCCTTAAAATGATCAAAGAAAGTTTCCAAAGCTAAATGCGATGTTTTTGAAGACTTAACAAAACCTACTTGCTACAGGCATATTGTCCCCAGTAGTCTGCTGGAAAAGCTAATGAGCAGAAAAGTCAGAACACTTGAACTGAGAACACAGCATCTGTCAAGTAGATATACTAATCTGACTTCAAGGGTCTCACTTACTCATCATTGCTGCCTCGCCCAAGCACATCCTAACGATGAACATGCATGTTTGCACTGATGCAGTGTCCTCAGTGTTATCGTTGGCAATTCTTTAAATAAAAACTTGACATTCGCTGTAAAAGTTGATTTCAGACTTCACAGTTGTCTATTGAATTTCTACATGTATCCAGGAGCTGTCCAGGAACAGTCATTTTTACTGTTGTTAAACAATTGAAAATGATTAGGAAATAGTCTACATTTTTCCAATGAAAATAACCTAAAAATCAAACATCTTGCATTTTCCTCTTTTGATTTCAGTTTATGACGAAGAGCCCAAATAAACGCTTGGGTTGTGTTACATCACAAGGTGGGGAGGAGGCCATTAAACAGCACCCATTTTTCAAGGAAATTGATTGGGTGCTGCTGGAACAGAAGAAAATAAAACCTCCATTTAAACCAAGGATTGTAAGTACCATCATTCAGCAGTTTATTGCAGGGAATCACATGATAACCACAACAAAGTAGTTGTTCATAATTATTCAGCAACTGGTTTTAGATTTATGACATGAACCAGTTTGTTACGAGGTTAAAAAAAAGCAATAGCCAGCATTCCAGAAACACAGTGTTTCTTGCCATCACAGATAGTAAGAATGCAGTATTATCATGGCCAAGGTATGTGCATTGCTCCTGTAAAAACATATCGGCAGAGCACACTCTAGTTGAGGGTGCTTTTATTTTGGATTAGCACTGTGGTCCCCTAACTCTTCAGAGAAAGGCTAGGATAGGCACAACAGAAATGTATAATGACAATTTATGTTTATTTAATACTTTAATATAATAAATGTGCCAGGTACTTTAGAGAAGCTCCAAACCGCAAAATTAGATACTGAAGTATGTTCGGCAAAAATTACCACAGATGCCGGTTAAGAAGGCATACAGTGTTTTAGCTTTTATTAATAGAGGGATCGAGCTCCGGAACCAAGAGGTTATGGTGAAGCTGTACAAAACTCCGGTGCGGCCGCACTTGGAGTATTGTGTACATTTCTGGTCACCGCATTATAAGAAGGATGTGGAAGCTTTGGAAAGGGTGCAGAGGAGATTTACTAGGATGTTGCCTGGTATGGAGGGAAGGTCTTACGAGGAAAGGCTGAGAGATTTGAGGCTGTTTTCATTAGAGAGAAGAAGGTTGAGAGGTGACTTAATTGAAACATATAAAATAATCAGAGGGTTAGATAGGGTGGATAGGGAGAGCATTTTTCTTAGGATGGTGACGGCGGGCACGAGGGGGCATACCTTTAAATTGAGGGGTGAAAGATATAGGACAGATGTCAGAGGTAGTTTCTTTACTCAGAGAGTAGTAAGGGAATGGAACGCTTTGCCTGCAACGGTAGTAGATTCGCCAACTTTAGGTACATTTAAGTCATCATTGGACAAGCATATGGACGTACATGGAATAGTGTAGGTTAGATGGGCTTGAGATCGGTATGACAGGTCGGCACAACATCGAGGGCCGAAGGGCTGTGCTGTAATGTTCTATGTTCTATATGTTCTATGCCCAAAAAATGTAGTTAAGAAGTAGGGTTTAAAATGGGTCTTAGATGAAGAAATAAAGGTCGAGAGTTGTAAATGTTTAGGGAGGGAATTCCAGTGCTTATGGCCCAAGCAGCTGACAGTGCAGCCACCAGTAGTGGCACAATTATCATTAGGAATGCTCAAGAGGTTAGTATTAGATAAATGCAGAAATCTTGCAGGGTTGTAGAGCTGGAGAACATTACAGAGAGAAAGGGAGCACACAGGACACTGCCATGGAGGAATTTTCAAAACAAGGATCAGAATTTTGGAACCAAGACATTGTTTGATGAAGAACCAGTGTATATCATTGAGCACAGGTGTGAAAGGGAGTACAGCTTATTCATGTAAAACATGAATGGCAAGTCTTCGGATGGCTTCAGGATTATGGAGGAGGAATATGGGAGATCATTGAAGTGTTGAGTAGAATAGTTTAAAGGCAACAAAAACATAAATGAAAGTTTCAGTAAGAGATGAGCTGAGACGAATCTAGTGATGACTGAATCCATTTCTGATCATCGGCAAAAAAAACCCATCATTTTCACTAACATCCTTTAGGGAAGGAAACTGCCATCCTCGCCCGGTCTGGTCTACATGTGACTCCAGACCCACAGCAATGTGGTTGACTCTGAACTGTTGTCTACGCAATTAGGTGTGGGCAATAAATACTGCCTAGCCAGTGATGCCCACATCCTGTGAATGAATAAAGAAAGAAAAAAGAGACAGAGACAATGTTGCATGGTATTACTGAGCTGTAAGTGGGTGCTCTTAGTGATAGTATGTCTCTGCTGTCAGAAGTTCAAATAGAACAGCAAGGTTGTAAATGCGAATGGCTATTTTACTGCAGTAAGTTTCTCTTCGTCCCGTACTGGGTACCAGACAAGTAGTTGGATAATTTCGATCAGTGGAGAATTTGAGGGAGGTGGTGGTTAAATAGAGCTGGTGTTGTCTATGTATTTGTGAAAACTGAAGTTGTACTTTTGATATGTTAGCCCCAAAGGACAGAATGTCGATGAAACATTGGAAGGGATCAAAGGTAGATCCTTGGGGCATACCAGAGTTAATGATGCACCAAGAAGAGAAGCCATTGCAAATGATACTTGGGAGTGAAATAAGCAAAGAGTGGAACCCAACAAGTCTAATCCTGCCAATTGGAAATCAGTGGAAATGTATTGGAGGAGGGTAGAGTGGTCAATCATGTTTAAGACTAAAGTCAGATCAAGAAGTTTGAGTAGCTGTTGATTACAGTCACAGTTGCAAAGGACATCATTTGTGAATACGGTAAAATCTGTCTCAATACAATATGGAGATGGAAATCTGATCTGACAAACTCAAAGATGGAGTTAAAGATAAAATGGACACAAGTTGGAAGGCAACAATATATTCAAGGACTTTGGAGAGTAAGCAGAGGTTGTAAATGAGGTGTTACTTTACAAAAAAGATATGCCCCTGTTGTTTTTGAGGAGAGGGTTGACGATGGCAGATTTCCAGCAGCACCGCTTGTACTCAAGAAGAGAGAAAAAACCATGGCCAGTTTGGCTGACATGGAGACTAGGAGGGGAAGTTGGATGGTGTGCAGTTAAGTGCACACAAGGTCAAGGAAGAGAAAATAATACTTTTAGAGAGTTCATGGGGCAGGGAGGGGGGCGTGGAAATGAGAGAGAAACTAGAGAAAGAGGTGCATTTAGGGCTTGGGAAGCATGATGTTTGAAAAATGGCCCAATCAGTTGGTAGATGACCGGGAAATGTTGGGGGTGCATGTTCAAATGGTAACAATATTATGACAATGAGATCTCTTATTGTAAGGAGTTAATATGGAGAAGACCGGGAAGAAGAGTTTAAAAAGATGGTTTGTAGTGGAGACAAGAAGCCAAACATTTCAGAATGTCTTGGGATAATGGAGGAATTTTAGAGACCAGAGCAGAGCTAGATAGTGCAATCAATGGTCCAGTTGTATTTGGTGCTGAATAGCTAAAGCATTTGTACATCATATCCCTTCAAATCTGGATCTCCTCTGTTTAAGGGAGTAAAAGCAAGGATCCCACTGAGTGAATGACCACAGTGAGAGAGGGTAATGGTTGTACTGGGGGTGAGGGCAACAAGTGTGGAAATGAGGGTGCAGTTGACAGCTCTGCATCAGATGTGGCTCTGTAGTATCAATTTCATACATTTTCACAAGTTTGAAAATGTTGGCCTCAACATAAATGTTATGAATGTTCGGAAAGCAATTTCACTTTTATTTACTAAAATATGAGTGCAAGATAAATTGTTACTAAGTATGGTGTGAACTACATCCTGTTTCAGTATTTAATAGTAATATTGGAATTAACATAAAATGTTTGCAAATTGCAAGGGAGTTTCATTACTTGTGGACTCAATCTCAATGCTTTTAGCTATAATCTTTAAACAGATTGGGTGGAAGTGTTGTTTCAGAGGACACTTGTTCATAACCAGAGTTTCTCACCTGCAGGCTTCATCTGACACACCCATTAGGGGTTAGAAATAATGTTCCCACACAATTTCTGACAGTACCCCTGTATAAATGAACAGTCAAGGGTCTATGGGATGAGGTCTGAGTGACTGACTGCCTAATTTTTCCTTCTTTGTTAAGGAAGTTGTAGCTTCAGAATGGTCCCTCTAAATCAGAGGTGGGTTGCAGTAATTGAACTTTGTGTTATATCAGCATTCTCACTGTACATTCTTTAGAAATGATAAGCAATGCAGTTTGATGCACAAACACGATTAGATAAATCTCTAAAGTTTTCAGTTTACTGTTGTGACATGAGTAACTATTTTCTATTTGTTTCACTGTCATAATACAGTTCATTGCTCTTCATATCAGTTGGTTTATGATCAAGAATGAATCTTTTTAGTGGTTTGTCCTTGACAGCGTTGCACACTTATAGCGGGGTATAGCTAATGTGCATCTTCCTGTTCAATCTTATCATCAAATTTTAATTACTAGATGAAAATGGAACTCAGTAGAGCGTATACATCACCCATGCTGTGTTAACTCAATGTTATTATAACTGTATGGCTCTTTTGTGAGGCTTTGCCCTGCCTGGTTGGTGGTCTGTAATTACAAAGGTGAATAAAAGAGAAAATTTATTAATAAGAGCTTCATTCTCACTGAAGAGGCTTTAGACCAATCCACATTAACGACCTGCTCTGAAAACTCTGCTCACATATTAACAGCTGTGACAAATTTCATCACAGCAGTTGAGATGATCCAAAGCATTCTGTTTAAAACAATCTACAGCCATTGTGAAACAACCAACAAGATTAATGTAAAACAGTCCGCAACATTGTACGTGAGAAAGCAAATTCATCCTTTCTTTCAATGTCAACCAATCCTTTAAAAAATTCAATATTCCAAATCTGAAACCACATCTTCACCAACAACAAATTAGTTTGTCCTTGTGTCACTTACAATCTGTGTGTCAGGTTTTGAAATCCATCCATTAGCTTTAATATAACACTTAATTGAGTTAATATAACACTTTTGTTTTCATGTGGGACACAAGAGACTAAGGGCCAAATCTTGCAACCACAAATCAGATGGACCATTGTCTCACCTCAAGTTTGTTTACAACCTGAGTTCAGCATTCAATATCATCTTGCCAGTAATTCATAATGTGGAAGATTGGCAGATGGAAAAATCAGTTATTATTTTATAAAGTTTGTTGAAGGGTGGTTAGCTGTAATTTTCCATTACCCATTCCATTTCTCGGTAGCTACAGGAACGCTAACACTGGAAGTGTTATGTTTGAAGAGGCAGCAGAGGGCAATGAAAAGCTTGCAAAGAAGACTATGTCTACATGTAACAGCAGAGACTGCTGCTGAAGGTGGCAGTTGTTTGATGTTAGTTGGGTGTTTTTCTTCAGTTTGATAGACATTGCAAATATGAAGAGAGAGTGAGTAGAACAGGGAACTGGAGACAAGGCTATACTGGAGGGTGAGGTCTCCAAGAGAAAAACAGGAGATCACTGTGCCCCATGTAGCTGTGTATGCTGGAGGACACTCTTCCTGTGAGAAGGAAATGAAGAGATGGGCATAGGGAACGCCAGATATCCAGAGCTGCTGCTTTTCGGGGGTCAAAATAAGATAGATAACACCAGCTGTCAGTCCACAGAAGGAGAAGGTGTTACCCGGCCCAGAGAGTCAATTACCTTCAACTCCCAGAGTGGCAGGATCTTCGCAGACAGTATATATTTGCCATTCAATAAAGATAGTGATAATTGCAGTGTTTAAGTGAACAAATCACATATCTTCTCACAAGCAATGATGTTTGTCAGGCCAAGAGAGTCAAAGACTTTGCACGTATTGCTGTAGTCACTAACAGGGGATAGCTATCAAAATGCTATCAGGCTACTCAAGGGCATTTGTCAATTGTAACGACTTCATTTCATCAATTTACAACTTGTATATGGCCATCATTATGTCAGTGTGGATCCAAGTCAGAAGGAAATGAGAACACTTCCTTTGTTCATAGGCTGTATTGACTGCTCAGTCTTATAGCTCCCTCCACTCTTTCATATTTCTTTTTTATTCTTTTATACCCAGAATGCTATCACACACAAAAGGGTGTCTTTCTCACCACCAAATCGCTGTGATGTTGCTTTAAACTGCTAACCACCACCAGTAATCATCCATACAGCCAACTAAATATCTATAAACAAAGTCCATTGTGGGTAATGCAAACCGTCAAAGCGAGGGGGAGGTAGAGAGAGAGGAAAGGGGCTAAATTGGCCTTGAGGGATGCATACTAACTGATTGGTTGCCATACTATTCAATTAGTGTTTTCCCATCACTACTTGTGATGCTGCCTGAACCTTTCCACATTTTTTGACCTTCTCTTTGATAGTAAGCCTCGCTTCTGTATTAAAACGTAATTCTGACAGGCTCTGACAATACCAATTTTCTGTTAAACATCAACCTTCAAGCATGCCCTTCTGCCTACATACAGCGCATTCAAGTGTTCTGAAAAAGTGGAGCTAATTGTAATCCTTTCACAAGTGGGTGATGATCACCAAAGGAATTTTTGGCTTCCTCCCAAAAACCATTTGATGTAGGCTGTAATCCCCAATCATTTACAGTGAGTCCTTCACATGTTCTTCCCATGAGGGAGCTGATGTTAATTTACTATTTGGCTGCTTCACTTGCATTTTCTGAAACACCTCATGGATTCCCACATGATTTCCTAAACACATTTCTTACTGTGCTGTCATCTTCGTCATCACAATCTTCATATTTTCACACATATCCTGAAAGCCATTGTCACCAAGTTCATCACGTTGTCAAATAGGAACTGTCAATCCATTCCCTGCCCATTTCTCCACTACCTTGACTATTATTATTTCTTTCTCTTTATTATGTATTAATTGTACACTGACTAAGTCTAGTTGCCATGTCTACAAGTATAAGATGAAAATGTTGTTTTCATTATCCCATGCCTTGAAGTTGATTGCTTTCACTGTGCTAAGGTCTCTTGTGAATTTGTGGACTCACTACAGGCTCTGATATTCTTTACATATATCACATTTGCGTTGATCACTCCTGTGAGTTTAGTGTGCACATCATACCTTGCTCCTACACCTTTTAGCAGGATTTTTAATGAGTGAGAACATGGCTGAGAAAACTGCTGATGTAATTTTGAGATAATTGGCCTATTTTTCCTTTAAATTCCAATCTCCTGATGTTAGTAACACCTGCTTAATATTTTAATTAGAAAAGTTAGCTCTGCTTAAGAGAAGACAGCAATATCCAGAATGTGTAAACTGTTCATTCACTGACTTCCCAAATGCAAGTGTCTCATGATGTTCCATGTTTTTTCTCGTTGAACATTTTTTCAAGAATGGCCTGCTTACTAGTCAGGATACTTTATGTGCCAACATCGTGGTTTACGCCAGCAATGTTACTGGGAATTACCACTGTTTTTAGTGATTTTAGCATGTGATCATCCCAAACATGAAGCAGATTGGACTCTCAAATTCCTCAACTTTACTTTGAACCTTATCATTTGAAAGAATCTAGGAAACATTTTAACTAATCCGCTGTATAGACTGTGGATGTGTAGCCACTGTCCAACACAATGTGGCTGAATGGGCTACACCTCTTGTTACGAGTATAATTCTTACTGCCTGATCAGTACTGTTTTCTTCCCTGGTGTAAGTGTCAAGAGTATTTATTAAAATCTTGCTATTCCATTTAGGACAACTCATTGTATTACGGTATCTTGAGTTGGACCTAAAATGCTCATTCACCAAACCCTGGGCGTTCCTGGGGTTCATTCTTCTGCTACCACTCCTCAAATACTGTTGTCTGTTACGATTGTCAGAGGTATCTCTGTCTTCTTTCATTCTAGATATGATTCTTTTTTCATTTTGAAGTTTTTGACCTGTATCTGGGCTGTCTCACATTGCTGCTACAACTGAATCCTCCCTTCTTTTTTGTGACTGCTGAATGTCCCATTGGAGCCATGAAGACCACTGTGAATTAATTCCTTCCCAGGAATGTTTTTTTAAGGCCTGGACATCAGATGAAAAACGTATTTCTTTCTCAATATAAAACTCCCATTAATTCTCAGATTCTTTCCATGTTTGACGTCTTAGCACAGTTTGACAATTTACAGTCATTGAATTAGGAATCTGCAATAGAATTTTTGCAATTGTGCGTTCAGTCTGTTAAATTCTGTTATTTAATCTTTCATTAAACTTACAGAAATAACTCGCCAGAGGCTGGCATCCTGTCACCAAGTCACCCTTTATTTACATGTGGAGAGTCCTTGACACTGATCCAGCTCCCTCAGAATGAACAGAACCTTTGACACTCCTGTTTATATCTGTCAGCCAGGGCTCCCTGATTGGACCAGGTTAACAGCCCCAAACAGGGAACTCATATTCTGTGAGGTCCAACTGGCTGACCTCATTACAATCACCACACATATAACTCGATTTTTAAATATATCAAAGTCTTACCATACGTCATATGTTTTTAATGGGCAATAATTTTTTTATAATTTTTGTAGTCAGTTTTATTAGATTAAAATAACTATGAAAGAATATTGCTTTCCCAAAAATATTTGCATTCACTAAGGTAAAATAACTTATATTCAATTGAAAAGCATAAAGCATCAAACTAATTTACTACTTGTAGCTCTTAAAAACTGATATTTCAAAATTCACAGTCAGAGTACAGCAACTATCCCTGGGGAAGAATTTTACTGTCACCTAGGAATAACTTTATGGTGGGGGATGACAATAAAATTTTCCAGTTCGTGTTCTACTGCTCTCCTACTTAGACTGAACCTGCACACAAATTTATAGGTGACAGATAAAGCCTGAGTCTGCCTGCCCACCCTTTTGCCATCTGAGATCTATAATTAGCGATCAGGGACCGCTGAAAGGCTGGATCCCACCAACCTCAATTTTGAGATTTGCAGAGAATATTCAAGGGCAGCGGAAGCCTGGCGAGCTACTCTCCTCTACCCTGCCAGGTTTCTGACAGGAAGTAGTAACCATTGTCCTCAATGGCAATCTTTCCTCATGGACACACCCTGTGGCCCACTCTCACCAATGCCTGCCTGTCACTGGTACTGTTTCTTCTGATGCCCATAATACCTGGTTTCTCCATCAAAACCCACACCCTGTCTTGCTGACCTCCCCCTGCCTCGTCTTGCGATGATCATTGCACTATCCTTGTCCTGGGCCATTGAAGCTGAGGACTGAATGCAATACCAATTCTAGTCACTAAACTTACTGGTGCTGCAGGACCACAAAGCTGCTGGCCAATTGGACTATCAAGGTAACAAGTCCCCTTGCCAGCCAATTGACTCTTAAGTAGTGGGGAAGGAAAGCCCACCATCTGAAAAACCATACACATAATTTCCGAAGCCCTGGAGCTTTGGAAAATCCCCCAAGACCTGCAGTCATGTTACTCCAGCATAAAAAAACAATTTGGACATGATATTCGTCGTGTCAAGATCAGCTAGTAAGGTCCAGAATTTATTTCAATTGAACAATTCAACAATAAAGGAAAACATCCTTATTGAATTTTAATTAAATGTGTTATTTGAAAAGGAAGACGTTTTGAGGTATATTTGTATCCTATGTAAAACCTTTCATGAAATAGTTGTGGTCAAGGTAGAAGAAATTGGGTAATTTACATTTAATTTATGTTTAAACCTAAGAATTTTGTTGCTATATATAGATATTCACCGTGAATTTCTCTTTCTACGTTTCACAACACTGTGCATCTCTTGTGCATAATGATGTAAACTCTTTGCCACAAAACTGATTCAAAATTATTTCAAAATGTGACAAACCAGTGATTCATCTTGGAAATTGTTGCAATACTATCGGACAATAATGCTGAATTTCTTTTAAGTGGCTTGATTCAGTAATACCTCTGGTTACTAAATGCTGCATGTTGAATAACAGTTGTTAAACCAAAATGCAGTTACATTCAATGTAGGGTTCTCCATACCTTGAGCTTGATGGGAGAGTTTTTCAAAAGCAGTTTATTATGTGAGGAGTGTGACGTTTTTGCCAAAATTCATTTCTCTTGATGACAGAAAATATTGGAAATATATAGCACTTCACCAAGACTCCTCAATGAGTAATAAGCCGAATAGAGAGCAATACAGTCAGACGTGCTCCTGTTATTTTCAAAACTGATAGCTTTGAACAAATAGAGATATTGGGAACTGCAGATGCTGGAGAATCCGAGATGACAAAGTGTGGGGCTGGATGAACACAGCAGGCCAAGCAGCATCTTAAGAGCACAAAAGCTGACGTTTCGGGCCTAGACTGGGTCTTTGTTACCTTTGAACAAACAGCAGCTTAATGAAAGTTGACTTCTAACATAACCAACATTCTTTTTAGAGGAGTAACTGTCACTCTAAATAAACAGAGATAATGGGAACTGCAGATCCTGGAGAATCCAAGATAATAAAGTGTGAAGCTGGATGAACACAGCAGGCCAAGCAGCATCTCAGGAGCATCTAAATGAACATTTCTGTAACAATACAGTCAACTATGGTAGCGATCCAAGTAAGAATGATTTCTCCAAAGTTTATAACAAAATACTTTCTCAAAGCTCTGGGTGTAGAGCAGAGGGTCGCTCTTGCACACCCCTAGTGGACAGTTCAAAAAGCCAACAGTTATCAGGCTTGGGGAGCAGTTCTTGTCAGACCCGCTAACACAGCAATCTAGGGAAGAAGAATTCACAACCATGTAAAACTCACTTACTTATGCAGGGCTGTTGGGAAAAAAAGTTTGATTTTGTTCAATTGAAGGCTTTTGCCTCAAGACTCCATATTGCTTCCCTCACAGTATAGCTGAAATAGTGGAGAAAGGCTTCTGTGAGTCTGATGATGCATGGCTCATGCTGTCTGCATTTCGCTTAAAGCCAGTCAGGAAATCTGAACTGTTCACCTTACTGTGTTCACTCGTTGAGTCTTCACAGAAGTCACTGACATACTCAGATCTTTAGGGAGGGGCTTATCAAGATCGGAAACTTGCTGCTGCATTTGGATAACAAATTGAAATGACCAACTTTAATGAAAAACAGCCCTCCTGCTCTTGCATGCCAGGATGGGTGAGAAGCTGATGGGGCATCGACCTATCCTATTTTGGATGTCTATTTCCCACTGTAGGCATTGGGTCAGGGTGGGCTGTAACATCCAGTCCAGCATTTCAGGTCTTGATATTACATCAGATATGGAGGCCGTCAAAGGTTAAACAACTTATAAGCAATCACAGAGCCCAGGCAATGAGAGGCTAATGTTAGAAGAATGCATAATGGAGATTGTGTGCAGGATTGGAATGATTAAATGACAGCTGGGCCAATACTGCAGTCAAAAGGGGATAGAAATGGATCAAGTATAACAAAAGGTGACATCAGAGGAACTCCTGATGGCGATGACAGATTGTTTGGGGTCAGGGTTGCATGGAAAATATCTCAAGAAGACAAAGGTTCTGATGGGATGGAAATGTGGGTAGAGTCCAGTGATATAGATCAGTCTGTCCACCCCAACCACCACCTCCCACCTCTTCAACTCACAGGGACTGTAGTGCAGCCATCCACCACTACCTGGGTCTTGCTGTCCTAGTTATTTAAGTTATTGAACAGTATTATGGCCAACAAGCTGTAATGTTCCTAATATAAAGATGAGATGCTCTTCCTCAAGTTTGCATTGAATTTCATTGAAATTGGAAGTCAAGGACAGAGAATACAAATTAAAATCTCAAATTAACGTGGCAAAATGCAGACTCATAGATTGTGGACTCTGTGGTGGTGTTCAGCAAAATGATACTAACTCAGAGGGAGTACAGGTGAAGTGTTGCTAAACCTGCCAGCAGTATTGGCATCCATGGATGGTGGGTAGAGAGGAGGTGAAGTAATAATGTTGCATTTTCTGCACTTTCATGGGTAAGTGCTATGGAAAGAAGAGTGGGTGATTGAGGAATGCATCATTGTGTTGTAAATGAATTGGTCTCTTGAGAATGCTAAATAGAGACAAGGGGAGAAGTTATGTTTACCGATGGCATCTTGCTTGAGATGGCAGAAATGGAGGAGTAAAGGTAATGAGTGTAGAGGCTGGTTGGGTAGAGGCTGACTACAATGGCAAGCCTGGATGATTCGGAAATAGCAGGAAGGGTGAGGACAGATGCACAAGAAATGGTAAGGACCCTGTTCAAGGCCCTATCAACTGCAGAGGCCACTTGTAGATGTCAAACCTCGAAATGCCTGGCCAATACTTTTTGATTTATTGCAACACCTACCATTTCAAACTATCCTGGTGCCCTGCACTTAGTGTATTGACCTTACAATTAAACAAAAAGCTTTCTCTTTAAAAAAAAGTCAATGTACTTCTGCGGTAGTTGAATTAACTGAAATGTGTGTTAAAAAATGTGAGGGAAAGCAACTAAAATAATGACAAAGCTGATGTCTAAGTGCAGAGGTTGCACACAAAGTTGGGTAACCATGAGCCATTGACTACGCAGAATGAATCTGATTTGAAGAAGTTCACATCAAAGGCAGAAAGGCTTCTGAGTGCGCACTTTGTGGTTTGGATGGCTCATCCAACCAGCTTGTGCAGCTTTTCCGTTTCCGGCTAGTCTGATGTTCGGGTACACACTAATTATAGGATGGTGCCTGTCTGGGAGAATCTTGCCTGACATCTGCATTGAGGTTTCAGAAAAGTTCTTGAGAAAGGTAATGAAGAGGGCACTGGTGTGTGGTTTAACCACAGTGACCCCATGCCAAGTTATTTTTCTACATGAGACCACAACGGTAACTGTCAATTTTGATGCCCAATACTGCTGTGAAACTGTGAAAAATGTCATGAACTTTCAGATGTATGTGGGTTACATTCACACTCGCTCACACATATATAAATATACAAAATGTGTATCCACTGTTAAGTATAGCTACTGAACTTAAAAATCTGATTAACAGCACAAAGGTAAGAGTCTGCCACATATTCCATTTTAGAAGACACTCGATTGATAGACCTGACACAATTGGATGGCAATATTAGGTTTTAAAACACAATGCTTCCACTAACAACACAGAGCAAATGCAATCTAAAATATAACCAGCACAGCATTCTAGATTAGTGTGTAGCCAATAAAATTAAAACATTTGTAAGCAACAATAATAAATATAAATTTTATTGAAGAGAATTTTACACAAGGAGTAACTTGTATAGCACCTTGAACAATTTAAACTTCATTGGAATGTTTCTGACTAGTATTTGTCATTTTGAGGAAAGAATGGTTTTCAGATGATCAGACGCCCTGAAAGAAAGAATTATTTCTACGTGAAATTCATCGGGGCACTGAGAAAAAGCAATATTTGTAACTTAACAGAGTGAAAGTTGAACTATTAGTCACAAAGTCTGGCTTATAAAAAATTTTCTAATTTCTGTTCAAATAATAGATTGATGTCTTCTTTAGCCAACATGATGAGATGAATGGCTTCCTGTGCCACACATATTTCTATGTTAATGTCAGCAGAAGCTGCTGTTGCATATTATTTCTATATTGCTATAGCTTACTTTCAAAACTTTCGAATCACATATACATTGGTTCCTCTCGTGCTATTATATCAAATTCCAATGCAATTGTTATCTCCTTTTCTTAAATGACTCTCATTATTCTCCTTTAGAAAACCAAAAGGGATGTGAATAACTTCGACCAAGACTTCACACGTGAGGAACCTGTATTGACACTGGTGGATGATGCTATCGTTAGGCAGATAAACCAAGATGAATTTAAGGGTTTCTCTTATTTTGGCGAAGAGTCAGTAGCCTAAGACGTTATCCTGGTGCTGCCACTAGATGCCATTGCCATGCAATGGCCCAAGAAATCCAGCAAGTCATTAGGATCGAGTTTTTTTTAGTATGGTGTAGTACCTGCGTTTCCCTGCAGTAATACATGTGTACATTTCTACCTTGTTTCCATTTTTCTGGTTTAAATTAATGCACTCCAGAGTTTTTGTTTTGTTACTTCTATTTAAAATAAAAGTCAATTTGGTCTTATTTTAAGCCCTTTGCTACATCTGGGCTTTTCAGAGGAGACGTGTGTAATACAAACAGTATTAAATGTACTGTTATATTTGTAGTACTGCAGGTTCATTCCTTTTTAGCAGGAACTCCGGTACAGGGAAGTGGAACAACCATGCAACAAAGGCTCATGAAACAGAACTACATACCAGAGGTTGAGATAGAAATAGAAGCTGAGGAAAGTTGACCAGTTGGCCAGCATGTGTCGTCAATCAGTTGATTATTCCATGGGCGTGGAAGTTGCTCAGGTCAACAGAAAGTGTTACTGAGTGGTTTATTTAGTTATTTTACCTTTCTGTGGAGATGTTACACTGTTTTAAGTTGTCACTCTTTAGTGCAATTTCTAGTGAATTAGGTCATTTGAAATTACATCACACATTTGAGTGTTACCCAGCCTAGAAAAATTCTCAACCAAGTATATTGCGAGTTGGTGATGATTAATGTGCTCACCTAGTTTACTACTCAGTTCTTTTGGGACAGTCCTACAACTTACAGTGTAATATTTTACTGTAACTTAGATCTTGAACAATCACATTGCACTGAATTGCAGGCTTATGTCACAACCAATGCTCATCACCAAGACCAGGGTTGTTTGAATTATTTGTTTTAGTAGTGTGTTACTTTGGCACATTTCAGAAATCCTTATTTATACTACTGTCCCATACCTGTACTATATTTTCAAGTGTGTATCTTATTTTTTAAAAAAACATAGAGACTATGAAATATTGAGCATTATACCTAGACATAATAGAGGACTGACGATCAAATCACACAAAAACTGACAAGGTATATGATGATGTACATTATTTAACCTTTTATGAGTTATCTGATGATAAATTGTGGCTGTGGTTGAGGAACTGATCATGTACACACAGTCAAACAGTTTGAGCAGGTCAGGTCTAGTTGTGTTCTATTTTAGTGTTTTGTGTGTGCATTTGTGTGTATGCATATGTGTGTGGATGTGTGTATGCATGCATGTGTGTGTGTGGGTATGGGTGTCCTAAAGTCACTTAGAATTTTACTGGACTGGTTTCCCAGTCACTGGGATCCACATTATCTGATGCACCTGGATTTCCAGATGCACGGAAATACTTGTGAGTAGCAAAGAAGCACTAAAAAGGGCTCTTTGCTTTTTGTACAGGCAAGAAGTTGTAAATACTGTTTGCTGCAAGGCCTGTGGAGTTCATTGAACAGTATCAACTGCTGCATGTTCAGGCATATTATATATATTATAAATATATATATATATATTAGTAATTGAGAAAAGTAATTAATGATAATGTCCATGTGCAATACTCTGTATGTGTATTTGTTCAAGTTGTTGTCTAACAAGTTGAGTTTTTTTTGTCCTATGTCATAACCTTGTATTAAGCTATACTGGACCCCTTGTACAGTCCTTCAAATTGTACTAAGGGTGTTATTAAAAAAAATTAGGATGGAAATTATTGCAGACATTTGCAATGTTATGACAGTTACTCTCTGAAAGCAAGGATTTTTTAGAATGAGTCGAAGGGCATTTTTGATTATTTATGTGATGCAAAAGACATAAAAGTTAGAATATTTTTTCTTTAACAGTACATTCCTCAAGCTTCTACAGATTCATTCTTCAATCTGCTGTGTTAAGCATGATGGTATTACTGATAGATCAGGCCTCAACTTAAACACACTTGTGTTTGGTTTATACAGCATATGACAACTAAAACAGATAGTCAGGTTGGTTCAGTGTGAAATCTTTGCATGGACAGGTGTTCCTCCATTATAAATTTTTACCTGTCTTACCATTTATTATTAGTTTACATTCACAGAAGAACGTGTTACTTTTTGCTTGATTGTTACAATTTTTTTTCTCTCTTAAACGTGAATGCACTGTAGCACAGCGTCCCTGTCTGGTTGGATCTTCCCCTTTCCTGTTTCTGCCTGCTTGGAACACATGAATGCAAAAAAAAAGGTGACAGTATCCCTGTCTCCTTGCTTCTCTTTCCTCTATCTTTTTTACATAGAAGAAAAGTATTGCATGTCTGCTTTATGGAGAGTGATAAAAGGTTTGCTCCAAAACAAGGCTAAAAATTACCTCTTTTTAACTTAAACAGTGTACAATACATGAGTCTGGCTGAATCAAAATGTTTTAAGTTTAGTTTCTGTTTTTTTTGTGATGCTTTGTTTGTACAAAAGGTATTTTCTTCATGGATGTATTTTACATTTCCTGCCATCATTAGTGTTATTTCATTGTAAACATTATTACTGTGTGCCAAATGTACTGTATTCAACAGGACGTGAATGTGTACTGTTTGTTTTAAAACCCAACAATTAAAAAACTACAATGTTGAGATAAGGTTTGTTGGGTTTCTTTCTGAGTTATACAGTTTATAGCAAAACCATTGAATTATTTAATATTTAATTTACTTTTTATGCATGTCTTTGTCAGTTGATGGCATTTCACCTTGGAAATGCTTTGTAAATGATAAGTGCAAAGTCTTGATGATCTTCTCTAGTATCACCACCATCTACAAGTTTCCCTCCAGCCCACTCACCACCCTGAGTTGGAAATATATTGGTGTTACCTCAGTGTCACTGGGTCAAAGTCCTGGATCCCCTCCCTAACCACGTTGGGGAAATACCCACAGCATGTGGAATGTCGCTGTTGAAAAAGACAGCTCATCACCACCTTCACAATGGGCATGGGATGGACAATAAATGTTGACCCACCCCGTAATGTCTCCATCTCATGAATGATGAAAAAAAAATTTGTGCAGTTTGGTATTAATGCACCTCCAGCTGCTAGAGGGCAGAACAGACTGAAACCCAGCTTGATGGACCCTATTTTGTTTGTGGAGATCAGTTTCCGGACATATTCTCAAGGGTATGCAAAAATACTTTGAACAGAAAGAATAAAACTTCTATTTACCAAAAATAACACATGAGCTATATTACACAAGACAAAAAGGTTGGAAAGATTTCAGTATGAACACCACCCAAAGGATTTAGTTGACACAAATCCTTTTATCCTAGTTAAATCCTTACAAACACCCAAAGCCACTGAAGATCTCACTGTCTCTGCACTAAGGGCGTTCCTCCATCTGGTGTAGCTGCAACCGATTTCCTTCCAGTGACTCGCTACAAAATTAGAAGATGATTTCTTTAACTGACGCCTCTCCATGAGGTGCTTAAAACAAACTCCGTCCTGCTTTAACTACAGAGCAAACACATGATATGGTTGCACAGTGATTCGCACTGCTGCCTCATTGCGCCAGGGACCTGGGTTCTATTCCACCCTCGGGTGGCTGCCTGTATGGACTTTGCACATTCTCCCCGTGTCTGTGTGGGTTTCTTCCGGGTGCTCCGGTTTCCTCCCACAGCCCAAAGTTGTGCAGGTTGGGTGGATTGGCCATAGTAGATTGCCCGTAGTGTTCAGGGATTTGTACATTGGGTGGGTGCTCTGAGGATCAGTGTGGACGTGTTGGGCCAAAGGGCCTGTTTCCACAATGTAGGGATTCTATGATTTTCTGAATCCATTTTCAGCATTATCACAGGATTTCTAATTTGAAAGTTTAACCCTCCTGCTTCCACTCTCTGGCACGAATGCACACTGACAAACTGACTTCTTGATTTTTCTGTCTTGAGTTCCTGAATGGTTGTCACTAGGCAACAGAACAGATCTATTTCTACCTTTTTCTCATGTACTAGCCTTATTAAAATGGATATAAACAAACTGGGCTCGAGATCTGATAGGTGAAGCCCACATTAAAACTAATGTCTCCTTCTTCTTTGCACAAACAATACAAAGCCATGAACAGAACTTAAAGTTGTACATTGTTCTTAACAGTTTCCATGCCAACAAATGAATAAAGATTTGTACACGTCATTCTCAGGTGATTGCAATCTATGTCGATGGTGGGACAGTAGACATTTCTTTGTTGGATTATATTCTGTACTGCAATGTTATTTTCCCAAACTCTTCTTGTGAATTCTATATACATTGTTTTCATCAATGGTATACAAATATAGTTCAAATAGAAACAGGAAAGTTAGGGAAGGAAACAGGAAACTTCATCAAGACTTTCACAGAGAATTGCGAATGTGTCTTGTGAAAACAATCAAATGGTAAAAAGCTTAAAATGACAAATTATCCTCTTCTCATGCCTAGATGGAAGTTGGGTTAGGGTAATAACAAGGCTTCGCAAGACCTCATTTAGAAGACTGCATTCAATTCCAGGCCCCATACTTTATAAAGGATATGTTCTTATTTGGAGGAATTGCAATGTAGCTTCATCAGAATAATACTGGGGTTAAAGAGAAAAAGGTTGACATTAGGAAGATTTCTTACATTGGCTTTGTGTCCTCATGAGTATACAAGATTCAGGAATGGTCTATTTGAGGTGCAGTAATTAAAGCAGTTGATGGTATGAATGGAAAGGCGCTATTTTCTGTGCTCGGAAGGAACATAAGACCCAGGAGCAGAAGTATACAATTCAGCCCCTCAAGCCTACTTCACCATTTAATACCATCGTGGCTGGTCTCATCTCCACCTGAATTCCACTTTCCTGCCTACCCCTCTTAACCATTCAATCCTATATTAATTAAAATCCAGACTAATTCCTCCTGAAACAAAGAAAGAACAAGGGGAGCAACTTCACAATGAAACTTGGTCATTTAGGATTGATTTCAGGAAAGACAAACAAAGAACAGTGGAAATTGTTAAACATACTCTCCAAAAAATGGTCAATTGAAGAAGAAAACATTGACACACTTATAACAGACTATGCGCATTCTATATTTCTCAAGTTCTCTCCATTTCACCTCATGATTAGTGTCTGGACTTTGCAGTCAGCAGCAAAGTGACAGTGTTTGCAATTAACTTTGATGGCCTGTAAAGCTCTGACCATGACATGCACGCTGAAGCCCACTTATGCCTGAAATGTAACAGCTGTCCATGAAAGATGAGTTAGAATGTCAGTTTGTAACACTCTTAACAGAAACATCATGTTCCAGGTCAGTTGCATACAAGTCTTCTTCAAAGACAGGTCACTGGACTCGAAACATTGTCTGTGCTTTCCTCCTCATGAATGCTGCCAGGCCTCCTGAATTTCATAGAATCCCTACGGTGTGGAAACAGGCCACTCGGCCCATCAAGCCCTCATCAACCCTCCAAAGAGCTTCCCACCCAGACCCACTACCCCTACCCTATTCTTGTAACCCTGCATTTTCCATGGCGAATCCCCGTCACCTGCACATCTTTGGGCCATGGGAGAAAACCAATGCAGAAATGGAGAGAATTGCAAACTCCACACAGACAGTTGCCTGAGGCTGGAATCAAACTGGGGATCTGGCTCTATGAGGCAGCTGTGCCAACCACTATGCCACCCTGTCGCTGAGGTTGCAATCGCCTGTGATTCTCCCATTGCCTGCTGACAGTGCAGTACCGGCTGATTCCACAACATGGTTCAAGGAATATTGTCTAACGATAAGCTTTGGTCACTTCAAGTTTGTATTTTGTACTATAGAGACACACACACAAATTGATTATCTTCAAAAGTGAGCATAGATGGACAAACGTAGACTTTATTTAAGATCAAGTGACCCCCATGCCTCCTATGTGACCCCAGAGGGTCTTCCTCTCTGTTTCCCACCCACTATGTGTCAGTGTTACCCTAAGCTCCACAGTTCGGGTGGAGTGGAGCCTAACCTACTGTACATTGCTGCAGGAATATTGAGCAATAGACCATAGCACGGTGTACTGAATGAGTCCAATTCCACTTTGTTTGATAAAATACGCTATAAAATTTAAGTTCTGATCTTGGGCTGTGGGTGACAATGAAATCTCAAAATCTCAACAACAGACTGTTGTGCGTAGGTCAGTTTTTCAAAAGTTTTCACTTCCCCTCTTCTGCTAGTTCGCATCATTTGTTACATCATAAAGCAAAATTGACAGCAAATACTGAATAACTAGGGCCAGCAGCCAAAGCCTGGGAAAAGGTACAGTATGTTTTGGGGTTAAGGACGTTCTCACATTTTAATTCTTCAAAGTAAAGTCAGTTCATTTAAAATGCATTTGAGAAGGTAAATTGTTATTAGGAAGATATTTCTAAAAAAAAGATGCATCCTCAGCATTGTTTTACTTTTAACCTCTTTAGCGTGGAAGATCTTTACACATTTCAACATTAATCTTCTTTTTTCTGTTGCCATCAGCATGTTCTCTGATGTAAAAAGCCAAATGGCTTTATGCACAGCAAACAGAGCAGTGGGAAAAAGTACATTAAGTGTAAGCATAACATTAATGACAGATGTTTCATGAAAAGCACATCACCAACATTTTGACAAGTGAGTTTGTGAACTGGCATACAAAATACAGACAGACGCATGCACATAGACCATTGAAAGGTCATGTTCAGAGGTAGCTGGAACAATGTAGGTGGGGGAAAAATATGCTACACTTCTTTTAAAATGTAATCAAGACAATCAGTAGTCATTCAGATTAATCAAAATACTTAAATTAGCTGATAATGTCGGATCTTTGTCACTTGTTACGATTTCAATAGGAAAAGTCACCAAGTGGAACAAAATACAGCGTGGCATGTTTTCCATTTTAAAAGCAAATAAATTGGAGTCATAGAGATATGCAGCATAGACCCTTCAATTCAACTTGCCTATGCCGACTCAATATCCTTAATAAATCTAGTCACATTTGCTAGCATTTGACCAATATCCCTCTAAACTCTTCCTATTCACATACCATCCGGATGCCTTTTAAATGTTGTAATCGTACCAGCCTCCACCACCTCCTCTTGCAGCTCATTCCATACATGCACTACCCTCTGTGTGAAAATGTTGCCTCTTAGGCCCCTTTTAAATCTTTCCCCTCTCACCTCAAACCTATAGTCTTGGACTCCCCCACACTGGGGAAAAGACTTTGCCTATTTACCCTATCCATGCCCCTCATGATTTTATAAACCTCTACAAGATTACCACTTAGCTTCCGATGCTCCAGGAAAATAGCCCATCCTATTCAGCCTCTCCCTATTGCTCAAACCTTCCAACACTGGCAACGTCCTCGTAAATTTTTTCTGAGACTTTTCTACTTTCACAACATCCTTCAGATAGCAGGGAGACCAGAATTGCACACAGTATTCTAAAAGTGGCTGAACCAACATCCTGTACAGCTGCAACATGACCTCCCAATTCTTACGCTCAATACACTGACCAATAAAAGCAAGCGTACCAAACACCTCCTTCACTATCCTAACTACCTGCGACCCCACTCTCAACAAACTATGAGCCTGCACTCTTTGTTCAACAACACTCCTCAGGAATTTACCATTAAGTGTATAAATCCAGTTCTGATTTGCCTTTCCAAAATGCAACACCTTACATTTATCTAAATTAAAATCCATCAGCCATTCCTCGGTCCATTGGCCCATCTGATCAAGATCCTGTTGTATTCTGAGGTAACATTCTTTGCTGTCCATTTTTAGTGTCATCTGAAAATTTATTAACTATACCTCCTACGTTTACATCCGAATCATTTATATAAATGGCAAAAAGCAGTGGACCCAGCACCAATCATTGTGGCACAGCACTGGTCACAGGCCTCCAGTCTGAAAATTAACCCTCCATCACCACCACCGTCTGTCTTCTACCTTTGAATCAGTTCTGTACCCAAATATCTAGTTCTCGTGTGATCTAACTTTGCCAACCAGACTACCTTGAGGAAATGTGTCAAACAAAATTAAAGGTGATTAATAAACAGCTCTTGCCACTGCGCAGAAAATCCAGCAAGTAGTCATAGAATTTGTGCTAAGTTGCGTTGCAATAAGTTTTTAGTCCTTGAACTTTTCCTGGGTAACTACTAAGCTGAAGTGAATCAGAATCTTTTGAAATCACCAGTTCTAAGCGACATTTTCAGAAGGCTCCAGGCACAGAGTATTGACCCAAGCAGGGATGTCAATCTATAAAAGGAAGATTGAAGGTTTCCTGAAAGAAAAATGCTTCATAGAGAATAAATTTCTCAATTCAAGAGGATTTAAAATACTGTCCAACCAATGAAGTGGACTTCAACCTTTTGAAGTGCAGTCATTATTGTAATATAGGAAAAGGTTGCCCCAGAATTTCTGTTCAGGGTCAGCAAGATTATTCCCGAGACTGATTGGACCAGGAAAGACGCATTTACCATTTGAAGAGTCGTGACCTGGAATTCCCAGACACGAGCTCCCTTTAACGAAACAGTGGAGACAAACACAGGAAACTTTGCTGCCAGCAATAGTGTTAATCAGCATGGTAACTTCATGACCCCATATCGTCAGTGAGCGTACCATATTCTGTAGATTAAATGTCTAGAAGTCGCTTTGAAAGCCACTGTGAAAAGATAAATGTTTTAGTTCTGTGTGAGGGCAGGGTGGCAAGTGGGTGGTATGGGATAGGGCAATAGCATGCCGGGTAGGTGAGAGGCTATGGAGAGAGATGGGCTTGTGGGGATGGTGTAGAATGGCAGAAGGTTTCAGCCGGGGTGATAGAGTGCCAGGCAGGTTAGGGGTAGGTTGGCAGGTGGTGAGAAGGTAGGGTGTCAGATTAATGGATGTGTGCTCAGGTTTGGGCAAGGCTTTTGGCCATTGGGGAGATGTTGGCTTCATGGTCAGGTTGGGGATATGTGTTGTATTCCGCAGGGGCTCAGACTGAGGGGAGGTAAGTGGGGATGAGGAGAGTGGCAGGTCAGGAAAAGTCAGGTATTAGGAATGATGTAGCTGACGGGATCAGTAGAGCACATGGGGCATCACTTTGATAGCTGTGAAGGAGTTACAGCAGATTTTTAATGCTCTAACTTTTCCTGAGTGAACTGAATGGCTATTCGTGTTAATTTTAACAGTCAAAAACCTTTGAAATTTTCAATGTTAAGAGAATTTTTAAGAAAGTTTTAGACACGGGTTAACAAGGAAATTGCAATATTTTGGGCAATTCTTGTGGCGTCAGTTGCATTGCGATTTTGTATAATCTGGATGTGCAATTCCAATCTATCTTGCTGACATGACCATGTAGCCATCAGAATTTCTGAGCCACTGTAATTAAGGAATGTAGGGAAATTCAGCAAGTGTAAGAAAAGAATGGTTTACATTAGAAAACAAAGGTTTACAACAAAAGCAGAAATTGCTGGAGAAATTCTAGGCAGCACAGTGACTCAGTGGTTAGACTGCTGCTTCACAGCCCCAGTGACCAGGGTTTGATTCTACCCTCAGGTGACTATCTGCATAGAGTTCGTACATTCTCCCTGTGTCTATGTAGGCTTGCTCCGGGTGATCTATTTTTCTCCCACAGACCAAAGAAATGCATGTTAGGTGAATTGGCCATGCTAAATTGTCCCATAGTGTCCAGGGGTGTGCAGGAAAGATGGATTAGCCATGGGAAGTACAGATTTCTAGGGATAGGGTAAGTGGGTGGGTCTGGATGAGATGGTCTTCAGAGGGTTGGTGTGGTCTCAATGGGCCAAATAGTCTAGTTGCATGCTGTAGAGATTCCATGATTCTATGAAACTGAGCAGGCCTGGCAGCATCCATTTCAAGTCCAGTGACCCATCTTTGAAAAAGACTTGAGCTCAAGTCCAGCAGTGGAACTGACCTGGAATGTTGTGAATCTGGTGACAGTGTTACAAACTGAGCTGCAGCTAACACTCATTCAGGAGCTCGGACGAAAGAGAGATAACTTTCATGGCCAACCATAAAAGACAGTCAAATGGAGCGACTGATGGTCTATTTACACCTATTTCTGAAATGCAAAACAAGGACAAAATTCATTGAATCTCATTTTTCAGCCATTTCCCTTAGGAAGATAATAGTTGATATACGGTGGAGGAGCTCACTGGCATCTGAGTGCTCTCTACTGGTGAGATCATGGCTTCTACTCTGCTAGAAGTCCTTGTCTTGATAGTATCATTGGGTTAGGAGTCAAGCAAAGGTGTGGTAGGGTGGTCATTGCTTGAGCATTATATAGGCCAGTAGGTCAATGGCTAGTGGTCGATGCTTTCATGAAATGCCTTTAAGACCCACAATTGTTTAATGTGCCTCAGTCTGCACACACAGAGTGAGTGTTGATGGCTCCACAGCTAAACTAGTTCTTTGCAATTGTGCTGTTTCTGAACATTGGTGGTTTGCCTACTTGCAGGAAGTTGGTTAGCTCAGTTGGTTGGTATGCAATGCAGATTGATGTCAACAGTGTGGATTTAATTCCCGCACTGGCTCATGCTGTCATTTAGGACTCTCCTTCTCAACCTCTCTCGTCACATGAGATGTGGTGGACTTCAAGCTAAAACTGCCACCAACTGCCTCTCTCAAATGAGAAAACAACTCTTTCGTTCAAGAAGACTATGGTAACTTTAACACTCCTGCTCATGTCCTGTTCTCAAACTGAAATATATTAATCTGCACCAGAGGACTGACCTGATTTACTGTAACTCTTTTGCAATCACCACTGTGTCATTTTTGTTGGGGATAGAAATGCAATACTGCACTAAAATGCCTCCTGCCTTGCTGTAGTCATGCTATTTTTGCCATGAGGCATACTCACTCTAAGCATCCATCCAAACTAGCTCAATAAAGACGCAGTACAAATCAGACAGTCGTACTGCAAACTCATATCAAAACCCAATCATGAATTGTCAAAAAGAGAACTTAGGAACCAGCATTAATTCACCAATCACAAATGATGCATACACTTTAAGCTGAAAACCTGGACAATTCACTTGGAGCTGCCAATCACAATACTGATCTGAATTACTACTGCAACTCAATAGAAATTATACATTATGAGCAGAATTCTGACATGCACAGAGTGCAATGCAAAACCTTTTCATCTGAAGTCCTTTCCATACATTGTTGTTTGTTCTTCCGTTGCATGTGGTTTGTGGTGTGGATGAAGGTAATCAATGTGTCACATAAAGCCACTTTACCAGCATTCAATCACATTTAAACCTGCCAAGATCATTGTAAAGGCCCTACTCTGAGGGGCAGATACTATATATTATTTGTACTTTTGAAAAAAAAGTATTGTTCTCACAAAGGAGAGACAGACTGCGAGAGTAGCTCAACATCACCAGCCACTCCACGCATTATAGAATCAGTGACACAAGCTAACAAGAAATGTAATGGACCCTGTATCTTCCTGCCTGGCTTTCTATACACTCTCATATCCTTTCTCCATTTTGCTCTGTCACTCCTTCTCAGTTTTACCCAATTGCTTTGGGCCTGACAAAATGAGGCTGGTTTTGTAAATCCCCATGGCTAATAGAGAAGGTCTGATGTACATATTTGGAAAATGGGCCCTGTTTCATGAGGCTGATACTTAACTCTGCAGCATGCAGTTGGCTGCTGATGATTTGAATTGTTGCTTAGCAGAAAACTTAAATCTGCTTTGATTAAAGATGTTGTTGCTGAGTTGGTGTCTATTGAGCCATACCTGATTTTATATATAAGTATACAGGTAATATGATAACTAACCTGTTAATCCTTCGAACACGCCCATGATAGGTCTAAGAGTGGGAGATTCTTGGGGTCAGCCATCAGTGCACTCAGCAGGAGAACCATGCAGAATGCTGGTCCTTAAGTTATAAACACTTGCCTCTCTGTCCAACTGTGGGCTATGACTGATTATTGACAGATAGCCTGTAGTATTCAATTGATAAAGTGCAGGATAATCAATTCATATCAATACAAAAAAAATCAGGTGCTGTGTTTCAGGGCAGCTGATTATCAATTTTGGAAGTTCTATTCAGTGTTTGTTACAATAATTTCTAGAGCTTCCTCTGTACTTACTAGCTTATAAAAAAAATTGGGTCATCTTAAGAGAAGTGGGCTCATACAGTGGCAAGAACCCACAGATCAGTGGCCAAATAAGATTTCAAGTGAACAGACGCCAAATACATTCTCAGAATGTTGTGCAAACTGATTTCTCCAGTTTCCACATTATGGATTACCAATTATACCAAATAGAGAGATGGCAAATTTTAAGGAAATACTGCTAGCAGAATTCATTACAAGAAAATGCAAAGTAGTACACCCTGGTAAAAAGAATAATGCACATAAGCCTGTCCGATATGGTAAGATCCAAAACAGAGTAGAGGAACTGAAAGGTATAAAGGAGCAGACATAAACCAATTACCAGTGAAATTACAGGTTAAAAACAGCATAAAATGACAAATTAGATTTTGGATTTTATTTACAGGCACCTTGAATATTGAAATAAGGGAGTGATGTTGAACTTGTATAAGATAATAGCAATGGGCTGTTACCAAGATTCTAAAAGTATTCCGGTGTCAATTTGTTAATTTGAGCACTTGCATATTTTTCAAGTTTTTGCTCCAATATAAAATGCACTCAATATACAATACAACCTCTTTTCAATTTTTGCGGCAAATATGTGAATGAAGAACACAAATACAATTCTACATGGTCTCCTAAATTTCCCAGAGTTAACATCAGCAGGACCTTCAGTAACAATGGATAATCCTGCCCTCTCCATGGAACATTACCTCAGGAGAAGGGTGGAATTTTAACCTCAGCTATCAATGACAGCGATGTCCTGTATTTCCATTGGTACAAATTGTGGCAATGTAGCAGCCTCCTGCCTGCTAAAACACAGCTGGATTGCTAACTTGACCAAACCGTAAGGGTTGCTGGGTATGTTGGGCAAAACAAAAACACTGAAATCACTAAACCCTCACACTAGACACAATACAAACTCAGCAGCCAGGCGCATGTTCCCCTCCCCTCCCTTGCCCGCTTTCCGCATGGACTGTTCGCTCTGGGACACCCTGGTCCATATTTCCTTCACCCCCAGCACCTCCCCACAGCCCTACAGCACCTTCCACTGTAACCAGCGGAGGAGCAACACCTGCGCATTTACCTCCTCCTTCCCCAGTATCCAAGGGCCCAAACATACCTTCCAGGTGAAGCAACACTTCACCTGCACTTCGCTGCTCACATTGTGGTCTCCTTTACATTGGGGAAACGAAGCGTAGACTTGGCGACCGCTTCACAGAACATCAACGTTCTGCTCGCTAAAAAGACCCTGAACTACCTGTTTCCTTGCCACTTCAATGCAACACCTTGCTCCCTGGCAGATATCTCTGTCTCCGGCTTGCTACAGTGTTCCAGTGAAGCCCAACGCAAGCTGGAGAAACAACACTTCATTTTCCGCTTGGGGACCCTACGGCCCTCTGGACTCAATATTGAGTTCAATAATTTTAGGGCCTAAACCCTCCCATATCCCAGCTCCCCACCCCACACACCAGGCCTTGTTACCACACAGCCTGCCACTGCACATCCCCTGTTGTTAGTCACTAACAATCCCCATTAACAACCATTCACCCTCCCAGCCTGATCATTAGCAACTCCTTTGTCTGTCCAACTGTCTTTCTCTCTCTTTGGGCTCTATCCTATCGTTTACTCCCTAGCCCACCCACCTCCTTACTTTCTGCATATGAACTGACGTTTCCTAGCCACCACCAGTTCTGAGGAAGGGTCACCGGACCTGAAATGTTAACTCTCTTTTCTCTTCCACAGATGCTGCCAGACCTGCTGGGTTTTCAAAGCAACTTTGTTTTTGTTGCTAATTTACAGCATCCATAGTTCTTTTGGTTTTTATTTGCTAATGACATTTGTATAATGCAAAGGGCAACAATTGTCTGGTCAGACAAACCCAGCAATTTATCCACTAAACAAAGGAGAGCCAGTCAGAAAGGCACCCAGTCCAAAGAAACTAACAGTAACATTCCATTTAAATGATTGACTCTTGTTTCAAACTATTAAGTGTATTTCTCTGATGGGCCAGAACTATAGAAAGTTCCAGAAAAACCACCATAAGGGTATAACAATAGAGCTCACCTGCAGAACTCGGTCTTGGAATCTCTTGGAATCATCTGAGGCTTTCTGAGCAGACCAGCATGGCAAGAAGCAAAGACCAGCTGACCAGCCAGAGAGAGAGAGAGAGAGAGAGAGAAAGAGAGAGAGAAAGAGAGCGAGAGAAAGCAGCTTTGCAGACCCAGAGACAGAGCCAGAGAGAAAGCGAGGGCACAAATCTATATGAGATCCAGGAAGTATTACAACCTTAAGGGTCCAAATGGATCAGAGAAAATATATTTAGTATTAAATGTTGTAGTAACTTTGTTCCTAATAAAGTGGGAATATTCTACTTTGGTACCAGTTTGTGTTCATATTGATTTGACTGCTTCAGTACTCTGGGACATTTGGGCAAATTCATTCATAACACTGTGATCGGAGTTGTCTAAATTGTTTTAAGGAGCTACAAGACAACAACAGGTTGGGACTTCTATCCTTGAAACAGGCCTATGTGTTAGTTTCATTCTATTTTCCGGGACATATTCAGTAAGTGGTTACTCCTGAGCGGCTGACCAGACCAGCGTTGAAAGGAAGTGCTTCTGCTGGTGGATGAAGTTTGGAGCTCATGCAAGCCCATACATCAAACTGCAGCAAGGCGTGGTCCAGCAGTTGGAGCCAACCCATACTACCTTAGTTCTGAGGAAGGGTCACTGGGCCTGAAACGTTCACTCTGATTTTTCTTCACAGATGCTGCCAGACCTGCTGAGCTTTTCCAGCAACATCCATTTTTGTTCACAAACTACCCCCGGTTTTATTCTGATAGGAGAAAAGGACAAGCAAGGACAAACTCCAAAGAGCAGAGGATAGGAAGACTAGGAAAATAATGAGTGAGAAAGAAAGTGGTACCAGCAGTCAGCATCTCTTCTTCCTCACCATCTCATCAGCTTCCTTGTACTCAACACAAGGGTCAGACTCTACTCTTCCTTCCTATTCCCTTTTGTTTAAGAATAAAGGAGTACTGTTTTTGGAATGTGAGATGTTATTTGATGATTAAGGCTGAGCAAGGTGATGTAAATCAGAATCTGACCTGGGAATGCTTAAGGATAACACTGGGTGCCTGAATTGTGAGGTTTCATTTGTTACACTAACATTTGTCACTTTGAAAAAGAAATGGGTATGATTTGATATTCCGTTTGTAAGGCATCAATTCTAATGATACAGCATTCCCTGAGAATTGTGCTAAGGTGTCAGCTTAGGTGATGCCTTTAAGATCTGAAGTCCACTTGAATGCACAGTCCTCCAAGCCATAACAATCCTGCTTCAAAGTTAATATCACCAAAGGAGTGGTGCCCTTCTATCCAAGAAGATAGTGCATAAAACAAGCATTTTCCTTGGTCACACTGGGGCTTTCAACATAAGGGTCGTTAGCTCATTCTCTTTTTCAGATAATAGTCTGCAGACCAAGAAATTTTGGATATGTACCAAGGACACTTTCTAAGAAGCTTCCTTATTCCAAATGCACCAATAAAATCTTTATTTCCTTCTGCATGCTGTTAGCAACAATTTTCTTTTGCAGATTACCCATTGCATGTCAGATACACAGCTTCCCATACTTAACGCCCACAAAAACAGTACAATCAGCTTATATGACTTTGCATAATTACCACACGATAGGCTTTATTGCTTTATTGGGAAGGAAAGTTCAATGCCTTCTCAGTACAAACTATTCTGGAATGTTCCAGCATTTGATGTGAGTCCTTACACCTATTTTGATAACCCCTCTCATGCCTCCTTCCCATCCTTGTGGGACAACAGCTAAGCTGGTTCAGAAAGAGCCAATCAAAGTGAAACTGTGAATGAGAACTTCCTTTATCAGGAATTGTGGTTCCACACCCACACTGTACACAGCAGGAGTCTTCCCCACAAGTGTGATTTCAAAGTTGTTAGTATTTGGCTCTAGTAATACTATAAAGCAATGTAGTATTGTCAAAAATGTTCAACTGGAGAACCGATTGTCTTAAAACATCTTTGATTATTTGTCAGATTTTGTTATGACATGTTTAAAAGGCTTATTAGTGCATATATTCCTCTGTTTGTTAGCATGTTTCTGTTACTTTCTGACCCAATTATTCTCATGTTCTTCTGGTCAACTACTTCCACCCTCCTGAATGTCAACTCATTCAAAATTTGGTGCCTGGATCCAATCACACACATCATTGTGTTTACCCATAACTCCTGTGCTTAAGGGCCTACAGTGTTCCCAGTTTGCCAGCATCTCAACTTTAAAGCTCTCAGAGTGGACAAATATAAAAGCTTTTTTTAACCTTGGGCTGGTTTTTGTCATTCACTAACCAAAGACATCAAGTTACAGTTGACATTTGTGACTGTTGAAGTGTACTCTTACAAATTAAAGCTTAAAAGTCCAAAGGAAGAGTCTAAGTTGAATTATCCTGTTTCAAGTTAAAGTGCTTTGATGAGTGAGATTCATTGTGCCTGGTCCATCATGTCAGGGCATGACTTTTCTCATGCAATCTTCCACTCTTCACCACAATGAAACCAGCTGGTAGATGATCTGATTTACACATCAGGAACTTGCACATCTAGTTTCTTATAGAAGAAAGGATGAATTGGAAGGGGCATTAAAATGTGTTGGGCTAATTGTAAGAAATAAGGTAACTGCTGCTCATTAGCAAGATGCTGATGCTGCTGTTTAAACCTTAAGGGGGACATTGTTTCTTAGCATTACTCAGTGTCTTGCCAGTGCCCATACTATTCCAAGGAGGCTACCATTCTTCTATCTGTCTTCTTGGTAACCTATTCCAAAAACTCAATCAAATTTGTGAGACACAATCCCATAGGACAGGCAGAGGAGGCCATAACTCCAGACCACAGCAGTCCGGTTTGAACTTGCCACAAGGTCAGTGTAGTCTAAGCCATCTGGAGTGATCCCAGCATTGCAGGATGAAGGTCAATGACCTTCTCTACTCCACCAGTGTTAGCACCACTCTTTACCATCTGTTACTTCGCACTGACTCCATCTCCGCAGTTGCACTCAACTCCCACTATGGCATGTGCCCTCCAACTCTCACTATCGAAGCAGCAAATTCCCTCACTTGCTGTCACCCACCCAATTTGTCACACCCTATTAACACTGCATTGCCTCTCTGCTGCCTATTGCATTACTTCATATTTGTCTGGATTCAACTCCATCTGCCATTGCTCTGCCCAAGTCTCCCACCTATCTGTGTCCTCCTGTATCTTCTGGCATTCCTCCTCACTATCGGCATCTCCCCCAATCTTTGTGTCATCCAGAACTAGAAGCTGTGCCAATCTGCCAACATGCAACACATGGAACTCCTCCTTGAATTCAATATTCAAACTGAACCAGCCTGGACAGATAGATTGGGGGAAAAAAAACAAAGGCACAACTGATTTTATTGAAGGGAAGGGGATTAAATCTTCATATTTTCTCAGCAATACAGAGTCTCTGGAAATATAAGAATATTTATAGATTGCATCCTTGAGGCACTACAGTAAATAGTGGGTTGAAAGAGGACTACACTGGTTTGCACAAAGTGGTATTCATCCCAGAGATATCAGCTAAACTCCTGACAAGGTGATTTTTGCATATAACACCTACAGCACTCGATCACACATGTGAAAGAAGATGACAGACCTAAGGAACAGTGTTAAATACTCCTATAGAAGAGTATCTGTCTCAACTTTGCAGGCCGCTTTGCATCTATTCAGATCCTACTCAGGGGCAGATGAAGCTACAGATTTATACCAGACTCAAACTAATGCCATCCTGCTTTTTCATTCATTTCAAACTGTCAATTATGGTCATCAAACTGAGAAGATTAAAGCCTCCTTCCCCCTTCTCCACCCACTCTCTGCCAGGACGTCCCAATAAAGAATCAAGAGAAAAGGCATCATTATGATTCCCCACCACCTCTCTCCCCTTCATTCTAGTCTGTTTCTCCACGGTCCCATATTAAATGGGGCAGGCCATTGTCCTTTATATTTGTATAGTCCCATGCCCATGGCTTAACATAGAATCATCACCGTGACAATCCAGCAAGTAAAAGCCCTGCTGAATGTCCAGCAACACAGATATTGAGCTGGAATTTTTAAGTTAATGTGTCCAAGTTTTGGCCTTCTATGGCTACAATGTTATCAAAAGTGCCAACCTGATAAGCGGCCTATTATTCCGATCTGATTAAAATAGATTGAAAGGACACCAGGCATGCAACAATAACCATTGATTAACGTTGTACCTTAATTGTTGATTTACTCAGATGTAAAATTCCACACACATAGATCTACTATCTACAATTCGTTTCAACAGAAATATCTGAGGGAAAAAATGCAATCAAAAAATAGAATTAATCTCAGATCTAACAACTATGCCGTTCTTTCATATCAGCAAAATACATCGACACTGATTTTCAACAAGAACAGAGGGCTGGTTTTACCTCTGCAAAGCATTGATGAGCTTTACAATAAATTGATGCTGATACAATGGTTACACTTAGACAAAATGTAAATAACCTTTACATAACACAACTAAATTGTTTAATTTGGTTTCATCTTTGTTGCATTATTTGTATTGGAGTGCACATTGAATAAAACTGCTATTTGGCCTGAGAGTGCATTAAGTAGAGAGCAAACTAATGTGTGCTCCCTGATCTAAGTAAACGTTGCAACACCCACTGTTGACTGCTGTTTGGTGATGGAAAATATCTTCTTTTCAAATATAGTTGCCTCTTTCACTAGTTTTCATGTGCTGCTCTTAAATGGAATATCTGTTAGGAAGAACATTTTTATAGAGGGGAACGAATGGTAATTTTTATTAGTGCAATTGCGTAAAGTAACAAATGCAGTTTTATGCAAAATTAAAGGAAGCAAGACTAAAGAGCAAACAAGGAATGTAATGCAGGTCACCTTGGTAAAGTTTTGAGTACTGTGTAACAATTCCTCCCAGTAGCTAATGGTGTATAATTTTCAGTTAATCAATGAACAATCAAACATAAAGCCATCAGCTTCTACACTGACTGATTTCCGTAGCCTTTTCCTAACTGAACATATCCACGCCCATCCAGATAACAACAGCCTCACAACTAACATATCCACGTACACCGAGTATAAAGGCTCTCAGTATAGGCCACATGCCAGCAACAAACAGGCACCAAAATGAGGGTGGCCAATCTTAAGTGGCTTGAAAGCTATTGGATCGGTACCAAAGTAAATAGGAGTAGGGGCTGCCATTGCAGACTTGGATGTAAGGGGACAAGAGGTGGCTTGAGAAGGTTTGGAGACTAAGCAGATGAATGATATGTTGTCTAAAGTTCAGTGGAACCAGAATGAACATGGTGGTTTAAAATATCTCAGTCTTGAGAGAATGGCTGAGGAATGAGCTCAATACAGTGTAAAGGGTGGAGAGCCCATGCTGGAAGATGACAGAGGAATCTTTGGTCTTTCCAATGCGTACTAACCACCACTCCTGCTCAATAAACTGAATGGAAACAACTCGAGAAACATATGTGGGACTGGCCAGAAGCAGCAACCAATTGTATTTTTCCCTGCTCTCTTGAGACCTATTTGTGGCAATCATATTGTCTATTTTACATTGGAGGTTGTTGTGGCACAGTGGTAATGTCCCTACCTCTTGGCTGGCATACTTGGGATCAAGTCCCACATACATCAGAGGTGTGTTATAGCACATCTGAAGAGGTTAATTAAAAATATCATTAATCTGTTGTGTCCCCTTTACGATTGATAACACTCCACAACATAATTGGTATGTCAGTGAGAATGTTCCTTAAAACCAGATTTTCTGGTTCTCTCAGGTATTTTCTATATGTAGGGCCTCTTTTGGCAAGGTATAATGAATTTTTCAAGATAGCATTCCCAGTGCTCATAAACAGTGAAGACTAAACATTTTGGAATAGAGAAGCTTAATGAAGTTTTCATAGTCCTTTCTATTGCTTTGTTATTAATTTAAAAGACTTATAATTTTTTAAAAAACTGCAGAACTATAAACTGAATGATGCAGCTATTGTACTAAATTTTCTGATTGCCCTCCTATCAGCTAAGCTTCTCATTTGGAATGTTAACTTACAGCATTTCCCAAATATTTTAGCTGATGTGTTTTCTCAGTCTGCCTTGAACTTCTCCTATTTTCAACTGGCTGCAATGTGTTCCTTCAGCTTTCTACACCCAAATGTTCCTTGCTAAATTAAAAAAAAACATTTTTCTCACAATGTTAGTGTTGCTGGGTAGGACAACACTTGCTTCCCATTTCTAAATGCCCTTCAGAACTTGGTACATGGTTAGGCACCTTTCTGAAAGCCTCCAGTCCACGGTGGTGATGATGCAAGTCTGTGCGCCCACAGTGCCATTAGGAAGAATGTTCCAGAACTGTGACTCAGTGACATTGAAGGAACGGTGATATAGATCCAAGTCAGGATGGTATAAGACTTGGAACTACATTGCCAATTGTAAACTGTAATATGACAGATGCCACTCAGGAGTTCATGATAAAATGAGGAGAACAGCTACAGAAATACATAAACATCATACACAAGTTTATAAAATTGGCTTTCGTTAACTCATCTTATTGCAAAATGTCAGGGAAGTTCATTGTTAAGAGGTAAAGTCACCATAGTCCTACATACCATAGGTTTGTTTGCTTGTTAAAGAGGGGAGGAGACCTTCATGGTAACTTCAGCTGGTGGAAGCAAAATATGTAAATACTAATATATACCAAGGCATGTGTGGAGTTATGAGTGCTGTGTGCATTGAACACCATGAGAAGTTGGTGATACAGTCTTTTGAAGATGCATTCGCAGAGGATGATCATCCACAAAAGGTTTTTAAGTTTCTAATAGCACCGGGCCATGATCTTGAGGCCAGGTGTTTCTTCACAACAACCTGCTGCTTCTTTTTCCCCGGTGGACCCCCATTTTTCTGTGCTGTAGACCTCTACGACCATGTTCTTAGAGTTTGTCCCCTGACCAAGTACTCTCATTCCCTACAGAAGCAGCATCACTGGCAAGTGAAGCACTGATCCATCCCTAACTACATTCGAAAGGGAGGTGCTGAGCTGTATCTGGAACCACTGTGGGTGATGAAATGAGGATACAACCACAGAACCTTCCTTATATGTTGCTTCAATCCAAGACAACATGGCTGAATTTTACTGACCTTGAAACAATAGAGAGTTGACTAGGTATGCGGCATAATGGATGAGAGCATTGGTGGGACCACATCTGGAAACCCATTTGTAGTATTAGTCTTCTTATTTAAAGAAGGATATGAAAGTTTTTTTTCAGATTCCCCACAGCGTGGAAACAGGCCCTTTGGCCCAACAAGTCCACACTGCCCCTTGGAGCATCCCACCCAGACCCATCCCCCTATAACCCACACACCCCTGAACACTATGGGAAATTTAGCTTGGCCGATCCAACCAGCCTGCACATCTTTGGACTGTGGGAGGATACCAGAGCACCAGGAGGAAACCCGCGCAGACACGGGGAGAATGTGCAAACTCCACACAGACAGTCCCCCGAGGCTGGAATTAAACACAGGTCCCTGGCACTGTGAGGCAGCAGTGCTAACCACTGAGCCACCGTGCTGCCCTAATGGGTGGCATTTCAGCCATTCAGAGACAGTTTCCGAGACCAATGCCTGGAATGGGTGGATTGTCTCACAAAGAACATTTGGACAAGATACATTTGTATATGCTGCAGTCTGTACGAGTAAGAGGTGACATAACTAAAATGTACAAGATTCTGAAGGGCCTCAAGACCGTGGATACGGAAAGGTTATTTCTTTCTTTTGAAGAAAGTAGAACCTGGGTTCACTTTTTAAAATTAAGGGGTCTCCCAGTTTATACAGAGATTATGATTCTTTTCATACATCAGATCATCAATCTTATTAAATTCTTTTCTCTAAAGGCAGTGATGGCAGATGTTTCAAATCTTTTTCCTACTCCTGCTCATAATTTGTATGTTTGTATCATTACCACATTCTATGATTATTAAGTTATCTTCTACAGTAGCAGACCTGGTGAAGTTATTATTCTTCTTTTGCTATTTTAGAGAGATCTAATTTGTCTTTTACATTTGGAGCTCTTGGCACCAGTACTGATTTCCTGCCCCACAATCTGAACCACTTGGTGATCTTATGGTTTCACTGTGGGGAGAAAAAAGACCTCCCTCTTGTAACATACCTGCTGAGACTTGAAATGTTAAATCCGTTTTGCTCTCTGCAGATGCTGTCAGGCCTGCTGAGTTTCTCCAGCATTTGCAGTTTTTGTTTAAGATTTTAACTGGCCGACCACCGCACTTGTGGAAGTGATTGAAAATTTGCACCTGGCACTGTTCAGCCTGATACTGCCATAATGTTTGAATGGCTCATGTCAATTTCCACCCATTGGGTGACCTCAGAAGAATTATTGACATGTGAAGTTCAGTCTCAAATAAGGCTGCGATTGAAAGTAGAGACAAGATCCATGCACCAGTTATCAGATACAAGATAACATTAAGTGTCATGCACCTGAATGAAAGCATCAGACACATTTCTGGGTTTCTACATTCACACATATTTAGTGATTACCAACAGGAAACATGACTAATTTCTCTTTCAAAAGCTAAAGTACAGAGATCAGTTGAAGAGTCCCTGGTATTGCCTTGCCGAATATTAATTAATTTAACACAAACCTTTTCAATTTTGCAGAGCTCAACTTCTCATTGAATAAGTTAAACAGTAATGGAATTTTAATTTACTTTTAATTTTACTTCAATAACTTGCAAGACTGTGTTCCAAGAGACTCTTTGCATTTTCTAGGACAATTCATTGTTGCATTTGGTCAACATCCACATACTTGTCCCCTTTCCCCACCTCTATTTGTGAAAAATATCCCAGTTACATTTTCACTGGATCCTTCTTTTAATGTTTGCATTCTGAAGAGCAGTATTAATGCACAATGCTTCAAGAAAAAAGAAATGTGCTTTTGAAACCAAAAAGAGAAGTAACCATCCAAGGTATTGAACTATATGTGAAAAACATTTAGATTTATTTTGCTACGGTCTGTGGTATTAATACACATGATGAGCAAAGAAATTGCTATCAGCAAGAATATCAGGCCAGAATGACAGGAAAATGGCTTTTGAGAAACAAATTTTTCAACTGATGCAGTGCAAGGTAAACTGTTGCTCTGTTTAAAATTCAGGCTTACAGGGTTAAAAATGAACCTTTTTAATGAAACCTTTTTAATCAATGTGGACTTCACCAGTTTCAAAATCTCCCCTTCCCCCACTGCATCCCTAAACCAGCCCAGTTCGTCCCCTCCCCCCACTGCACCACACAACCAGCCCAGCTCTTCCCCCCCACCCACTACATCCCAAAACCAGTCCAACCTGTCTCTGCCTCCCTAACCGGTTCTTCCTCTCACCCATCCCTTCCTCCCACCCCAAGCCGCACCCCCATCTACCTACTAACCTCATCCCACCTCCTTGACCTGTCCGTCTTCCCTGGACTGACCTATCCCCTCCCTACCTCCCCACCTACACTCTCTCCACCTATCTTCTTTACTCTCCATCTTCGGTCCGCCTCCCCCTCTCTCCCTATTTATTCCAGTTCCCTCTCCGATGAAGGGTCTAGGCCCGAAACGTCAGCTTTTGTGCTCCTGAGATGCTGCTTGGCCTGCTGTGTTCATCCAGCCTCACATTTTATTATCTTGGAATCTCCAGCATCTGCAGTTCCCATTATCTCTTTTTAATGAAGATTTACATTCTGTTAGCCTGAAGGGAAATAAATTGTGCAGAAAGTCTCAGCCATTATTTCAGTGAACTGTTTGATACATTTATATTTCTATAAAAGGTCAATGCAAAGAATCAAATTCAAATCTTGCCAATACACTAGTTACAGCTCCAATAAAAATATCCAAAAATCTGTTAGCACTTCAACTTCATGCTAACATTTTTTATAAATGGATTGGTGGCAAATTTTCTCCCTAACTGTGACCATAATCCTGTAAATTTTAAGTTACTTATGGATATGGATAACAGTAGTCCCTGGGAGCAAGTACTAAACTGGGGGGAAGCTAACTACCACAATGTTAGACAGGAATTGGGGAATGTGGATTAGGGGCAGCTATTTGAGGGTAAACCACATCTGGCATGTGGAATCTTTCAAAGGCCTGTTGATTAGAACCAGCATGCTTCTACGGAAATGAAGGATGAGGATGGCAAGATTCGAAAGCCTTGGATGTCAAGAGAAATTGAGAGCTTAGTCAAAAAGAAAAAAAGAGGCGTAAGTAAGATTTCAGAAATTAAAGAAAGAGATTGCCCTTCAAGAACACAAATTAAGCAGGAAAGAACTCAAACAAGGAATTAGGACTAAATGGGGCATGAGTCTCCTTGGCAAGCAAGAAAACCTAAGGCATTTGATACATGTTTAAGCAGAAAGCGAGCATCTAGGGAAGGACAGGTCCACTCAAGGCCAAAGGAGGGAATTTGTGTATGGAGCCGGAGAAAGTGGCTGAGGTCCTTACTGAATACTTTGCATCAGTGTTCAAAAAGGAGAAGGACATGGTGGATGCTGAGTCTCGGGAAGGGCATGTCAATCTGAAAAAGGAGTAAGTGTTGTGTGTCTTGGAAAGCATGGCTTCGTGCAGGTAAGTTCATGCCTTGAATACCTGATTGAGTTTTTTGAGGAAGTGACAATGACGTTGCTATTGATTCTCCCAGGCTGACCTTTACCCATTCCTTTGTTTACCCAACCGTTTTTCTCCCTCTGGACACCATCTCTACCTTTTGTTTACTCCTTCCTCCTCCTCCGACCCTTTCTTTAGCATATATGCCAACCTTTCCTAGCTATAATCAGTTCTAAAGAAGGGTCACCAGACCTGAAACATTAATTCTGCTTTATCTGTCCAGATGCTGATAGACAAGCTGAGTTTCTCCAGCAATTTCTGTATTTGTTTGTGACAAAGATGATTGATGAGGGCTGGGTGGTAAATTTTGTCTGTATTTTTAGCAATGCCTTTGACAAGATCCCTCATGACAGGCTGATACAAAAGGTGATGTCACAGATGGTGTACTGGTAAGATGAATACAGATTGGCTTAGTCATAGACAACAGTGAGTAGCAGAGAAATGGTGTTTTATCTGATTGGACATCTGTGACTGGTCGTGTTCTGCAGAGATTAGTACGAGGACCCCTGTTGTTTTTAATATGAATGATTTGAAAGAGAATATAAGTGGTCTGAAAAGCAACTTTGTGGATGACAATAAGATTGGAGGAGCAGCAGATAGTGAGAAGGAATGCCAGAAGTTACAAGAGGACACAGATAGGCAGGAGATTGAGCAAATAAATGGCAGATGGAGTTGAATCCAGACAAATATGAGGTGATGCATTAGGAGGCAGAGAGGCGATGCAGCGTTAGAAGGGTGGGACAAATTGGGTGGGTGAGGGAAGTTGCTGCTTCAATAGTCAGAGTTAGAGAGCACATGCCTTGGTGGGAGTTAGGTGCATTGCGGAGATGGAGTTAGTGTGAAGTAACAGACAGTAAAGAGTGGTGCTAACACTGGGGGAGTGGAGAAGGTCATTGACCTTCATCCTGCAATGCTGGGATCACTCCAGATGGCTTAGACTACATTGACCTTGTGGCAAGTTCAAACCAGGCTGCTGTGGTCTGGAATTATGGCCTCCTCTGCCTGTCCTATGGGATTGTGTCTCACAAATTTGTTTGAGTCTTTTGAAGAGGTTACCAACAGATAGATGAAGGAAAAGCAGTAGGCATTGTCGACATGGACTTTAGCCAGGCTTTTGGCAAGGTCCCTCACAGTGGATGGTTAGTCTGGTTAGATCACAGGGGATCCAGGTAGAGCTCGCTAATTGGATACAAAATTGGCTTGATGATAGAAGACAGAAAATGATGGTGGGGGTTAACTTTCAACCTGAAGGCTCGTGATCAGCGGTGCGCCACAAGGATTGGCGCTGGGTCCACTGTTGTTTGTCATTTATATAAACAATTTGGCTGAGAATATGATAGGTATAGCTTGTAAGTTTGCAGATGACACCAGAATTAATGGTGGTGAACAGTGAAGGAAGTTGTCTAAGAGTAGAAAGAGATCTTGATCAGATGAGCCAATGGGCCAAGAAGTGGCAGATGGAGTTTAATTTAGATAAATGTGACATGTTGCATTTTGTTAAAGAAAACCAAGGCAGGTCTTATACAGTTAATTTGAGGAGTAATGTTGAACAGAGACACCTGGCAGTACAGGTTCATAGTTCTTTCAAAACAGTGTCACATCTAGACAGAGTGATGAAGAAGTCATTTGGTCTGCTTGCCTTTATTAGTCAGAGCATTGAGTGTAGGTGTTGGGATATCATGTGGTGGCCTTACAAAACATTGGGGTAGCCACTGCTGGAATATTGTGTGCAATTCTCGTCACCCTGCAATAGGAAGGATGTTGTTAGCTAGAAAGGGTGCAGAAAAAAATTACAAGGATGTTGCCAGGAAGAGAGGGATTGACTTATAAGAACAGGCTGGATAGGTTGGTACTTCTTTCTCTGGAGCATCGGATGCTGAGGGGTGACATGATAGGGGTTTATAAAATCATGAGGTCATGAGGGGAATAGATAAGGGAAATAGTTCAGGTCATTTTTCAAGAGTAGGGGAGTCCAAAACTAGAGAGCACAGGTTTAAGGTGAGAGGGGAAAGACTTAAAAGGGGCCTGAGGGACAACCTTTTCATACAGAAGGTGGTGTGTATATTGAATGAGGTCTCAGAGGAAGTGGGAGAGGTGGATACAATTACAACATTTAAAAGGCATTTGGACAGGTATATGAACAGGAAACGTTTAGAGGGATATGGACCAAATGCAAGCAAATAGGACTAGTTAAGTTTTGGATGGCTTGCATGGGCAAGTTGGGCAGTAGCGTTATACTGATGGTTGCCAGTGTGGTCTGAAGGTCAGCATGGCCATACAGAAGCATCCTGAAAGTGAATTAGAGATGTGCCACAATAATGTGGTGAGACTGTCCTATGTGGGATGCCATTGACCATGGAAGTAGGGGGAGAACTGTTGGTGCCCTAGAGCTCCTGAGGTGTTAGTGCTAAGTGTCCAAGGTGGCAGTGCAGAATTAAAGCCACCGGGTCCGTGTTCTGACTTGCACGCTGGAAATTGTCAATGTCTAGTTTCTTCACATCTGGCAGTAGGATAGGAAACTGCATATTCATGAGGCAAGGTATGTGGTTAATGAGGCTAACAACGGCGATAATCACCATTAATTGGTATCTTGCCACTGCCTGGCGAGAAACTCGTTTGAATGCCTGCACCTGGTGCTCTGGTTTCCTCCCACAGTCCAAAGATGTGCAGGCTAGGTGGATAGGCCATGCTAAATTGCCTGTAGTGTTCAGGGATGTGTGGGTTATAGGGAATGGGCCTGGGTGAGATGCTCCAAGAGGCGGTGTGGACTAGTTGGGCCGAATGGCCTGTTTCCACACTGTAGGGAATCTAATCTCATCTACAATTTCCTGATTGTGGAATTGAACCCAGGTCCTTGGTGCTGAATGGCAGCAACTGAGCTACCATGCTGCCCCTGTAAGTTTCTGTCCTCTGGGTTTAATTTAAGAGAAATCAACTAAGGCAGTGGTGCTCTGGTATGAAAACCTACTTCCAAATACATTCATTGAAAAAAAATGGACGATTTAATTATTTATAGCTTGCATTCAAGCTCCAATGTATGTGTGCCATCTTCAATGTATTAAACTACTTCTCATTCTTCATAGTGATTGAGCATTATGTGAGGTGGGTACCTTCTTTTTCAAATTCCCATGTATTTAATCTTTGGTTAGAATTCCCCATTTTAGCACCATTTTGTTAGTTAAAACATTAAAAGATTACAGAGCCATAGTCGGTCCAACTCATTTGAATTGACCAGATATCCTAGATAACAAGGTGTCGAGCTGGATGAACACAGCAGGCCAAGCAGCATCATAGGAATCGGCAGACTGGCGTTTTGGACTAGACAAACTGGTCTACTTCCATTTGTCAGCGTTTGGCTCATATCCTTCTTCACCCTTCCTATTCATGTACCCCATCCAGATGCCTTTTAAATGTTGTAATTGGACCCACCTCCACCACCTCCTCAGTCAGCTTGTTCAGTACGCAGGCCACCCTCTGTGTGAAAATGTTGCCCCTCAAGTCCCTTTTAAATCTTTCCTCCTCACCATAAACCTAGTACATCTAGTTTTGGGCTCCCTTATCCTGCGAAAAAGACCTTGGCAATGAGACAATCAGATGGGAGATCTAATTTTGTCATGTTAATTTACATGGTCATGCATTGTGTGTGGCTCTCCTGTCAATAAGGTCCTTCATTAATGTATTAATGTTGCCGCAACAGTCAGAATGCATTGGTAACAAGGTATGGAGCTGGGTGAACACAGCAGGCCAGGAAGCATCAGAGGAGGATGAAAGCTGGCATTTCGGGGCTTGAGCAATTTTCTGAAGATAATCCTTGTTATCTCAGGCTCCAGCATCGGCAGTTCCTACTATCTCTGAATGCATTGGTAGCCTCATTGGATAAAGCCAGTGCTAACTGTTGCTGCCTCTGATGTTTGTTTTTCACAAAGACAAGAAACAAACTCACTTTGCTGTGTTCATCCAGCTTCACACTTTGTTATCACTCATAAAATATTACTGTCTACATTCAGGAGGTTTCACTGCAGTAAGTAGGTGGGGTTGATCTGCCCTCAGTTAATGCATGAAGTGAAGAATAATGTGTATAACTAAGACAGGTATATGAATAGGAGACAGGTATATGAATAGGAAATGGTTAAAGGGATATGGACCAAATGTAAGCAAATAGGACTAGTTAAGTTTTGGATGGCTTGCATGGTCAAGTTGGGCAGCAGCATTACACTGATGGTTGCCAGTGTGGTCTGAAGGTCAGCATGGCCATACAGAAGCATCCTGAAAGTGAATTAGACATGTGCCACAATAATGTGGTGAGTCTGTCTTATGTTGGATGCCATTGACCGTAGAAGTAGGGGGAGCACCGCTGGTGCCCTAGAGCTCCTGAGATGTTAGTACTAAGTGTCCAAGGTGACAGGGCAGAATTAAAGTCACTGGGTCTGGTGATCTTCCTTCAGATAATGCATAAAGTGAAGTTCTAACATACATAACTATGATATCCACAGGCCTTTAATTTGTTAAATATCCTAGTCATCATCCAAATCATCTCTCAGAATTAGCCTTGGCTATAGTTTATGGAGTGCATGGGTCAGGTAAGGAATGCTGTACGGCGGAGGGAACACAGTAGCAGATACAGCGGCGATAAAAGGAATACAAGGAAAAATAGTAGAAAGTGCTGGAGAAACTCAGCAGGTAAAGAGAGAAACAGAGCAAATGTTTCCAGTTCAATATGACTCTTCTTCCTGTTTCTCACTTCACAGCTGATGCCGGACCAGCTGGGTTTCTCCAGCACTTGCTGCTTTTATTTCAGATTTCCAGCTTCTGCAGTACCGAGGCAATACAACACCTGAGATGAATCAGTGACAGGTTGAATGGGATTCTGTTATCAGGCAACTGAAAACAAACTGAAAACAGGGAGGTCACTATTAATGGGTTTGGAAGATTGAATGTTGGAAGAAATATGAAAATGATACTTTCAGTTGAAAGAAGCAGCAAAGTGGGAGGCTTGAATAACCTAAATTCTTTGAAAATTTTCAGAAGGTTTTGCCATGGCCTAAGGGACAGCGTTCAGAAGTGACGGGCAGCAGGGAAGTAAAAGAAAACCAAAGTGCAACTGTGAACCTAAAGGCAAATAAAAAAGCAGCTGATTCTGCTGAATTGTAGCTTATATTTCATGAGGTGATGAACAGGGCTATTCAGTAGTTTTATTCCATAAGTCCATGTCACAAGAAGCTTGGAAGGAGATGGAGACAGGTTTCAGTCCATAATTGTCCTGTGCTGCCATTGAATGTGCCAGAATTATGACACATGTCAGCAGCCACTCTGCATCTGCACACAAGAGACTAGCACAATTAGCAATGCAATAATGACTAAGTAGAATATTCAGGCAAAGTTGGCTGAGGGATAAAGATTAACCAGGATAACTGAGGATAACTCCTGTGGCTCTTCTTCAAAGATCTAAACGTACTTGAGATAGCAGACCGAGCTTTGGTCAACGTGATGGCACCGTGAACAGTGCAGAATGTCAGTACAGATTAAATCTCTAGAGTTGGACTTGTACCCACAATCTTCAGAGGTGAGAGTGCTACCAATGTCCAAGCAGCTTCAGCAGTTATCCAGACGCTTTCCCAGTATATTTCAGAACACAGTTGCATTTCACATGCAGTTACAATTTTGACAGGACATGACAATAACAATTTTTAAAAGTATACCAATTATAAAAGATTAGTTAAATGTTTAAGATAAGTCTCTGATTCATCATAGTAGTCATAATCACACACCCAAATTAAGATAGGTCAGAAGTTCATCATTGTTTCTGATTCTCTGATTTATAAGTTTTGACTGCCTGACTCAGCTCTAGGAAATTTGCATAATAGCAATGCCGCTAATTGCTGTGTTGTCTAGGTTACCACATAAAATTTCCCTACAGCATACCTAATGACTGCTATCAGAAATGGAAAATATTCACTTCCGACCTTATGTAACTGAAATAACTTGAATAAAGAAAATTAGTAAAGAGCAGGGGTGAACCAGCCTAGTCTGCAGAATCTATCTGTGTATCTTAGCTCCTTCTCATTACCCAGTTTTTAACTGACTCACACAAATACCCACCCTTTCAATTTCCCAATCATACAAGTTGCAACAAAGAAATCAGCATTGTGACAACTTTTGACATTGGATCCTCAAGACAACAACAGCCTGTCCTGCTATTGTTTACGCAGTGAGTCCTGGCTTCCAACCAAAGACACCTTCCGCAGCTTTGTCAGATGAACATATACATTGTCATTAATGCAGGATTAAGTGCAGTGCTGAAACTGTTGATGAGGATGCAGACTATTATATCCCTGACAATAAAACTGAACATGGGCAAGATATTGGCCCCATGCAATTAAATTGAAAGAAATGAACATTCTTTCCTTGAAGTGCAGAAAGGTCTGTTACAAGACTGAATTATAACTATTTATTGTGGCCTCCCACATTTAGTTTGCTAAGATTGACTGAGTAGAAATTTGAAAAATCAACACATATTTCCCATAGGTTTTCACAATATTGAAAACCTTATGTTCTGTTTTTAGCAGATTGTCCTTTTAGCAGAAAATTGTCGGAAAACTATCTTCTTGGCTGTTTCGTGATTTATTACTTTCTTTTCAGATCTCCAGGGTCTGTGAAATTAAGCAATGGATGGAGTCATTTTGTACATCAGTTCTACACTGATAGCACAGTCATGGAGGTAGTCATACTAAAGTAGAGATAGTTTTAGCTCAGTTGGCTTGATGGTTGGATTGTGAAACAATGTGATACAGTATGGTCCAATCCCCACACTGGCTGAGATTACCACAAAGGACTCTTCTTCTCAACCTATCTCCTGTTGCATGAGGTATGGTGGCCCTCAGGTGAAATGGCAATCAGTCATCTCTCTCTCTCTCTCTCTCACATGAGAAGGCAACTGTATGATCTGGTGACTTTAGGATATTGTTTCAGAGGAGATGAATAACCTGTGATCGTGGTCCATATTGGTATGAATAGTATAGGTAGGAAGTAAGATTAGAACCTAAAAGCTTACGACAGGAAGTTTTCAAAGAAATTACAAAGCAGGATCTCAACAGCAATAATCTGGAGAATGGCCTATGTTGGTGAGCATAGAAATAGGAGGATTGAGCAAGAGTACATGAGTCTGTAGAATTGGTGTAGGAGGGGGATCATTGAATTTCTTGAGGATTTAATGGACAATATGAATGAATTGTATCTTATCAGAAAGAAAGCTTGCCCATCTGGAACCAGGGAAGCTAGTGACACTGAAATCAAAACACCTTTCTTTTTAGATAGAGTTTATTAACTATTCAGCCTTATAGTTCCTTATGGGCATTTTCTAATTAATATATTCAGATGTGTGATAAGAATTCTCTTGGAGAAAATTGGACTTAAATATGGGCTTCCTGTTTCAGTGCTAGGGGTACTAAGAAGATACCACAACAGTCCTCCACAGCTTCTGGTTTACAAATCTGAGCTGTTCATCCAGTCAATTAATCAATTTGCTTCAATCAGCGAGGTAAAGACTTGTGATATTAATGAATTTGCCTCTTTTGAAATAAAACTTCATTAGAAATACATACAATATTAGAAGAGAAGTAATTGCATCTTTTACATATTCTGCATCTTTCCTTACAACCAATCAGTAACAATTTTCTTTATATTCATTATAGTACAACAAATCTTTCATATTCCCCTTTCTTTCTTCAAAGGTTATTCACAGAATGATCCAAGCTAAAATGGATTTTTTTCATGTTCTTATAACCTCTTTTGCTGCCATGCATCCCACATTTAAGCATCCCCAATAACGTACTGGAGCAAGAATATTTGTTAAACTATTTAATAACTACTAATTGCACCTACCCAATTTACTTTAGAAATCTCTTTCCTTTCTATCATTTCGTTTATGCTAGGAAGGTCAATGTTGAGGCTTTTCTCACCGACGCCCTTTGTTGAACAGACATTGACCCAAAGAGAACAGCTCAACATAACTTTCTAGGGGAAAACTTTTCTTAAATTGCCACTCGCATGTGATTTCCTTTAGAATACTGGACTTTGAATTAGTCTTTAATTTTCTTGGGTTCCCAGGCAAATGGACATTTGTTATTCTTTCCCAGCAAGAATATAATTAATTCTCCCACACTCAAATAGCCATTTCGAAGATTGGCATGTGAACCTTTGCTGAAAAGGACAGCCTCCATATCTTGTAGATCACCCAAAACTAGAAACTCAATGTGCATTTTTTCTGAATTTAACTCCTTTAATGTTTGCTTTTGAACTTCCTCAACAGTAACACGTTTTGCCATGGTACTCATTCCCAATACATCTTAGCTGGTCTAGTCTGAGTGCACAGCCAGTTTGACTGTCCAATCAACTTCTTAACTGGTCTGTTCCTTTCCTGAGTGCAAAATTATCTTTCTGAAGGAACTGCAGCTGCATTCATCGGGATATATTTTCCAAATAAGACTGTTGAGTTACAGTCACTCCTGGATTATTTGTCATATGGCTAACCCCACACATTTAAAGTCTCCTGATGTCTGACTTCCAAACTTAAATGATCTTTTTCTTATTCAACACAAATTGCTCAAATTCAGTACATCCCTACCCTGCACGGAAAATCACCCACATGCATCAAAAAGATCTTTTTGTGATACCAGTGGAGCATTGCTGGATCTGCTTTAAGTTGAATGCAACCTATCTTCAAAAAATAAACAGTTCTACTTGAGAACTACTTTACCTTCGCTGCATCATTTGATGCAAAAACACATTTGTTACATTTCCGGAGCTAACCTTCTTCCTAGGTGGTTTAAAAAATGTCTCACTTTGAAACTTCACGATGTAAAACTATAGCTTTTATATCGATAGACTGAAATACCCAGGCATATATTGGTAACACAGCCAGGAGGATTTGGAGGATCACTTTTACTATAGTCAGGGAGCCTATTCTAATATCTTGTTCACCAAGTTGTGTGTTGAGCCCTGAGCTACTAATCTGATTTTAATCCTAAATGTACCATTAAGGAGCAACTTTTATGAACATATCCATCTGTTCCCTGGGTGGTGTCTCAATGTACATACCAAATTATTTTCAGTTGTCCAATATTTTTGTTTGGGTTTCTTTATCAACTGATCCTCATTGCTTGCAGCCACTAAGCCATCTCAATTGTAAGGGCTTCTACGTGTTGAAGTATTCTTAACCTGTCCATTGTTCTGGACATCGTCAAACTAGGACTTCTACATGTCCCTCATTTATTTTGGCTACTATAATATCGCTGCCTCTTATCGTCAGACCCTCACACCCCGCCCTCACCACAACCACCCCAAGAGAATCCCCCTAGTCCTCACATACAACCCCACCAACCTTCGGATACAACGCATCATCCTCCGACACGTCCGCCATCTACAATCCGACCCCACCACTAAAGACATTTTTCCATCACCACCCTTGTCTGCCTTCTGGAGAGTTCACTCTCTCCAGGACTCCCTTGTCCACTCCACGCTCCCCTCCAACCCGACCACTCCTGGCACTTTCCCCTGCAACCGCAGGAAGTGCTACACTTGCCCCCACACCTCCTCCCTCACCCCCATCCCAGGTCCCAAGATGGGTTTCCATATCAAGCAGATGTTCACCTGCACATCTGCCAATGCGGTATGCTGTATCTGCAGTACATGTTGTGGCTTCCTCTACATTGGGGAAACAAAGCGGAGGCTTGGGGACCACTTTGCAAAACACCTACGCTCGGTCTGCAATAAACAACTGCACCTCCCAGTCGCAAACCATTTTAACTCTCCCTCCCATTCCTTAGACGGCACATCCATCCTGGGCCTCCTGCAGTGCCACAACGATGCCACCGGAAGGTTGCAGGAACAGCAACTCATGTTCCGCTTGGGAACCCTGCAGCCCAATGGTATCAATGTGGACTTCACAAGCTTCAAAATCTCCCCTTCCCCCACTGCATCCCAAAACCAGTCCAGCTCGTCCCCACCTCCCTAACCTGTTCTTCCTCTTACCATCCCCTCCTCCCACCTCAAGCTGCACCTCCATTTCCTACCTGCTAACTCACCCCACCCCCTTGGCCTGTCCGTCCTCCCTGGACTGACCTATCCCCTCCCTACCTCCCCACCTGTACTCTCCTTTCCACCTATCTTCTCCTCTATCCATCTTCGGTCCACCTCCCCCTCTCTCCCTATTTATTTCAGAATCCTCTCCCCACCCCCTTTTCTGATGAAGGGTCTAGGCCCGAAACGTCAGCTTTTGTGCTCCGAAGATGCTGCTTGGCCTGCTGTGTTCATCCAGCTCTACACCTTGTTGTCTCGGATTCTCCAGCATCTGCAGTTCCTATTACCTCTTGAGAATTGTCAGATCAGCCATGGCTCATTGAATGCAGAGCAGATTTGATGGGCTGAATTGCCGACTTCTTCTCCATGTAATGCTTCAATGCAGCACAATTGAATGAGTATGTAAGTAAACCCTGAATTACTGAAGCTTCTTATAACTGTTGCAATTCTCTCTGTCTGCTCAGTATCATCACCTTCACACTCTGAACTTTCCATGTCATTTGTTATCAGACTGCTTATCCACCATCCAGTTCTAGATCGGTGAATAACCATTAACCATTGTTTGTCTTACATTTCCCTCAAAATATTTTCCTTTCTTTCAATTGCAACCCTTTCCTGATTACTGTCTATAGGCTGTTATAACTCCAATGCTTGATTTAACGCTGACCTGAGCCTTATCCTTAACAAGTCCTTCCGGCTTTCACCTCTATGCAATTGTCCATCTCTGCTACATCTCAGTCATTCACTGTTGAAAACCACATCCACTGCAGACCTGACTAATCTTCCCACACCACTGTCCATTCAGTTTAGCTTATCGAAACCTCTACTGCCTGCCTCCTAATACAGTTGAAAAGCCTATTATCTAATTCTCCATCCTGTGCTCACTGAGCGCTATTGGGTCCAGTTCTCCAAAATCTAATTTTAATTCTCATTGTCATGTGCAAATTCCTCATATCCTCAGTCCATCTCATCTCTATCCTGTACTTCCAGCCTCCAACCTTCTCGGAATTCAATATTTCTTCAACTATGGCCTGTCAAGTTGCCCCCACTTCCTCCCTCTGTGATTGGTGGTTCTCTGTCCAGGTCCAAAGTTTTGGAAATCCCTTCCAAAAGTTTTAATTACTCTGCTCATAAGCTGACTGTTCATTAATTATTTCACAGCATTTTGCTCCGTTGCTTTCTCCACAGATGCTGGAGAAATCCAAATCCATTTGCAATGAGACTCAGACAACAATCAGGCTTGGGCTGATGAATAGTGACAAAGATTAATGCCACATAAATGCTAACTGTTTCAAAGATACTTTATATTTAATATTGCTTAGAAGACTGAAAGTTTGAAGAATTGTGTAAAATTGATTTATTTCAGGCTTTGTGGAAATACCTGGAGTGGTTTCTTTAAAGTAGGTCGTTGAAAGTTCTGTGTGGACATTGGGGATTGTTTCTTAACAAGGCTTCTTGCAAATTAAACAACTGGTGATAACTGTTTTCTTTGCTGCATATTCCTGCAGTGGCTGTTTGGAATAGAGATCACATTGCAGAAATGCTTATTTTATCTAATTCAGTTGGAGGGAAGTCTGCTAAGAACAGATTGCATTAGACAAATTCTTGTTAAGGACATGTTGTCCAACTGATTGCTCCCATTTCTGAAATGAAAAACATGTCAGTTTCAAGTGCAACTTTTGTTATTTTGAAAGAGTGATTGAAGAAGATCGCTAGGTTGTATTTCCCGAGCAAGTTGTGTCTTCAAGATTTCAGTGTCAATCGTGCACATTCAGTGACTTGGCTACTTATGCCAAAACATTAGAGCAACAGACTCTGTGATCTCACTGTGGTTCAGTGGTCAGTACTGTTGCTTCGCATTACTGGGGACCTGGCTTTGATTCCAGCCTGGGTGACAGTATGTGTGGCGTTAACATTTTCTCTCTGTGTCTGCATGGGTTTTGGCTGGGTGCTCTTCCCACACTCCAAAGATGTGAGGTGAGTTGGCCATGCTAAAATGCCCCAAAATGTGCACGGATGTGCAGGCTAGGTGGATTAGCCACAGTAAATGTGGAGTTATGGGGATAGGTCATGGGCTAAGCCTAGGTGGAATGGTCTTTGGAAAGTTGGTGAAGACTTGATGTGCTGAAAGGCACATTTAGCACATCAGGTGTTCCTGAACTGTAGGGATTCAATGACTCTGGAAGAGAGAGTGTTAATTATTGCATTTTCATTTAATAAGTTTTGTTTTAATAATGAGCCAATTTTTTGAGAAGCTTACTGGATAGATCTCACTTAAAACCCTGTAGAATAAGTATTTAGTTTTATATCTTTGTAACCAGGAAAAGTAATCCTTCCTTCAATGAACATCAACTAGCCACAAAATGACATGACCCACTATCACTCGTATCCTTACATACAGATGTGGAAGGACACCACTTTGATTGGGACAACACATCCATCCTAGGACAAGCCAAACAGAGACGCACACGAGAATTCCTAGAAGCATGGCATTCCAACCGGAACTCCATCAACAAACACATTGATTTGGAGCCAATCTACCATCCTCTGAGAAAAAGAACAGGAAATGACATCACCAATGCAGGAAATGACATCACCAAACCCAAGGAAAACCTAACCAGATAAATAGAAAGTGGGACATAACACCAGCGCTTTGTCAGAGGCTCACTGATGATGTTACCTAGAATGGTGACGAAACATCTGAAAACGAACCTTCCAGCTCAGCGAGCAAACTCACATCCAGAACCTCAACCTGAGCTACAAATCTTCTCAAAACTCGCTGCAACAGCTTTCAAGAAGGTCTATGCCATCCAAGAAAACGCAGTGCGCTTGACCAGTATCTTATCCACCACCTCAAATATTCACGCTCTCCACTGTATACAAGATGCACTTGTAGACGGTATCTTTCTAATCCTGAAATCCAGCCATTTAAAAGGACAAGAGCAGCAGACGCAAGAGAAACCTCAAAATCTGAGGTGGAACTATATTATCATTCCTGAGTTTGTTACTGAGTCAAATTTCTGAAGTATCTTTTCTAAAGCACTCTGGGTGCACCTACACTAGATGGATTATCATGTCTCCATAAGGAAGCTCACCACTATCTTCTCAAGAACAATTAGGAGGGGGCAGAAAATCCTGGCTTTGCCAGCAATGTTGACATTCTATGCAAGAACAGAACAAAAATCAATGGGATCTTGCTGTGTGGCAGTGTTTTCTCAGGTGAAATTTACTTGAGCTTCAAAGTAATTCATACAAATGAGCATCATTTGAATGTTTCAAATTTGACTAAACAAGTTTGGATTGTTTTTAACAATCTTAAGCTTAATGTTTTGCCTTTAGCCACTTCAGAAACAGAGATCCCAAAAAAATGCAAACAATAAGAAAAGTGAACTTTAAAAACAAGTGGGATATTTTGCTATGTTGCCAAATTAAGTCAATAGAAAAGGTCCTATAACAGTTGGAATCACACAACAGCCATAATATATAATGGGGCAACTAGTGAACTATTAACAGGTTACTGCATGACAGCTGTAAAATCTATAATGTGATTAATGGCAAATTAGAGGATAATTAGCAAATTCTATCCATCAAAACATTTGACAATGTTTCATGCAATGAATTATTTTTCAACTATATTGACTGTTGTTACAGATGTAAATGCAAGCATAACAATATGCGTGAGCTATTTTTAATGTTCTTAAGAATATCGTTTAACTTTTCTTTCTAGTTAACTATGCGACATGTGAAAATATACATGAGGTTTGTGGTTTTTTTGTGTAACAGGAATATGGAAAGCTGCATATTTGATTTTAGGCAACTTACAGTTGTTATATTGTGATGTAGGAAATTAGATATTGGCATGATCAATATGATGACGTAAATTGGAAGTAATGGAGAATAAATGGAATGCTTTAAAGAGAATTCAGTTTCAAAACCTAAATGAAATGGGACTTATTTCTCAACTACTGGATCATCAAAAGTGAACTACATTTTGGGTGAAATAGAAATAACTTAACCAAACATGGTGCAATAACATAGTTTACTGTTAATTAACCTTCACCTTCTGTAACATTACCACAGTGTATAGACATATCATTCATTAACTCCTTTTGAGAGACAAACCCCAACCAATGGCTTTTTTTTAACACGCACTATAAAACATAACAATTTGTTGTACTGTAGAGTCACAGTGTGAATTAGATCATTATTTTTCAAAAATAAATGCCCAATCAGGAGACTTTGGGCAATTGTCATTTGGAGGCACATCTTCCACAAATTAAAAGAAACTGAAGATCAATAGTTCACTCTCAATTGGTTTTTGCCATTTGGTGAATGTACTGTAGAATAATTCGGGGGAAATGTCACTGTCAGCATTATTCATGCCAATTTACAATTGTGTAATCTAAACATTGAATGGTATTAATAGTAGTTAAGAAATAACATTCTTTAAATATGGTGATAATTATTTCATTCCCAGAGACTTAAACAATTTTCCAATTATTTAAGAATACAGAGTTTTGAATTATTATGTAGCATAATTATATAATTGAAACAAATTTGAAAATATATATTTGCAAATTAAATTCATACAATTGAAGGCATTTTTCTTGATCTTTGAGAATGTTCGGGATAAAATGAGTGTGCATGCTGTACTGATTTATGAATGCAAGCCAAACTGTTACAAGTTTGGATTTTATAAATCGACTTTTAATGTTTCACAGCATTTGCTGTGTGAGCAGCGTTTGTCCCTACAACCAGAAGCTTTACTGTAACCTCGGTGTCACGCCATTTATCATGATACTGGGTAAGTAAAGTCACACTCTGAGTCATAGTGAAGTAAGATACTGTAACATGAGTGGTCACTACCACTAAAGGTAAGGAAGAAGTTGTTAAAGTGGAGTAATTACTCAAACTGTAATGCTTCCATATTGGACTATTGCACTCTAATGGAACCCTGCTAAGGAATGGTGAAATGGACTATGTACAGGTAATAAGCACCAAAATTTAAGAGTCAATCTATCTGCAACAATCTATATGTTGAATTAACTGCAGCCTATTATTGTAACACCACTCTGTTCAGAAATTTAGCATTTAAGATTAGATACATTTAGTCAATATTTAAGCTATATTTACTTACAAGGAAGTTGTAAAAACTAAAAGTACAACAAATACAGCAAGAAATATACAGCAAGGTCACAAATAAGCTAATTAGTTTTCTCAAGAAATGTCCTTAGAAATCAATACTTTATTTAGCATAATCCACTCTATTTGCTCTATCATTTCGTCATAGTCGCAATATGACTCAACTTGGGCTGTTGTAAACAAATTGAAAGACAATGAAAACAGCCCTTATATTCAAATTCCATAACCACTACAGGGACTGTAAAGTTCTGTTTTTATTAAGTTAATTTCTTTTGAATTCATGGTCTGGACGAACATGAGAAATTAAAGTTCGTAGCTATACAAGGATACATTTAATAATTGAAATATATTCACTTGCAACTGTTACCTAAACAAATTTCTCTTGATTCAAATATTAAATGTTTTTGGATCTTTCAATTATTGTTATTCACAATGATGATTACCAAGAAACTGAAATAGAGATATTTTAACAAGAAATTTGAGCAAATGGAAAAGTTCATAAAGTACATATTAACGCAACTGTTGTAATTTTTAATCTGTAACCTTACCACATTCATCTTGCTTTTAATACTTTTTAACAATAGATTCCTTATAGATTAAATTTTAGCAGTGACACATAAATCAATTTAACTGCAAAAGACAGCATTAAGGATAAATTTTACGTGTATCAATGTCTATTGAAATCTATTTCTTTACTTATTACTTCATAACATTTAAAACGCCTGGGTCAGATGTGAATAAAAGTGAACCTGGGGATGTGAAACAAAACAAAATTTAGTTAAGCATGTGCACCCCCCCCCCCCGAGATAAAAGAGCACCACAGCTAACTGAACGTTCCAGATCTGATACTATAATACCACAGGAAAGGAGAACTGTCAATGTGCTGTACATTCATGTTTACATATAAACAGGAATGAAAAATGGCTAAGAATTGAGAAAATTGAATAATAGAAGCAACTTTATAAAATTTCAATAGCTGGATACTTTTTAAAGACAAACAAAATCTCTATTTACATCAGTATAGTCATGTTCAATAAAATCCACAATAGCAACTACAGACAAGTGAATAAAAATACTTTAAATTACAAATGCAATTACACAGCGTGCGCTTCTAATTGCAGATTTACAAAGTACTGGCTACTTAGTTTTGGGAAATGTGATCTTGCATTCGTCTTATTCTGGACATTTCCCTCACACGAGAGTGTCCTGGTTCAGGGACCACTGAAAGGAACATGTTCCTACAGCCCTGAATTCCTCTGTACACTACCTATGCATATGGAGTACCTTCAACCTGGTTCAGAAGTGCATCAGAATCTTGGTCCAAATGCCGTAGGGAATTAGTGTCAGAAAGAAACCTTTTCCATGGGAAATGGTGTCAATCATAGCCCCCTCCAGGCAGACAGGGATATGCTCCTTCCCATGGTCAAGTTGTTAACTAAGGGCATTAGCATTTGCATTATATGTAGCTGAAATGGAATTGTGTTCAGCAGCCTACTGGGATTCTGATGCTCCAAGCCTTGCGGATGTTTGAAAGAAACAGAGTGGGTTGTTGTCTGTAAACAATTCAAATGGTTAATGCTAACCTGTGCTATTCAAAACCAACCTGCACTTCTGAAAGGGGACATCGTGTTCTCACTGCTACACATGCTGGAAGGGAAATGGGAATAATGGCAGAGCATAGCAGAGAGCATGTGCCAAATTTCTCCATTGCAACACTAGAGGCCTTGGTTCAGAAGATGGACAAAAATATAGAGATGCTTTATCTGCAGAGGATCAGGAAGCCTTCATGACAGATATTGTGGGAGCTGCAGTGACACTTAAGTGGGAATGGGCATGATGTCCTGTAAACAGATTTTCGAGAGCTAGAAATGAGATTGAAAGGGGGTCTCTTATGTGGTAATCTCAGGATTACTGTCTGTCCCACATGCCCAGTGAGCAGAGAAATAGAAGCTGAGTGACTGAACATGTGACTGGAAAGATGCTACAGGAGGACAGTCTTTGGATTTCTGCATTGGGACTGATTCTAGGGAAAGGAGGATTTAAATTAGGTTGGTAGAGGAATGAGGGCAGATTCAGATCAGACAATCTCAGAGCAAGAAATAGGAATCAGAATGTTAGTGATTGACTCTGAAAGAAGAAGCAAAGGTCAAAAAGAGTACAGGACAGAAATTTGTCAGTGTCAGAAGGTATATATATTAAATGCAAGGAGTATAACTAATAAAGCCAATCAGCTGAGGGCACAGTTGAACACATGGCAGCATGATATCTTTACTGTGAGAGAAATTGGCTTTAAAAGGGGCAAAACTGGCAGCTCGTCATTCCCGTATATAGGCAGGATAAAGAGGGCAATAGAAAAAAAAGGTGGGTGTCCAGTTAAAGAATCAATTACAGGTGTGAGGGGGATGACATATTAAATGAATCATCAAATGAGGCAACATGGGTTGAGCTCAGAAATAATAAAAGGGAAGTCGCACTGCCAAGAGTATTATGAACTCCCAAATGGTGTGAGACTGTAGCAGAGCAAATATGGTCGGCAACTTTTATGTGCAATAACAATTGGGCGCTAATAGTTGGTGACTTCAACTACCCAACTATCAACAAACAGAAGTGAAGTAATCCAGCTCAACAGACACCAGAGTTCAAACAACAGGCGGGAAAACAAAACAGCGCTTTATCGGAGTCTGCACTGATGATGTTGCCCAGCAGGATAATGAAATGTCTGCAGAAAAACAACAAACCAGCTCGGCGAGCCAATCACCCACAACATCCACAAACCGAGCTACAAATCTACTCTAAAACCTTATCCGAATATCAACTGGCGTACAAGCAGTGTGGAAGGCAGAATGTGCACAAAATTGTTCAACTGCATTCAAAAGAGCCCTTTTAACCAGGAATAGACAAGCTCAATCAGGGAAGAGCAATTCTAAATTTACTTTTTCTTAGTCCCTGTAATTTTATTTACAGCTAGATTCAGCATCATTGTAGAAAAGGACAAAGATAGAACAGGAGTACACTATCTCAACTTGTAAGGGATAAATTTTACAAAATTGAGAGGTGATCTGCTGAAGGTGGACTGGATAAAGCTACTTAATGGTAAAACAGTGACAAATCAATAGGGAGTGTTCAAAAGCTAGATTCTCTGCGCACAATGGAAACAAGTCCCCAGGGAGAAAAAGTGTGGTACTGCCAAAGCTAGACCCTCTAATCTAGAAGCTTACAGGATAAGATTATGTAGAATAAGAAAGTTTATGATAGACACAAAAAAATCCTTAATTCTGTTGAAAAGCTAGAGGTATAAATGAGAGCTTTGCGCTTTGGAATGAAGAATGGGGAACTGAATACTATTTACATAGAGAAAGACTGCAGGAAGCTGAATGGCAGAGAGATTTGGGTATTCATGTGCATGAATCACCAAAGAACTACCATGTAAGTTTGCTTGGTAATAGGCAAGGCAAATGCAATGATGGCCTTTATTTCAAAGGAAATCAAATAAGGAAGTCTTGCTAAAACTACACAAGGCACCAATCATTCCACAGCTGGAATACCATGAACAGTTATAGTCCTCTTATCTAAGAAAAGATATGCTGATATTAGAGGTGGTACAGGGAAGGTATGATAGGTTGAGCCTGTACTCATTGCAGTTTAGAAGAATGAGAAATGACTTTAGAGTCATTGGATCATAGTCATGCAGCATGGAAACAAATCAGTCCTGCCAGTGCATGCCAAACATAATCCCAAACAAAGCTAGCCCCACCTACTTGCTCCTGGCCCATATTCCTCCAAACCTTTCTTATTCATGTATTTATCCAAATGACTTTTAAACATTGTAATTGTACCCACATCTACCACTTCTTCAGGAAGTTCATTCCACACACAAATTACCCCCTGTGTAAAAGATTCACCGCTCATGTCTTTTTAAAATCTCTCCCCTCTCACCTTAAAAATGCACCCTCTGGTCTTAAAATTCCCCATCCTTGGGGAAAGACAATGAACGTTAACTCTGTTGATGCCCATCATTATTTCAGAAACTTCTACAAGGTCTCCTCTCAACCTCCTATGTTCCAGTGAAAAAAGTCCCCGCCTATCCACTCTTTCTTTATAACTCAAACCTTTCATACCTGGCAAAATCCTGTTAAATCCTTTATGAACCCTCTCTAATTTAACAATATTCTTCCTATAAGTGGGTAACCAGAACTAGACACAACAGAAAAAGCCTCACCAATGTCTTGTACAACTTCAACGTGGCTTCCCAATCCCTCAGCAAAATATATAAGATTCTGAGAGGAATTAACATGGTAGGTGTTCGAGAGGTTGTGTCTGAAATAGGCCCACGAAGGCCAGTATCCCATCACTAAGTCACCCTGTATATGTTTGTGCATAGTACATGACACTGACCAAGCTAGCACAGAGTTGGCTTGTAGAGTGAGCAGAATCCCTGACACACCTGTTTACATCTGTCAGCCAGGACTCCCTGATTGGACCAGGTTTACATCCCCAATCAAGGAGCTCATATTCTGTGAGATCCACCTGGCTGGCATCATTCCAATGACTACAGTATCCTCTAATTGGAGAGTCAGGACCAGAGGATGTAATCTCAGAGTAGGACAGACATAAGGAATTTCTTTTCTCAGAACCTAGTGAACCAGTGTAATTCTGAGACACAGAGAGTTATGAAGACTGAATATTTAAGTAAATGCAAAGCTAGGATAGACAGATTTTTAATCAGTAAGGTCATCAAAGATTATGGGAAACAGACAAGACAGTGGAATTAAAGATTATCAGATTAGCCTTGATCACATTGAATGGAGAGCAGACTCAATTAGCTGAATGGCCTGCTTCCGCTCATACATCCTATGGTTACAAGAGTATGAAAAGTATAGAGGTGAAGTAAAAATGGAAATTGAGAAAGCAAAGAAAGGATATGAAAAGGTATTGGCAGATAAAATCCAGGAAAAGTCAAATATATTTTATCAGTATATTAATAGCAAAAGAGTAATTAAGGAAAGGATAGGACCTAATAGAGATATACAAGGCAACTTATAGAAAATGCAGAAATCGTGGACAGGATTCTTGATGAATAATTTGCCCATGCTGTTCCAAAGAAAAGAGAGATGATGCAGACATCCTAGTTAAAGAGGAAGCGTATGAATAATTGGATACAATCAGGATAATGTATACGAGACACTGATAACCTTGAAGGTGGATAAATTGCCAGGGCCAGATGGATTGGAAACCAGGTTGTAAAGGAAAACAGGGAGGAAATAATGAATGCTCTGGGGATCATTTTTATTTTCACTCCTTGCTATAGGGTAGATGCCAGAGGACTGGAGATCTATGAATGTTGTTCCATCATTTAAGAAGGATGCAAGCAATAGGCTAAATATTTATAGGCTAGTCGTTTAGAAAGAATCACATTGATCAGGAATAGTAAGCACGGCTATTAAGGAAATTTCATGAAAGTAACTAATATTATTGATTTGTTTGAGGAGGTAACAAGGAGGATTGATGAGGGTAGTATAGTGGGTGTACTAGGGTAGCACACTAACCCAATGGTTAGTACTACCATTTCACAGCACCAAGGGCTCGGGTTTGATTCAATCCACGGGAGACATTTGCACATTCTCCGCGCATCTGTGTTGGTTTCCTCCAGGTGCTCTGGTTTTCTCCCACAGTCCCAAAGATGTGTGGATTTGGTGGACTGGCCATACTAAATTGCCCATAGTATCTAAGAATATATAAATTAGATGGATTATCCTTTATTGGTTGAAATATGGAATACAAAAACACAGATGTAATGCTGGAACTACATAGGAATATAAGAACAAGGGATAGGAGTCAACAATTCAGCCCCTCAAGCATGCTCCACCATTTGTTATGATCATAGCTTGTCTCATCTCGGCCTTTGGTCCACTCTCCTGCCGAGTATCCATAAACCTTTAACCCATTACTGATTAAAAATCTGTCTATCTCCTCCTTAAAATTATTCAATGTTGCTGCATACATTGCACTCCGGTATAGTGAATTCTGCAGATCAAATCTGCTTTCCTATCCAAAAATATGATCTTTCATTCTAGATTACACCACATCAGGAAACATCCTTCCTATGTCTACTTTGTCAATTCCCTCTGGCATCTTCTCTTTTTTTCTGCCATTAATGAGGGGTGATGGTCTAGTTGCATTGTCACTAGACAAATGAAGTTCTGGTGACCTGGGTTTGAATAGCACTATAGCAGATGGTAGAATGTGAATTAAAATAAAACTAAAAGTAATCTGGAATTAAGAGTCTTGTGGAAGCATTGATCTTGTGTATATTTAAGGTCGACATAAATAGATTATTGATCAATTGGGGAATCAGGGCTATGGGAGAAACACAGTAAAGTGGATATGTGGAATGTTGGATTAGCCATGATCCTATTGAATGGTGGAGCTGACTTGATGGGCCAAATAGCAGGTTCCAATTCCTATTTTGTATTGTCTCATCTTATATATCTCAATTAGGTCTCATCTCATTATTCTAAACTCCACAGAGTACAGGCTTAAACTGCTCAATCTCTCAGTGAAGCTTCAATCCTAGTGAAGCTTCTGTGAAATGTCTTCAATGCAATTGAATGCCTCCTCAAGCAAGGGGACCAAATCTGTACACAATACTCCAGGTGTGGTCTCATTAATGTCTTGTATAGTTTCAGCGACACATTCCCTACTTTTATACTCTATTCCTTTAGCAATAATTGTCAAATTTCAATTTATATTTCTCATTACCTGCTGTAAGACACTGGTGGTTAGGCCACATTTGGAATTTTGTGTACAGTTCTGGTCACGCATTACAGGAAGGACATAATTGTTCTCGAGAGATTACAAAGGAGATTTGCAAGAGCGTTGTCAGGGCTTGAAAATTACAGCTATGAAGAAAGATTGGATAGGCTAGGGTTGTTTCCCCTAGAAAAGGCTGATGGGTGACTTAATTGAGATGCACAAAATATTCTCTGGTCTCAATGGAATGGATGGGAAAGATTTGATTTCCCTGGCAGAGGTCAATTCCAGGGGGTCACAGATTTAAGAAAATTGACAGAAGAATTACAGAGGATGTGAAGAAAGCTTTTTGACATTGAGGAAATTCCCTGCCCAGTTTAGTGGTGGAGGAAGAAACTCTCTGCTCATATAAAAGGTCCCTGTGTGTTGTATTCTGCAGTACTACAGAGCAGGTGTGACTGTTGTGAAGAGCAATAGCAGCTGCTTTTTTTCTTGGCTGGCACAGAATCAATGGGCTGAATGGTTGCTTTCTGTGCCATACGGGTTTCGATAGTTTATGTTTCTACCTAGCTTAGCGATCACTTCTGGAGGTGCAGCCTCAAAGACTTGGATGTGTTGCAGCAAGAAATTCATTGTGCTCACAAAAATAGTCAAGGTCAGTGACTGCGTTTTCAAATGACATATATCAATGACTAACTTCGTACAATGCTCAGTTTCCACACGTCATTTGTTTACTTTCCAGAAATTGCTAGCAATCATAATCCATACTTCATATTCACAACTCTCTCATGTAATTAACATTACTGTAGGCCTAACATCTCACAGCTGAACTATTACAACAGGAACATCACTGAAACCGATTACACCATACTCACAGGCACACATCACTTTCCCTTCTTAGAGAACGCACTTGGTAGTGTTAGCATCTGACCAGTGGGGGAGATGCAGTGCTACACAGGCTCACTCCACTGGAATAGATAATGGTTTTCATCAGAATAGTGGCCATAACTGAGACTGTGGCCAGTTGTGGCACTGAAAACATCGAGGATAATGGTAAACTCATATGTAATCTTCCTTCTCACGTCCCACATTCATCACATCTCATAATCCCATCTGGTTTGTGCGCTGTGGCTCCTGCTTTCCCTTCTTTGATAACTCAATTCTGCCCTTCTTCTCCTCTCTGTTCTTTATGAATTTGTGGGATGAGGGTGTCGTGGGCATGGCCCACCCCTAAATGCCCAGATGGCAGTTAAGAGTCAACCACACTACAATGGGTCTGGAGTCACATGCAGGCCAGGCCAGATAAGGATGGCAGTTTCCTTCCCGAAAGCAGATGAACCAGAATGAACTAGGTGGGATTTTCCAAGAAAAAAATGAACAATTGATTCACAGTCATCATCAGACTCTTGATTTCAGATTTTTCTTGGATTCACATTCTACCATCTACAACAGAGGGATTGAAACCCAAGTCCCCAGAACATCCTGCTTCCTACAGATAAAGGGGGTGGCCATGGACACCCACATGGGCCCAAGCTATGGCTGCGTCTTGGTAGGTTACGTGGAACAATCCCTCTTCTGTACTTACACTGTCCCTAAACCCCACCTCTTCCTCCGTTACATTAATGACGGTATCGGCACTGCCTTGTGCTCCCATGAGGAGGTCGAACAGTTCATCCACCTCACTAACACCTTCCAACCCAACCTTAAGCTCACCTGGACTATCTCTAACACCTCCCTCACCTTTTTGGGCCTTTCTGTCTCCATCTCGGGCAACCACCGAGAAGCCAACATCCATTTTACGCCCATCGACTCACACAGATACCTAGAATACACCTCCTCCCGCATACCTTCCTGCAAAAATGCCAACCCCTATTCCCAATTCTTTTGCCTCCACCGCATCTGCTCCCAGAATGAGGCATTCCACCCCCATACATCTCAGATGTCCTCGTTTTTCAAGGACGGCAACGTCTCCCCTCAGTGGTTGAGAACGCCCTCGACTGTGTCTCCGCAACTCATCCCTCACACCCCGTCCCCGCAATAACAACCGGAAAAGAATTCCCCATGTCCGCACAGACCACCCTACCAACCTCCGGATCCAATGCATCTTCCTCCGACACTTCCGCCATCTGCAATCCGACCCCACCACCAAATCTATCCCAGCTCGTCCTCGCCTCCCTAAAGGGTCCTCTCCTCCCACCTCAAGCCGCACCTCCGTTTCCTACCTACTAACCTCATCCCGACCCCTTGACCTGTCTGTCCTCCCAGGGGTGGCCCATCTCCTTCCTACCTCCCCACCTACACTCACCTTTACTGGCTCCATCCCCACCTCTTTGACTTGTCTGTCTCCTCTCCACCTATCTTCTTCTCTATCCATCATCTATCTGCCTCCCCCTGTCTCCCTATTTATTTCAGAGACCCCACCCCTCCCCCATTTCTGAAGGCGGGTCTAGGCCTGAAACGTCAACCTTCCTGCTCCTCTGATGCTGCTTGTCTGCTGTGTTCATCCAGCTCTACACCTTGTTATCTCAGATTCTCCAGCACCTGCAGTTCCTATTATCTCCCCAGAACATTTCCCGGGTCTACTGGAATAACAATCCAGTGATAATACCGCTGGGCCATCTCGTCCCCTTAGATATGCGAGAACTGCCATTTCACCAGGTAGTTTTTTCTTTCCCAATTCATTTGTAGGCTGTGCACTTTGCTGGATGGGCCAGTATTTATTGCCCATCACTAGTTGCCCTTGAGAAGGTGGTTACAAGCTGCCTTCATAAACTCCTGCAGTCCACCTGCATGGGTTGACCCACAATGTCATTTGGGAGGGAATTCCAGGATTTTTACCCAGCAACAGTGAAGGAACAGTGATATATTTCCAAGTCAGAATGGTGAGTCACTTGGTGGGGGACTTGAAGATGATGGTGTTCCCATATATCTGCTGCCCTTGATCTTCTTGATGGAAGTGGTCATGGGCTTGGAAGGTGCCTTCTGAAGATCTGTGGTGAATTTCTGCAGTGCATCTTGTAGATAGTACACACAGCTGCTATTGAGCATCAGTGTTGGAGGCAGAGAATGCTTGTGGATGTAGTGTCAATCAAATGGGCTGCTTTGTCCTGGATGGCGTCAAGCTTTTTGAATGTTGTTGGGGCTATACTCATCCAGACAAGGAGGAAGTATTCCATCACACCCCTGGCTTGTGCCTAGAAGAGTCAGGAGGTGAAAAACTTGCCGCAGTATCCCGAGATTATGTCCTGCTCTTGTAGCCACTGTGTTAATGTGGTGAGTCCAGTTGAGTTTCTGGTCAACGGTAACCCCAGGATGTTGATAGTGGGGGATTCAGTGATGGTAACACCATTGAATGCCAAGGGATTCTGGTTAGTTTGTCTCTTATTGGTGATGGTCACATTCTGGCATTTGTGTGGCGTGAATGCTACTTCCTACTTGTCAGCACAGGCTTAGATATTGTCCAGATCTTGCTGCTTTTGAACATGGGCTGCTTCAGTATCTGAGGAGGCATGAATGGTACTGAACATTGTGCAATCATCGGCGAATACCCCCACTTCTGACCTTATGATGGAGGGAAGGTATTTGATGAAGCAGCTGAAGATGGTTGGGCCAAGGACACTACCCTGAGGTACTCTTGCAGAGGTGTCCTGGAGCTGAGATGATTGACCTTCGACAACCATGGCCATCTTCCTATGTGTCACCTCTGACTCTAACTACTGGAGAGTTTGGCCCCTGATACCCATTGATTCCAGTTTTGCTCAGACTCCTTGATGCCATACTCGGTTGAATGCTGCCTTGATATCAAGGGCTGTCACTCTCATCTTACCTCTGGAATTCAGTTCTTTTGTCCATGTTGGAACCAAGGCTGCAATGAGGTCAAGAGCTGAGTGACCCTGGCAGAACCCAAACTGGGTGTCATTGACCAGATTATTTCTGAGCCAGTGCTGCTTGATAACGCTATTGATGACACTTTCTGTCACAATACTGATGATTGAGAGTAGATTGATGGGGCAGTATTATCTGGGTTGGATTTGTCCTGCTTTTTGTGTACAGATCATACTTGGCCAATTTTCCACATTGTTGGGTAGATACGGTGGCTCAGTGGTTGGCACTGCAGCCTCACAGCGCCAAGGATCTGGGTTCAATTCCAGCCTCGGGCGACTGTCTGTGTGGAGTTTGCACATTCTCCCCGTGTCTGCGTGGGTTTCCTCCGGGTGCTCCGGTTTCCTCCCACAGTCCAAAGATGTGCAGGCTAGGTGGATTGGCCATGCTAAATTGCCCATAGTGTTCAGGGGTGTGTGGGTTGTAGGGGGATGGGTCTGGGTGGGATTCTTCAAGGGGCAGTGTGGACTTGTTGGGCCGAAGGGCCTGTTTCCACACTGTAGGTAATCTAATCTAATCTAGTCTAACCGTACTGGAACAGCTTGGCTAGGGGAGCTGCAAGATCTGGAGCGTAATACATCAGTACTATTGCAGGAATGTTGTCAGGGCCCATAGCCTTTGCAGTATCTAGTGTCTCCAACTGTTTCTTGATATCTTATGGATTGAATGGAATTGGCTGAAAACTGGTATCTATAATGCTGGGGACCACTGGAGGAAGCCGAGATGGATCATAGTCATTCCAGGGACAAAGAGTACAGGAGGGGGAAGAAGCACATCACCATTTGATCTCAGGCTTATAGCCATCAACTCAACTACTGACACGGTATGTAGATTAGAAGATGGTACAATGGTGGGAAATACTTATGGCGAGACACTGGACATCATTTACCTGCAGCTAGGATACTGGTACAGTAGTGCAAGTACCAGTTCATCAGAGTGCAGAATCACATTTACATCCTGCTGGACTCAAGTGTGTGCTTCGATGTGAGTGATGTGTAGAAAAAGATTGATGACATAAACACAGAAATATTTGATGCATTGGCAGACCTTCAGAAAATCTGAAGTCGCCATCAAGGAGCATAGATGAATTCAGCTACAATATTGCATTGAATTCAGTGCAGCAACCTAAACCCATTCTGTCTAGAATAGATGTAGTAGTCAATTCCATTGCCACACTTATGAACTCAAACCTGATGCAGCATTCAATGGCTAATATCTCAGCTTCCATAGTTGGATCAGCAAGCATCATCTGCCATCTGAAAGTTGCCATGGAGCTCATATTGAAGTCATGGAAGCTCAGCATATTGTCACACATACTCTGACTGCTGCTATCAGTGTTCGAAAGTGTTTGAGGGTCTCACAGAACTCAGATATTAGTCTTCTAAGGGTTAATGAGGCATTGTCCTGAGGTATTGGCATAGTGTTTCCATAGAAGATGAAAGTGCCGTTTGCTCTCAATATGAATTGAGATTGATTTATTGTAGTCATGTACCAAGATACAGTGAAAAATATTGTTTTGCATCTATACAGGCAGATCATACTATAAAAAGTGCATCAGGGTAGCAGAACAGAATGCAGGATACAATGTTACATTCGCAGAGAAGGTGCAGAAAGAGAGAGGTCAACACTCGCATTTGAGAGGTCTGTTCATAAGTCTGACAACAGTGGGGAAGATGCTGTTCTTGAATCTGCTCATACATGTTAGGCAGCAGGAAGTATCAATAGAGGTGATGGATGGAAAGCTGGTTTTTGTGATGGACTGGGTGGTGTTCATGGCTCTTTGCAATTCCCTGTGGTCTTGGGAATAGTAGTTGCCAAACCACACTGTGATGCATCCAGATAGGATGTCTTCTATAGTGGATCTATAAAACTGATGAGAGCCGTGGTGGACATGTTGAATTTTCTTAGCCTCCTGAGGAAGTAAAGACTTTGTTGTACTTTATGCACCATGGCGTCGATGTGTGCGGACCAGGACAGGTTGTTGGTGATTGTCACTCCCAGCAATTTGACACTCTCGACCATCTCCACTTCACTTCATCGAAGCAGTCAATGGCGTGTCCTCCACTCCACTTCCTGAAATAAATGACCAACTCCTTCATTTTCGTGACATTGATGGAGAGGTTAAATAAAAGCCGCAAGAACCGCAGATGCTGTAAATCAGAAACAAAAATAAAATTTGCTGGAAAAGCTCAGCAGATCTGACAGCATCTGTGGAGAAAAATTAAAGTTAACATTTCGGGTCAAGTGACACTTCCTCAGATGTCGAATCCTGTTCCTACTGATTGTGATGTTTCGTTCAGGAAATTGAGGGTCCAGTTACAAAGTGGAGAACTGAGACGTAGGTTTTGGAGAAATGATTCACCACTGCTAGGCTGCCAAATCCTTTGCTGGTTTCTATCAGAAGACCAACCCAAAATGTTGCTGTCCCAAATGCGGTTTACTCTACAACTTATTCTTCTATTTCCAGAACTGCACAGCTTCATCCTGCAAAGTCATATCTACCCTTGCTCAGTGAAAAACAGCAGCCATTAACCAACTACACTGCAGTTACTGAGGGTACCACTTATCAGAGGGCCACAGCAATCTAAGGCACTCATGAGACAGGCAGTAGAGGAGTATGCAAAAATGATGATATGTTTGGTTTGGAAAGATTGCTTTGTGGTGTCTTTTACTGTTGTGGCCAAGGGGGCCATGTGACTGTCAGGAAAAATGGTGAAGACATGGATGGAATTGTGGATAAGTTGGGAATTGGTGTTGTTTTCAATGGCATTGCAGTCAGATGAACCAAAAACGTCAGCCTGACCTAAGAGATAACATATTTGCCTCCTCCTTTTCTCCTTCTCTTCCTCACCTACTGACATGCTACCAGCTGACAGGAGCTGTACCTTCATGACAGGAGTGTACAGGATGCAACAGATGACCACAGTCATGGTACATTTTCTGGTGGGTGCTGCAGGGCTTCCTCAGAATGGTCTGACCAGGCCAAAGGGGGATAGAAACCACATCATCCACCACTGGCAGCAAGCAAATCAGAAACACAAAACTGTTACAGCCCAGAGGCCATTCAGCCCATCTTGTCTGCAGCGCCTTCCAGATAAGCATTTCACCTGATTTCATTCTTCTCCCCACAAGCCTTCACATTCTTCCTTTTTTGAATGATGATCTAATTCCCTTCTAAGTGCTTTGATTGAACCTGCCATTCCACACTATCAAGCAATCAATTCCAGTCTTTAACCACTCAGTGCATGAAAATATTATCCTCAAGTGTTTGATCAGAACCCTTGATGTCAGAACCAAGGTCTTCAATCCTTGCAGCCATCAACATCTAGAAGTAGCAATATAAGCAACCAATAACTATTTCTGCAGCAGTTAATACAAACTAGCCTGAAAGTAGTTGACGATCGCTTTAAATCGGGCCAGTGGACTGGACTTTTCCTGATGCTTTCTACAAATTTTTTGTTGTGATGTGGGCATTGCTCGCAAGGCCAGCGTTTATTATAAATCCCTATTGCCCTTGAACTGGACAACTTGCCTGACCATTTCAGAGGATAGTTAAGAATCTGTTGTTGAGCAAATATTTAATTGTGAGAAAATAGGGATTAATTCACATGAACTGAAGACTTTCAAACTGAAGGAGAATATCTGAACAAAAATCCACAATGTTTTGAAATTCAAATTTTGGATGATACATAAACCAAAGCCTTTTAAGAATTCCTTACCAATAGAGGGTAATAACTTTGAGAGATTTACTAGGATGTTGCCTGGTATGGAGGGAAGGTCTTACGAGGAAAGGCTGAGGGACTTGAGGCTGTTTTCATTAGAGAGAAGAAGGTTGAGAGGTGACTTAATTGAAACATATAAAATAATCTGAGGGTTAGATAGGGTGGATAGGGAGAGCCTTTTTCCTAGGATGGTGACGGTGAGCACGAGGGGGCATACCTTTAAATTGAGGGGTGAAAGATATAGGACAGATGTCAGCGGTGGTTTCTTTACTCAGAGTAGTAAGGGAATGGAACGCTTTGCCTGCAACGGTAGTAGATTTGCCAACTTTAGGTACATTTAAGTCGTCATTGGACAAGCACATGGACGTACATGGAATAGTGTAGGTTAGATGGGCTTGAGTTCGGTATGACAGGTTGGCACAACATCGAGGGCCGAAGGGCCCGTACTGTGCTGTAATGTTCTATGTTCTATATTCTATGTTTAGCGTGTCCAGGCCATGGTCATATAGTCTTTGAAAAAACATTGACCCTAATACTTTGCAATCTGGAAATTTTCCAAACTGGAATGAAAAAAGGAAGGGAAATAGTTCACTTGCAGAAAGGGCTTTGGAGAGCCACGTGTGAAAAGGTGTATGCTGGAAAGCATCAATTAATTTCTCTCTAGCAAAAGGCCAGAAATGGAAAAGTTTGCTGATGGTTACACAATGTTCAATCTCACTTAGATCTCCTCAGAAACTGAAGGTGGCTTTTCTGAGGAGATTCTTTTCTGCAGGACCCAGACAACTCAACTCTGTCTCCTCAAAACCTGTCTACAAGGTACAAGTCAGGTGTACAATGGAATAATCTCCACTGGCCTGGATGAGTGCTGTGGCAACAAAACTCAAGAATCTCAACAAATTCTGAACACTGAATCTGAATTATCAACAACCTTTCTCCTCCAGCACTCCAACTCCTCCCTCAACTATTGCTTAAATGCTGCCCCTTCCACACTTCATGTCAACTCTGGTGAAGCGTCATCTAGACTTAAAACATTAGCTTGCTTTCTCTCCATGGGTGCTGCCTGATCTCTTGCAGTTTTTGTTTTATGCAAGGCAGAGTAGTCTGCTTGACGGGCATCCCTTCCACCACCTCAAATATTCAGTCTCCCTTTATCACCAGAGTATAGTGGCATACATGAATGTAATCTACTTGATGTAAATATGCTAATACTCCTTCAACAGCATCTTCCAGGCCTAAAATCTGGAATGAAAAGGACAACTGATGCCTGAGAACACCACCACTTGGAAGACCCCCTCTAGGCACATACCATCCTAATTTGTGACCATGGGCTGAATCTTATTATCTTTATAGTGTCATTTTCGTTTAGTTTTATGGAGGATTTCTATCCATGAGGCTAAACAAATTTTCTCATATTATCTGAACTTGCCTGGAAAACTACTCACCATGCTTCTGTTCTGGCTGTCTTGTCCAATGTTTGTCCGTTTTTTCCACTCACTGTAGTTAGAAGTACTCACCACAGTGAGAGTATCTTGAGATCCCTGGTGCCAATGTCATTTTTAAATGGTTGTTGCATGTACACTCAAGAAAGCATTGGCTCTCCAGAGCTGTCCTGCATAGTTCATTGCATTTGCCCCATAGCAGATGAGGGGAAATTGGTTCCCCACTCTTGGCAGGGACCGGGGATCCAGGTGGATGGGTAGTATCCTCTTCTCACAAGACTGCCATAGGAGACCACAACACTAGACTTTCCATTGTAGTGTGTGGTTACCTGCTGGGTCAGTGTAATCTTAGCCCAGCGGTATAGGAAAATGATCAATTTCCTTCTCTGCTCCACCAGAAAGTGCCACCATCTTCTTTCTGCTACCCCATATTCACTCTGTCTCTGCTGCTGCACCCACCTCCCACCAAGGTTTTTCCCTCACTCACTATCACCTACCCAATTCCCCCATACTACTAACCCTGCACAGCCCCTATGGTACCTGTTCACTCCCTTGGGACAGCTCACCAACTTTCCCCAGCTTACGGTGATACTAACATCAGTGCCACCCACTTTCATCTCATTCATTCCTTGCCTTTCTTATATTCTATGAGCAAACAGCCCACAATATAGTAGAAGGAGTTAAGATAGGTGACATTTGGCCCCTCACTTCCTATGAAGAGACAATCGTGACTCTAATTGCCCTGGTGTCTCCTTTGACTTGATTGAGGACTACTCTCTTAAGACTCTGAAACATGGCTACTTACTTAAAATGCATGTGATATGTTTCTATGGATGCTGCTGGTACATGGTGCACATATGGGATTGACAATAGCATGGTGCTATACACCAACATGCCCAAATCCCTTGACTGATCACTGATAGCAGCCATGGCTTCCTGGCGTTGCGTCTGTGTGAAAAGGCAAGTGAAGACTGTGTACTTGTTAGCTCTAACTTAGGGGGCATACCATTGAAAGGGAAAGCAAGAGTGGAATGCTGCAAGCATCATTTATTCATTCACAGGATGTGGGCATCACTGGCTCAGCCAGTATTTATTCCCCAGAGTGCAGTTAAGAGTTAACTGTATTGCTGTCATTCTGGAGCCGTATGTAAGCCAGAACTGCAGTTTCCTTCTATAGAGGGCATTAGTGAACCAGATGGGATTTTCCCAACCATTGAGAATGGCTGCAAGGTTATCACAAGATTCCTAATTCCAGATATTTATTCAATTCAAATTCCACCATCTATCATGGCAGGATTTGAACTGAGGTCCCAGAGCATGGGGTTATTGGATTAATAGGCCCAGTAATAATACCACGAGGCCAACACTAGATGCTAAGTGAGTGAATGCTAAGAAAATGAGCAAGCAGCCCTGAGATGCTCTCCAGTGCAACTGAGAGCTGGCCACCTGGCCTTATGTGGAGAGAATCCTTGCAGCAGCATTCGAATGAGAGGTACCACTGTGCTCCAAACTGAAATACTGAAATGGAGCAGTGTATTGTAAGAGTGTCAGAAATATGCCATGATGGTGTGGAGAGGCTGGCATTTACCAGATGACAGTGCTTTGGATGTGGAGTGTGTGCAGCTCCAGAGGTGTCAGTGGCAGATGAAGGTCCAGAGGAGCAAGTAAAGACTTGCAGTTCCTGTGCCCTTGCCCTGACTTCCATTTCAGGAATTCTCAGCATCCAGTTTCTTTCTGGCAGGTGGCAGAATAAGGGAGTGAAAATGAATGAGGCAAATCTCGTAATAATGAGGGTGATAATGAGCGGTGATCCCCATTAATTGGTCTCTTGCTACTCACTAGTTGGAATCTCAACATCTGAATCTTTGTTGGAAAATGAGACTTATTACTACTGATATTGAGAAAGGCCTAGGCCCGAAACGTCAACTTTTCTGCTCCTGAGATGCTGCTTGGCCTGCTGTGTTCATCCAGCTTCACACTTTGTTATCTTGAGAAAGGCCTTGTTTGGCTTCTCGTGCAATTCTTCCAAGTTTCCCATCACAGCCCACACCTTTCAGGGTCTGGGAAGACTCTGCTGATGATATAGTTCCTTCACCGTCACTGGGTCAACATTCTGCCACTGCCTTCCGTACAGAACAATGGATTCACCTACTAAAAACAGCCAAAAGAACTGTGGATGCTGTAAATCAGGAACAAAAGCAAAGTTGTTGGGAAAGCTCAGCATCTATGAAGGAAAACAACAGAGTTAAAGATTTGGGTCTGGTGACCATTGCTCAGAAGTCTCAAAGGATCACTGGACCTGAAACATTAACTTGGATTCACCTACTAAATGGATTGTAATGATTCAAGAAACCAGCCCACTACCAGCCACTTCAAGGGCAATTAAGAATGGACAATACAGCCTGATCTTGCCAGCTATACTCATCTGCCGAGAATTAATTAAAAATGAAATGTTCCTGTACCTTGCATTGCCGTATTTAAAAGCACAGCTCAACAATTGAATAAACCTGTTACAGAGACTGCAGATGCTGGAGAATCGGTGATAACAAGGTGTAGAGCTGGGTGAACACAGCAGGCCAAGCTGCATCAAAGGAGCAGGAAAGCTGATGTTTTGGGTCGAGACCCTTCCGCAGAAATGGGGAAGGGGAAGGGAATTCAGAAATAAATAGGGAGAGAGGGGAAGGCAGATAGAAGACGGATAAAGGAGAAGATAGGTGGAGAGGAGACAGACAGGTCAAAGAGGTGGGGTTGAAGCCAGTGAAGGTGAATGTAGTTGGGCAGTCAGGGAAGGGATTGGTCAGTCCAGGAAGGATGAACAGTCAAGGAGACGGGATGAGATTAATTGGTAGGACATGGGGGTGGGGCTTGAGGTGGGAGGAATGGTTAGGGAGGCAGGAAAGAGCTGGCCTGGTTTTGGGATGTGGTCGGGGGAGGGGAGGTTTTGAAGCTTGTGAAGTCCACATTGATACCCTTGGGCTGCACGGCTCCCAAGCGAAATTTGAGATGCTGCTCTTGCAGCTTTCGGGTGGCATCATTGTGGCAATGCAGGAGGCCCAGAATGGACATGTCATCCAAGGAGTGGGAAGGGGAGTTGAAATGGTTCATGACTGCGACATGGAGTTGCTTGTTGTGAACCGAGCATAGATGTTCCGCAAAGCAGTTCCCAAGCACCTGCTTGGTTTCCCCAATGTAGAAGAGGTCACGACGGGAACAATGTATGCAGTATACCACATTAGCAGACAGGCGGGTGAGCATCTGTTTGAAGTGAAAGGTCTTTTTAGGGCCTGGGATGGGGGTGAGAGGGGAGGTGTAGGGGCAGGTGTAGCACTTCCTGCGGTTACAGGGAAAAGTGTTGGGGGTGTTGGGGCTGGAGGGGAGTATGGAGCGGACAAGGGAGTCATGGAGGGAGTGGTCCCTCCGGAAAACAGATAAGGGTGGGGAGGGAAAAATGTCTCATGTACCACCCCAACAACCTTCGAATCCAATGCATCATCCTTCGACACTGCCGTCATCTGCAATCTGACCCCACCACAAGACAATTTTCCCTCCCCACCTTTATCTGCTTTCTGGAGGGACCACTCTCTCCGGGACTCCCTTGTCCACTCCACACTCCCCTGCAGCCCCACCACACCCGGCACATTCCCCTGCAACCACAGGAAGTGCTACACCTGCCCCTACCCCTCCACTCTCAGCCCCAACCCAGGCCCTAAGTAGACCTTCCACATCAAACAGATGTTCACCTGCACATTTGCTAATGTGGCATACTATATCCGCTGTTCCTGTTGTGGCCTCTTCTACATTGGAGAAACCAAGTGACGGCTTGGGGACTGCTTTGCAGAACACCTATGCTCAGTTTGCAAAAAACAACTGCATTTCCCAGTCACGAACCATTTCAACTCCCCCTCCCACTCCTTGGATGACATGTCCATTCTGGGCCTCCTGCAGTGCCACAACAATGCCACCCGAAAGCTGCAGGAACAGCATCTCATTTTTCGCTTGACTGCCCTACAGCCCAAGGGCATCAATGTGGACTTCACAAGCTTCAAAATCTCCCCTCCCCCGACCGCATCCCAAAACAAGCCCAGCTTCAAAATCTCCCCTTCCCCCACCGCATCCCTAAACCAGCCCAGTTCATCCCCTCCCCCCACTGCACCACACAACCAGCCCAGCTCTTCCCCTCCACCCACTGCATCCCAAAACCAGTCCAACCTGTCGCTGCCTCCCTAACCTGTTCTTCCTCTCACCCATCCCTTCCTCCCACCCCAAGCCGCACCTCCATCTCCTACCTACTAACCTCATCCCAACTCCTTGACCTGTCTGTCTTCCCTGGACTGACCTATCCCCTCCCTACCTCCCCACCTATAATCTCCTCTCCACCTATCTTCTTTTCTCTCCATCTTCGGTCCGCCTCCCCCTCTCTTCCTATTTATTCCAGAATCCTCACCCCATCCCCCTCTCTGATGAAGGGTCTAGGCCCGAAACGTCAGCTTTTGTGCTCCTGAGATGCTGCTGGGCCTGCTGTGTTCATCCAGCCTCACATTTTATTATCTTAGATTCTCCAGCATCTGCAGTTGCCATTATCACCAGCTCATTCCTGCCTCCCTAACCTGTCCTTCCACGTCAATCTCCACCCCCATCTCCTACCCAGTAACCTCATCGCACCTCCTTGACCTGTCTGTCCTCTCTGGACCAACATATCCCCTCCCTAACTCCCCACCTACATTCACCTTTACTGGCTCCAACCCCACCTCTTTGACCTGTCTGTCTCCTCTACACCTATCCTCTCCTTTATCCATCTTCTATCCGCCACCCCCTCTCTCCCTGTTTATTTCAGAATCCCCTTCCCCTCCCCCATTTCTGAAGAAGGGTCTCGACCTGAAACACCAGCTTTCCTGCTCCTCTGATGCTGCTTTGCCAGCTGTGTTCATGCAGCTCTACACCTAGTTAGCTAAGTGAATAAACCTGACTTGTTTTCAGCACTAAACTCTGGTCTCTGCGTCTGAGAAATGATTGAGTCCTTGGCTTGCTTCAGCTTGTTACCCTGAGACACATGCTACAGCGAGGTCTGATGATCCAAGGAATACAAGTGTTTCCCAATACCTGAATGTATTTAGGCCATGAATATGTGAACGTTATTCACAAATACATGCATTTAAATGAAGAATTAAACTTTTCCTCAACATGCAGGAAGCAATTGTAACCTTGCAGTCAATGCTTTTAAAGGCCTAACTTCATGGTGGTATAGTTAATTCCTTTAATGTTCTTCTCCACACCTAAACTCTATGAAACATTTTCTGGGAATCCTTTAATTCCTGACACTAGTTTTCTTTCCACTATCCATATTGAGGAATCCTATAATTGAACTAAATCTTCACCTTACTGCAACTTGGGAAATAATTCTCAGTCGCTCATCTAAAAATAGCAGTATAACTGCAGCCATAACTTTGTCCTAGAAGCTATTAATAGATGATAAATCAAGATTTATATTATTAAAATTCCCATGATATATGAAGGGATTTCCCAGCTCTTAACTGTTTACTGGAACATTTTTTCCCAGAACTTCAATATTACAGCAGATCATTCAACAGTTACAATACAGATCCTCATTCAAATATTTTTACATACCCTTTCAGGGAGACTCAGTACATCTTTAACTGTTACACTTAATGCCCTTTGTTCTGAAGCACTTTAGTAGCTATCTGGGGAGAACCCAAAACCTTACAGAACAGGCCAAACTCAAAATGTGCCAATCTGCAGTCCTCACTATCCTCCATGAGGCACTGGCTCAAGTGTCCTAAACAGCCAACATGTACATCTTCCAGAGCACTTCGAACAGTGTTGCCTTCATGATATCCTCAGATCCATTAGCAGGACTGTATCAGAAACACTGAAATCCTGGAGACAGCCAGCATCACCAGAATTGAGGCTATCCTTCTGCAAAACCAACTTTGCATTGGTCATGTTGCCTGGATGGACAACAATTGATGGCATAAAATTAGGTTGTACAGAAAGCTATCCATTGTAGCAGGAACAGAAGGGCCCACTTACAACCATTTCTAGTACTGCGTGGGGAAGTCACAATCTATTTATCACACTGACTATTGCTAGTGGGTGGAGTGGGTCATAGATTGTGATGCCTAGACTTGCTTCATCAGGAATGCTACAGCCACCTTTGGAACTGAGCGTAGAATTACCAGGAAAGAGATAAAGAATAGATCCAATTGTCCCCAACAGTGACTACACATTCATTTGCATCTGTGTGGGAGAATTTGCTGGTCACAGATGAGACTGACGCCACCAGCGAATCTGTATCCAATGGATAGTCTTTCCTCACGAAAAATTGCCAAGCGACAGTGGACCTTTGTAAATCGGTCTCGGACTGCAAGTGCTTTGAACCTGAGTGGAAAACAATTCCAACGCAGAATACTTTCTAAAAATATTTCAAACGGATCTCAGAGCAAAGTTTTGGGAAGTAAAAACCGAAAGAAATACAGATGCTGTAAATCAGAAACAAGAACAGAGGTTGCTGGAAAATCTCAGCAGATCTCGCAGCATCTGTGCAGATAAAATCAGGGTTAACGTTTCGGGTCCGATGACCCTTGCCCAAACTCGGACCCGAAATATTAACGCCGATTTTCTCTTCACAGGTGCTGCCAGACCAGCTGAGCTTTTCCAGCAACTTCTGTTTTTGTTTCAAATATTTGATAAGCCTCTCTCTGGTGTAGGAAATATTCAGAGCAGTAGAATAAACCAGGTTGAATTTTGCTGAAATGAAAACCGAAGTATGTTTAGTTTGAAGACTACTAGGTATGTTTTGTTTATCAATTCCAACGCCACCGTTTTCATACTTATTGTGCTGGGAATAAAGTCTTTCAGTTATGTGGTTGGAGAAGTTGGGTTGATCTCCTTGGACAAAAGGTTGAGAGCACATTTGATAGAAATGCTGAAGATCATAAGTGATTAGAAATTACTGGCCAGAAAGGATAAAGAAAGAGGATACTGATTTAAGACAAATGACAATAAGGTCCAAAGTGACGTGAGGGCAATAATTTTTAATTCGCCAATTGGTGAGGACCTGGAATGCACGTCGAGAAATGTGATGAGGACAGATTTCGTTGGGGAATTAGATAAGCAGCTGAGGAGACGGAAGCAATGCAGGGGCAGTGGGGAGGAGCGGGGGCAGGAAGAAAGTGGAGCTGTTGTAGTAGGTTTGACAGAGGTCTAGCACGGAACCCACGGGCCGAATGGCTCTCTGCTGTGCTGTAACCAATCTTCAATTATATAGTATTTAAATACTGATTCTGCGCTGGTGATATTTTTTAAGGAGCACCGATGGGAAATATCTAGGGAGTTCTCTTAACTAGTGTGTTTAGAAAACGTTATCAATTGAGTGAGATCCTCATGAGATGAAGAAGCAACTGGAATCCATCCGAGGACCATGTTGTTTGGCAATTTTTTTATTCCCTTGTCTAGTTTACGTGTAGTCAGGCAATTTCGTCACTAGTATTTCTTTCCAAGGAAATCTTTTAACAGATAAGAACTTGTGAACAAAAAAAATTATGTAACAAGGATGGGTGCTCCTACCCCGTCCGCTCCCAACTGTTCCGGCAGAGAGAGTGGGGAAAAAAGCCCCAAAATGACCCAGATCGATGGGCGGGGCGGGGCCCGGCCGCAACCTATCGCATGTCGAAAATCCATTTACGACCTGTCATCTGGCCCAAGAAGGACGAGAGAGAGAGAGAAACCCCGCCTTCAGCCGAAGCTTGAACCTCCCGCCCCAGTACGAGAGTCTAACAGCGAAACTTTTTCTCCTGCCTGTCCTCTTTATAATTGGTCTTTGCCTCGAAGTGGCTGTACAATCCTCAGCAGTGTTCTGAGACTGTACGGTCGCCTCTCGTTTCCGGGTTGCTTCATGATCTCAACTGTTTGACCCAACTAGGCATTTAAAAAAAAAGAAACCCACATGAAGAGATAAGCGAGAGAGACTGACAAAGCAAAGAAAAAAAAGCTTCGTGAGCAAGGCAGAGAAAGTGGAAACAAAAAAAATCAAATTATGCTTCTTTCTATCCGTATTACACTGTAAAATTGAGCCTCCGGTTGTCAACAGCGCTTCTCGGTCTGTTTTTCTTTTGCTTCTGTGAACTTAATCGTCCAAACCATGACAGCAGAGAAGGAGAAGAAAAGGTAAGAAATGACATTGCATTTGTTCTGATGAAGTTAGCAATAATTTATTTCTGATAAGGTGCGGGCTGATTTTGTCCATATCATTAAAAAGTTCTTGAGGGACTGGACTCCACACCTCCGACATTCGGCGTAAGCTGACAGGAGACGGGAATAGACGAAATGATCAATAATTAACCGTTCTCCTTGTTTTTGATTGGGGCGCTCGGGCTGCGTTCTGAAGTGTTGACAGCTTGCCTGTCTCTCGGAGGCTATCAGCTGCTACCTGCCTGTAGACAGACCTGGCTCTGAGGGCCAGCAATGTTGGCAATACGTCCCTCAAAGCCTTCCCCAAGGGCAAAACCCAGAAGGGAAAAGTTGGCTCAAACTGAGCGAGTGGGCCTGCGCTGTTTAAATAGTGACCTATTGATCGATCAATGTTCTCCTTCACCTGTTTACATTGCCACTGCTGCGCAGTGTATCATCAACAGGCAGGCGAGGCCTGGCCGACAGACTAGAGGGGGCAACTCTGTGGTCGGGCATGTCATCTCCCCGATGGAGAACTCGTACCGAACAGCAACTTTATCGAGGTTATGAAGCTTTTGCTCCCGACTACTATGGTACATTTGCGGCTGCACTAAAAAAAAACCGACATTTCCCCTCCTTCCTCTCTTTCGAGAGAACCTTTGCATTTCGACAGAACACGGAATTTTACAGCAGGACTTTTATAATATAACGGTGTGTTGTTATTTGCAAGGAGAATAATACCCTCAGAAACTAGTCAGCCTGCAAATGGCTATTGCATTCATCTCCAAATGACTAGAGGTCGGCTGGAATTGAGTGTGACAACGCGCCCTGAACGACAGAAGCATCAGACAAGCCTCTGTACAGCCCACATCTGCTGAAGGTTCAACATTGGATAAAAGCAAAAACACAGACATGCAAAACAAAGGATGCATAGATTGCATCCAACACCCCCTCTCCCCAACCCCCGCTCGTGTCCTGGGCATTTGGAGAGAGCTGCTGGTTGCACCTAAGGAGTGACGTTGGGACAATTTGTTGGAGTTGGTGGCTCTGGGTAGTTTTGCTGAGTGAAATGGCGTCCCTGAGGTAGAAAGGACTCACATTGTCAAGGTGCGGCTAGCTACTGTTAATACTTGAGCGATTTCAACAGCAGCTTTACCGTCAGTGTGTGGGTGAAAGGCAGGGTCTGTCCTGAGGCTGGGTTAGAATCAGAAACAGATTAAATGCCAGTTGAAGTTAGACGTAAGCAGAATGTCGAATATGGTACTCTTAATTAAGGAGTTTGCCTGTCCAGAATTACTACTTCGTCGTGAGGGCGGAATCAGGAATGAGATTCACTGTTTGTGATGGCAGTTGACCTTAACCCAGTCCATGCAAGCCCAGTTGGTAGTTAGGAAGGCAAATGCAATGTTACCATTGAAGTGGGTTAGAATACAAGAGTAAAGATGTACTATTGAAGCTGTGCAAGGCTCTGGTCAGACTGCGTTTGGAATATTGTGAGCAGTTTTACTCCCCATACCTAATGAAGGATGTGCTGGTGGTTGAGGGGGTCGAGATGAGATTTACAAGAATCATTCCTGGGGATGAAGGTCTTGTCTTATGAGGAGCAGTTGATGTTTCTGGGTCTTTACATCATGGAGTTTAAAAGGATGGGGGTGGGGTGGGTGGGAACTTGGAGGGGGGATCGCTTATTGAAATTTACAGAATATTGAGAGGCCTGCATAGAATGAACGTGGAGAAGATATTTTCAGGAGTAGAAGAGAGTAGAAACCGAGAGCACAACCGCAGGGGATAGGCCTAAAGAGAAAACCTTTTAGAACTGAGATGAGTAGGAATTTCTTCAGACGAGAGGGTGGTGAATTTGTGGAACTCATTGTCACCAAAGGTTGTGGTGCTGAGTCATTGAGTGTATTTATGACAGCCATAGATAGTAAAGGGATCAAGGAAGGAAGACAGGAGAATGGGAACCAGAAACATATCTGCCGTGATCGAATGGTGAACCAGACTCACTTGGCAGACTGGCCTAATTCTGCTCCTATATCGAATGATCCTCGTCTTATAATGTGTTGACTATACCCCATTTACTAAGCATATCACAACGTTTTGAGGATACAATTTAAAACGGAAATTGGAACAATCATAATGAGAAATTACCTGACAAACGTATGCATTTGAAGAAGCTTCGCTATCCGTAATCTGGGTTGGAAAGCCTCTAAATATTGGGGAGCTGTGTTGCTGGGGTTTGGGTCGTGCCAATCTATTCCAAATAGATAAACCATGAGGAGCGCAATATGTCAACACATTTCTGATAACGCTGGTGTGCTGTTGATGTTTACTGAGTTATAGTCATATGTACAAGGCAACTTTTGTTTAGCCAATAGGCTTTTATTTATTTGACAGTTGCTGTTAGATTTTGCGTTATGAATTGAAAGGCTGTAAAGACTGACTTGTGTCCTCTGCGCATTCCTGACGAAATTCATATGTTCTCAGAGACTGGACAGTCCCGCTTCCAACATTATTTGTAAACGCTTCAATAAAACTGATTTCGAGTCGTGGCGGATTTTTTTTTAACAGGTCAGGACTAGTTTTGGCGTTCACAGAAGAGGGAGAGAGAGAGCAAACGAAACTTTCTCACACTGAGCAGGGACTGTGACTTTTTAGTTTGTTATCCTTTTCTGTTCGATGAGGGCTAATGCTTTCAGTGGCTTGGACAGCAGGTGGTTTATGTTTTGTTCTGTTTTATGCCGGGAAGACCGAACTCCGCAGTTACCTTTAAAGACGGCTGGTTCAGTGCAAGTTACAACACGTTATAACGCCGACATGAGTGATAGGACGATTGTAAGTGAATGTGTTGGGGCCGCTTAGCTCCGATGGTTCCGAGTGTGACAAAGAGTGATGACCGCGGCGTGGGTTCGCTCCCTGAATCGGCGCTTGTGTAGGGAGCCTCTCAAACCCTTATCCAACTCATTCAGTCTCTCTAATTGATAACGAAGACTGGCTAATGTGTCTCAGAGCAAACGGGCCTCAATGCCGGCGTTCAATACGAAGCATCCCCTTGAGAGATTTAAACCTAATTTGTGTTTACTTTCTGTTCAAAATAACTACAGAAATACCACGTCCTGCTTTTTTACATGTAGGAATCCAGAACAAAGTTAGCTAGCAGCAGGAACGCTTTTGGGGCGCTTTCTGACCATGATTCTGACTTTAAAAATCGATTTGAGTAATGAATATATGCAATCTGCAGGTTGTTTCCTTTGTAACACTTTCTACAGAACGCCCTTTGCTGACTCCTGCACACTTGACAACAGCCAAAAAATGGGTTTAAAGTCCAGCTTCATTATGTTTCCAGTCTTGAAAGTAAAGACACTACAGGTCCATTCTGACGTCCCCAAACTCCCCCACACCCCCCAACTCCCACTGACCCGGTGGGGTTCAGTGGACTGTGGGGTGACTAGAATGGTGTTTATTTTGCCTATCCCATGTAAAGGTGCCAAGTTGGAGCGCGTACACCTTACTGAAGTTTTATTATTTTACCACATACCTAACCTGCCACCATAGATGCACCAGAGATAATGGGAACTGCAGATGCTGGAGATTCCGAGATAATAAAATGTAAGGCTGGATGAACACAGCAGGCCAAGCAGTATCTCAGGAGCACAATCAGAGATGAAGGGTCTAGGCCCGAAACGTCAGCTTTTGTGCTCCTGAGATGCTGCTTGGCCTGCTGTGTTCATCCAGCCTTACATTTTATTACCATAGATGCACGTGTATGTTTGTCAATTTTTTTTAAAAAAAATTGAATTATTATCGTCACATGTACATAGGTACAATGAAAAGTTTCGTTTTGCGTGCAGTGCAGGCAGATCAAAGCATACAAGATGTATAAGGGTAATAAAACAGAACGATGAATAAAATGTTACGGCTGCAGAGAAGGTGCATGCAAATATTAGCAAGTTTGCAATTGGGCAGAGAAGGTGCATGCAAATATTAGCAAGTTTGCAATTGGTAATTTGTGCATGAAGACAGGGACAGTCCAGCGTCTAGTCGTCCCTGGAGTGAGATCCACCGTCACTCCTGACCCGTTTAGTTCCAGCTTGAAGCTCGCTATTCCTATGAGCCTGATCAATTCTTTCTCAATATCCTTGTTCAAATAACGGTTGAAAGCGGAGCTTTGAACCCTATGTTTTTAAACATTGAAACATGTTTGCTCGAGACTGAGATTTCTAGCAACTATTCACAGTTTGGCAAATCTGTGGTAGAAGACGCAGTCTCACACACAACTCCCGAAAAGCCGCGGGCCCATCTAAATCACACAGAATAAAATGCCTGTAATCTGTCACTTAAACGTGCGTTCAGAAATTAAACTCTACTATTTTGGAAATCTGAAATGAGAACAAGCAACATCGGGTAGGAAAGATAGCCTGGAGATATTTATATCTCGTCATTCTTGTACATATACTTACAAAGGTTGCACAAACTAAATATATATCTGTATATTCACATATAAATTTTACCCATTTTCTGCTTGAGAATACATCGTTGTGATCAAACTGACCGAAGTGTCGGATTAATATCCGACTTGTTAAAGCTATATTCTGGAGGTTAAATTAAAAACAGATTGTAGTTATTTTGAAAAGGAAATTATTTTCTGGGATGTTGGTAGCCCTGCCCGGGCTGTTTTTGCTGTGTATCCAGAGTTTACCGATAGAGCGGAGTTGTCTCTCATAGCGACTCCAGAGAGGGCGTGAATCGTGGACCGGTGTCAGACTTGAGATGCGTAGCCACTTCCCCTGTTTCAAGGACTTCTACATTTCCTCATTTTAAAAGTTGAAAGCCATACGTACGAGACAGCACCTGTCCACGTCGCATTAATACGGAGAGGTGACATGGGCTTCATAAGGAATGTGTTGAAGTTACACATTGTGTCGTGTCATTTTGGTCAATTGACAGCGTAAGTGCACTGGACTGAAATCTCAGCTGGGAACTGTGTTCATAACAAGCGAGTGACACAAGGATCGCGATTGTGGTGCGGCTCGAGCTGGCCTTCAAGCAAAATTCCATGTTAGGCCTCGTAAATTCACTCTCAACTATCCAAATTTCCCATGCAGATGTTATGTTTGAGAGATAGGCAGTGATCTGCAAGTGGGAGTGAAAGAACGAGGGTCGGCAAAAGTGAATGGCTGCAGTGGTAGCTATTTGGTTGTGAAGCGGATAACAAGTGATCTGCATAAAAACACTCCCATGTTTTCTTATGTTCAGTAGGTGCTAGAATCCCATGATGAGATCACTAAGCTGTTATTTTGAAATATGGACATGTAACAAACAGGTAGATATTTCACAGAAGTGAGCAGCGCACTGCCACCATGTCTCAATGTGCTGGTCCCACAGCAGAATGACTGAGGTTAATAGCCTCAACAATATTTCTTATGTTTAGTATTTCTAAACTTGTTTATATAGAAAAAAATGAGAAATAAACATTTCAAATGAAAGCTAAAGCATAAATGTAGACATTATTATATTTAACATCCTGTAAAATCCTGTGAATGTTGGACATCTGAAATACAAACAGAAATTGCAGTGGAAACACAACATGACTAGTAGCATCTGTCAAGAGAGAAACAGAGTTAATGTTTCAAGTCCAATATCAGTTTTCTTCAGAGCTATTATTGTGTTACTCAACTACGATGACTGCTTTCCAGCTTTAAGATGTGATTGATGCTGTTAGATTCAGCCCAACCAACTTTTCTCTCGAATCAAATAGTGAGGTTGTGATGTTCAGCAGCAATTACACACTTCAACACTCATATGAAATGGTTTTCTTCACTCATTTAAAATGATTGCTTGTAGTTTATGTTGATGAATTAAGTTCCAACTTGATGTGCTTTCAGACCATTCACTTACTTAAATGACCCAGAACATTTTACATGAGAAAAGGCACCGAACAAAGGTTAGGAAGAATTAGGGGAAGAGACCAAAGTTGAAGAGGTAAATCTTAGCCAGACACTTTGAAAAGCAGAAAGAAATAATTAGTTTATGGAGATTATGTAGGAGAGTGACATCATGGAATTTTAGTGAAGTACTAATTCGAAGGGATATAAAGGAGGTCAGAGTTTGAAGAGCAGTCAGCATGTAGAGATAATCACAGAGTGGGGAAAGCATGTGATCAGAGGGTTTTGCAGACCAGGATCGAGTTAGAGGCTGAACAAGTGAGGAGCAGGTTATAAGCATCAGAATTGTGGTAATGTTTTGTATGGTGGAGTTTCCCGTCACACCTGTGTAGGGCATTGATTACTTCTAGTGGTTTTTCTCGTAAACTGGTAAGCTCAGGTTTGTGCACATTTGCATTATTGCTGGAAATACTGATAGGAAGACATTTCAAAAGAAGTGATCCAGGTGACTGAATTGGCCCATGCTAGATCAGACCCAATAACATGGGAGTTATTTGATCCCAGCATTGCTGCTCAGATCTCAGAATGGGATTTTGCAGTAGCAATGGAAGTAATAGTGCTGAAGCGAGGAAATCTGTGTAAACACATTTGTAACATAGATATAACATGCTCAGAGCAATCCTTCCTCTTTAATCTGGCATTTACATATATATTTACACAGATTAAGAAAATGCAAAGCAAAATTAATTTCCATAAAATTAGCTTGCATTAAATTTTACCTTGTGCAATACATGATGCTGCCTTGCTCAGTTTGAAGTTGCCTAAAATGTGTTGCAAGTATTTGTCATTGCCAAGAGTAACAGTTGTATTCCCAGGACATTCCCTGTTTGGAGAGGGGCAAGAAGAGGAAGCGATCTGGGAGCATACTATATTGGGCTTCTGTTCTTATTATTATAAGCCAGCTGGAAATTCAATTTTGTTGGTGCTTTGAACCCATGAACGTGGGACAAATTATACGACAATGGGAGAATTGGCAGCTGTGAGCCTCTTGTGTTTTGTAGACCTCTTTGGTCAGGTCTGCTTAAACTCTTCTGAAAGGAAAAGTTTCATTGCCTGTTCTATCAAACAGCATGATGACCGAGTTGTGACGCATGAAATATACTGGGGCAAGTGAGAAATGTAATTGTGCAGATAAAAAAAAACACAAAAATGTCTGACATATGAAACAAATCTGGAGAAAGCAGGAAATGCACAGCAGATTGGTTAACATTTGATAGAAAAGAGATTGATACTTCAGCCATGGTTCCTGTTTCTTTCTGGAAAATTCTGTCTGATGGACCTGAAGTGACAACAGACTCATGTTTGACTGGAATGTCCAAGTAATGAAATTACTCAATGGCAATCTTTTAGGTTCATACATGAAGGATGACCAAAGTCACCAAGTGAAAAAATACCTCTGAGGAATCAAGAAGGTACATATTTTAAACTAAAAAGATAACACATGAAATGCTGGAATGCTTACAGCATGGCCTTTGCCTGCACTGTGGGAATGATAACAAATTTTCACTCACACTTTTCAAAATCTAATCAATCAATCAATAATAGGAACACTCATCATTCCCTTTTCATGTGATTATAGTTTATGTGTTAGATTTTTTTAACCAATAAGTTTGTCACAACTAGTGGGTGAAACAAAAGGTTAAGAATTCAGTTGGAAAATTTTGTTTCCTTTAGACTCTAATCATTATTAGTGACATAATTAATAGCCTGATTGTGTTTTCTTTTCTAAACATGACTGTAACTGAATGGAAAACAAGCTATTCATAATTCAGATAGTTTGTATTTTAAAAGACTAGTTGATGAAATAGGTTATGGTAAATTATCATGAATGATTTAGATTATCCAAAAAAGGGATGACTGTGAGAGCAAAGGAGATTGCTCAGTTGCTCACCTGATAATAATAAGCTGGAGACATCAACATTGCAACAACAAAAAAAATTATTGCTATGATAGCACAGTAGAAATGAGAGCAGTAACACCTTACAATGGAAGGTCATAACAAGTCTTGGCATAAATTACAAGTGATTGGAGACTACAGGTGATTAAGTACAGGGTCGATAGGATTCTTTTTGATGTAAAAAGTAGGATTCTGAAAGTGGATAAACATTGTACAGTGGCCATATGTACTTAAAACTCTATTACAATTCACACAGTATTCAAAAAAAATTGAATTTTCATTTCTCTATGTATCTCTGCGAAGATAAAAAGGGCTATAGACTTTTTTTAAAATTGTAGGTGCAAGTTGTTGAATGTGCAAGTTTGTCACATCACAGCAAGGAAAGCAGGGCACCTGGGACCTGTGTGAACCAAGCAGGTTAAGAATTGTGAAGGTAATACTGAAGATTTGAAAAGAAAGTATCAACTACAATGGCTGATTTCAACATCAGATCAGATACAGAAATAAATAAAATACAAAATTGATTGGATCAAGAGAGGGAGAAAAAGACAAAAAAGGACTTAAAATGCAATTTACATGAAAATGGTTTAAAATATCCAACAATTGAGACCTGAAGAAATATTTGTAATATTTAATTTTCAGTGTCAGAAAGAATTAATACATTCCATGTCATTTCTTCGACAGCATCTCTCAAACCTGCAATCTCTACCATCTAGAAGATTTGAGGGCAGAAGAAATATGGGAACACCATCACCTCCATGTTCCTCTCCAAGTCACACACCATCTTGACTTGGAAGTATATCACTGTATCTTCATCATCATTGAGTTAGTATCCTAAAGCACCCCGCCTAATAGAACTGTGGGCGCACCCTCACCTCATAAATTGCAGTGGTGCAAGAAGGCAGCTCAGTGCCCCCTTACAAGAGCAATTAGATTTGGGACAATAAATGCTGACTTTGCTAGTGAAAACCAAATCCTGTGAATTAGTAAAAACAATGACATGGTACAGAGACTGAAATGAATAAGGTTTAACTGTAAGGGAGGGGGTCTATTTGCATCTATAGTTCATGCTGTTCAATGATTAGGCGGACAGTAAGATATTGTTTTAGTAAAAGTAATGATGGAATGATGTAACCTGAATGGCAACTGCTGGATTTTTGTCTTGAATTCTATGGTTGCCCTCACCTAAAGTTACATTTACGTTTGAGCATAAGTATTGGTGAAAGCTTCTTGGCTCACCATTATTCTGAAGGCAAATTTGGGCCAGAATTTTGTTGAAATGAAGGTAACATGAAAAGAAAACTCATTTGTGAGTTGAAATCTAATTACTCGATTACAGCAACTTTTGTATGACACAAAAGCTGTGTATTCACCCTTGGAAAAAACTAATCAGATATTTTGTTAGACTAGAAGTAAAGCTGTTTTAGTTGAATTTTCATAATAAAATATATACCTTGATTGTGACCTTCCCTCTGGTAATTTTCTATATATAATATATGTATAAAACACGCAATATGTTGTCATCATTTTTCTTTGATTTGCAGAATGTTTAGGGTGTTCCCATCAAAGGATCGAGACAACAATATTCGGGAACCTACTACTGTTTAATTATTGAAGCCTCTGGATAGAAAAGATTGGTATCTGATTCCTGCAGCTTTTTGAATAGGATTTCATTGTGTACAGTAAGATAGAAGTAGAAAATTGGGCAGGTCTTGTTCCTTTTCCAAAGTGACGTTATTTTTTCCCCTGTTGATTAGTGTCAATTTCAGCCTCAGTGTGTTACAAACATTAGGTTTGGTTAGATTTGGAATGTTGTTATTTCCAGAAGTAAAACAACATTTTTAACTGTTGACTCAACAGAGGTACTTTCCCTACTTAAAAGGAACTATTTTACATTTCAAATCCAATGTATATCTTTTAACTTGATTGTCATTATTGAAATACATTATTGGGTATATCATCCAATCTTTTTGTCTCCTGGATTTGATCTAAGCCAAATATTAGGTGAATGATGATAAATAAATAAGCATGATAGGATTTGACCTGAATGTGGCTTTTCTCACTTATTATTCGAAGAGCAATCACTTTCCTAAACAACAATACTGAAACAGAAATTCAGTTCTAATTAATTTGTATGACTTCATGATAAATAATAATTTCCTCCAGAAATACATGACACGTTTCCTAGTTTGTGTTACTGACATGTACAGTGCAATGTCATCAACAACAAATATTGCAATGAATGGTTCTGAACATATTTGGATAGAGCATGTCTGTCACTTCCCCAACATCCCACCCACAATTTTGTTTTACTCTCTCACATTGCTCCGTGGTACAAAGTCAGAATTGTATACTTTTATTGTCACTGGAATACATTATCTTGTTTGAACCTTCCATTCCCTCTGTGCTGTCAGACTATATCACAAGCATAGAGTCTGAGACCTTTTTGCTTCCTCCAGCCAAATATTAGGAAGTCTAAAGCCATCACCTTTGGCTTGGAACACAACCTTTGCTTTTGCTCATTCCCCTCCCCAGCCAATATTTCAGACTCAACTAGTCTGACTGCTGTCTCATACAAGATGATCAGAGGATTTGATAGGGTGGACAGTGAGACCCCTTTTCCTCGGATGGTGATGGCTAGCATGAGGGGACATAGCTTTAAATCGAGGCGTGATAGATCTAGGACAGATGTCAGAGGTAGGTTCTTTACTCAGAGAGTAGTAAGGGTGTGGAATGCCCTGCCTGCAACAGTAGTAGACTCGCCAACTTTAAGGGCATTTAAATGGTCATTGGATAAAAATATGCATGATAATGGAATAGTATAGGTTAGATGGGCTTCAGATTGGTTTCACAGGTCGGCACAACATTGAGAGCCGAAGGGCCTGTACTGCGCTGTAATGCTCTATGTTCTATGTTCTATCCTGTTCAAACCTGGGCTGGCCTTCTGATGCCTTGTCCTTTGATCACAAAGATCAGTTACTTATCATCCCTGTAATATTAGCCACCTTCACCTACTAAACCTGCCTTAGCTCATCTACCACTTGAACTCTCTGGCATGACTTTTTTGTCACACAATTGATTATTCCAACATTTTCCAGGCTGGACATCAATTCTTTATTGACTGTAAATTCCAATTTATTCACAGTCCTGTGGCCTGTATCTTGCCCTATAGGTCTATAACCTCCTCATTACCCTCACTATTTCAAAAATAATAGATGTTCTGTTTTTAAATGTCTCCCTGACCTTGTGTGTCATTCTAACACCATCATGTTCTCCAGCCTTAACTTCACTGCAAACTTTCTTGGAACCTGAATCCGGCTTCTTGGGTACTCTTCAGATTTTCAGTCCATTTCTGTTTCCTCATCTGTGTCTTTGGCCACCTATTCCCACATTTTTGAATTTACTTCCTAAATCTCTCTACCTTCCACTATTTTTAAAATTCTTAATAGGCAATCTCTTCAGACATGCTTTACACTACCCATCCATGTCTCAACTCTATTCTCCTCTTTCTTCAAACTTCTGCAGAATCAGCTTTCTTAACTCTTAAAGATGCTCCATTAAGCTGCAACAACACATTGCCATTGAGCTAGAAACAAATTTACATATTATTGTAAATTTGCGGTTAAATATTGAGTTTATCAATGGAGCAGTTTGCTATTTTCATCAAACCACACTGCAAAGAGGCCTTTTGACTGACATGTTCTTGCAAGTTCCTTGAAGAGCTAACCAATTAGCTCTATTCCCCTCCATTTGCACAAATCTATACAATGTTTATTTTCAATGTTTTTAATTTCCTTTTGCAACTTTTTGTTGATTTTCTTCCACTGTCCTTTCAATCAATGCATTCTATATTATAACAATCCAATCCATAAAAGTTTCCTTATTATTTTCACCAGCCAGCATAAATCTATGTTCCTGGTTATTACTCCTGCATCAGGTGTAAACAAATTTTCCTCGCTATTCTACCAAAACTCATTATCATTTCAAACACTCTCCTTATACCCCCCCCCGATGTAATAATCTCAGGTTTTCTACCGTCTCCTTATCATCAAATTCATTAATTGATGGTACCATTCCAGTATATCCCACTTACAACAACTCCAAGGCATCAACATCCTTCCACATATGTCGTGCTGAGTGTAGGACACTACTCCAGCTGACACCTTTCCACTGATGATGAAGGAATAATGTCCTGGTTTACGTGCTGATGTATTCATTTATAAAGCCCAAGCTCCTGGATATTTTATTGCTGTTTCCTGTTCCTTTTGATTTGGAACTAAACTGTTCTGAAATCAGACCTAAAAAGATTTGGAATGAAGAGTTATTAAGAAAGCTAATTTGTCTCAATTCAGGAGCAACAAGTCTACTATTCTTAGTTAAGAGGAGGGAAATGACTTTGGATGGAAATATAAATGTGTGCATCCTATCTATGTCAAAATGATGCATTAAATATTATTTCCTCTGTATAAGTTAAGGATAACACTCAGATTTCCAACAATAGGTCTTAATGGTAATATACATTTGAGACATTAAAATACCAGAGAAAGATTATTGCAGTCTTCTCAACATTTTTGTTTCCACAGAATCTTTTAAAAGATGCATCATTAAGATACTACTTTCAAATTGAATTTGGGCTCCTGCTCCTAACAAAGGAATCTTGATAACCGAGCATAATGTCCACATTTGAGGTGTGAATTGCTGTTCAGCATGTTTTTCCAGCAAGATACAATGTTTGACATCTTAGAATTCGCAAGTCTAAGAAAACACTCGAATGCTCATCAAATTGTTTGGGGACAATTAGAATGAGGTACATTTATGGGTACATGGGCTCAGTTCACTTTTAAATGCATGCAGCTCTTGAACCAACCTTAGGTACTCTGAAACAATATTCATTCTCAGTAAAAGAAAAGTCACATTCTGTGAACCTGATATATACAGTTGATGTGATAAGCTGCATGACGAACAATCTATCTGCAGATGACTTTGCTAAAGTAATGACACACTTCCTTTTACATTCTCTGTTAATATGCTATTTGGCATTTCTCAGTGTATTGGAAGGTGCATTTTCTACTTTCAAAAATGCTACATTTATTGATGGTCCTTCATTTCTTCAGCCCAGAGCTCAATTCCCTATCAAAACTACCATTCAAACAAGTTGATAATCTCTTTCTTCATCACTGCTAATTTTTTACTCTCTCTAGCCAATCTCTAGATGATCTATTTGATGTGTGCCTTTGCACAGCTCATACATGACACGGTACATGCTGCAGGAAATATGGATTTACCTGGTTGGAGAGAAAGGTGTGCAAAATGGACACAGGGCCTAAATCCCAACATCGACTGTTCCTTGATTTCTCTCCCACAAACTTCCAGAGACTGCAGAAGAACTTGAATTGTCTTGATTTATTCAAGTCTTTTACAATGGTGAAATTTCACACTTTCCAGTTACTCTACACACTTTACGTGGCGTCATGATGCTCTAAATATAATGAATTGAAAATATAATCTGTTGTGTAGTTAACATATTGGTTGTGGTATCGATTTCAAGGCAAGATTAGCAGTGCTCAACTTTAGCCTCACTTAATTATCTAGTTCCATTTAATGGCCACCCATTTCCATTCTCATGTTCAAGAAAGATGATGTTATATTAAGCAACTATAAAGGGAGATCTGAGCTGAAAAAAACCTGTAGAATGGCATAATTATGCATTTTCTTTTGTCATTTTTCATTTAATCCATGTGACAGTCTTATAAAGACAATTTCTACAGTCATTTCTAATTCAGGAAATCAAAGTGTAAAAGTACACAGATACTTTCATGTCTCCTGCCCAGGAAATACTACTTCATTATGGAATGTTCTATGATAATGTATTTTAAAAATACTTTTCTCACAAAATCAAGTCAAAATGAATAATGATAACATCAAATCATAATGAGTGATGATAACAGTTATGTGGCTTGTTTCCTGTTTTGTTGTTGAATCCCACAGAGGTTTCAGGGTAAATGTAGAGTGTGACATTAACCTATTTAGAAGGTCCCCTGTGTTGCAGGTTGGTCTTAATTAGGGTGGTACAATTGGTCAGTGTGCTCCTGAATAGGAAGAAACTAGATCAGCCCAGTTCCTGTTACTAATGATGACTGTGATGGAAATGGACAAGAGTTCAAGATCTTTCTTTTTATTTCTTAGTAAATGCATATACTAATTTTACCATTACATAAGTTGGCACATGTTGGAATACTGCGTCCAGTTCTGGGCGCCCTATTATAGGAAAGATGTGGATGCTTTGGAGAGGGTTCAGAGGAGGTTTACCAGGATGCTGCCTGGACTGGAGGGCTTATCTTATGAAGAGAGGTTGACTGAGCTCGGTCTCTTTTCATTGGAGAAAAGGAGGAGGAGAGGGGACCTAATTGAGGTATACAAGATAATGAGAGGCATAGATAGAGTCGATAGCCAGAGACTATTTCCCAGGGCAGAAATGGCTAGCACGAGGGGTCATAGTTTTAAGCTGGTTGGTGGAAAGTATAGAGGGGATGTCAGAGGCAGGTTCTTTACGCAGAGAGTTGTGAGAGCATGGAATGCGTTGCCAGCAGCAGTTGTGGAAGCAAGGTCATTGGGGTCATTTAAGAGACTGCTGGACATGCATATGGTCACAGAAATTTGAGGGTGCATCCATGAGGATCAATGGTCGGCACAACATTGTGGGCTGAAGGGCCTGTTCTGTGCTGTACTGTTCTATGTTCTATGTTCTATGTTGTGTTGCGTCACAAATGCTTTCAGATTGTTTATTTGTATTGGACTTGTTTTACTTCTTTTGTGGATCAACCACTTGTAGCCCATTTGTTCTCATGAGGGTGACTAGGTCAGTATGAATTCAAGTAATTCCTGACTGTCTGGAATTTGGTGTTGATTTACATTAAAGTAAAAAACCTGAGGGCAGAAAGGGAAGATGAACTACTAGATTTTTCCAGCCGTGATTTGATGATACTTGGATCGTCCTGAGATAAAGTCACACATGTGAGGGATGCAAACCATTTTCGAAATACTTTACATGATAGTTATTATATCTTTGCATATGGCTGCTGATCATATCATTATTTGTCATGTGTTAACAATGATAATGTCTCAACTCAGGCTACCATATTTAGTAGTAGAGAGACCTATTTTAGTCATAATATTTGTAACAGAGATACATATTTTTTCCCTCTGGGCATAAATCAGTGGAAAGTGCCTATTTTTTTTCCACACAAAATTAGGCAATTTTCGTTCTGGTAATGATTGTATAGCTCGTCAAAATTCATAACTGCTTCATTAGCAGTTTCCTCTATCACACCAACAATCCTACCTTTTAAAGAGAAATGGCATTGGTTATAGAGATAGTAGGAACTGCCGATGCTGGAGAATCTGAGATAACAAGATGTAGAGCTGGATGAACACAGCAAATCTGAAGATGGGCCCAGACTCGAAACATCAGCCTTCCTGCTCCTCTGATGCTGCTTGGCTTGCTCCGTTCGCCCAGCTCTACACCTTGTTATCTCTGACATTAGTTATAGATGTTTTTAAACAATCTGACCAGATGTGTCATGGCACACTTTGGGGGTGGGTGTCATTTGAACACTACCATTGCACAACAGTACGGCATTGGCTTTACATTTCCAAAAATTGTTTTTTCATTATAAATTTTGCAAAACAGGTGGGCAAAAATAATGTCTTTTTTTCTGCAGTTCCTTTGTTCCATATGGAACCAAATGGCTTTTATTTCCTTCCATTACTTTTGGTGAAAGGGCAGATAGAAAACAAATATAATGTTCATGGGAGCATCAGTCGTAAAGATAATAAAACTAATAGCTATGATCTTGGGTCTTCCTGTCCACCAAGTGTCAGAAGGGCCTGTATCACTGCCTGAATTATTCAGTATCTCCAAATTCATTTTCCTGATTTTCAATCTAGTTCCAACTTCATGAAACCCATTGTAGACACGGTCGGACATTCTAAGGTCCTGGGCACCATGTATATTTATGACCTTAATTTCCTAGGAGCACAAATCCACAAAGATCTCTTGGAGGTACAGATTAACCTGGTCACTGATACATCACTGATAATTAGACAATATCATGAATTATTGTCTTATGATATATATTCTCACACAGTATCCCTTGTACACAAATTTGTGCATGTCAAGCCAAAACACATTGTCAATTCATGTCTCTTAGCTGATCCCAGTGAAGAACACCATAGGGCCTCTTTATATGTGGTCATGTATAGGTACTGTGAAATTGTGTTCAACCAAGAATTAAGTGGGGATTTATTCTGGTTTTCTGGTGCCCGGGTGATGTCCCTATCTCTGGATTATAAGGTCTAAGTTCAACTCCAATTTGACTTGGAGATGTGTCACGTCCATGTCCAAACATGTCCAAGCAAGTTCTGATTACTGAAAGTTTAAAAATTAACCCTCCCGTGCACAAGTTGGCAATTTAAAAGGATTTTTGAATACTAGATCCGAGGAATATTTTAGCATTACATTAATTCCCTGACATATTGCTAGTTCTTGTACAAAATGTTGGAAAGATAGTGCTTTGGAACCATATCATGTTTTATGGTGGATGGAGGATGATTCTCAGAAGCATTTGGGCCTGTGAGTCTAATGTAAACCTTACTAAAATGATTTGTCATTCTTTATTGGCAGATAAAGTAGAACAATGTTAAAACATTACTAATGTAAACAGACATAAATTTATGTTCTTTTCCCAGCTATTCACAAATAGATGAGGAAATGTTTATATATCTGGCCACAATTTTGATAATTATTTTTATTTTTAATGATATGATATTTTCATACGTGCATTTATAGCATCAAAAAATAATAGGTGCAAAATGCATCAACATTTCCAATTTTCCTATTGGGCAGAAAGTAATGAGCCATCAGAATTAACTCTGCAAAGCTTGCTCTAAAGTTCCCAATGCAGCTTTGCAAGGTTGCACAATTATGGCTGCTAATTGACCAGACACCCAGCCAAAAAAATCCAGTGTAATTTCTGCTTTGAGGAACACAACTGGTTTTCCTAGGAGTTGAAGAAGTTGGTAAAGAAGGAATGGCTATGGCTGTTTATCATGGGTATCTTCTGGTTAACTGTGTTTGGTGGTGGGTATGTTTCTTCAGATTTCATTGAGCGAGTATGGCAGAACTGTGATATTTGAACTGTCAAACTATAAACTGTGTACTGGTGACAGAAATTTGGTCAAAAATAGCAACCTGCAAGAAATCACATAGTAATTAAGAGTTCAACAAAACTGTGATTCTGAATTCAGATCTCAGTACAGCTGAAATTAACTTTTTTATTGTCTGACTATAATCTGGACCCTGATGAAAACAATGAGAGCTGCAATCTTTCTGGGCATATGCCAAATCTTTCGATAGTGCAGAATTTGAGGTCATTTCTCTGGCTGTTAAAATGAGCTTATTAGCTTTTAGACCATACCCTAAAGTAAGTTGGACCACAGCGGAGGCTGCAGAGCTGGACAACTCAGTAACCACAGCAGGGTGGGCATCAATTGCATAAGAACAGTAGGAGTTGCATGCAATGTAGAGACAGATGGGAGGCTGAAGGCTGCACACAGAGCGATAAAGGGATCTGTCAGCCAAGGGGCAGTAGTGGTGCTTTGTCTTGTTGAGAGGCTGTTGTGTGTGTGTGTGTGTGTGTGTGTGTGTGTGTGTGTGTGTGTGTGTGAGAGAGAGAGAGGGAGAGACAGGAAGAGATACTCCTGCATTACTGTTTGGAGTGAGTTCCACAGTTTTGACTAAACAACAGTAAAGCAACTTCAGTGTAGTTCCAAATCAGATTGATGTGTGCCTGAGGGAACTTGCATGTGGTAGTGTTCCCAAGAAGAACAGCAGTTGTCCTTCTCTACAGTAAGGGTCATAGGTCTGGAAGGTGGTGTTGGTGAAAGTTTGACGAGTTTCTGCTGCATGGCTTCTTATAGATGGTGGAAGGAGTTAGAGATGTTAAGGGTAAGTAACTGACAGCAGAATGTGCAGCCTCTAACCTGCTCTTACAGCATAGTATTTCACACCATATATTAGTTCCCTTTCTCCTCTATTTTTCTCTCTTATGACCTTTTTGTCTGTAAATTACACTAACGCACAAAATCGCAACATTTCAAATATTTCACATTTCAGATTCTTCTTTGAATTCAACATAATCTTACCATTGCAAAATGTCCTGTAAGTTGCCCGGAAATGCTTTCCAACAATGACTGTGAATTTCTTTTCACCATCAACGTTTTCAATTGTTGCTGTAAGCTGCAGATGAACAGTGCTGCAAAATATGTTCACAATTTAATAGAAGTCCTATCTTTTGCACATCGTTTGCCAAAATATTCAAGCTGTTCAAGTGGAACATTTCATTTGGGAGATTGACTCCAGAAAAGCAACATTCACTTGAAAGATTCTTTTCATCAAAAGAGCTCTAATATTTTCCAAGCAAATATACTTCCTTTTACAATCAAAAACAGGCGAAGAGAAAAATAAAAGTTAAAATAGATTCCTTCAACCTTTGTCAACTCAAAACTAAGAAATATATAAAAAGAATAAGCACCCCCAAGCTGAGCTCAAATAAAAACAGAGTTGCAGATGATATAAAACTTGAGAGAATTATAAACTGTGAAGAGTTCAGTGTAGTACTTCGTTGATGGGGTTAAAATTGTATCAGAGAAAATGGGAACTGCAGATGCTGGAGAATCCGAGATAACAAAGTGTAGAGCTGGATGAACACAGCAGGCCAAGCAGCATCTTAGGAGCAGGAAAGCTGACGTTTCAGGCCCAGACCCTCCATCAGAAATGGGGGAGGGGAAGGGGGCTCTGAAATAAATGAGGAGACGGGGAGGTGGATAGAAGATGGATAGAGGAGAAGGTAGATGGAGAGGAGACTGACAAGTCAAAGAGGTGGGGATGGAGCCAGTAAAGGTGAATGTAGATGGGGAAGTAGGGAGGAGATAGGTCAGTCCAGGAAGGACGGACAGGTTAAGGGGGTGGGATGAGGTTAGTGGATAGGAAATGGAGGTGCGGCTTGAGGTGGGAGGAGAGGACAGGTGGTAGGGGGAGGATGTGGGAGGGGGAGTTGAAATGGTTCGCGACTGGGAGATGCAGTTGTTTATTGTGAACTGAGCGCAGGTGTTTTGCAAAGTGTTCCCCAAGCCTCCGCTTGGTTTCCCCGATGTAGAGGAAGCTTCAAAATCTTCCCGTGCCCACCGCATCCAAAAACCAGCCAAGCTCATCCCCACCTCTCTAACCTGTTCTTCCTGTCACCTATCCCCTCTTCCCACCATAAGCTGTACCCCCATTTCCTACCCACTAACCTTATCCCGCCCCCTTGACCTGTCCATCCTCCCTGGACTGACCTATCTCCTCCCCACCTACACTCACCTTTACTGGCTCCATCCCCACCTCTCTGACTTGTCTGTCCTCCCCCACATATCTTCTCCTCTATCCATCTTCGATCTGGCTCCCCCTCTCTCCCCATTTATTTCAGAACCCCCTTCCCTTCCCTCATTTCTGAAGAAAGGTCTAGGCCCAAAACATCAGCTTTCCTGCCCCTAAGATGCTGCTTGGCCTGCTGTGTTCATCCAGCTATATACCTTGTTATCTGAGAAGTTGATGGGTTGGGCATATTGTTGGCAGATGAAGTTCAGTGCAGAGAACTGTGAGGTGATACACTTTGGTACAAAGAAGATAGAGGGACTGTAATGTGGGCTTGTGGTACCATGGTAGAATGTCAGAAGTTTGTGCATTCAAATCGCATCAGGTTCACTGAGTTTCACTGCAACACAAGTACTAGGATTTTGTAACTCTTGTGCAGTAATTGCAGTGTCCCTACCTCTGGGCCAGAAGGCTCTGAGTTCAATTTCCTCCTGGTGTAGAGGTATGTAATAACATGTTTGGACAGGATAATTAAACGTTTTTAGAATAAAGACTATCACTCCAAAGGGTGTGCAGGAGCAGGCTGACCTGAGGATGTGAATACATTGGAGAGAGTGCAGTTGAGGTTCGTAAGAATGGACCCAGGGATGAGAAAGTTCAGTTATGGGAATAGAGTGGAGACAACGTTATTGTTTTCCTTAGAGAGTGAAAGGCTAAGAGGAGATTTGGTAGATGTTTTCAGGATTATGAAGGGTCCGGACAGAGCAGATAATAAGAAACTGTTCCTGCTTATAAAAGGATTGAGAGGATTAGGGTTATGGTTAAAGTGTTTGCTTAATGCTGAGATAAAACATGTATTCAGGTTTATGAGGGAGAAAAAAAAACTTAATCTTATTAGCTTGTATCATGAATCCATCAAGCGCATCAAAGCTGCAATTTCTTATTACAACTTTTTGAAGTTGTACTTCATTCTTAGACGAATGTAACAACTGCTGAGCTCAAACTCATTGGCTCCTGAAACTCACTGAAGCATTGCTAACTGTTACATTAATGCCTAGATATTAGACTGCACCAAAGGACAGGTACTCCTTTCAATTCAAAGCAAAGTACCTGCTACTCAATGTAGGAAAGCAAATGGTTAACTTTTTTTAAGTGGCAAAACTAGCCTTTTTAAAATTAACCAGAGGCATTTAAATCACAGTTGAAAAAATGCCAATGCAGGGTGAAAGAACATTTTGATACACTTGCAGTGGATTATGGTGCTTTCTCCACTGGGAAAGTACTGTAATGTATGGGAATAAATACACAGGTCTTTCAATATAAGGATCAATTCACCTTTAAAGCACAGATAGATGTGATGATTCATGATGATGTATCAAAAATGCATTTACATTACAACAGAGCACTTAATAGTAGCACTTTAACGCATGGACACACTTGACACCAATTGGAATGTTCTAGACTCTTCTGCAGGGTTTTTTCTACATCAGGCATTCACAACCTGCAAAGCAGCTAGAGGAAAATTTCATGGGGTTTGGAAATGCAGAGGAAAATGGTATTTCCTCATAAATTACAATAAACTGAATGTGGCCATTTGTGCGCTGCAATGTGCTTTTGAACCCTGGTAAATATCGAGCCAAAATGTGCACTATTGCATTTGAATCTGGAATTAAGTTGGAAGTTCAATTGATAAACATAACTGACCAGATGCTGTTCTGTGTGACAATGTACCCATGGTCATTTAAGTAGTTAATCAGTGTTGTAGTAATGAAGTGTAAGAGTAGAAAGGCCGTACTCCTGTTGATCAAATACAGAAAGTTCTGGATTGCAGCCCACACACTGTACATATTGTAAATTCCCTTCTTGCAGTAGGAATGACTGCCACTGATTTGGCCCTTGTTGTTGAACTCTTGCTTGTCAGTTGAAGTTCACACAGATTTTTCACCAGGCCTGCCCAGAAAACTGTCTCCTCCAACTTCCTGTGGACTTGCGTAATATTTCCTTGCTTCTTGCATAACCATGATTTCTGGCTGGATCCCTGTCCAAGTCCTATTTGTGAATTACAAAAGCTGTTGTGAAAGTGTAATCACCAGTAAACAATGAAACATACAGTGAAGTTATTTTATGGCATCAGATTATATTTACATTAAAGAAAATTCTGGTCATTCCAAATCAGCAAACAAAGGCTGAGGTTTGACGTTATCCACACGGAACGCTAAGTTTGTCACATACCATATTGTTTCGTACTGAAACAATGTTTCAAAGCTACAAAGTATAGAGTGCCAGCAGTTATTGTGTCACTTGTCCACTAATCGAAAATAGCTCTGCTCCATATAAATATAGAGCTTGTTAAACAAACTTTTCCCTTTTGCTCTTCTGGTTATTAAAGCTAATGAAGGTCATGCTTTTTTAAAACATCATCAAAATGAACTAGAGTTGGAGCAGTAATTCAGAGTGTAAACACCTCAACAAAGTGTTGTACGTTGATTCCCATGGCACAAATTGATTAAATCTGATAGTTGGTTGGACTGATAGTAAATTCCTAAAGTTCTAAGCTGTGGATAATGGTCATATCACATTGGTGATGGTGATGGTAAAACTAACATCTTCCATTTTATCTTGATGCAGCCATTCCTTGAAGTTGGCTTGTGGTCATATGTCTTTCCTGTAGTATAAGGGGTTAAGCCTGATGGTGTGATGTGATAAGGAAACTCAGTTTGCATCATCACAATGTCATATGATCTCACTCACTCTCACTATGTAGCATAAAAGTATCAGTTGTTGAGTTATCAGGTTTGAAGATAATAAACTTGGATTTACAAAGAGATCTATGACTATGCAAATAATTATATACAAAGCATTACAACAGTGCACAAAAGGTACGCCAAAAGCATTATATCAGTGTAATTTCAATTTGTGTTGATGTTTGATTAGAGGCAATGGATGGTTATAGATCACAAATAGCTTACAACAATGTTGAATTCAGTTTAGTTTGACGTGAAGGTATTTCGACAAGTTCATCCACATACTTTCTTTATTTTACCTTAGTTTGTTCCCCAAGGAAAAATTGCATATAAAGGTTACAATATGTCACTGTCTTAATTATCACCAAATCGCTCACCAATTCTATTCTGGGGATCAATATCAACCAAATATTTAGGTGGAAAAGCCATATAAGTACTGTTGCTACAAAAGACTCAATATATCAGTGAGTAATTAATAAACTGACTTCTGAAAATCTGTTCAAATCTAAAGGGACAACTCATGAGTGCAATGGGATACCCTCCACTTGCTAAGATGAGGGCAACTCCGACAATACTTGAGAACATGATACAATTCATGACTAAGCAACCCACTTGATCAGTGCTTGTACATAATCTTCAAAATTTGTTGCCTCCATCATGAGTGCAATGTGGCTGCAGTGTGTGTGATCTACAAGAAACACTGAAACTTGCCAGGATTTCTTTGATAGTATCTCCCAAACATGTGATCTCTACCACTAGGAGGACAAGAACATAACTTTGAAATCCTTCCATGGCCTTGCCCTATTGCAGCTTAGTGATTTCTTTCAGTCCTCACATCCATCCATTGGTCTTGTTAGCCAATTCTTTCAGTCCACTATTGGCAGATTCTCATTCCATGACTCACCTCCTAATCCTGGAGTACACTTCTAAATTCCCTGTGCCTGACCACTTTCCTTCTTCTCCTCTTTTTGTTTTTGAATCTCCACAAAACAACACCCATAGGAAGCATGTTTAATGTTGAAAAAGGTGCTATGCTATTTATCAGTAGCAATTCAACAAGTATGAAAAGTTACATTTAGTGGTTGGCTTCAGCTTTGTAGTCTTCACTATTCTTTTTTAAATCCTTGTCATTCACTTCTTTCCTTCACAGAGCAAAGCTCTGGACATGTTTTCTTCCCTGTGACAAACTCGGTAGAAACACAAATTTATTGTTATCTCCATTACAACACTGCAGGAAAATCAAAATGTTTAAGAAAATTGAATCAAATTTGTTTTGAGTTGTGCAGAGGCTTTACTGGTCTGCTAACATTAGGAGTTATCTGTAGAACTTCAGCGATTGTACTTTCAGTGGGTGAAATATCTAGTAGTTTTCTGCATAGAAAATGCAGTAAACCTTCAAAATAATGCAGATTGACTTACCACAGTGTATCACTAATACTTCAATATTTTAATTCATAAAAGTTAAATTAATTTTAAGATTCAAGACATAAAGAATTTTCATGTCATTTTTAATCAATGTTACATAATGAAGCCATTAAAGCATCAACGATATTTGTTATGCTCACCACAGGCCCATCGGCAGAAATTATAATACTTTGTTTTAGCAATGCCAGCTTTGGTGAAAATATGAGACGTCTGGAGTGCGAGCATCAAGCTCTTTATAATTACAACATACAAACAAACAGACTGCAGTGGTACAGCCAAAACCCCTTAATGCAACTCCAGCTGTAAACTTTAGAAATTTTAAGAGTTTTGGCAGTCAGTTCCTCAGAAATTGCGCCACTTTTTGGATTACTGAAACCAGCTGGTATAACACCCAAAATATCTAGAAGTTAACTCCAAAGGCAATGCAGCACTGCCTCAGTACTGCACTGAAATGTCAGTCTAGATGTAGGAAGTTCTGGAGTGAGGCTTGACTTGACAGTTATCTGTTTCAGAATCAGACATTGACTTACTTTTTTTTGAATTTGTGATATATCTTTTGATTGCAACTTTGTAATTTCAAGACAGAATGAAATACATCATGGATTAAACAAGGGCCCAAACATATTAGTAGTAATCTTGGCATTTAGCAAACAACAATTGGCAAATGTGGATAAGGTTAGCATTTGTTTATCACGCATTAGTAATTTCTGTATTTGGCAATAATATAATTAGCAACATACATTGTCAAATCACATGGCACTGAGAATTGCAAATCAATTTTTGGATTGGATTGGGTTTAATAGATGGAATTAGAATTCTACTTCCACCTCTGTGTCTCTCGGAGAATGGAGATATCATTCCATACTACTTAGATTGTATTGAAGACATTTTTGAGTTCTCCTTACCTGTCAATTATATTCCGTGTGGAAACTGTAAGTCAGGATTTAAATCCGTTCTGCATAGAAACTTAATAAAAGAGTAAACATAGATGATTCAAGAAGCATCATTTTCATTACCTGTATGATTGTTTTAGAATGCCCTTCTGAATCCCACAAAGCTTTCTCTATCCATACATACTCCTCAATATCACATTCCCCTAAGGAGCCTCTTGATCTCTCTGTACTTACCTTTCTCAGGGTGGGTGTTTTCCTCAGCAATGCACCAAAGTCTACATAACATTCTGAAATCCATTACTGGGGGACCAGCCGGTCAATACCAAAGACCTCATGGTACGCTTGTCCACCTTCACCACCTTGGATGATTCAAAGTTTGGGTCAGAAGTTGAGCTTAAATTATTTAAGTGAGACCTGGAAGTTAAAATAGTCATGCAGACAAGCCTCACACTCATTCTTAAGTCCATGTAGTGGGTTTTCTCACTCACACATCCCAGCCAGTTGAAATCAGAACTATAGTCTCTATTGCCATTAAAAATAGGGTTGCAGGTGTGGGTCATGTTACAAAGGAGATGTTTTTCTGTAAAAGGGTGAGCTGTAAACATACATCAGAGGCTGGAGTGTCTCTGAAAAGCTAAATGCTTCTTGTTTACACCAGTCAGTGCAGTAATCTTTATGTGGAATCATGCATGTCAACCCGAGACAACTACAAGCAGGCCCCTTTTCAAAATCAGATAAGTTCTTTCTAGTGCACTTGTTTACAACCAATAGGATAATTAGTCCTCTCTTATCTGACGCTGATTGGAATCATTGTAGAACATCTGACTCAGGCGCCTCCCTTGGATGGACTGCCCTGTAAAATTAAAACCTGGAGCAACACTCTGCTTTACCAGAACTGGAGCAGCAGATGTATTGAATGTTTCCAGCTTTTACTGGATTTTGCACTGCATAACTATTTACTCGAGTTGTTTCATTCCTGTATTATATACACTGTGCTGCACACCCAAATGAGACATTGGAAAAAATGTGACTGTGACAGGGATCAGTGACTGGCTTCAATGCAAACAAGTCTAAAGCCATAGCCATCACACATGGCAGTTCCTAGCACCTAGGATGGCCATTCACTTAAACTTTGCATGTGTTAGCTATACTCTGAGAATTTAAAAATTTTCTGATTTTATAAACCAACACCTACACTTGACTATGACATAGGCCTTCTAAAGTGGACAACCATAGTATGTGGAGCAAGTTTCCATTACAGAGCAAAGCATCTCCAAACAAAAAGTCTAAAACAGTCCACTGAGTGGATTTGATGATGCCATTATAGACTTCAGTGCAGTGCAAAGGAAATGTTGCAATGTTAGAGATGCTGGGATTGTCTGTTTTTTGGAAGGCTGAATTTTTAAGAACTCATTCACTGGATATGGGCCACCGTTTATTGTCCTTTATTAATTGCCTAAAGGGTAGTTAAGAATCAACCATGCTGCTGGGGTCTGGAGTCACATGTGGGCCTGACCAAGAAAGGACAGCAATTTCTTTCCCTAAAGATTTTGGGTTCTAATGGATATTAGTGAACCAGATGCATTTTTCCTAATAATTGTTTCATGGACATCATCACACCTTATCAAATGCAAATTTCACATCTGACATGTTGACATTTGAACCCAGGACCCCAGAAAAATCACCAGAGGCAGGTAGGCAGAGTGAGAATGCTACACTTGGGGTTTCTCATAGATTTCCATGGCAGCAGTCTTGGTGGCTTCATTCTGCAGCGGCCTGCTGTGCTAATTGCCTTGTGGAAAGCCAAAGGCTGGTCACTAAGCTTCAAAGGTATCTGCTCACAATATGACATGTGGCTCCAATGTATAACACACACACACCCACACCACACACACAGTAAAAGCCATGCTGCCGCAGATAGAGTGATAGAACAGGCCATTGGTGTGTTGAAAGACATCTGCTGCAAGGCTTGCTGAGGGAGAGCCCTGTGGTACTCTGTAGAATTAGTGCCAAGATTCCCAGTGCTCTGTTAGATGTGGCACAACTTCTCACACATGAGAGGACAGTCTGTGCCAGCAGCTACATTGGAAGGAGTTGAGGAGCAGGAGTTAGAGAATGGAAGGAGACAACCTCGAGAGCCCAGATGCAGTCAGCATTATGCTGGAATGTGCTAGCCAGCTGATGGGCAATTGCAGGGACAGTAGTAGAATAACATTGTTTTAATGAAAATGTATCACCCTGAGAGAGATTGGCAGATTCATTGGCACCTTGGAACCAGTACCATACTCCTGAGACAGTGCCTCAGTAATCCTGGTAATCTGTTGATCCTCTTTGCACACAATTAGTATTCCCCTGTATGATGTTCCATCAAAATGCTCATTTCTGTACAGAACTTGTGTATGGACTCGCCCTTCACTCGATTTCAACAGTTGTGTAAAGCACCACAGGATAACCTGAGTAGATAAGGCTAGATTCAAAGTAATTTTCAAAAGTGAATTAAAAGTAAACTTTTAAAGAAAAAATGCCCTTTACTAAAGCAAGTGCAGGTATACTATTGGCTGAACAACTTCCTCTGTTTTAAGTTAATGATAAAAATGTAAATATTATTTTAACATAAAAATGGCAATTATGGATGTATCAAAGTCTGTAATTCTCATTTTCAGTCCAGGTTTACTACTTTAACTTACTTTCACAATGAAGTCTGACCCATTGTTGTTTGCTTTATATAAAACTGTTCAGAAGCAAGCAGATGCCTTTCCATCAAAGCAAAATACTATGCTTGCTGGGAATCTGAAATAAAATGCAACAAGTGATGCTATCAATGATATGATGAGGAAGAAGAGAATGAATGCAAGGTTGTATTCATCTGAATGCTAATCTGTTAGAATGGAGAATTTCCAGTTCACTGGGACAAAAATCAGATTTTATGATGGACTGATAGTGCATAGTGACAGATTATTCCCCAGACAGTGAAAGTCAGATTGATACCTGGTTGCATTGGGCTTCCCTTTTGCTGATCCTGGAGCATGTTGACTTGTTCAAGAGTGAGCATTAGACCGGCTATCTCAATTTAGCCTGCAGGTTCTTACATTGCAGAAAGAGACCATCACCCCATTGCATTTCCTTTTTGAACTATATATTCAATCTTTGTTTGAAAGTCAGTGCACTGAATTTGCTTTCAATAACATTGCAGCAAGTGCATTCTGGATCATGACCATACACAGTGTAAAATAAAACCGCTTTAATTTCTCTCTGGTCCTCTTACCAATTATTTTAATTCCTTGTCCATTGGGCACTGGCCCTCACACCGGTGGAAACAGTTTCTCCTTATTTATGCTATCAAATTGCTTTCAAACTTTGAATGCCTCTATTAAATCTTCTCATAATCTTCTTTTACTCAAAGGAGAATAACTTTGGCTACTCTATTCTTGTGTTGCGATTCTCTCATTCTGGTAAACCTCTGCATTTTCTCCAAAGCCTTGACAGCCTTCCTAAAAGTATACTATTTATAACTGGTGTGAAAACAAATACCCCATGCCTGTTGTTAATAACATTAAGGACCCTCTCAGAGGAAGGGGTCATTGAAAGACCACTGAGAGTAGCCCAAAGTGGGAGGGAAGCAGCAAGTTTGCTGGAGATACATTTGAGTAAGTAGTAAAGGAAACAAGCAAGCACAATCTCATAGAGTGGTCAGTGACATAGATGAATGCATGTATTGAATACAGTGAGAGAACAAGGAATAATAAAGCACCATGGGTCACAGCCACCTAGATGTTAACTTTGACTACAGACACATTGATACTCTGAGAAGAATAGAAAATGCACCTAAGGGATCAGACAGGACATTTTGAGGAAGAAGTGGACATGAAGCTGTAAGTGTCAGCACAATCAAGGATTTTTATGAAGACTAGGTTTTGTGGTAGCAGACAGTATTTCCCTCTGTACATGGTTTTTAGTGACAACATTTTGTTATGTACTGTGGAATTAAAAACAAAACATGCATGCTTGATTATTCAGCCATTGAGTGCACAAAAATCACAGTTTTGCTGAATAAAAACAAAATGCTCAAAGTGGGGAGAGGTTTTTCATTATCTGACAAAGTGTATTGAACATTTAAGTTCAGTTTCTTTAACAGTTACATGAGTTACCCAAGGTGAAAAGTCTTTATTTCAGATGCTAACTAGCCAATGTTGCTTCTTTGTTTAAGGAGGGCAACAGGGATAATGTGGGAAATTACAGGCAGGTGAGCCTTATGACAGTGGTCACAAAATTATTGGAGAAGATTCTTAGGGATGGGATTTACTCACCTTTGGAAGATTGTGAAGTTATTAGCAATAGGTAGCATGGCGTTGTGCAAGGGGGAATCGTGTCTCACAAACTTGATCGAGTTTTTTGAGATGACAAGGTGTAGAGCTGGATGAACACAGCAGGCCAAGCAGCATCAGAGGAGCAGGAAAGCTGACATTTTGGGTCTGGACCCTTCTTCAGATTTGCTGTGTTCATCCAGCTCTACACCTTGTTATCTCAAATTCTCTAGCGTTGGCAGTTACGATTATCTCTGAGTTCTTTGAGTATTGATTGATGAGGACAGCAATATTGGTGGATGTTACCTACATAGACTTTAGCAAGACCTTTGACGAGGTCCCTCATGGCAGGTTAAGCAGAAGGTGAAGTCACATGGGATCTGCAGTGAACTGGTGAGATGGATACAGAACTGGCTTAGTCATAGAAGGCAGACAGTAGTGGTGGAAGGGTGTTTTTCTGATTGTGAACAATATTGTTCTACAGGGATCAGTGTTGGGAACCCTGCTGTTTGGGAGGAGAATGTAGGTGGCCTGATTAGTAAGTGTGCAGACAACACAAAGATTGGGGGAGCTGTGGGCAAAGAAGAAAATTGCCCGGGGGTACAGCGGGATGTAGATGGGTTGGAGACGTTGGAAGGAGAAATGACTGTTGGAATTTAATCTGGACCAATGCGAGATGATGCATTTTGGAAAATCTGATGCAAAGGGAAGTAAATCTCAGAACCCTTAGAAGTATTAACCTACAAAGGGATCTAGCATACAAGTTCAAAATTCCCTGGAAGTGGCAACACAAGTGGATTAGATGGTCAAGAAGGCATGCTTGCTTTCATTAGTCAGAGCACAGAGTATAAAAATTGGCAAGTCGTATTGCAGCTGTATAAAACTTTAGTTAGGCCATATTTGCAACATTGTATACAGATCTAGTCAGCACATGACCAGAAGGATGTGGAAGATTAGGAGCAGGTACAGAAATGGTTTACCAGGACATTGCTTTGTTTGGAGGATATTAGCTATGAGGAGAGATTGGACACATTTGGTTTGTTTTCACTTGAATGTCAGAGGGTAAGGGGCGACTTGATAATTGAGAGGCATAGGTAGTTGGAGACTTTTCCTCTGGATAGAAATGTCAACTACTAGGGGACATACCTTTTAAGGTAAAAGGATAAAGTAAAAATGAGACGAGAGAGGCAAGTTTTTTTACAAAGAAGGTTGAAAGCTCCTGGAATGTGCTGTCAGAGGAGGTAATAGAAGCAGTTACAATAGCAATGTTTAAGAAGCATCTTGACAGATACATGAATAGGCAGGGTATAGAGAGAAATGGACTGCGTATAGGCAAAAGGTTTTTAGTTTAGTGAGGCATCGGTATCCATGCAGCCTTGGCGGGCTGAAAGGCCAATCCCTGTGCTGTACTTTTTTTTATTCTTTGCTTTTCTTTGCTCAGAAAAGGCAGCATTTTCTCCTTCTAATTCAGACCTTGCTCTTATTCCAGGTATTATTGTGATAAAATTGGATATTAAGTAGAGATACATGGGGGAATATTGTAGCTAATTCTGGCAGTTATACATTGAAGTGTTTTATCTTGTTGCTACATCTATTCTTTGCTTTTTGTTGTATGACTTGGCCATTTAATCTCCATTTCACTAATCTAGATCATGCCTTTTGTTCTTCCTTGTGCTTACCATATTCAATGACATGTAATCCAGCACATTTCCAGCCTCCTTCAGTTTTAAAGAAGTCATTTTCAACTCAAACGTTAACTGTTTTTCCCTCACCATCAATTTTGCCTGACTTGCTGAACGATTCGAGCACTTTCTATTTTTGTTTCAGATTTCCAGAGTAATATGCTTTTATTGTCACTACTTATTTTCCAAGAAGGTGCTGTAATTGTAATGTTTATGGTAAACCTAGCAAAAAAAATAGTTACCTAATAGGTCACTGAATAACTATGTTAGTAGGAAGATTAATTATCAACCGGGAAATGTTATAATGTGGTTTAAGTCACATGTATACATCTTTGTGATTTCCATTAAATCTTCAGAAACAGAAGCATTAGGGTGTACAGGTAAGATATATATATATACACTTTTCAGCTCATAATCTGAGCTTTATTATGCAGGCAAGAAACAATTTTTAATAAAAAGTAAGGCAAATTAGACATCAGAGGGAAATTCTTTTGGGGGGGATGATTTTCGTATTCTGCCTAGTAGGAATGCTCAATAAGGACTCAGGGGATTGACAGAATCCAAGACTTAACCATCTGTTTAGCTTGTTGCACTGACCATTTACCCCGTGGCAAATTATCCCTGAGAAAACTGCTTGCAAGCTTGATACAGTAAGAGGTCAACCTCAAAGAGCCTGACAGCTGACTCCCAAAGGATTTGTTTCTCTGCCAAGTTTTCATATTTATTTATAAACAACATTTTCCAATGTACATAAAAAATCACTGCAAATTTATGATGGGGTCATGGAAATATTGGCTAATTAAGGTAATAGTTGGAACAAACTATCACAAGCTGTAGATTGCTGAGAGCTTCCTTCCTGCAATTTTTGAACTGATACATTTTTCTACAGGTCTGCCACTACAATTCAAAGCATGTCCAGCATGCAACAGTTTTTGGTCAAATTTATGACAAAATAAGCAAATTTCTAGTATATATTGAGCATTGTGCTATTCCATAGGCCTGTTTGGTACTCATGTTAATATGCTTTAAAGTTGCACAATTTAGTGCTTGATCGATTCTTAATTCACCACTAATGAGAGACCTGTACATCGATCTCATGTCTAAAGCTGAAAATGCTCTAACATGTAAAATGCAGCTTTGAAACAAGTTGATAAAGAGAAGACTTCTAGAGGTGCAGAAGGTAGTTAAAAATTATGTAGAGTACATTGATTCTGGAGGATTATTTTAACAATGACAACAAGAACAAATGTTTCACCTGGTTCAGTATGCTTCACTGAAGTCTCAGCAACGACAACAGCTGGAGCTAGATTTTGAAGTCAGTGACAGAATGATGGCCCTATGCCTGATTTTAGAGAAAACTCCCCACCATTATCTAGGGATCTCTAGGACGTGGATTTCATCTTTTCCATGTTAATTTGACTCTAGTCCCAACTATAGGGGTTTCTGGCATCCAGCAACGATTTTATCAAGTTGGCCAAGCAGCCAACCATATTGATGAATTCTTATAAACAGTAAACCAGGAACTGTGACATTTTAATTATCCTTCATTGTTGTAATCATTTTAAAGAGTGCAAGTGAAAGATTGTGACATATGCATGGGATTATGGTTGAAGTTGAAAGTTTCTTTAATGAGCGAAATCATATTAGAATATGTATCATCATCAAAAAAATTGACATTGCACAAAATTAAATATGAATAAATAAAATGTTAAAAAAATTCCTGGGTCTTTCTCCTTAGCTGCAGTTTTGGTGCAGTTACGATGCGTAAACTGCAGCACTTCAAGGTGACAAGTCACTGTTATCTGCCCAAAACCAATAGAATGGGCAATAAAACTGCATTGATAGCAATGCCCACAGACAAGGACAAATAAAAGCTTAGGTTTTTAGGTCAGAGAGATTGTTTAAAATTTATTAATGCTATCAAATCATGATAATGTTACACTTTTAGGAACCCAGTTACAAGTCATTCAACAAACTATAACTTTTGAAAGGATTTTTACAGTAAGGCTAATAGCAAAAACATTGAACTTTTCCAGCTGGGGGTCCATTTAATAGTGCAGAATGTGGAAGAGTGTGGAATTGTTGCCAACATTTGCTGGAATTGTACATTCTGGTTTACGTGTTCAGATGGTAGAAGTTGTGGTCAGTTTCACAGTTGCAATGACAGTGAACGCTAACAGTTTCCTTATTATTACAATTAGACCATCCAGGCTGAATGTTTTATTTTATTTTATAAGTTAAAATTCCATGGTTAGGCACAAACAGAATATCTTAGCATATCTGGCAATGTCTATGGAAAGGGAAGTCCATGTAATGGGTAAACATTTTCCATTGATTTTGGGACTGGACACAGGCACTGGATGTCCCAAACATAAAGCTGCCATCAGAGTGATCAACTCAAGGGATTAAAGGAAATATACTAAGTTGGCACAGGGATATAAAGCACTATGGGAAATGTAGGGAGGCCATCCGACTGGAAGAGTCAGCGTGAGTGAAACAGTGTTAGAATGTACAGGTAAGATGGTGTGAGTGCTGAAGGCTGGAAGGAAGTTTTGTATTTCTCCTGTTTTGGAGAGGTACAGTATCCCTTTGTGTTGGTGGATGTAAGGCAATCTCTAAGAGAGGGAAGGCACCCTTTGTGGTTGTGAAAAGCTATGCTTAAAAAGTTCATAGACTCAAAACTTTCCAGGAACTGTCCAAAAGAAAATCAGTGAAGTTAAGCAAAATATTGAGTATTTCAGAATATTTGTTCATACAAAATCATCAGGGACTTTGTGCTGCCTACTGTTTTCCCAAGATTTCATTTTCACAATAGGGTGATGATAAAATGAACATTTTGAGTGATAGCTCTAATTGCCAATTCAATGGAAAGTTTGTTGACATAGGGAATTGAGCTTTGAGGGTTAAGCAGTTGAATGAAATGTTTGTTTTCATAAAGGAACGAATCAAATGAATTTCAATGTATTGACCTTCCTCTTATCAATGAGAGGTCCTATTTCTATTTGTCGACACTCAACATGGTTCATGTGTTTTGCTCATGATCAATACTTGGTGAGCTGGCATGAAGACGGGAGGGTAAATGGTGATAAGACAGGGAGTATGAGGGCTATGCTAATTGACAGATGATCAGAGAAGCTACAAAGGGGTGGGAAATGGGAATAGCTTGGCATAGGAACAATAAAGGATGTAGGGGATGGGCACATGGACCTTGGGTGGCATGAGAGTATGAGGGGCAAATGGAGATGGATAAGGGAGTATGGAATGGAATGCATGTGATGTAAGAAGGGGGTGGGTTGAAGGTGAGTGAGTGGAAGAGATATTTTATCTTTTAATATTTGAAAGTGCCGAGACAGATTTTCTGTGGAGTCTGTCCTTCAGAACTGACCACTTCTAAAGCCCGTTCATAGATCATAGATTCATAGACTCCCTGCAGTGTGAAAACAGGGTCTTCGGCCCAACAAGTCCGCACTGACCCACAGAACATCCCACGCAGATCCATCCCCCTACAACCCACCTAATCTACACTTTCTTCAACACTATGGGCAATTTTTCATGGCCAAGCCACCTAGCCTGCACATTTGTGGATTTTGGGAGGGAACCGGAGCACCTGGAGGAAGCCCATGCAGACACAGGGGTAATGTGCAAACTCCACACAGACAGTCACTTTTTTTTTCCTTTCAGAAAGGAATCCTCACAGCAGGACCAGCAAAGAAAAAGGATGTGTTGTGAGACAGTCTAAATGGCAATAGCAAAACCATCACCACCAGCATTGTCCGAATAAAAATGGAGCAAACGTTATAATCTGAAATTGTTGAATTCTGTGTTGAATCTGGGAGTCTGTAAAAGTTGAAAGGTACTGTTCCTTGAATGAATGTTGAGGTTTACTGGAACACTGCAGGAAGCTAAAGACAGAAAGCTCAGAATGAAAGTGCAGTGAAGAATAAAGATGACAGATGATTGGAAGCTGGGGGCAGTAACACCTGCAGATTGGTTCAAGCTATTCAACCAAGTGACAGCCAATCTGCATTGGGTCTCCCCAGTAAAGAAGAGCTGTAACATAAGTGCCAATAAATTGCTGCTTTGTTCCTTTGGCAATATTCCACTGGACTGGCTGAAGAAATTTGGCATTAACATTTTATCCTTTATCTTGATATGTTATTTTTAGCCAAAAAACCTGAAACATACATTTTCTTTATTGTTAGTTTATATGCTTGCTAATTTCCAAGCTCATAAATTAATCACATTTATATCAGTCAAAATCTCAATATTATTTGTGTCACGCTACCCAAATATTCAATGGAAGTTGCCCTTTTAAGCAACATTAAAACATTAAGAGCAATTGTTTTCAAAGGTTTTACAAGACTGATGTGAAACCTGATTATCATGATTAAAATGGAGTGAAACTGGTTTGGAAGAAACAGATTGTTTAAGTGTGAGCCAAGTAAGTCCTGACTTCCGCCTGCAGCTAACAATGCCCTGATAGCTTGTTTCCTAATATTCTTTTAGTACTATTTCTGAATTCTCTGAGTCAAGGTAAGTGACCTTTGTGTTGGAAAATGGAACACATTCCCAAACCATGCAGTCATGGTCAACGTCAAGTCCCTCCCAAAGCATGTGTAACAACAGGTAGATACAGAGTATAGTTGTTGCATTCCAAGGTAACATAGTGTCTTTAGTCAGTTTCATGGGATAGTGTCCACTGTACAATGCAATATTTTTCTGTTCTTATGTCATGCATCCTGTTAAAACCTTTCTCTTGTAATGCTGGATAAAGATAAAAAGATTTAGGAAAAATGTATTATTTGTCATATCATTTATGAAGTTGCCAAGTGGCAAGAAACAGAACAAGGGAGAAAGAAAATTGCTGAGAGTTATGAAATGTGTTCCGTCCTTGCAAATCACGTCTTATGCTTTAAATTTAATGGAGAACGAGGGAAGAAAGTAGAAGAAAACCAGGGTCATCAGTTTTTTCTGGGACAGCTGAAATTCTGCCAATGGGGCTGAAAGCAGGGGCTTGAGGAACCTAGAGGGCATTTTGCCAATGGCAGCCAATTGACAAGCTGAAGCTAGAACTGTCATCCAATAAAGAGTGAGGGGCCCAACCCCTGGAGATACTGACACATCAGATGACTGGCAGCTCTGCAGGTGGGGACCATTGATGAGGCTCAGGGAGAGACACCTCATTGATGAGGCTCACTCTAAGAGCACATAAGTTTCCAGGAGGAAGCTGGAGCTGGGCAGGCAGAGAAAATACAATCCCATAGGTTGGACTTTTATTGATAATGCATATTGTTCACTTATTGATTCTGACAATCATGTGTCAATTACAGTACTATTTTTCTGGTAACGTGGGCTTGGAATGATAAGCACTTTAACTTGCAGTCCTGATGCACATGAGACCAGAGTTGGAAATTCATAATCTCAGAGGGTTGTGGGATTGGAAGAGATTACAAATATAGAGCGGAGTAAGGCTATGGATGAACTTGAAATTAAGGATGAGCATTTTAAAAACTACAAATACTTTCTGTAATTGAATTCAATCTTTTCATGTGGCTCAATCATACAACATGTGCTGTTGGTTTAAAATCCAGAAAATGTAATTAGAAAAGCTTAGTTGATAATGTTGCAGCTGCAGTTGCTTTCTGTCATGGCTTAATTTGTTTACATTATATTACAGTAGTCTTCCAATTACAAATGTTGAAGTAATGTACTATACCTTTTAGCAGTGACCTTGTAAAAAGCTTATGCACAGTTTAAGGCAAACAAGTACTTTTCCTTTGAAGGACAATTATCCTTCATCAGATGCTTGGTAAGTGACTCAATCAGTGCGGCAACTTTTGAAAAATAAGCATCCCCTTCCTGTTGGACTGTAGCAGACAACAATTGCGTCAGCACAGATACTGTTTTCAATGAAAACCCCCAAAACATCTCTATTTTTAATCCTGGGAAAAAAAATGTATACAACCTCAAGGCCAACCATTGCATTATTTAGTGGATTATTTAACTTTTACCACAGAAACATATAAGGGAAATTTGTAAAGCCCAGCACTAGTCTGTTGCTGCATTGTCACATTGTTAACATGATGCTGTCAAACTCTGAGCAAACATTTGCCATGTGTTCTAATTTGTCTATTTTTTCACTTAAGCACTTAATGCCTTTTTTTTCTTTTTTTGTGCATCCCAAATGTATAAAAAATTATTTGTTGTGATCATCTTAAAGGAAATATAACTTATTAAATGTGACCTGAACATATTAAGAATCGTTAAATGTAGAAGAATGCTACCCTGGTGTACATTCAAAACTTGACTCTTATGTAACATCACAAAAACAGATTATCCAGTCAATATCTCATTGCTGTTTGTGGGAGTCTGCTGTGTACAAATTGGCTGTCACATTTTCCAAGCGATAATAACAACTTGGATTTATGCAATGCCAAGGCATTTTACAAGATTGTTAGTGGACCCAACTCAACAATAAGACCCATAGAAAATTATTAGATCCGATGACCAAAAGACAAGACAGAGAGGTAGGTCGGGTAGGTTTTAAGGAGCTTGTTAAAGGAGGAAAACATTGTCATGAAGTGGAAGTGTTTAGCGAGAAAATTCAAAGGCCACAGCATTTGAAATAACAGCTGCTAATCACAGATGGATTAAAATGGTAGATGCACACCAGGCCAGAAATGGAAGCTCATATATCTCAGTGGTTTGTGGGGCTGGATGAGATTACAAATATAGGGAGGGGCAAGGCTGTGGATGGATTTGAATTTAAGGCCGAGCATTTTAAAATCGAGATTTTGCTGAGTCAAGTGTTGACTTGCTGAGTCAAGTCATATGGCCCTCTGAAGGTAAGGCTGATGGTTGATAGAACTTTGTACAAGCAAGGGCACATGCAGTGAATGTTTGAAAGGGCTTTGTGATAGCCTGAGATCACACAAGATGCTATGTAAATGCAAATTCTTTCATGTGCAGAACTATATTGTATGAAGATACGTAAAGCCAGGTGACATCAATGGACAGACCATGTGATTTAACCATTGTAAGTTTGCATCTCTTTTGCAATGCAACATTTATAATTGTTTCAGCTAGTAACAATTTATGCAATGAAGTTATTACGAATCCTTTTTAACAAAAATTGGCCACTCAGCCCAATGGCACATGTTTGTGTCTATGTTGCACAGAAGACTTCATGCACCCATACAACATCTAATATTATCAACATACTCATTTCTCTCTCAAGTATTTATCTAGCTATTGCCAGTTGGTAATCAAAACTTTTTGCCTCAACTGTTCCTTGCAGGAAAGCATAGCATCTTCTCCCCACTCTCCAGGTAGAAAGGTTGAATTCCTTTTTGGATTTCATTTTGCCTGTCCTATATCAATAGACCCTAGTTATGTTTGATTAGTATCGGCTCAGTCATTGGGAGAAAAGAACCTCAGCCTCTTCAATCTTTGCCAATCGATATAACCACTTACTCCAGTCTGGTTTTTTGCATCATTTCTGTTGCTTGTATGCTCTTTTTATAATTTGGCAGCCTGAACAATTCATAGTACAAATCCCTAAACAATTTGTAATGCATATTTAACATAATTTTTCTCTTTTCAGGTCTGTTCCCCTAGAAATGAACCTCTTTTGCTTTTTTTTCTGCTTTGATTATAGCCTTATTAACCAACATTGTTACTTTTACTGATTTCTGTGCTTATACTTTGCACGTTTCTCTATTCCACCCCACCACTTACACATCTATTTTTCCTTGTATTTCATATCAAAATCTACCAACCCACTCTTACTTATTCTGAATTAATGTAATTTGCAAATGACATGCCCATTTCACAAGTTTATGCATGTTTATTTTGACCTAGCTCTCCTGCATATTAATTATGAAGTGAGATGATATCATAAATGAATTTTTTAAATGCAGGGATATTTGGGAATGTCACAACTCAGGACTATTTGTGAGTTCTTGTGCATGAGTCACAAAAGGTTAGCATCCAAATTCAGTGGGTAATAGAGGCAAAAAGTGAAATGTTGGCCTTTACTTCAAAAGGAAAGGAGCATGAAAGGGCATGAAAGTTGTTAAAAACATTTTAGGCTGTTATTCTAAGGAGTGATAAAGTAGCATTGAAGGCAATCCAGAGAAGGTACACTAGGTTGATTCTGGGCATGGAAGGATTGTTTTATGATGAAAGTTTGAGTGAGTTGGGCTCGTATAGATAGGTGTTTAGAACAATGCGAGACAAGCTTATTAAAACAAAAAACATTTTTGGGGGCTTGACAGGGTAGATGGGAGAGGTTGTTTCCACTTATGGGAGAGTCTAATCTCAGAATTAGGGCAGTGATCAGGAGGAATCCTTTTCTCCTAATGAATCTGTGCTTTTTTTTACTGAAGAAGACTGTAAGGGCCAGGTACTAAAGTATAGCCATCTCTCAGTTGACAGATCTTTAATCAGCAAGTGAATTCAGAATTATGGGGGGAAAGCAGAAAAGTGGAATTTAGAGTTCTCAGATCAGCCATGATATCATTAACTAATGGAGCAGATCAGTGGACCAAATTACCTACTTCTGCTTCCACCTGTTATAATCTTATTATCTAGCCTGGCTTTTGGCATCGCTTGTAAATTCATCAGGAACATTTCTTCCAACTGAGGAAGGATTTTTCAATTTTTAGGACCATATTATTTTCAATAGTACAAAATCTCATGCTTCCTTCTGTCTCTTTATTACTTATAAACTCTACACCCAATCTTACGTTGTCTTTGCTCCAAAATATCCTGGCCACGAGCCCCAAAACTTTGTAACAATTCTTGAGCGTATTACATCAGAAATCACTCTCACTATTTCTGGAGTCATCACTAATATCAAAAGCTTTAATCACACTATCCAAACTCCCCAATTTACCTGACTGATAAACACAGGTTGATGCTCGCCAAATTTTGTACTTAGCATAAAAATGACTGTTTATTACAAACAGTCTATAATTAATGACAAGATAATAAAATGTGAGGCTGGATGAACACAGCAGGCCAAGCAGCATCTCAGGAGCACAAAAGCTGACGCTTCGGGCCTAGACCCTTCATCAGAGGGCTCTCTGATGAAGGGTCTAGGCCCGAAGCGTCAGCTTTTGTGCTCCTGAGATGCTGCTTGGCCTGCTGTGTTCATCCAGCCTCACATTTTATTATCTTGGAATTCTCCAGCATCTGCAGTTCCCATTATCTATAATTAATGACAGTTGGGTAATAGGAATTGGTAACTTATAGTTTTCCGTAGCCTAACTGTATGACTTTTAAGTTCCTACCTTCACAAACAGAGACACGCAAAGACAGACAAAACGTAGATTGTAAGGGTGAAATACAAAAGTAAAACAGGGAAACACAATTTGATAATGCCAGTCTGGACCACAGGAATTGATGAATGCTTCTTTTGATTTCTTCCAAATTCATTTTGTTTCTTGCGTTGAAACAGATTTGTTTGCACACTTATGTTCTTTTTCATTCAATGGTGAGAATTCATCATCTCACTGTCTTTAAAGGTATTTTATTCCTAGTCCAACACAGATTTGCGGAGAAAGCTGAGTAGAAGACAGCTAACCCTCACTGGTAACTTTCTGGTACCTCCACATTGAAGACAAAGACATACAGAGAAATTTTGTTGATGTTTTCTCTTTGCAGATAATGTAGTTCTCTGCTGCACACAAGCCATGGTCCACCTAGTCAGGAACCAATAGGAACATTGATGCCAAGCAGTTGTTAGTTAGTTCAGAACCCATCAGCTCTAAATTGTCAACTTTTTCTTTAAATGTCACTTGCAACATTGCATGCAACTCACATTGTGCTGTTGTAAGTATGATTTTGAAAACTGCAGCCATCTCTTTTCAACATCTCCTTGGTTTAAAAAAGTATCTTCCTTTATTAGTCCAAAAATGAAGGAAATATATGATATGTTTTTTTTCAACTGTTCCAGTCAGACCCAGCTCTAAGGACCAATGTTCTGCAGCTAAAGTTGTTTAATGCCTGCTCCATTCAACACAATCAATTTTTGGAGTGGAACCTCTAACAGATATTAGGCAATTTAATTACATATATGTGACGGCCTGTTTTTAGTTGGGTTGTCAGGAAAATCTTCTGACAGGGATTGAAGTCAGATGTTTTCTGGTGCCCTTAGGACATACTGCTGAATGAACAAAGCAAAAAACAGAAGGTGGACATGTGGCAACTGTAAAATATACAATAACAAAGGTATTTACATCAGCATTGCTAACTTTAAAAATTCGATAGTAATGCCGTTTAATTTCTTCTGAAGTGCACTTAGGATAGAATTTCGTTTAGGATCATAATTTCATACATACTTGGTAGCGTCTCTGATTAGAATCTAAATTGATTTTTGCACCTGATAAATGTGATTATGAGAGTTCACATAAAAATATTCTCTAAATAGCAAGATGCCATGTATAGACTGAACTTTATAACAACCAATGTTTATCATTTGATAATGGAACCAAAGCCAATAAAGTACCAGTGGGTATGTTATTGAGATATCTATTTACTTTACTTTAGAATAACACATTAACCATGCAAGTAGATAGATAAATGGTCTATTTGACTTATTTTATCTTCGCTTGTGAAGCATGAAGCTGTGCAAAAAAGCCAAAGGACTTAGCTCAAAGTTCAACAGAGATGCTTGAAATTAATGTGTCAAAATAGACAAAATTATGGAGTTTGATTTATGAATATTGTAGTGAGAGTGTGTATTCTAATTGAAAAAAATGATGTTTCACACATTTCAAATATTTATTGAGTAACTAACAGAAGTAGATGGGCTTTAATATATATGAACCAGTAGAATTATTGGGCTGGACTTTTTGATACTGACTTGGGTTTTACTGACAAGTAGTGAACTCCAGTCTGTTCTTTTCAAGTGGTACAATCGAATCGCGTGCCCATCAGACACATAGGTGACCACCATCAGGCCACTCCCACAATTCTGGTCCCCAGCGGAAGACATCCCCTCTGGTGAATGCTGTCAACCAATTAGAGGCTAGTAGCCATCCATCACTACGTGGCAATGTGACCAGTGGGTGCTGCCAGCCTTCATCCATCAGAGATCCAGGATCCCAACTACCAGATGTATGAGGATGAGTTGGGGAGTGTTGTGGTTTGGGGCCAGAAGTGTGAGGTTTGGGGGTATTGGTTAGTGATGAGAACAGTAGGGTGACTTTCAGATGCCCCTCCCCTTCCCAATGGTTAGTTCATCAACTGAACATAAAATATCTGTAAATCCGTGCCCCTGACAAATGCCTCCTGAGTGTGTTGGGAGCTGTGTGGTTCCTGTTAATTCCCTGTGACATCATCACATTTTTCAGTGATAATGGATGTCACTTTGAGAATGAGAATAATTGAGATCGGTATTGCCAGTAATCAGGATTTCATTATCAGCTCATTCCACTCTCCAACTTAATTAGGGATAGATACCCCACCTCCAAGAATCAAAGTGGAGTCTTTGTTGTGGTTAAAAAGCATGGTTCCAGCCATAACAGGCTGCATTAAATTCAGCCCATTAAAGTGTGATGAAAGTGGCATGTGAGCCAAGAGCAGAAATTGATTTAGTCAATCATATCAATTCATCTAATTTTAATAAATTGTTTGGTTGATCTATATTAACAAGATGTGAGAAACATTAGCTTCAGTTAATGCATCAGAGTGTGGATTTATGATATTTTTTATAAATTATTTAAAAGACCTGCACTGCATTCTAATCAACATAATTATTGGATGGAATTCAGTTGATACATAATGAAAAGGAAAGGAAACACACGTAAAATTTTATGTTGCCCAAACATTTCAAAAAATTCATTTGCAAGAGATTAATTTGAAATGTGGTGATTACTATGTAGGCAAACACTGTGCCATTTAGTACCCCAGCAAAACCCACAGACATCTGAAATCAACAAGCGTGATTATCAATTGAATGATTGAGTAAGGAATGTTGGTGCAACTTATGTTTCTGGGGTTTAATTTGCTGGAATAGGCAGTCAGAACAATTTAACATCTACTGTGATAGGACAGTGCCTTTGACAATTGCATTGGGGTAGTCACTCAAGATTTAAAATAGAAACAGTTCACAAACCGTGCTGTTGAGAGAGCACTACTCACCGAGCCAGAATATTGATTTAGATTGTGGTCACTATGTTTATATTGGACTCCATAAGAAGCAAAGAATTGCCAAGTATGTGGCAAGATTGAATAAGCCTATGTAATTTTCCATTAGATAGTATAAAAGTATTGAAACAATTAAACAAGAATGTAGCACATTCTGATATTTGCATATGACTGCACTGTGTGTTTAAACTTTGTTATGAGAGTCTTCTAAAATATGCATATATTACCCATCAATCCTGACATTGTTAAAATGGATATTTAATCAAGTTTAAGTTTGTGTTTCCAAAACCACTTATATGTATGTTATGAAAAGGACCTTAGAGAATGCTAAGTATATCTCGATTAATACTTTAGTCCTGAGCAAGGAGTTTCCTTGTTTATTCAGTACCAAGATAATGCTCACTCATAGGTTAATGCAGATGTAATCAACAGCAATACATATTTGACACCTGGGTTTTCTCATAATTGCTTCAGCCTCTGGAACTAATGTGTCAGTTGATATCTGGACACAGGTTAGAATTAGTAGCTATTTCCTTAAATTAGGTTAATCTAAGTTTCACACACTCAGCTGTAATCATTTTGAATAAAAACAGGCTTCAACTAAAATTTGTTGGGAATAATTGTGACTCCAACACAGCATTAGCTTGCTAACATTCTAAATGTTGCATTGTACTCATTGTATTGTTATTGTAGGCTGTGGCAAGATCAACTAGTTCTGCAAGTCTTGTGATAGCATGAGAATTCTTTCAAATCCAACTTGTTTATTTGTATCAGACATTTGATATATTCTACAACACTCTTTATCTATTCCTGTGGTATGAGGACCGTCTACAATTCACAATTCAAGATCAAATTAGACAGTATTAGAGATACATCAAATAATCAAGGATAATCAATAGCAATTTGAGAGAGGTAATATTTCTTTGAAAAACTGATTATGTGGATGAAGGGAATACAGTAGTTGCAGTGGTTCATACGGACTTCCTGAAGTAGTTCAAGTTTTCTTGAAAGAGTCCTTTACAGAAGTTGAGGTGTATAGGGTTGAAAGAGGAAGTTGGACAATACTGTTAGAGAGTTGGTTGATAGGCAGAAAACAGAAGGTTAGAGCTAAAGTACATTGTTTGAAATGGATATACATTCATTCTTCATTTCATTTCATTTCTTAATAAAAGACGGACATGAAAATTTAGCAAAAAAGGCAAAGAGATGAGAGATGCAGTTTAATGTGGTGAAGTGATTGCAAATTCATTTTAGGATTTTTCACTGAGTTAAAGTTACTGAAAGGTGCAAAGAATGAAAATAGATGAGATATGGCTATTAAATAAACCAGTGGTGGGGAGGTGCTGAAGGCATATTCAGGTCAACTAACTCATCACCTCCATTTCTGGGGAAGCTTGCCAGGTTATACAGTAACTGGCTGGTCACCAGCTGACTGGTGAGCTTCCTGTCTGATTGCAGGTGGTGTCTCAGTTTCCCAGAAACTGCCAACACTTCTGAGCCCTGGTCAAGCCTTGCTTTTCAAGGGATGCGGTGGGGAGAAGGAGGGTATTTTTCTTCTGCTGTGCAATGTTGGAGGTCAACAGAAGAGGGATTTACTTTCAGAAGCCATCCCTTTGCCTCCTGTGCCTCCAATTGTCCTGAACTGGGGTTAATTGACCACTTTAGAGCCTCATTTCCTCTTTTAAATATCTTTCTTGCCACCTTCAGGAAGTGGAAATATGAGCCCTTTGAGTATTATGTGCAGTTTTAGCACTTTATTACAGAGTACATAAAAGACTTAGAAAGCATTCCCTGTCTATTTGCTGGATGATATCGGGGTAAGAATAAGAAAGTTTTCCTTGAGGATGGTGGCAGTAGAGAAGGACCAGGAGAAGTCTGATGTAAATGAATCGGGGCAAAAGGATATTATGAAGCTGGTGGTGAGGATTAGAGTAAGGACATGAGGCTTTGGAAATATTTAAACACCAGAAATCTTTTGTGGCCAAAGGAGGTTATGGAGAAGATAGCATGTCATGCTAAATGCAAACAAGCATGTTGGATTTTTCATCTTGCATAAATTAAAGCTTGTGGAGTGTTGTTAGAAGGATGTTCATCAGAGGGGTGTTGCTGAAATCAGGTTTGGGATGAGGCAGAAGAAAACAGTATTACTGGAAGAAAGTGGTTTTGGTCAGGGAGCAGAAGAGGATAAGAAGCTGGGCAGCAGAGTTGAACAAAATGGCATGAACCTGGCCTTCCAGCTCGAGGTGGAGTACTTAATGCTTAAAGCAGAAGGATTAAAGCTTCTGATAGGACCCAAGGAGGATGGGTTTCTATTTACCAATATTCAACTGCAGGAATACATAGATCCTACACTGATAGCAGACCAGTAGTTTGAGAGTGTACTAACATTCTTTGTGTCAAGCAGAGATGGTTTGAAGTTCTATGAACTCTTTAAGAGCTTCATTCCCCGTGCAGCTTTTATTAGGCCCACTCTAAATGGGCAAAGGCATATAGTAGTACAGAGATAACAGTTCAGGTCTGGTGACCCTTCCTCAGAACTTCCTCCAGTTCTGCGGAAGGATCACTGGACCCGAAACGTTAACTCTGTTTTTTTTTCTTCACAGATGCTGCCAGATCTGCTAAGCTTTTCCAGTAACTTTATTTTTGTTCCTGATTTACAGCATATACAGTCCTTTCAGTTTTTATTAATACGGAGCCATTCTGAGTGGACAGTGAATTGTAACATGCAAAGAAGATACAGAATTTTTTAACAAAATCACTCTTGTGTACTGTAAAGAGACTGATGGAAAATCAAAAGCCACTTTTTAAAATCTGTCAGTCTGACTTAACACCTGGAAAATACACACAGGCATTGAGTAATGTAACTGATTGCTACAAATCTCTTGTGAGGGACATACTTTGCTTCTTTTGGGGGTCATGGTTTTCTGGGATATTGAAAACACAGTGGGATGATTTCCTATGTTTGCTATTTCTAGTAAAATTATATGTGTCCTGAGAGATTACAATTCTACTAGAAATAGCAATAAGAGGAAATCTTCCCATTCTGTTTACAATATTGGCAACACGTAGACATAAGAGGAAATCTTTCCCTGTGTTGAGGGGAAATATGGTGCTTCACTGCTGGGGAGACAGAAAATAAGAGGACAAGGTGACCGGGGCATTCTTTCACTCCTCAGTGGTCTGTTATGGAATGCTTTAGCAGACACTACAGCTAGTCTCTCGTCCATAATCTAAACTGCGCAATGCTACACGTTGTGTGTAGCAGAAGGCCAGGCACTCATGGGAGGTTTTTAAGAGAAGAACAAATCATTTTAAAACAAAGGGTCAAAAATATACAGTAATTTGGACTTCCGATTCCTACTTGTACAGCAAAAATGGCAGGAATAGGCATTGTTTCACTTTCCTGTAATATCTGATTTTTAAACCAAACTACAATTGCAAGACATTAAAAATACACACATGTATGCTGAAGTTTATAGCATTAACTGCCATCATGTTAACATAATATTGTCTTGTATGGATTTATGCTTGCACAGACTTCCTGCCTGCTGTGTGTAGCTTCCATTTTGCTCTCCAGCAAAGTTCTTCGAAGTTTGATTGTTGTAAATGACTTTGTACTGCTAAGTCAAACTAGCTAAAAGTGTACACATATTAGTAGACTATTATCTGTGAAAGTTACACCAGAGTGAGCCTTATATTATAAAATAAATTTCGTTTTACAATTGGTTCTACAGTTGATATAGCAACAGCGCTATATTTTGTTTTCAAAATTAATTTTAAAAATCATGTTATTGCATTTATTTGCTCACACTAAAGACAGGACTCACTGTGTGAGTTATATTTTACTGGTTTACAACACATAAACACAGGATAATTTAGAAGCAGAGAATTAGCTGGATGTGAATTCAGTCTTTGTTGCTGTGTAGTCATGTGTAACAGTGATTGTTGTGCAATCTCGTTGAAGGTACACATTTTATTTCGTCTTGAAAGCTGATCACTAAAGCAGTGAAAAGACTAGACTTGCTGTGATAATTGTGAAACGTATGATATTTGCACAATACGTATTTCTGTTAGTTTTATGACAATTATTAATTAGAAGCCTGGTGTAATCAGTGAATGAAGCAAAATGTCCTGAATGGCAGGAAAAAAAGAGATCAATCTTTCCTCGGGAAGTGGTAAATTCTTCTACACAGTAGAAAAAAAATCATAATACAAACTGCACAGAGATTGCTAGTCCCAGTTTTATTTTCAAAATTGAGCTCAAGCTTTCTTTAAACTTAATTGCATTTATTACAATATTTATAAAATGTAAGCACCCTTTTATTTAAGTCTTTGTATTCCAATAAGTTCCTTCCATAATTATGAATGAAAGAGCATCTGCAATAATTGAGCCTTGATAACTAACCCATCTTGGGCCCCTCACATATCTCCGTGCAGATTTTCTCATGACACGCTGATTGCTATTGGCACAACACAGTGATTTTCTTCCCTGTAATTATGTTCAGGGTTTTCTCTGTGCTGTTGAAGTTAGTAGGTATTGTCATCACAAAGGTGAAGACTTACTTGTATCATTTCGATTGCAAGTTCTTTCGAGAAAGCTTTTGATCGTGAGTTTGAACAGGCTACTTATTAAAAAGTGATTAATTTTGAGAGTTGAATGATTATTTGATGGGGAGTTGTTAACTTATTTAGTACAGACACTGTCAGGATTCCGTGTCCATTTTGTTTTCTGGGTTAAACATAAGATAAATTTAGTTCATATTCAAATAACTCTTTGCTCTGCATCATTTTTCTCTGAACACCAGGTCACATTTGCTGCAAGCTGATTTTTTGGATACCTTAACATCCAGTGATTTTCCAGTGTTTTGTTTCATTCATTTTAATCTCAGCAGTGATGTAGCAAAATGTTTTTAAAAATTATAAGAAATTAAAAATAAACAATCAGCAATTGCAAGACTTTCTGTTTTTGTTTTAGATTTCAATCTTTTGTTTAACAATTAAAGGCAGATTCTCTTAAATCATGTGACCAGCCCAATGAACCTTTTTTAATTAGAAAGAAACAGACATTGTGGGTGGAATTCTCCAGGCTCACCTGAAGCTTTTTTGAAGAATAGACAGGGAACTTAATTGGGTGAGATCAAAGAAATCAGTTTCCTGATGGTGGAATAATAATTTACTATTAAGTTCTTGGAACTTTAAGATGTGACCTTTCCAACCTTGATGGTGAAGTGCTTGCTTTGTATTCATTCTGATGTCATGAATACTTATTAATATACCGGACTGCTGGAATTATGATCATGGGCACAATTTTCTGAACCAGTAGTAGAAAATATGTCTATTTACAAACCCATCTACATACATATATGGGGCTTGGACCTGGCAGGTACGCTTCTTCCTCCAAGCTATAATGAGTTTAAAATTCTCCTGTTGCTGGGTTCTTCAAAGCCAAGCTATTTCTTTGTGCAAGCGCTTGCAGTGCTAGGGGTGAAGCCTTTCAATGTTGATCAGCTTGTAAGACATCTCAGTCACATGCAGTATGATTTATTGTTGTTAAAACCTCTCCGTGTTAGGGGTGAACATTGACAGGACTAACAAGCCTCCCTAAACTTGGTAGCAAACCCGATGGAGACAACATAGTACTATCAGAGATAATGGGAAAGGCAGATGCTGGAGAATCCAAGTTAACGAAGTGTGAAGCTGGATGAACAGAGCAGGCCAAGCAGCATCTCAGGAGCACAAAAGCTGACGTTTCGGGCCTAGACTGATGAAGGGTCTTGGTCTGAAACGTCAGCTTTTGTGCTCCTGAGATGCTGCTTGGCTTGCTGTGTTCATCCAGCTTCACACTATGTTATCTTGGAGACAACATAGTGGGACTGATCTCTAAAAGGGGCTCAATACAAACATCCAACTTCTCCCACTCAAGCCTTTGGTGCCAAGCTCTATGTATGTTCTCCCAGTTGTGGTAAAAGGTCTGTGAGCTGATGGTGTGTGAACTGCTGAGTATTGCAGATCTTTTCTGTGTTAAGTGTGAGCCCTGCTAGATAAGGAAGTTTGAAAGACAGTACTACTGCATGTGCTAGTAATGCTAAAATGGTTGGTGCAATGAGACAACAGCTATTGTTTGTGCATAAGGCATGCATAATGGAAATGCCTGATACCTTGTCTTGTATATGATATCCTGTGCGGTGGCAACTCAGAGCGTTAACTCCCATTCACAAGATCACAAAGCATTGAGTAGGCTATGTTTGTTACCTTACCGCTCAACCTCTTTCAACACTGGAGCCAGGTCCTCAGGAGCCTCTTGGAGCTTTATTTTTGAAATTCCATTTGCACTGTGCACCATGGAATGCTAGGTAAGTGTTATTGCTGTTGTAAACACCTCAAGGTAAAATCAATATCTTTGTATACTCATAAAGTATCACCGAAGATATTTTTATAACCATCCTGTTCAGAGATGTTTTACACACTTCTTGAACCCAGACCTTCCAGCCTAGTGGTGGAAACAATACCACTGCTCCACAGGAATCCTTTAGCTGTTTAATTGGAAAATATTTTGAATCAATCTTTTCCATTGTCTGGAGCAGCTGGGACTTAAACCTGAGCCTGCTGGTCCAGAGAAAGGAGTAGTACCTTTGCACCTCAAGATCCCATAGGTGTCTAATTAACTTGAGGAAAATCTTCTATCACTGTGTTAGTCAATGAGGACCACATGAGAGGATGCTCCCACTGCAAATACTATGATTAGTTTACTTCCTGACATCATTGAGCACAAACTTATGAAAGAACAAATTTCCCACATGCACAGTTGAAGTCCAATGATGAACTGAAGCTTGTATGATTTTTAACAAAAATTCATTGCCTTCTTGTCAGGTTCATGACGCTTACAAAGTAATACCACTATCCTCTTCCTCACTGTTGCAATAAAATATTGCTAAATGTCCACGGGCAAGTGGAGGAAATAAAGTCAACCAGATCCCTTGATTCAACTTCTGAATCAAGACTGAGTGAGTGTGTGCGTGTGTGTGCGCGTGCATGCGCGTGTGCGTGTGTGTGTGTGTGTATGCGTGCGCAAATGCATGCTGAAAGGGGGTGGTGGGTGGTGTGAAAGGAAGATAGGAGAGAAAGCAGAACCAAATTCTTAAATACTAACATTGGGACTAGAGATAACTCTATGTTTGTGCTCTGTTTCTGAAAGGGATATAAAAAGGTCAATGTTCTTCTTTAACATAGAAAATAGAAGCAACAGTAGGCCATTCAGCCCATCAAGTCTACTCTACCATTCATTATGATCATGGCTGATCATCCAACTTAGTATCCTGTTCCTACTTACTCCCCATACTCTTTGATCCCTTGAGCCTTATGTCCAAAGTATATCCAAAGAGAGAGAGAAAATGCTCTAAGAGTGGGTTGATGAATTAATTACAGATATGTTTAATCAACCTGTTCAAATATGTTATGACATATGTCTGGGCCAAGTGGACTGTCACTGCTCTACAAGAGCCCAAGCAATTAATTATATCTTTCTACGATTTCAGGGATCAATGTGGGTCAACTGGTTGTTGTTGTTGTCATACAATGTCAATTAATAACATTACTGATCCTTAACGCATGTCGCTACTACTGTATGGCAGTTAGTTTATTTAGCTACATGAAAGTAGAGCTATAAGTGAAGTGCCCAATTCGGGTAAAGATGAGATGATGTGGGCCAATGTTTTGGGCCCTGTGGAGCGCCACTGCTCTTACCACACAATCCACAGCCCAGGTTGGTATTTCCTCCCATTGAGCTGAATTACTTGTGGTTAAGTGTTCTCAGCTTGCCAGCAGTCATCATTGCTGTTGTGTTCAGTGTCAAATATCACGCTGGAGTTTTCTTTCAACAATTTCAAGTGTATCTAAATACTTGAACTTTAGTCTTGTAGTGTAAGCATGCAAGATATGTAAACATAGCACAAAAAAAACTGCAAATGCTAGAAATCTTTTACTGGAACAGAAAATGTTGGAAACAGCAAGAAGTAGAATGAATAAGCCAGCAACTGCTTAAATGGGAAACAGTTCTTTAGTGAAATTCTATTTACATGAGATAATTGGGCCATAATGAGAGAAACAAATGTAATTAAAGACACATATTAGTTACAAAGAACTTGTGAGTTGCTCAGGCGCTGAGGATGGAATAAGCATGCCATATTAGGAGAAGCTTTGTCAGTAAATTGAGTTCTTAAGTTTTTTTTTGCATATGTTCCTATTATGTTTGAAACGTACATAATACATAATTCGAATTATTATGCTAATTCAGGTTACAACCTGGTAGAAGGGTAGAACATTACATTTTATGTTAGGTCTTCCTACAGCACAAAACATGCTTAATTCACCTTTAGTTTTTCACTCATGTTAGCAAAGGCAGAAATATTGGCGTTGACATGATGACTGACCACATTCTGATAAATCTGTGTTTGACAACTAACCGTGGAGGTCTTCAAGCTTTAGTTTTTCTGACCTGCTGAGTAATTATTTGTTTTTCTTGGATAAATTGAACCTGTTCAGTGCGAAGGCTGTCAAACTACCTTCCTTAATGATCTCCACTAAGAGTACACTTGTTATTTTCGTGACTGTAATGGATGAGTTGGAGACTGGTTCGAGTTGATTACTGTCGATCAGAAATGAATTATTCTGCAAGAGATTTGATGAGTGAAATTTGGAACACTTTTTTATCTCTCTATAATGATTATTTAAGTTTGCCAAATAATTGCACATGACCCCTTAATAAGATTTTACAAATTCTTTTCTATTACGTAAAATAGTATTCTCTCATTGGAATCTTCTGGTGACCGAGACAGGAGCTTCAATGGATGAGATAGAGCCTCCGCTGGAATGATGTTCGATATTTTGTTTTACTCTTGTGTACCCAAAGCGACGTCAACATTGTTTAATCTTTTCTTTCCTACCCCCATCTGTGGATCCCACCTCAATAGCTGCAGGTAAACATGAGGATGCCTGCTGCCCGCTTTGCTGGTTTGCGTCCCACTACCAGGCAGGCATTCTTTGTTGGTCTGGGGTCCAGAGGTCTCTTTCCTCCAGGGGGTCCCAGTTCATGTATAAATGCAACCAAGCCAACCCAACCAGATTGAGGCATTTGGGTCCCTGACAGAGTGGAGTTGGTGCAGCAGGATACCTCTGGAGAATCCTGAGATGGCAATGCTTGAGTGTAAGAATGTCACTCCTCCTCCTTGTTGGTGGACAATGTAAACTCGCTCACCCCTGTTGGGATCCGGTTTCAGCCCCCTCTTGTCTAGCCAGTGGATGAATGCATCTGTAACTCAAGCAATAGAAAACAAAGGTCTCTGTGCATATCCAGCTCAGACTGATTATTCTGCTGCAATGGGCTCCCAAAGTGGCCACCACCCATTCCTTTGAGGGTTGCCATGTGCTCCCTGCCGGAACTCCAACCTATTGTCAACTCTCCAGTCTTCACTAGAGTCTGTGTATAATCTCTGCCACCTCTGCCAGATGCTCCTCTGCTAATCTAAACATTGATGATACCTCACTAAAGATCATGACCAGAAGTGTACGATCTATACTGGGTCCAGCAAGCTCCTAGTCTTCTGCAATTCTGGCAGTGGTCTTTGATTTTCTCTGCAGTTTCCAGATCACACCCCTAATCCATGGAAAATAAAGATCTGTTAGCATCGCAAGCCCCCAGCCTTACTCCGGTTTCATACAGACGTTGCTACATTAGATGCAGCTTAGGAGTAGCAAATCAGAGGATCTCAGATTCGATCACTACCTATGTCCAATCTCCCTATCAGAACAGGCACCTTTCCATCGTTTTTCTGCCAGCTCAATAGCATGATCCTTGAAATGGGATAGGAGCCTTTTATCAAACTTCCCTGTGCCCTGTCACCCATTCCAAACCCATACAGATCTGGACACACTCTTCTACAGGAGACTGAGTGAATCAGTAAGTGACATCAAAGTGCTACATGAGTACGATACCTGCATTTATAGATCGAGATGCTAGTAGCTAGAGATCGTCTACTTCCTATTATCACATACAGACTATGGTAAGGAGAACATTAGGAGTTAAAAGCATGGGTCAGTTTTGTCAAAGAGCTACAGTTGATAAAAAGCAAGAAAGCTTTTGATGATGTGCGTCTGTCTGAGATACTTCCGAGGTGTTCATTCTGAAACTATCTTTCCTGGTCATGCCTGTGTCCAATGCAGTGAAAAGCAGTCTGGTGTGTACGGTCTCCTAGTTGTGATGAAGGGTTAGCAATGAGTGTGTAATCTCCTGAGTACTGTAGTTGCTTTTGTGTTTTTTACTGTGAGCCATGGCAGATGTTTGTGGCAGAGTGCCATTCATTCTGTTACCAATGATACTGCATTGTTAGCTGCAATTAAATGACAGCCATCGATTGCCCATGTGGGATCTGATGGAGACATCAAATCTCCTGTGAGACAGCCCAATGCAGTGGATACAGTACAATGCTAATTCACACTCGTAGGGGCTTGACTCATCGAGTATATACCCTGGCTGAGTACAGCAGGCCGTTCATCCCCTGGCATACTAGAGACAGCTTTTCTAGAGCAGTCCATGAATGCTGGCCTCCACAGCCACCTCTGTATAGTTGGGATGTCTATCCCTAGGGAAGAGAACTTTTCTCTATGACAGCATTCAGAGCCTGTAGGCATCACAGGAGCCTGGCATCATTTTCTTCCTGCTCAAATACCTCCAGGGGATGAGTGGGGGTAGTGAGCAAAGATTGAGTAATGGTCCCTGGATTTTGGAGTTTGGAAAGTCCCAGTGATGTTTGGGAATTTAGGAGGGGGGGGGGAGATGTAAAATTTCATGCCTGCCCCTAAAGGTTGTTGCTTTATTTGTGTGGGCTGTACATGGTGCATTTGGGAGCAATGTCCTAATGATCTGTATGTCCTTGTTTGCTCTGATCTGCCTGTACTGCTTGCAAAACAAAGCTTTCCAATGTGCTTAGGTGCATGTGACTACATTAATTCAAATCAAATTGAATATTGGGTCCGTGGTGATGAATGAGGGGCTGGGAAGGGGGGAGTTATAAGTCAGTGGTGGAGAGATGGAATGTCTATCTTTCTGTTGGAAAAATTTGGCCAAAAACACTTTCTTATGATGTGTACTGTGACAGTACTGCTACTTCTTATTGGCACTTGACAAAACAAGTGTTGAAACACACATTTGAGAAACAGGTTTGTTAGCACAGATGAAACAAAACAAATTGCTGGAAAAGCTCAGCAGGTCTGGCGGCATCTGTGATGAAAAAAAATCAGAGTTAACGTTTTGGGTTCGGTGACCCTTCCTCATCTGCTAAAATTCAGAATAGATTGTAAATGTGCATCTTAAGACTGTGGCTAAATGTTGGTACAAACAATGAATGGAGGAAATCTTTCTTCAGTGTAAATAAATAAAGATTTTCTTTTAAAGGTGTAATTCTCAATGATTAAATTGGGCATGTTAGTTTCAATGTGATTTATATAGAGGATGATAAAAACCAAAATGATGTGACAAACGTATTTAAAATAACACAGGAAGTATCACTTCGCAACTAATTGTCAGCAATTGGGTGCTGAATCCCATTCAATAAGATAATTGCATTTTAATGAGGTGTGAAGAACTGATTGAAACTGTTCAAAGTAGTGAATTTGATTGGAATCAGCAGAGCATTTTACATTAGTAAATATATGGTAAATAATTATTGAACTGCCTAAGATAGTTGGAGTGCTTAAAGTACTGCAAACAATGTTTTTGCGAGTGACCTTATTTGGAGGTTGTGACTAGTTGGAGCTATTTGTGCTGATGTACATGGCTTCCTGTGATGAGCATGGACAATGTAAATGGTGCGCTAAATATTTAAAACCCAAAAACCAAAACATGCATAATGTGTAGTCAGCAATCTCAAGTTATGCCACTGGATCTGTACTGATTCCAGTTTGAGGACCAACAGTTCTAAATATGCAGATAAGCTTCATGTACAGGACCAATTAAATCTCATTTCACTTTACAAATATTTAAGTTAACTAAATCATTAAAAGTTTTCTTTTCATTGGCTGCAGTACAACATTGAAATAATGCAGCAAAATGGTTTTGCACAACCCAGCAGTTCAGGCAGTCCAGGAGGTCTGTCACCAACTGTAGAGGAGGTAGACAAATTACCATTTAGATATAAGCTTGAGAGATAATGGGAACTGCAGATGCTGGAGAATTCCAAGATAATAAAATGTGAGGCTGGATGAACACAGCAGGCCAAGCAGCATCTCAGGAGCACAAAAGCTTCCAAGATAATAAAATGTGAGGCTGGATGAACACAGCAGGCCAAATCCAAGATAATAAAATGTGAGGCTGCTTGGCCTGCTGTGTTCATCCAGCCTCACATTTTATTATCTTAGATATAAGCTTGGCCTGAATTGGGGGAGAAAAATGTAGACAGCAGTTAAATAGGAACGAAAGACAGGGTAGAAATGAGTTGAAAACATATATGCTAGAGAGAAGGTATGGATAGAATGACCTGTCATCACCTTAATAGAAAAACAGCAGATGGTTAAATGGCTTGATTAAGGCAATGCCATTTACCCATTGGACTAAGCATTTACATCAATATTGAGCTGAAGCCTATTTGGACTGATACATGTGATGCAACTGGGTTATAAATGCATGGCAAGAAAGACAAATATGAGACAGTGAATAAGTTCATTATGAGCAATCCATAAAAGTTTAGCAACATATTAAAGGATGAATTTTAACTTTGTCCAGCTCACACTAACAAAAGCTGTACGTTATTAGTTTTGGAGAAACTAGCTCCCTATTCTTCCTAAGCCACCATATTTCTGGAACCTTCTGTTTAATGGCCCAGTATGTCCACTCGAATTGTCTGGCAGCTCTATTACCCTATTGCAATCTTCAGATTTAAGCTGTTTGATGTATTTCATATCCTGATTCAATTTTGAGGTACCGACTGCCAAGCTCTACTGAGTGACGAAGAAGCAGAAGCCAAAAAAGGATATGTTCCAAGAACAGCATCAGTGCTACCATAGGCACGACAAGAATTATATGGGTGTTAGGCAGCCTAACACTTTCAATCATGACCTGTAGAGCTTTGCCAGGACTCCCTCTTAGCCAGCTGGGTCAATCTCATGTTCTCCCAATATTGTGTTGATCCAGGCCTCCCACTAGCTACTTTGGGTGACTTGAGCAATGTGCTCAACCATCTGGCTCCTTACTATTAAAGTCTTGTGTATAGCTCACATTTCCTGTGATATGCTTACTCTAACACCTACTCCATCAATTTATATTCATAATAATCATATTATTGTAAGAGTGTTTCTTCCCATTTGCTGTAAACAACACTATGGGAGGTCTGTCATTACCTTTGAACAGATTATGCATCAAGTGTAAGTATGTAAATTGCACTGATGTGTAACTGAAGTATGTTAAAGTACAACTGTGTCAAGCTGATCTGAATTGTGCTACTTGGATATCTAAAACATGACTTGTGCAATTTACAGCTCACAGGAGATGGTCTAATGGTGTCAGATTCATTTGGAAGTGTAGCGCATCATTTTGGAGAGTTAAGGTACCATTTTGGTTATGTCCAAGGTCCCCGGTTGTGGTTGATATTATGTCCTTTCCAGAGAAATATGACACCTTTGGGATTGTTAAAAGTAGTTACAAGTGTGTGTTTAAAAAGATCCTACACTCTTTAGAACTGTCAAGTTCATTGGAACTGTCAGAAGAATTGGCAAGATAGATCTCCAGAGAACTGTCACAAAAGCTTAATGGAATGGATAAAGTAACTGTTAGGAGAATAGTCTATATAGCTGTAAAAGGAAACTAACAAAGAGAACTGTGAAGTCATTTAAAACAATTGCTCTTTAAATATTTGGAGAAAGGAACTGAGTTTCAGTGTTTAAAACAAATATAGTGCTTGCGATTTCACTCTGCCTATTGAAATTAATGTAAGGTTAATCATTACAAGACAAGAGCACACCACTGATTTCAGAGACCTTGCACAGCAGGGTATCTGTCAGTGCCCAGCATGATAGACTTCTCCAAATGGTTATAGATGAAGTGGGACTGAGAATTTCAAAACTTATTTTTACAGATGATTTAAAGCAAGTTAAATGTGGTAAGTGGGTTTTTATCAATTTGATGGTTTGTTTTTAAATTGTGAATTTATTAAAAGACCCTTAAATCTATTTAATCTCAGCAGGGGTCCTGGGGTCTGCCCATGGTGGGCACTGAGTGAGTGGGCATGGCAAACGTGAGGGCAAAAGCTGGTTGGACGTGGGTTAGCATGAGGTGTGAACTGTTAGCATGGGGGCTATAAAGGCCGGGTATGGGTACATATGTTGGCATGGAAGGTATGGGAGACCCCCTCCTTGCCTCCCCCGCTTCCATAAAACCAAGCTCTGACCTTCATCCAGCCTCACATTTTATTATCTCTGACCTTCTGGAGTGTCTTGTCTCAGTGTCAGACTAAATGTGCCATATTTGAAATGGTACGCCTAGCAGAAGATGGCCTCTACTCTAACTCAATCATATCTTCAGCTCACGTTGGAACTTTCACTAATTTCCCTAATGAATGATGTTTTATGCTGCTTATACTCATACATTAAATACTTATATTTACAAGCAGCTGGGCTGGAGCTCTCTGGATTCATTTTGCATCCATGTTTCCAGAAGACCTGACTCACCTTAGCCTAAGTACCTCTGTGGTCTGAGGCTTCTCCGTGAGTGCACTGCTAGCAGTAGCCACCACTCCCAGTGGAATTGCCTACAGTGCACCTGATTTGGTAGAATCAGCAGGATTTCTGCCTGCAGCATCTTGAATTTTTTGGAAGATCCCGCAATGACCAGTTAAGTGCCTATCAAATATTTAATCCAATCAGGCCATCTTCTCAGAAGTGACTTGTGTTTTCTACTAGTTCTCCAACCAATATACTGAACTCCTGTTAATTACGTGAAATTTCATGTACTCTGTCTCATAGTTCCTCTGTCATTCAATGTCTGAACTCTCTGCTGCTTTGTTTTGTGATTCATCATAACACTGCTTAGTATTATTATTGTGTGTATCTGAAGGTGGTTTGTAGATTGCCAGTCAATGAATTGCAGCAGTGCTTCAATTATTGTAATGAAATAAAATTGTTACATTTGTTCTCTTGTGGAGTTTGTCACATACACAGTACTATACTCATTGTTGCACAAAAACCCATCCCACAGAGAAACCTGTGGCACTTTTGGTTCTGTGCTACAAAATTACAGTTATTAGGTGCAGGTGTAGCCCTCATAACTTCGAACATTGCCTCTGGTAGGAAGGGCACCATTATCAAAATAAAGCAAACATGCTGACACCGGTGCCGTTGTACGCAGCTGGTTGACTTGAAGAAGATATTCTGACCAGCTCCTCGAATGGCAGATGTCAGTTAAATATATATGAAAAGATATAACACTTCCTACTGACAACACTAGGTTTGGGATTGCCATTTTGTCGGCCTGCGTTAGAGGTGAAACTTTAGCTTTATTAAGATCTACATGCATTGAAAAGTGTGTGTGCAATTCTATTGGTTACACGAGTCAACTATTCTGGGCTAATCAGTCAGCTACTGTTCTCAAACCCACTGAAAAGCAACTGCAACGGGACTGATCATAATAAAAGCAGTTCTGTAATGTATCTGTGATCTTGTATATGTAAGGGAGGTGTGATTAGGTGAGTTATTAATAATCAGTAACTGAAAAGAAAGCTAAGTTAATGGAATGACACAGATATACAAGGAGGACTAAGAAATGCAACAACTCTTAATCTCCTTGGAAAAAAAACCTTAAAAAAACTTTGCCAAAAGCAGCAGCAACAAGGAAAGTGTAAGCGAAGCTTCAGGCTTCCACCAAGCATTAGAATTTGACACCCTGCCCCCACACACCCCCAACCCCCAATTTCCTGCCAGTGGTAGGTGGACTTGCAGACTGGGTTCATAAAATTGGGTACAATGTCATGGGCACTGTTCTTGGCAACAACCTGCCTACCTCTAACTTTAACCATGGCAGGGGAGGCATTGAAAGGTCTGTCCATCATTGGTCCAATTGATACCCTTAAGTGTCCAAGTGATTGTCACCATTCTTGGTGAAATGTAACTTTGCAATTACATTTGGAAATCTTGTTATGAATCAGTAGATAGAATAACAAATAGCGGTGTCATCAAATTGTGTCATCCATCTGTGGTCTATTGGTACAAATAATGCATCTGCTAGACTGGATTGCTGCAGAACCAAAAAAGTTAAATGAGCATTTGCTGTTGCCTATTTTGGACTGTGACAGCCTGATTGTGGCATGTGTGCTTTAATGAATGACAAAGAACTGGCTAGCTTTTCAAATCCAAACTCTGTGTAAGTCAGCTTTCCATCTGCATTTACAGCTGTGTCTGAATCCGCTGGAATTGGTATAACATACCCTGAGGTGGCAGGAGAATTGGATAGAGTTTTCAAGTTCAGGTCTTTAATGATCACCCAGCTCTGTAGAGCCCTTGGAAAGAATCTCCCTACATAATGTTTCCCTGAACTTTTTAATAATGATTCTACGATGCATGCCAATAGCAACCGGGAGATTGCAGAAGTAAAATCAGGGCATTTGGTTTATTGCCAACACCTCACTTCGCTGTATTTATTGCTGGGATCGTCTGCTGGGATACCAACTCCACCTTAAATTAGGGCTAATCTCATGAGTTGCACAATTCATATGATAAACACAGAACTCTGGTGCAGTTTTAAGGACACACTGTATTTGATGCTGTGCTCATAAAATTGATGATCACCAGAACTCTCCTAAAAAAGTGTAAACTTCATTTTGTGGGTCCATGACGAGCAGAAGTCGTCTCAAGATTAATGTTGATTGTTTCCATGTTGGACTCTCCCTTTCCTTGGATTGGCCTGTCTCTGGAATTGACCTGCCCCTGGCAGTTGACCAACCTGTTACTGGCCATAGCCTGTGTTCTGCACCTGGACACTGAGTTGTGGGATTCACTATCATTTTGTTTCTGATTTGCAACGTCTGCAGTTCTTTGTTTTTGTCCAATGAAAACAGCTTCTGCAAAAATTCTCAATGGACGCCACTTTGGATTCTCAGTCACACAACGTTCTGGTCCTGGCTCTCTCTAATCCTATCAAACAGGAGCGACGCAGATCTGAAGAAAAATCTTTTTTGTTAAAGCATTATTGCAAAAAAAATGTGGCAGAATATCAATCTATTCCATCATATAAATTTCAGCTTGAATATTTGGCACATTCATCAAATACAAGCTATGTGTTTCTATATGCAGTACTATTTGGATTTTGCTGGTTTCAGTGATTCCATTATAAATGATTTCTGTTCATACAGTGCAATGTTTCACAAGGTAAGTAAGTAGCACTGAGCTGTAGCCTTGATTGTTGACGTCTGAACAATTAAGCTTGGTTACATCTTTTAACTTATTCAAATTCTGTTTTGTTGTTAACTGGTTTTGATGAACTGAAATAAACAGAAATGAGCTTATTGCAAATTGACAACAAATGGTGTTCTGAGTATTAGGGATATGACCAAGTTGCTCACCAAAGGATATTAAATCTCTCAGTGAGATAATCACTGAAAGATTATACCCATCATGTTGATGCTAGAAGGGGTTTAAGAAGTAGCTCTCTCTCTTTACACGGTTATCTATTAAATAAACTCCAATGGAATTAATTATCCAAAAAAAATTGTCCCTCAGAGAGAAAAAAAGAACCTTTCTATTGAGTTAATAACTCCAGGCAACAATGCTAATCCTTTTCCTACTAATTAACTACGAATTATGTTGACTTGGTTCATTATGTTAGCTAACTTCTGTAATTTAACATCTGATCTGCTGGTATTACCTCAATTTCCTTCAGCATTCTTGAAATAATGCAACAAAATTAGTCAACTGTGGCATCTTTTGTGAAGCTACTCACAGTCGAAAGAATGTAACTATTTAGGTGAAGGCTTGTATTTGTCGGGGAAGACTTTCCAGTTCTGGGCTTTCAGCAAGTGTTTACGGGCCAGATGAAGAATCATTGTTAAGAGCAAAAAACGTATTGTGATTGCAGATTGTCATCAATGTGAGATATTGATATGTGATGCACTTCATTGAAATCTTCCTTCATGAAGCATCAATCCTTTTAATTAAAAGGATAAGCTCTGAGAAATGGGCCCAGATTTCCCAAGGATAGCAACCGTCATTAGTAGGTAATAGGATAGTTTTGTTGTCTAGTCACAGTGGAAAAAGTGGGGTTGGTGTGGAGAACTGATCAGAAGATCAGAGTCATTCTGTCTGATGTTTCCTGGGTAACTACTCAGGTAAGGACACTGCAAATGCCCAGGGTCTCTATCTCCAACTCAGAGTTGGAGACATTCATGGATGTCACATGGAAGAGGTAAATTAATACTGGAAGTTGAATCTTTCTAAGCAATTCACATATAGGTCAGTGCATCAGGACTTCCACCGGATTCTAACACATAGCTCGGTTGTGTATCTGGTTTCTGACTATCCAGAGACAGGAAGATTTGGGCCATATGTTTAGAACTATGAGAAACTGAGCTAAAATGGAATTTGCTGATTCAGCAAATTCCTTCAATAATTGCATCACAACACAATTGGCACATACAATTACTTTGATTTAATGTTAAAGATTTCACATTAGTGGAGTTTTGGCACTGTCACTTTTAGTTCTTTGACCCGGGTTTAAATGCTTTGACCCGGGTTTAAATGCAACCATTCTGGGAACTTTATTTGTGATATTTCATCTTAATCTCCCAACAGGCAGGGCGATAACAAATAAAACTTTCCATAGTCCAGCAGTAATTATATTAGTAATTATCAGATTTGTTAAGAAAGATAGAAGAATGGCAGACATGGAAAATACTTGCATTCAGTCACATGTGATAGGAGACATATTTCTGAGGGTGGGGTTAAAAACATATTGTTGATATCATGAGAGCGATGTGTTGTTCAACATCTGATTCTTTCAAGTACATGAAGCTAACTAAAATGGTAAATGCATTCCAGCATCTAGCAATAACCGGCCTTTTTTGATGCATACTACTTTGCCACTTGAGTTGATCTTACCTACTCGCCAACGGGCTTGAATTATTCTCTATCCAGGTTAAAATACTGGGAGGGAGACCCCACTGAAGGAACACCATCCACCCTGCAGCCATGTAAAGGTTTATTGATTGTCAATAGGTTAAAAGCAGCAATGCTGCCTTTCTGGATTACGAAATCCCTCTTCAAAAATGGAGGGTCCTGCTCGATCAGTGACTGGTGATCTGGCTGGATGCCGTTCCTACAATGCCCCAGAAGAGGAGCTGGAAAGCTAGGTTTTGAGAAGCTTGCAGGAGGTCATCTTGTGGGCCCAGGGTTCCTGGCAAGAAAGAGCCCCTCTGCCTGCAGCTCTCTACCAGTCCATGGAGAGGAACTTAGAAGAAAGCTACTTTGCATGGGCTTCTCCTGTCATCGGTTAGATTCTGCTGGTGGCAGGATGAAGTTTATGGTTGGGTGTTCTTTGCCCACCTGGAACCTAAGTTGATCTCTAGTGGGCATGACAGTCAGTGCCATCAGGTATCGTTGCGGAGTTAGGCCAGGCGCGTAGGCAGTGGGATTTAATGAGCCCACTATCTTCAAACCTGTCAGATCAGGAGTGTAGTATCCAACCCAAAGTCTTTGATATTCATAAAACAAGATGTAATTAGAGAAACAGAATTCATTATTAATATAAATCCAGAAAGGCATACTGAGTGAAGATTTCCTTTGTGCGTATAGACAGCTTTACCCATTTATAATTTTTTGTTCAAGTTACGAGACTATCAGGTAAAAATTTTGCCAAATCATGTCAAGGGAGTTTTAATTAATATATAATATGAGCTAGAGGGTGAGAGGGAGGGCAGAGTGTGGTGGAGGAGGTGTGACTGTAATGCCAATCTCATCCTCTGATAGTATCAGTTGAGGAATTGCTTAATGTTCCAGGAGAGGTAGCTGGGACATATTGGCAGGCAAAGACTGGATGACCTGAAGATATCCGCATGTATGTTTCTTTCTAGATTTCAGAATAAGCTAACAGGAGCTACTCTCCTTGTCACCACCTATGCCTGACTCATGCTTTTATGATGTTATGTGGAAGTTGTTGTTTGAGAGCGCTTGATTAAACTTGAAATGTTTGCTTTCAGAAGTAACTCCGAGAGAAGGAAGGAAAAATCAAGGGATGCAGCAAGATGCAGAAGGAGCAAAGAAACAGAGGTGTTTTATGAGCTTGCTCACCAGCTGCCACTACCACATAGTGTCAGTACCCACCTGGACAAAGCATCTATCATGCGGCTGACAATTAGCTTCTTACGAACCCGCAAACTTTTGAGCTCAGGTAAGATCAATTAAGAAAATATAAAATAAATCAAGTTTATAAGTAAATTTCTTTCTGTATAAATGCAAACCTTTGTTCTGTTGCAGATTCCCATCACAGCTAGCTGTATACTATATTACAAAACTGCCTTTATGCAGGAAAATGTCTTACAGTTAGCACACTCTGTGGATCTGGTGCTGACCTCCATCGATCTTCACCTATTAAAACAAATAGACAGATGTTTTAGAGAAGCATGCCATTTTCCCAATACTTGCTGCTGGGATATGTGGCTTTTCTCTGTCTGATTTCCAGATCTCTCCCATTGGTCGATGACGGGACCTCTGGCAGAATATGGCAATATATGTTACCAGAGATGTTGACTGTGTCTAATCTTGATAAGTCACCAGGACCAGATGAGATGCAGCCAAGGACACTGAGGGAAAGTTGTATTTGAAATGGTATTCAAGAGCAAAGGGAATTTGAAGGTTTTTATGTACACATCATTGAAAGTAGGAGGGCAAGTTGAAGAAGTGATTAACAGGAGTTCTAGGCTTTAGAAACAGGGTCATCAACTAAGAATGGAAGGAATTTAAGATGAAAAAGCAAAATACAGTGGATCTTGGAAATAACAGAACATGCCGGAAGTGCAAACCAGATCAGATAGCATCTGTGATGGGAAACAGAGTTAACTTTTCAGATTACAAATCATTCTGATGAAAGGATATAACTTGAAATATTAATTCTGTTCTCTCCACAGATACTGATTGGCTATCAATTCCCAGCATTTGTTTTTCTTTTTGAAGTTCTGATAAACCTGTGGGAAACTCTGGTTTGGCCTCAGGTGGAGCATTGTGCTCAAGTTGGGGAACCAAATGTTGGGCGGGATGTAAAAGCACTAGAGAGGGTGCAGGAAAGATTCATAGGAATGTTATCAGGTTTGAGAAACTTCAAGTATGTGGAGAAATTCAAGAGGCTGCATCTGTTTCTATATGAGAAGAGACAATTAAGATGATATTTGATGAATGAATATATTCAAAATCATGAGGCGGTTGTACAGAATCAACTAGATTGAACGAGGTATAAGTAAAACACTGCTTCACCTGTAAGGTGTATTTGGGATGTTAGACAGTGAAGAGAGAGAAGGTGACTGTGCAAGCATCAAACCTTCTGTAATTGCATGGGACAGTTTGAAGGGGGAGTCAGGGAGTATTAGGGGTAGTACAAGTGGGTACCAGGATGTCACGGAGGGAGCGGTCCCCGTGGAATACTAAGAGTTGGTTGTGGGGGGCCAATGTGTTTGGTGGTGGCATTTTGTTGGAGCTGACAGAAATGATGAAGGATAATCCTTTGAATGGAGAGACTTAGCTGGGCGGAAAGTGAAGAGAAGGTTCTTGGAGGAGGCGAACAAGTGAGGGGAGAAATATAGGAGATGGATCAGACATGACTGAGGGCCCTTCCTGGACCCAAAACGTTAACTTGGATTTTTTTTCTTCATAGATGCTGCCAGACGTGCTGAGCTTTTCCAGCAACTTCTGTTTTAGTTCCTGATTTATAGTATCCACAGTTCTCTTGGCCCTCCGCGGTCTTTTGCTTTTAATATTATCGGTGACATATTGTACATGTCTGCATAATTGGTCATAGCTTATTAATGTTAAGTTGTATAATTATTTCAGGAACTCAAAAAAAGAGTTTGATAGTTGCAGGAATCCAAAATCAGCCAAAGTAATTAATTCATACTGCAAAATTCTTGCCTCAGTGTTTTAAGTGAGGTAATCTATTACTGTGTGACAGAGGGCTTCTAACAGTTGCTCTCCAATGTAATACAAAAATTATAACCAAAGTAATATGTATTTTAACTTAAAAGTAACTCTTCATTAATGGTGTATTTTGTTGTCCAACCATGTTCAGTTAAACCTGTTGCTGTTTAAGAATCTTAAGTATCTGGATATTAATTGACAATTTCCATGAATTTGTCTAGAAATGATATTCCAGGAATAAAAGATGATTGGGAAAAATTGAATGTGTTTCATTGAAAAGGCATTTTCAGGTGCTGCATTACCTTCACTATTTCAAGGTAAATTAGTGACACAGACATTTGCTGTAGTTCCATGCTATTAGACTATCAAGTGGCAGGATGTGAATTCAAGTTTAACTGAATGTTCAATGCATTTCTGATCTTAACTGTGGAAAGATGTTGATCAAAAGACTCTTGGAAGATAGGCACCAACCGGCATGTCTTAGTGATAGAAGCAACTTATCATGTAATGTTTTCTATCTTCAAGGAGCTGTTTCTTCAAAACATTCCAACAAGCAGTTCCATGCTGAAACTCATGGCACAATGACGGACTTCAATATCTAGCTATTGAATTTTACCTTATGTGAACTAAAATAACAGTTTTAATCAGACATAAGTTAAGCAAAAATAGGCAATTGACAGGTTAATAAGCAGAGTTTTGCAATATACATAATTTGGCTTATGAACAAGGATTGATCTTAATTAGGATCATATTTCATTGAAAACTGTGGATTGTTGCTCTGAAAAATTTTGTTGCAAAGACTTTCTGTGGATGAATGACAGTTGAGTTCACTTGTAAGACTCCTTTTATTTTTCAGATAAATAAGAAAGTAGTAGTTATTTACATCAAGGAAATATTTAGGGAAATACGGTAAACTGCAATTTGAGTGTTGTTCCTTCACAAACACTGCTTGATCTCATGATTTAAGACAGATCTGAAAATATTTGACATTAATAGGCTGTATAATTTGATTGGGCTATGGAATATCTTTTCCATACATTATCAATTCATAGCTTCACCCCATTGTCATCTGCCCAACTGTTGTCATACTCCTGCACAAAGATAATTACAGGGAACTTTATTTATGGCATTGCTTTAGCTATAAAAAATACTATAGGCTTTAATTTATTTTTGTTGGATTCATGCAGGCAGTTACTACTATGGACCTTTCTTCTCACGTCTTAGGATTTTCACTAGAACGGTATTTGAATCTTAATTCAGTTTGGTTGCTGGGCATATTGAAAATCATGGGCATTTCATCCATGTTGCTGATGTGACATAATGGGTTACTCTTGTTTTGGTCACTGTCTGATCTTGAATAGCTGGAAGTTGTCAAGATTGACATCATGATCTTTTGGTAGTATCTGAGCAATCTTGGCTTCCTTTTATAATGCTTGATATTATTGTTCCAGCCAAACCAAGCAGCTGTTGCTCTGAAATCTTTGCTGGATTCAAGGTTTGATTTGGAACATATAAGTTCACAACTACACCTTGCATTGCTGATGACAATGTAATCATTCTGGTGATTTTTCAAGGATACAACATTTACTTTTCAAGATGAGTCCAGTGGCTGTTTGCTGTTTGCATTCGATCTCAAAGACCTTCTTCAGGGTGGATTGGCCCTTCTCCCACTGTTCCATTACCAATGAATTCCCTCACTGCAATACAACTATATAATGAGGTAGCAAATGTTACAACTTTTAGCTTGAAACCAACTCTGTATTTAATTTGTTTTCCAAAGGACCCATTGCCACATGCAACCTACTCTGTGTGAACTTGTCTAAATCTCCCACACATCTTGGCAAGTTCACTTGTGCTACCTGCTGGATCTCATGTGTTCGGAAATAAACATGCTTTTCTGAAGTGAAAAGTTTATGGTGACTCATATGCAAGTAGAGAATGTTTTTAGCATAAGAGAAGGACTGATGTATACACCAAGTTAAAGTATACAGATCTGTCAGTTTATTTACAGTGGTGGTGAAGCTTCCAGAAACAATTATTTGGGATGGAGTTAGTAGTCACAGGAAAAAATTGCGTTAATTAGGAGTGGATTTCTTAAAGGTAAATCATGTTCAACTAACTTGCTGGAGTCTTTTGAAGAGATAACAGAATGGATGAAGGTAATGTTGTCGAAGTGGTGTTTACATGGACTTCCAGAAGGTACTTGATACAGTGCAACAGAACAAACTTGTGAGAGAAGTTATTTCTTGTGGAAAAAGGGGCAAACGCAACATGGATACAAGATTGGCTGAGGGATAAGAAACAGAATAATGAGCAATAGATTCTTTGGGCCACTGAAGATTTGTAGTTGAGTTCTCCAAGAATTGGCACTGGGATCCTTACTTTTCCTGATTTATATCTTGGTGTGCAGAGGGCAATTTCAAAGATTGTGGATTATACAAAATTTGGAAGCATTGTAAACCGTGAGAGCATTGTAAAACTTTAAAAGTACACAGAAATTTTAGCGGACAGGGCAGATATGTAGCAGATGAAGTTGCGTGCAGACAAGTATGAGGTGAGGTATTTTCATAGGAAAGACATGAACAGGCAATGTGACACAAGGAGCTACAACTCTAAAGAACGGGCAGGAGCAGAGGGACCTGATTGTATATTTGCACAGACAATGACAAGACAGGTTGAAGAGAACAGTCAATAATGTTTGTGATATCCTGGGTTTTACTAATAGGAGCACAGATTAGGAAGGAGGGGATGTTGAACTTGTATAAGACATTTGTTAGACTTCACAGGAATATTATGTACATTACTGCATGTGACATTACAGGAAGGATGTGAGCACATTGGAGAAAGTACAGAAGAAATTGAACACATTGTTTCAAGGGATGAAGAACTTCAATGATGAGGATAAGGTGGAGAGGTTTAGACAATTCACCTTGGAGGGAAGAGGTGAGATGTGATAGCAGTCAGTTTTGGATACAGTAGATAGCGAGAAACTGTTCATATTTATAAAAGGAATAAGAATGAGAAGGCATGGATCTAAGGTGTATAGAGGAAGCAAATGCAATTGAGGAAGAACTTCTTCACACATCAAGAGGTTCAGGTTTGGAATGCACTACCTGGAAATGTGATGGACACAAGTTCAAATGAGGCATTCAAGAGGACATTTGTTTCTATTTGAATCATCGTCCAATATGCAAGGGTACAGGGAAATAGCAGGATTATGGAACAGAGTCGTGATGCTTATTTGAAGAATGGGTTATAGACACAATGAGATGAATGTCCTCATTCTGTGCTGATTTTGTGATAAAATGGCAATTCTCAATAGACAAACATGCACATTGAATGTTGGGAGGCTGGCATCATACTACTGTTCTGGATGACAACAGCACGGATTTGTAGCTTGAGCCTGGTACTTGTACACTTTCAGGCCTGATTCACATTTGATCACTGCTTTTCCCCAGGAAGTTTTCAGGAAACAAAAGATGATTGCTTTGTTTAGCAACAAATCCATGCTGATTGGTTAATCCTGTGTATTCTGAAAATGCAGGGAAAGAAAGAATTCAATGGGAGGAACTGCTGCTCCTGAATTAAGGACTAGATTGAGATTGGTATCGCAGGAAATCAGACGGAACAATGGTTTTTTAATAATACTTCCATGTTCCACACAGAAAGTACATGATGTAACTGGAAAAAGAAGAAGAATTGACTTAACAGGTTTCAAGCAGAGGGTTCTTGTAAAGACTTTTTTGTTTTGTTTTGATTTCCTGTCTCTTGTGGTTTAACCCTATTCTCTCTGGACTAATTATATAATTTCCTTCTCATCTAAATGATCCCTATTTCAGCAATGATAAATAAGTGTGAAAATATAACAATCGCATTTCAAATGCTAATGGATTAATAAAGATTAAAATAGTCATTTGGACATACAGAACCTGTGTATTTGTTGTTGCTTTTCATCTTGCACTCATTGGGACAATTTACAAGAATACCAATGCAAAGGGAAAACAACATTTATACTAGATGTGTAAAATGGATGATTGGTAAAGACAATGCCATGAAGAATTCTCTAGTTATATGATGACTGACAGTTAACTACCTTATTTGGTTTAAATTGAACTTGACAGATTCACTGTGTTTAGTCAAGGCATTGGTCAGAGAAATCAACTGGAGAATAGCAATCAGCTATTTGAGTTGAAACTCAATTTTTTCTCCTTTTGTTTGACTGGGCAATGCTTGGACTAATCAGATCATCCGTCTATTTGAAACTGAAGCGAAGCATCATGACTTAATGAAGTCATCACCTAACTGTATATTCTCAACGGCATGCCTTCGTTAGTCAGGATCCCTGCAGCAACATTCCCTACTCATATGGAGTAAAAATTGCCATTTACATTGATATTTCCTGCAAATGGCCTTGATGAGTACATGGCAAAGAGCTTTAAAAAATGAATACTTTTCAGCAATATTTGCATCTTCTGGCATTCATGGGATTTCTTTCAAACTATTTTTAAAGCTTTTAGGATTAAGAAACACAATCAAATGCTGAATTCATTCTCAAACATTCAGATGTATTAAACTATTACAAAAAGAGCAGTACATCTTTCTGATTATATACCCATGCATTGCCATATGTAGTAATGTTGTAAGTTGTTCAAATTCACTTCTTAGTTGATGTCAAACTGATATCAAAAAGCCAAACTTGTTTTTAAAAAATGGCAAAAATAAATGGAAAGGAATATTTGTGTTTGCAAGTTTGTACACTCTATTCCTGTTAACAATTGTTTTTTCACAGCAAGATAGAACAGAATGTCGCTGCCAAAGTCAAATATGTACACAGCATAACTCTGCTTGAATACACAGGTACAATGAAAAAAGCTTTGCAAATATAATCAAATTCATTTGACCATCTAGCAGAACTGTTTTGTTTGGCAGTTTTGTTCTTTTACTGAAATATCTTTCCTTCTACAAACAATGGACTGGCAAATGATAATTAAATTTGTATTGTTTAATAAAATCAAACATAAAAATTGTCATGTGAGGTTGAAGTTAGAATGGAATGATGTTGGTACAAAAGATTGATTTTGTTTCTGTTTTATTTATTCCATGGACTTTTTACGTCTCCATATTCTACAAATTATTTCCCAGACAGACAAGCTGCCACCACACCTTTGGAAGTAGCTGCTATTAGATATGTAAGGACAGCTTGAGGTGACTGCTCCTCCAGTTTTCTCTCCCTCTGTACATGGAAACCCTTTGATTCTGCATCACAACCATCCTTATCTAGTAGATAGGGCCATTATCATGTGGGGATTTTCAGGGATAAACCCTTCTCCGAACATTCCACTGTATTGGATTAAAAACAGTTGACCCTTTATGTTAAAAAGTATCTTCTATTTTAAAATAATCTCACTTGTGAAATGGTTCTTCCCTTGAGCCTGGAATCCACTTAAGTGAGGAAAATAGATTTAGTGATGGTAGCTACAGAACTCATTAAACCTTCAGTACCTGGCTTTCACTTTGAGTCTTGCTGTTCCATTTCCAAACTGATTGAAAGCTGTCTATTTTTATCTCCAGCTTGATGTAAACAGAGTTAAAAATAACACCCTGCTGATTTGGCCTGGAAGTAGATCAACTCTGCAACAATCAGCGCCAAGTACTTACTGTAAAATTTATTCCTAGCTGATATTGTAGAGAGCACCGTTTTGTTCAAATATGACTCTTTGGTCCTCAAGCATTCTAAAAAGTGCTTCAAACGGTATAATTTAGAGTACAGAAAATAATAAAAATATTCATAATGGAAGGATTCAGCAAAGGGTCTGGACCCTACTTTTCTGAAGAAGGGTCCAGACCCAAAACGTCAGCTTTCCTGCTCCTCTGAAGCTGCCTGGCCCGTTGTGTTCATCCAGCTCTACACCATGTTATCACAACATCTCCAGCATTAGCAGTTCCTACTGTCTCCTTTCAGCAAACAGTCACTCTTTCACAGTGTTCTCATGACACAGTTTGCAATGTTGTGCTCCCATTTGGATGTCCTGCCCACTGGTTGAAGATTTGGGGTTACTGTGTTGCAGTCATTATCCCTTTCCCATTCCGCAAGTTTACTGCCCCAATAGGTGATGTAGATTTTCTCCACTGTGTGATCATGTTTTCTTCACTTTTCTGATTTTAACAAAGGCACTAATGGCTGTATTGTTCATATGTGTTTTCTCCTGCAAAGTAAACAAATCATACACAGGCAAGATTGCCTGGAAGTATAAATGCAGAATCAATGCAGCTCAGAGTCGAATGGGAGGGCACTGGAGTACAATTAACACAGTTGGCTCATGGTTCACTGTAAGTAAGCCTTGGGACTGGGTATATTGTGGTAGAACCAGCCTAAATATACATTTTGAGCATATGACATAAAGGTCTTTTGAGATCAACACTTAGTAATGTAGGAATATAAGGAATATAGCTGAAAAAGAGACTAGAGTTCTGGCAGCACTTGTTGAATTATCCTGAGTGTGCAAATGTAACATTAACAAACAGTTTAAGATTCTCAGTGAGCCTCACAACATAGCTCACTTATTTCTCGAAATTAAGCAAAACATGAGAGGCAACAGTTCCCTATTGTTGTCAAAGACTCAAACAATTAATGGTAGATCGTTAACTAATCAGCACCCTCTTCTCATTAAACTGTGGCTTCCTTTGCAATTTGTCATTTTTGTGTCTGTCCTCATTAATACAAGAGAAAAACGTAAATAGAAGACTCTTGTTTTTTCAGCACTGTAAGGGAACATAATGGCATACCTAGCATGGTGGTACGGTGTGAGACATTCATGAAATCTATTGTTTGTGTTGTGCTTAGACCTTCCCTCTATAGAACACATGCTTTCTGCATTTTGTCGATTTTCCTGTCCTGCGTATTTCCCAACATAAATACAGTACTGAGAATGCGACAGTTTTAACACTAGAGATATTGCTAAAGTACTTCAAATCAACATTGAAATATGTAAAATGTTTATAATTATCTTTTTCTTCTCTTTATTGACATTTCCCATAATTCTTTCTCTTTCCCTTTTTGTCCAAGTTTTAGTCCAACTCAGATGTATTTATAGTCAGAACAATGAAGGAGAATTTATGGTTGCTAATACTATTTATGTGTTATTCCCAAAATGGTGGAATGCAATAATTTGCTGTTCTGAAAGCTTTGCAAAATGAACATTTCTATTTTTTTTTAAAAAAGGCAAGATCTCTCATGCCTTCAAGACAATTAAAATTTACTTGCTAATCTAAGAAATCTCTGTACATACCTAAGCATGGTTGAGTATAGTGCTCCGCTGTGCTAGCAAAAGTGCAGGTTTACAGTGATCAACATTTAAAAAAAAAGTTGCTAAATGTGAACCACTTTTTGCAACTCCCAATCTCAAACCTAGAAGTTCAATAAAAAGCACAGCCCAAGAGAAAGACCTTGTTCAGGTCTTCTGCATTTCCTGAAATCCAATTCAAAACAGCATGTTTAGAAACCTAGGACATGATTAGCACTGAAGTCAGAATGGTACATAGTGAAGGAAAAATAAAAAATGGTGAAACAGAAATGGTATTTATTCGTAAACTTTTGAATTGAATGCTCGTTATTCTTGATGAAGGATTTTGGCTCACTATGTTAACTTGTATGATCCTCTGATGCTGTCCTAACTGCTGTGTTTGTCCAGCTTCATGTTTATTGATTCTGGCTTCCAGCATTTGCAGTCCTTACTATATCCCAGTTTGCTATTCCTGTTTATCTTGATTTGTACACTTTACATAGATCCTTGTCTTTTGATGAAATAATAATTTAGCTGTTTTATCAATGACATTCCACCATTACAATGTTGGTGCAGAGCTGTTTGACACGACTGTACAATGTTCAGCCAGATAAGAGGTATAGCAATAAAGAGGATTTTTACTGAATGAATAATCTAGAGGTTTGAGACAAATATTCAAGAAGCATTTGTAAAACACCCATCAAAGCTGCTAAACTTGAGTTAATTATTTTTTAAAAACATAATCGTAGCAATAGTTTCTGCAAAATTATTGGCTTGTGGTAAAATCTGTTTGTTTCATTGATGTCCTTCGGGGAAAGAAATCTGCCACCCACCTTACCTGATCATCTTTAACTGAGCTGACCTGTATGTGACACTAAACCCACAGTAAGCTAGTTACCTTTAACCGTGCTCTGAAATGGCCTAGCAAGTCACTTGATTACATTAAACCCTGACTGAAACAATATTAATAAAACTAGGCAAGTTTTCCAACAACAATCTTGGCATCAGACAGCACAAAGATATACACGGCCCTGCAAGCCTCACTAACATGGGGACATGCATGAAGCTGTGTCATAGACTAGTCAAGCAACAGTCTGACATAAAGGGGTGTTCACAAAATCATGCCTTTTATCCACCATTCTAGACAACACCAGACTAACACAACCCAGGCAATTATCGTGATGTAAAGTATCACTGACAATGCTATCAAGCAGCAATTATAACATCAAAAACCCACTTTTTAATACTCATTTGGGTTTCAGGCACATCCAGCTCCTGACCTCAGTACAGCATTGGTCCAAAAATTGAACAAAAGAGTTGAATTTAAGAGGTGAGGTAAGACTCACTGTCCTTGTCATTAAGGGAGCATTTAAGAGAAAATTGGGGTCAATGGAAATCAAGAGGACAAACAGAGTTCATTGGTTGGATTCATGCTACCATGACAAAAGATGTTTGTGGTTGTTGATAGTCAGTTATCTCAGTTCTGGAACATTGCCCCAGGAGTTCGTCAGAGTAGTATCCTAGGCCCAACCATCTTTAATAAAAACCCAAAGAACTGCAGATGCTGTAAAGCAGAAACAGAAACAGAAATGACTGGAAAAGCTGAGCAGTTTTTGACAGCACGTGTGGAGAGAAATCAGGGTTAACATTTCAGGTTGAGTGACCTTTCCTTAGAAGTTCTGAGGAAGGGTCCTTCGACCTTAAACATTATCTCTGATTTCTCTCCACAAGATGCTGCCAGGCCGGCTGAGCTTTAGCAGCAATTTCTGTTTTTGTTCCCAACAATCTTTAGCAGTTTTGTCAATGACCATCCCTCCATCATAAGTTTAGGAGTGGGAATGAATGGGAATGATTGTCTAGTGTTTGGCACCATTTGCGACTCCTCAGGAACTGACTATAATCCATATCTTTTTGCCGAATGAGCCGAACAATATTCATATCCTAATAATAGGTACAAAGTAATATTTGTGCCAGCCAATGACCAACTCCAACACAAGAGAATCTAGCAATCTTTCCTTGCCATTTAATGGCATTGCCAGTTCTACATTCTTGCTATCTGGCATGGATTAACCATATAAATCTTGTAGCTGCAAGTGCACGTAAGGAGCTAGGAATTCTTGGCAGATGACAATTAACTTGAATGCTGACCCTAAGACTGTCCACCATCTACAAGGCACAAGTTAAGCATTTGTTGGAATGTTCTCCACTTGGCTGGATGAGTGCAGCACCTAGAAGTTCCTCTCTCCTGATTTGGAACTACATCGTCAATCCTTCACTGTTGCTGGGTCAAGATTCTGGAACTCCCTTCCTAATGGCAATGTAGGTGGTACCTATCCCATCCCCTACCCCAATGGGCTGCAGGTCAAGTAGGCAGCCCACCACCAACTTCTCAAGAGCAATTAAGGATGGACAGTAAATATAGCCTATCCAGTTATTCCACACACCCATAAAATAAAAGCACAATTAAAAACTCCCATGCCATCTCTGGGTACCTCCTTTGTAAATGGCAGGGTAGATCTATCAGAGAAAGCATCACAGTAAAGAGGAGTGTTTCTGGGAGTTTACAGCATTGACTCTTTGTAAAGCCACATTGCATCAGATCAAATATGTGCAAAGAAAGTTACTGCTGATTTATCACTTCGCACCCTCCTTCAAATGCAGAGTCAGTCCTCCATGTTGACCAGAACTTGGAGGAAGCACTGAGGATTAGATTCCCTACAGTGTGGAAACGGGTCCTTTGGCCCAACAAGTCCACACTGCCCCTTGAAGCATCCCACCCAGACCCATTCCCCTATAACCCACACACCCCTGAACACTATGGGCAATTTAGCATGGCCAATCCACCTAGCCTGCACATCTTTGGACTGTGGGAGGAAACCAGAGCACCCGGAGGAAACCCACGCAGACACGGGGAGAATGTGCAAACTCCACACAGATAGTCACCCGAGGCTGGAATCGAACTCAGGTCCCTGGTGCTGTGAGGCTGCAGTGCTAACCACTGAGCCAAAGATGTCAAAGGTTTAAAGTGTACTCTGGCTGGGCATTTTCAATCTCCAACAGCAAGAATGACATCACTTCTGACTGAGTCCTGATTGCCAGAACTGTGAGCTTGACCATGGGACACGCAATGTGAGAAGAGAAAAAGGCAACAACCTACTTTTCAACTTGACCTCTCCCAGTTACATTGCTTCGTGATTTCAATGGCCATTATTTCTTCAGTCAAATTCTAGAACTCTTGAGAATGACAGAACTGTAGGTTCACCTTCACTTTGTGTATTATAGTGTTCAAGCAGAATCATTTTCCTGGGGCACTGATACATGGGGAACTGATACAGGCTTTGTTAATAATGCCCACATCCTGAAAATTAATTTTTAATAAAAGACCATTATGACAGTAAACTGCATAATAAAAACAGTTTTGCTTAAAACTTTAATGTGTTTAGATTATCCCAAAGAAGGATGTATTAATAATAAGTAATTGTTGTACAACATATTGTGTCTCGAGAGTTTGACATAAAAGGAAACTGGTGGAGGAGGAGGGGGACATCCATAGAAAAGTTCCCTAAAATCTCAGTACCACGTACATCCTGTGCAGACAATTAATCAAAGTTTGTTTATAGCTGCTATTTTTAAAGGAAGGTAATTATACATAACTGTATGAAAGTTTCAATGCACCTTTAAGACCAAAATATTTCTGTTTCCCCTAACAAGCTACCAAGAGTGTTCTCTATGGAGCTTGCTTCCTTTGCTCCATTAAATAGGACATTCAACTGTCTAAAATTATTTTATACAGTCATTTTCACACAAAGTCAAAATTGACAGAATGTTGTGGGTGTAAAATATTAGGGAAAATGACTCAGTAGAATTAACAAAAAGTTATATTCAATAAAAGGCAAATTGTTTGCACTTTTCCCATTCATTCTGACTATTATTATTCTATGATATCATTGCTTGTCTTCTACACTTCTTGAAATGCATTTGCTATAAATTTCCAGCCAGTGACAGCTCACTCAGATTCAACAGTTTCACACAGGTTCAAAGGCTTGAGCTTGCTATTTGCTATGAAGTTGGTCCAGGACCCACAAAGCATCTCTCCATTGGTGAGGTCAGAGGAGAATTTGAATAACAAAGTAGGAGACTTGATAAAAAAACACTTTTGTGGAAGCTAGAAGAGTACTGTATTTTGTATAAAGTTGCCACACTAAGCGAGACAGGCACTGGAGAGTCAACTGTTCTTTAAAAAATCTTTTGAACTCCCTTTCACGACACTAGTTTATTTCTGTTATTTGATATCACAGATAATGCTAATTCCCCTAATTCCCACCATTGGCTCATACATTTAACAGCATTCTGGTATGGCACATTGTCAACGGCCTTCTGGAAATTGAAATAGATTCTATCCACTGTCTCTCCTTTGTCTAACTTGCTCATTACCTCCTCAAAGAATTCTAACAGATGTGTCAGGCATGTCCTCCCCTTGATTAATCTGTACTGACTCAACCTGTTTTACCATGTACCTCCAAGTACACCACAATCCCACCCTTAATAATGGACTCTAAATTCTTAGCAATAACTAATGTCAGCCTAACTGACTGAATAGTTTCCTGTCTTCTGCCTCCCTTCCTTCTTAAACAGGGTTGTTAGTTATCATTTCACAGTCCTCTGGGACCATCCCTGACTCCAATGACTTCTGATCACCACCAATGCCTCTACAATCTTCTTAGTTATCCTCTTTCAGAACTCTGGGGTGTAGTCCATCAGGCCTGGGTGATTTATCTGGCTTCAGACTTTTCAGCATCCCCAGCACCACCTCCTTATTGATGAACACTTTACTCACCTCTGTCCCCCAACTCCCTTGAAGTTCTATACTGAAAAAAACCCAAAAGAACTGCAGATGCTATAAATCAGGAACAAAAACAGAAGTTGTTGGAAAAGTTCAGCAAGTCCTGCAGCATCTGTGAAGAAGAAATCAGAGTTAACGTTTCGGGTCTGATGACCCTTCACCAACCTCAGTCTCCAGCAGTCCAATGTCCACTCTTGCCTCCCTCTTACTTTTCAGATATCTAAAAAAATCTCTTGCAATCTTCTTTTATATTACTAGCTAGTGTACTCTCATATTTCATCTTCTTCCCACTTGTTGCTTTTTTCATTATCCTCTGCTCATTTTTAAAGGCTTCCCAATCCTGTGGGAGAGTATGGAGCACCTAGAGAAAACCCACACTGATACAGGAGAATGCAAATTCCATACAGAGAGTCATCAGTGGGTGGAATTGAACCTGGATCTCGGGTGCTGTGAAGCAGCAGTTTTCTCGTGGCTCAGACTGTAATCCAGAGATTATTATGTTTTTGGTACTGCTTTCTAATTTAGGCCCTAGCTGCTCAAATTCCCTCAGCAGAACATCTTTCCCCTTTTTGCCGTTGGTACGTATGTGGACCACAACTGGATCTTTCCCCTCCCTCTCCAAGTTCCTTCGCAGCCCAAATGAGAGACCCTGTACAAACTGAATAGTTGCAAACTTTTCCTTAGTTGGAATTATTTTTCTGTGCAAATCTGATCCACCAAACTTTTTTAATTAAACCAAATATTTAAGAGAAGATTCAGTTGAAGACAAATAAAGATGTGGATGTGTGAGAACATTGTAATGTAAGTCTATAGTAAGCTCGTACTCATGATGAGAATACCCTTGCTTTTGAGTGTGGGCAGGCATAAGAACTTGAGTTATTCTGGAGAGAAAAAAGAGAACATTGATAGGAAACAAAAGTTTCAATCTTATATTAGAGTGATAAAAGTAGCAATTTTGAGCAACTGCGCCCCTTATCATTAGGGTGAATTTTTGGGTCTTTGGTATCAGGTAGCTGAACCAAGCTACTGGTAAATGAACTTTCTCATAATCAGTTTTTTAAAGGCAAGTCAGTACTAGCTTTAAGATAAAGGGATGAAATCTAAGATAGTAAGGAAATTTTTTTTCTATGGAATATTCTTTTGACCAAAGTTCTCCCAGCAAATGTCAGCAAACTAGTTTGAACTAGAGACGATCTGTGTCAAACTACCAAGTAATTTGTAAAAGAACTCGTGTACCAATATCTCCACTTTTCTTCAAAGTTGCAAAGTTCTGTCTGTGAATGTATTTATATTTTTCTTTGCTATTTTTGATATTCCTGTTGAAAAGGTAGCTGTGGGTGGGAAAGGATGTGCTTTTAAAAACAATGCATTATTGTAATCTTTCATTCTCATCATAATTCATTACAACTTTCAAAGGCACTCTCTGAAATGCATTGTACTGAATCTTCACATCTCACTCCTGGAATTCAAAACAAAAACGACTTATGCACAGTCAACAGGTCATAAAGATTTAAACTATTGAGAAGCAGGATATCTTCAGCTTGTTTTGGCATCAGGCAGTATCACTGTAATGTAGGCCAACTGATCAGCTTCTGTCAATACCATTTTAACGACTCTGGATTGAACTTAGAGCCAAAATTCTTAGGAATGTAAGAACAGGAGTAGGCCTTTCAGCTCATCAAACCTGCCCAGCCATTCAATACAATCATGGCTGGTGGAACATTTCAATGCCTTTACCCATCCCATCTCCATAATCCCGGTAATTAGAAATCTATCAATATCTGCCTTTGTTTCTGAGCTTCCCCAGCCATTTGTTGTAGAAAGTTTAAAGGTTCACTTTTCTCTGAGACGTTAGAGATATCCCTTCATTTTTAAGATAACAAACTGTGAAGCTGGATGAACACAGCAGGCCAAGCAGCATCTCAGGAGCACAAAAGCTGACGTTCCAGGCCTAGACCCTTCATCATCTCTCTGATGAAGGGTCTAGGCCCGAAACGTCAGCTTTTGTGCTCCTAAGATGCTGCTTGGCCTGCTGTGTTCATCCAGCTCCACACTTTGTTATCTTGGATTCTCCAGCATCTGCGGTTCCCATTATCACTCCCTTCATTTTTAACTTGTGTCCCGTGATTTTGGATGGTGCTCATTGCACTCATTCAAGTATTAACCCTTTCAACAGTAATCATTATCAATATTACAGTAATGGTTATCAGGAAAATAGCTTGTGGAGAGATGTCGAAATGGTCAGAAAAGATAAATAGTGGATTACAATAAATACCTCTCACTGCAGAGATGTCATGAAGACTTGGTGCGAATAAAACAGGATGTCATAGATAACAGACTGAGAGCTGGGTCCTCCCAGCAACCAATTTGCTGATGTAGAACCTACTCTTCTAAATTGTATGTAGTTACAGGGATGCAATAAACAACATTTTGTTTAGTCAACAAGACTCTCCTCATTTGGTGAGAAGGTGGTTACTCTTGCACAAGCCAGACCACACAGCCCCTCCAGAACCCACACACTTTGATGATATGGAAGGAGTCATACATAATACATACCACTTTGAACAACTGCAGGTTGTCCCAAGGTATTTAAATTTATTTACTTTCGAAATATGGTCATTATTTATAATGCAGGAAATATGATGACCAATCTGTGCATAAACAATTGATGCGATAATGACCAGATAATCTGTTTTCAGCTGCACTTTGCAAAATGTCACATTTGCATTGTTGTGAAGATCAGCTAAGGATACAACTTTGATGGCAGAATTCAAAATAAATGTCAGCTATTTATTTACAAAGACATTGAATTCAGATCAATGTTTAGATTGCTTATGCCTGTAATATTAAGATACTGGCTTTGTGTTAAAATACATCTGTTAACCATCTACATCTTAAAGTACATCTGTGGAATCAAGTTCAACACTAGCATCTCTTGCTATGCTATAAGCTGCCCATTTGAAGAGAAAGTGAATGACTGAAACAATTTATGAGGTCAAATTCCTCATACTTTTAAGCTTTCCTTCAAGTATAATAGGAAACCACTTCAAATACGAAGCATTTACTGTTATCTTGGTGATATAGGCGGGAATTTATGGATGTCCCATGCCATTGCTGCCAAAGTATTTAAGACATAGAGCTTGGATGTGATGTTTGACTGCCACTACAGAACTGTATGTAATTTTGAATGATTTTTTTTGGAGATAGCATTCAGTCTACACTTTGTGGGCTAGTGGTTAAATTAAGTAAATTGTGTTCACAATATGACTTGTGAAATCCTGAAGGCAATCTATGTCATTTGTAAATATCTGATTCCCTTGTCAGAAGAATTCAGCACAGAATGCCCAGTCTGCTTTCTTTTGTTAAGTTTGTTTTATTTGGTTTGAAGCATGTGGCATGACAGATAAATACAAAACACAAGGTCAATTCTCTAATCAGAAATGAAAATTAAGTAGCATTCTTTGCATCACTTTTATTATGATAGCATTCCTTGATTCAGCTGCATGGTGTTCCTGTGACTGCTAGATATAGCAGGACATGAATCAGTGCTATTTAACGTGAAATTGCATTGGTAAATATGCAATGCAGTCGCTGATAAAGGACTGTCTACCTAAAACAAGGTACCGTGTTTTTTTTGTTCGACGAAGGCAGTCTGTTGTTAGGCAGTATGTAAAGGAGAATGCCAGGAACCCAGGAACAGCTCTCTTCAGTGAAGGTAGCCTCAACATCCTGTTGGAAGAAGCAGCAATGAGTAAAGTGGAGATGAGGAGCAGCCTGCTAATTGCAAATGTCCCATCGGGAGGTTATAGTGAACAGCAACTGCAGTCTTCAGCATCCATTGGAAAAGGACTAAGGCAAGCATGAAGAAAGCGTTCCAATACAAGGAACTAAATGACTGAACACTACAGGCACTAAAGGCTCAGGCATGTCATGATGTTAGACCAGCAAGACAGCCTACAAATCACTGGGCCAATCATTCCCATACTGAGTAAATGGAACTCCAACTCCAGCATTTGTGGTGCAAAACTCAAGATTTCACTTTACTTGTGATATTTTCAGCACTTAATTAATGAATCCAATTTCCACAGTAGTGATTGGTAGGTTGTTATCATTTCTCCAATCTTTGAAATCAATTTCAAATTGTGGAAAATGTTTGTTTTATCACCATTGCAGCTATGTACCTTGAAGAGTATAAGATACAGAAATGAATGCATCAGTGGTTTAACGTACAGAGTGTTGTTATGTATTACAGGAGGGCCTGAGACTGAAACTGAAACTGAAAAACAAATGGATGCTTTGTATCTTAAAGCTTTGGAAGGATTTATCATGATGGTCACGCAGGATGGAGACATCATTTTCCTATCAGAAAATATTAGCAAGTACATGGGCCTTACACAGGTGAGTTCCCAGCTAACAAAACTCAATTGAACAATGCATTTAGAATAGCGGTTGAATTTGGGCTTTACATCTTACATTTTTGTTTTGAATGTTATACATAATCTTCAATGGTGACTCTTAATGTTTGTTCAGCACAACTAAACTCAGAGGTTGTTTCTAACAGGTGGAGTTGACTGGACACAGCATTTTTGATTTTACCCATCCTTGTGACCATGAGGAGATCAGAGAAAATTTGACTGTAAAATGTGGTAAGCATATCATTTGTTTTCAAATAATAACAATTTCTGTTTTACGTTCCACTGTCCCCATGTACTATGTATCACATGGGTTAACAACCAATCGTGTCCCATGTGATTGGCACTTTTCTCCAACCCTGTGTTTGTGTCTATGAACAGCTTGTTAAGAGACACGTTTATGTTTCCTTCCCTTTTGGGAAAGCCCAATACCTCTTCATACCCTCGGGCAGACAAACTGATGGACTCTGTACTTGTAGCAACCTTTAAAGGAAGATAGAGGCTGTTATCACATATCACAAACAAAAACTGGTTTACATACTAAAACAAAAAAGATTTACAAGGATGATGCCAGGGTTGGACGGCTTGAGTTACAGGGAGAGGTTGAGTAGTCTGGAGCTGTTTTCCCTTATGTATCAGAAGCTGAAAGATGATCTTATAGAGTTTTATAAAATCATGAGGGCCATGGATAGGGTAAGTAGGCAAGGTCCTTTCCCTGGGGTGGTGGAGACCAAAACTATACAGCATAGTTTGAAAACAGTGCCTTTTACATGTTCAGCTGCATCCATGAACTGCAATTATGAAAACAACACCATGACCTCATTCTCATTCCAGTGTGCTAGATCCCGGAGCAGGACTTCTGGATTTTTGGTTCAGTGCCATTGTGGAGATCACTTTTGTACCCAGGAAGGATGCCATCAGAAATTTTTGCACACTCTGCATTGAGACTTGGAAAACATTCTTTTCACAAGGCGGTGTTAGATTAACTGTTAAGACAATAACTGCTTTTAAATTCGATAGAGAAGGATAACACTAGGAAATCCCAAGAGATCTCTGTCATCCCTCACAATCTCTAGGGCAGACTATGTCAAACAAATCCCTTTTGTATCACAATCAGTATTTGTTTGGACAGAATCAATAACAAAAAAATCCTCCAATACCTCCTCAAGCAGAGGACATTGATTGCACTTGTAATATCATATGTGGCTCCAACCCTGAGCATTACTTAACTGGTGAACAGAAGAGGTTGCTACTCTATAAAGGGATGACATATTGCACAAATCTACATGGGAGACTGACCTAAACTCAGTGCCCTTGTGCTGGACTTGAGGAAAACAGATTACATCATCTGCCAACTCCACCCACACTTACTCCTCATTTGTGCTTTGTATTTCATACAGCTGCAAATCTTTAATTGCACCCCCTAGTATCTACTGAATATGTGGTGAAACATAGCATGTATGTACAATTGGAAAGTAGACAGAAACATACAGAAAGTTTTGGCATTGTCCTTGACTGAAGGTGCATCATGCTTACATAAGACAATTTTGCACTGCATTTGAAATAACAGTTGATTTATACAAAATACTAGCAGTTTGATTTCTTAATCTTGCCTGGTCCAGTAAATGAGAGATAATGGGAACTGCAGATGCTGGAGAATTCCAAGATAATAAAATGTGAGGCTGGATGAACATAGCAGGCCAAGCAGCATCTCAGGAGCACAAAGGCTAGGCCCGAAACATCAGCTTTTGTGCTCCTGAGATGCTGCTTGGCATGCTATGTTCATCCAGCCTCACATTTTATTATCATGGTCCAGTGAATTCTCCCTTATCTAATACCAGGCTCTGGCTATAGATGAAATTGTATTCATTTTCTCCATGACTTCCATGTGGGGCGAAATTGGCAATACTTTTTGATTTACCTCTATAAATATCAATTGTTCTTTCCAGCAACTCTTAAAGAAACACCAACACACAGGATCTCCAAATGGTGCTTGTTCTATTTCTACGAGTAGCCTCCAATGATTTTTGAAGTTTCAGCCTCTTAGAGTCATAGAGCTGTACAGCATGGAATCAGACCCTTTGCTCCAACTCGTTCATACTGACTGGATTTCTGTATAAATCTAGTCCCATTTGCCAGCATTTTTGCCCTTACCCCTCTAAACCCTTCCTTTTCATATACCCATGCAGATGCCTTTTAAATGCTGTAATTGTACCAGCCTCCACCATTTCCTCAGGCAGCTCATTCCATACAGACACCCCGCTCTGTGTGAAAAAATTGCCCCTTTGTCCCTTAAATATCTTTCCTCTCTCACCTTAAACCTATGCTGTAGTTTAGGTCTCCACCACCCCAGGGAAAAGACCTTGCCTACTTACGCTATCCATGGCCCTCATGATTTTATAAAACTCTATAAGATCATCTTTCAGCCTCCGATACTCAAGGGAAAATAGCTTCAGACTATTCAACTTCTCCCTGTAACTCAAACCGTCCAACCCTGGCATCATCCTTGTAAATCTTTTCTGAACCTTTTCTAGTTTCACAACATCTTTTCTATAAGAGGGAGACCAGAATTGCACACAATACTCCAAAAATGCCTAACCAATGTCCTGTAAAGCCACAACGTGACCACCCAACTCCTACACTGAATGATCTGACCAATAAAAGCAACCATGCCAAAATCACTATCCTGTCTACCTGCACTCCACCTTCAAGGAATTATGAACTTTCTCCTTTAAATTGTGCTGGCACTTGATAACCTGCCCCCTGACCTCTGGTGCTCCAAGAACCTCATTCTCCAACCAATGGAACATTGTTAACCAAGCTCCTGTTGAAGTGTGAGGTCAGCTCAGTGAGTGCAGAGACAAGTATTCAGGGAGAGGCCGGTGAGCCTGGTACAATTGAGCCCTGATTGCATTATCTGCTCCAGAGAGGCCCAGAATCACAGCTAAAGTAGGCCATCTGGCAGGAAACTGTGCTCAATGGCTTAAATCACAGATGAAGTTTATTATTAGAAAGCCACAACCTGCACAGTCTAACTGGCCGATTAACTTGAATTTAAAACCTCAATAAATTTTATTATCAACATTTGAGCTGTTAACATTTTTGGGAGGGAGAAGGTTGGGAAAATGAGGGAAAATCTCTGGGACCTGATCTAGTGTATCCCAGGACATTGTGGGAAGTTAGGCAGAAAATCACAGGGTTGCCACCAGAAATATTTGTATCATCTATAACCATGGGCAAGATGCCGGAGGATTGGAGGGTGGCTAATGTTTTGCCCTTATTTAAGACAGGCTGTAAGGAGAAGTCTGTGTACTGCCTGTGAGCCTGATATCAGTGATGGGTAAGTTGTTGGAGGTGATTCGGAAAGATAGGATTTACTTGCATTTGGAGAGGCAAGAAATGATTCAGGATAGCCAGTGTCATTTTGTGCAAGGAAAACTTGACTCTCAAATTTGAATGAGTTTTTTGAGAAAGTAAGCACAACGTTGATGAGGACAGAGCAGTGCAGATTGTTTATTTGGACTTTAGTAAAGCCTTTGACAAGGTTCTGTATGGTATACTAATTAGTAAAGTTAGATCACATGGGATTCAGGGTGAGCTTGCCAATTGGATACAAACTTGGCTTAATGATAGGAGACAGAGAGTGATGGTGGAGGGTTGTTACTTGGACTGGAGGTTTGTGACCAGCGCTGTTCCACAGGGATCTGCACTGGATCCACTTTTGTTTGTCATTTACATATATGATTCTGATGAGAATATCAGAGGCATCATTAGTAAGTTTGCAGATTACACCAAAGTTGGTGATCTAGTGGATTGTGAAGATTATTGATTACAAAGAGGTCTTGATCAATTGTGATGATGGGCTAAGAAGTGGCAGATTAAGTTTAATTTGGATAAATGTGAGGTAGTATGTTTTGGTAAAACAAATAAGGGCAGGACTTATACAATTAATGGTAGGGCCCTGGACAGTCTTGTAGAAGAGACACACCTAGAGGTTCAGGTACATAATTCTTAGAAATTTGCGTCACTGGTATACGGGGTAGTTAAGAAGACATTTAGCATGTCTGCCTTCATTGTTTGGACCTTTGAGTGTAGGAATTGGGATATCACGTTGGGGCAGCTTGGTGGCTCAGTGCTTAGCACTGCTGCCTCACAGTACCTGGGAGCTGCATTTGATACCACTCTCGGGTGTCTGTCTGTGTGGAGTTTCCTCTGGGTGCTTCAGCTTCCTCCCACAGTCCAAAGAAGTGTAGGCTAGGTCAAATGGCCATGCAAATTGCCTATAGTATCCAGGGATGTGCAGGCTAGGTGGATTAGCCATGAAAAATGCATTGTTATGGGATAGGGTTGGAGGTGTGTCAAAGTGGGGTGCTGTTCAGTGGGTCAGCATGGACTTGATGGGCCAAATGACCTGCTTCCACACTGTAGGAGTTCTATGTTGAGGTGTACAGGATGTTGGTGAGGCTTCCTCTTGAGCGCAATATGAAGATCTGGTCACCCTATTAAAATTAAGCTGGAGAGAGTTCAGAAAAGATTTGCCAGGACTGGAATGTTTGAGCTATAAGAGAAGCTGGATAGGCTGAGATTTTTTTCACTGGGGCGCGGAACGTTGAGTGATGACCTTACAAAACTTTATAAAATCATGAAGCGCATAGATCTGGTGAATAGCAAAGATTTTTTTCCTTAGCATGGGTGAGTTCAAAACTAGGGCACACATTTTTAAGGTAAGAGGAGAAAGAGTTTAAAAAGGACATGAGAAGAATTTTTTTTCCAAAGACTGAAAGAACTGTGGATGCTGTGAATCAGGAAGAAAAACAAAGTTGCTGGAAAAGCTCAGCAGGTCTGGCAGCATCTGTGAAGCAAAAAACAGAGTTAACGTTTCAGGCCCAGTAAACCTTATGCTGCCAGACTTGCTGTGCTTTTCCAGTCCAACTTTGTGTTTTTTTTACAAAGAGAGTGCGTAATGAACTGCCAGTGGAAGTGGTGGATGCAGGTATGATTACAACATTTAAAACACATTCGGATAAGTGCAAGAATAGGAAAGATTTGGAGGGATATGGGCCAAAAGCGAGCAGTTGGGACTAGTTTTGTTTGGGAACATGGTCAGCGTCGACTAGTTGGACCGAAGGGTCTGTAGCCATGCTGTGTGACTCTGTGACTATGACTCAATGAGAAGTAATGTGAAGAGAAGCTTGGAGTAACGTTGAAAATAAATACTGCAATGGATAATTGTTGTTATTTGTCTCCAACCCCAGGCTTTGGAAAGAAACACAGAGATATGAACACAGAACGTGACTTCTTCATGAGAATGAAATGTACTGTGACAAACCGCGGAAGAACTGTCAACCTCAAGTCTGCCACCTGGAAGGTGAGAAACCAGAAGTAGCAATTCAGTCAGCTACATTTGGTGGTTTTCTCAATGTACCTTTGGGGTCAGAAGTTCATTTCCTGTATAAGAAATGTTTCTAATCAATCACTGGTGAGGCAATGGCCTCGTGGTATTCTCACTTGACTGTTAAATCAGAGATGCAGCTGATCTTCTACAGACCTGGGTTTGAACCTTGCCACAGCGCATGGAATTTGCAATTCAATACAAAAAGGAAATCTGGACCCTATTGATGTGCATGAAATCATTGTTGATTGATGGGGGCGGGGAAGAACCCATCTTGTTTCGCCATTCCCTTCAGGAAAGGAAATTTTGCCATCCTCCAATGGTCTGGCCTATACGTGACTTCAGACCTACAGCTGTGTGGTTGATTCTTAACTGTCCTTTGGGCAATTAGGGATGTGCAATAAACGCTGACAGAGCCAATGATGTTTACATCCAATGCCTAAGGAAAAATATCTTAGAATAAAATAATATTTTAATGTTCATCAAAACTAAAGGAACATATTAAAATCACAAATTTGATAATTTTGAGTGCACTATTGTTCAATGAAAGATCCACAAATGAATTAAATGAAAAAAAAGGATCCTGTGGTCATAAACTGAATAAAGGTTTGATCCCTATTACTTTCCCCTTGTTCTGCCAGCCATCCATTCATGGTCCATTCCTTACGACTACCTACTTGCAGACCTTAACCTAAACAACTGCAGTGGCTCTGCCCTTCTTTCTCCTTGACTTACTCTAGATGGATGGAACATGGGGAGCCAGGATGAGAGTGAGGGAACTTGGTGTACAAGGTTCATAAGGCAGCAGTGTACCATCAGACAGCATGATCTCCACCGCACCGGATAGCATGGGTTAATTAGTGCTGCATGCCACGATTCAAAGGACCAACACCCCCAGGGTACAGAGATGATGCATAGGATTTGGTTCTCCTCCAATCTTTTGGCTTTCTTTCTTATGAGTCACCGTATACATCTGTACACTTGGATAATACTTAACATAGTTAACAGATGGACACAAATGCAGGCAGCAAGAGGCATGTACAAGGTGGTAAACTTCAAAGAGGTATGTGTGGGTGAGGCAGAATGTCAGGCCTTCTCCAGCAATTCCCAACATTACAAATGCCAGTCTTTGGCCAATTCAATTAACACTATATGATATCAGGAAATTATTACAGGCACTGGATTTGTAAAAAATATGGACCCTGACACATTACTGGCAAAAGTACTAAAGACTTGTGCTCCAGAACTTGCCTCTCCCCTAGCTAAGTTGTTCCACTCCGGCTACAATACTGACATCTACCCAACGATGTGGAAAATTGCCCAGATATGTCCTGTACACAAAAATCAGGGCAAAACCAACCAGGCCAATCACCACCCCATCAGTGTCCTCTCAATCATCACCAATGAGGGATGGGCAAATAATGTTGGGCCAACCAGCAATGCCCACACCAGTGTCAGGAGGGTGGTGCTGGGTGAGGAATGGGCATGTATTCGTTGCAAAATGTGATGTGCAGATGCATTATCTCTCCTTGATCACCGGCGTGTCATCATTTAACTTTGTTTGATCCTGCTGTCAGGAGTGTGACACATTGACCATCCTCACCACATGTTCCCAATACCTTCTCAGGGTCACTCTGAATGGCTTCTTTTTCTTCCCTGGTCTCTCCAATGAGGAGTTAATTCCTCACAGACAGGAAAGGAGAAAATAGAGTGAAAATGATATGGTATCAGGGGAGAATTCCAAACGAGTTTTACATTTTCTATTTTGCTTTATTAAGGTGTTGCACTGTACTGGCCACATCAAAATATACAATGCCTGCCAAGCTCATACACTGTGTGGGTACAAGGAGCCACCCCTGACTTGCTTGATCATGATGTGTGAGCCGATTCAGCATCCATCCAATATTGATGTTCCACTGGACAGCAAGACATTCCTGAGCCGTCACAGCATGGATATGAAGTTTACCTACTGTGATGAGAGGTACAGTATTGGCTTATATGATTAGAAACACATCAGTAAATAACCCTGAATTCTTCTCTGTGTTTTAAGTTTTCCTTTCTTAAGTTGCTAAGTACCTAAGTGAGAACTGGTAACTTAACTCACTACGAAAAACCTATAATGGGAAAAGTGAAGCTGCTATAGTCCCAGATGACCATAAGGATGCTCTCCAGTCAGAGAGAGATGACCAGCAGTGACTTTAACTTTAGGTCACCATGCTTCAGGTAAGGTCGAGAACTTCGGATTTTCATGATGACCTTAGCCAATGTGGGATTTGAAACCAGGCATCAACCTCTGCATCACAAATCAGCCATCCAGTGGATGAGTTTGATATGGAAATATTCTTCTGTACCAGCAGTGAACATTGGGAATGGGTTCAAGGCTATTTTTACCCAAGTGCCCAGAATGACCACAGGACATCCAAACCATTATATCATTAACCATCTTACTTTTACAGACTTAGCATGTGCTATCTTAGAGGTCTCAATGTGGACTTTACACACTTCAAAATCTCCCCACCCCCAACCTCATCCCAAGACCGGCCCATCTCATCCCAACCAGCTCGACCTGTCTGTCTTTTCTCCCACCTATCCGCTCCTCCCACCTCACTGACCAAACCCCACCCCTACTTACTAGCTTCATCCCCACCTCCTTGACCTGTCTCAGAGATAATGGGAACTCCAAGATAATAAAATGTGAGGCTGGATGAACACAGCAGGCCAAGCAGCATCTCAGGAGCACAAAAGCTGACGTTTCGGGCCTGGACTCTGATGAAGGGTCCAGGCCCGAAACGTCAGCTTTTGTGCTCCTGAGATGCTGCTTGGCCTGCTGTGTTCATCCAGCCTCACATTTTATTATCCTTGACCTGTCTGTCTTCTTTCCACCTATCTGCTCCTCTATCCACCTTCTATCATCACCTCCCCCCTCTCTATATATTTCAGAGCCCTCTTCCCCTCCCCCATTTATGAAGAAGTGCCCAGACCCAAAACATCAGCTTTCCTGCTCCTTAAAATGCTGCCTGGCTGCTGTGTTCATCCAGCCCTACACCTTGTTATCTCAGACTGTAGCATCGACAGTTCCTACTATCTCTTAGATAGTAGGAACTATCTGTTATGACTATTTTGCACCCACAAAGTTTCAAAGCGGATATATGCTGGGTCCAGGACCTACCGCAAATCCACTACAGGAGAAATGTAGTGTTCTGTAACTCTAAGTGGCTAAATAAAATGAATGTAGACAGTCTTCATTTAATTCCCATAGATATTTAATCACAGCACAAGATTGTTCCTATTTTAACTGAAAATTGGACATTTGATTTGCAGACATCACATGGGAAATTAAAAGGTTCCAATTCTGATAATTCTTTTGATCTGGAGGCATATTATTCGGTAGTGTTATGCTGCATCTAACCACAGTGAATTTGGTTGGGGGTGATTAAATGGTATCATTTGTAGCTTCAGCATAGTGTACATTCTACGTTATTTCAAAGAAAAAGCAGTTTGCATAAAACAGAAATCATGAAGGCACAAAGGATACAGTCAGTACACAGTTGCAGTAGGAATGAACTGCCAAGTAAGCAGATACAATGTAATACCCTAAATTAACCGAAGACTGAAAGAACTTATTTAGCATATGCATAGAGCAAAATACAGCCTTTACACAAGAACTATTAATATCTGTCACTGCCAAATTCCTTAAAATCATTTGGCACCTTGACTCTGCTGAAATCAGGCATTTATAAACAGGACCAATAAAAATGTATTGATTCAAATAACATATTCCTTAGGAATTATTGTGGAATCAGCATTTGCTGTTGTTCATGTTTTGAAGTAGGACACCTCAGACTTGTTATTCAGTTGTCTGAGTGTGCACTTCAATAATTGAGTTATTGGATGGGGAGGGAGGGTGCTGGGAATCAGTACGATTCCAGTGGACTACCTATTAAGCAGCTTGAACAGGCTGGGGAGGGTGGGGAAGTGATTTTCAAATTGCAGATTGCCAAACATGAACAGTCTGGTTCACATTAGTGCACAGCTGTTGGATGCATGATGGGAAAAAGCATTCAGTAATGATTTTTCTGAGGAGGATTTTTGTCAGTAAAGGGTTATTGTCACAGATCAGATGCATTGTCTTTATTTTGGCTGTTTGGCTGCTTCTTTGCTGCTGGACCCCTGATGCCTTCTCCCCTATTTGATAAGGCATTGGCTGGCTGCTGTACACCTTTGAAGACCTCTGCCCCAAAGATTGAGGACTTTTTATCAAACAACGTGCCCTTTTGGTTGCATTGATGTACCTAATCAGCCTGTGCTTGCAAAACTCACAACATGATGTTTGATATTAGATATGATTCTGAAAATGAACAACATTTGCTGAATAATCCTGACTCTGTGAGAAATTACATTGACTACGTATTTGGGATTATCAGTTGGGGTCACATTATGGCGCCCTTGCCTGTGCTAGAAGCTACATTTATGAATACACCATACCCCATTTCTTTGCGGACAGAATATATACACATACTGGATCTGTTTCAATTCAACTAAATAGATGACAACCGTTCACTGGTTCGTTTCTCAGGGCAATGCACTAACCAGTCAAAGTCAACCTGCCTGGTTTAAACAAAACCTGTTAATCGCCAATCAGCATTAATGGGTTCAACCTCCATGGCAATGCCTCTACCAATCAGAATCCACTGCCTGATCAGCATTCTCTTCTCGTGCAATATGAATGTTGGTTTTCCCTATGAATATGTATTCTTGCAAAATGTCCTGATGAGTGTCAGATGAAAATGTTTGATAAAATGCATCTTTTGTCAGAATTACTCTTTAAGTAAAACAAATAACTTGGAAGCAGAGACTATATCCGAAATCGGGTTATAGCACTTCCAAGTGTAGCATGCACTAAATGTTAATTCTTCAGCCTTTAAATTATTTTTGTTCTTGCCTTCCCCTTTATATACTAAACATTGAATTAAAGAACATGCTAAATTAATAGCTGCATCCCTTTCTAAAATTGTTATACATATTATTTATTTGAAATATTTCTCTCATCTTTCTCCTACATATTTCTTTTAAAATTTGCATTCCATGATTTCATTATGCTTCACTCTGTTTTATAGATTATATATATATATATATATATATATATAAAAAACATACAACAGGTTCTTTACTGATTTTTGGTGTGCAAACCATGACAGTTTAATGTTTCTTTTGCCAGAATTGCAGCACTGATGGGATATTGTCCAGAAGAACTGCTTGGCCGTTCAGTTTATGAGTTTTACCATGCAATGGATTCAGATCACATGATTAAAAGCCACCAAAACTGTAAGTGGCCCATCCAAAGAATCTGTAACTTAATGTGCTGGTGAAAGTCAGTTAACTGCAGGATCACAACATTAAAATCCTTATTACTCATTTTCAGATCTTCAAATCTTCACTCAAATCATTTTGTAATTTCAGTTGTCCCCATCTCTGGCAGTAGTAGTTTTATAAGATATTCTGGTGATACTTTAGTAATAGCGCTTTGGCACTTTTAAATATTAATGGAGCTTCCAATATTGTGGCAACTTTCATTCTTCTGCATACAATATAAAATAACATTTGTAAAGAGCCCAATAGAATTTCCAAGACAAGAACATTAATTAAATAATATAAAATTATCAATAATAAATATTAAAAATGCACCAATGTAAGCTGGTCAGATTCTTTTGCAGGTGGGAGGGGACATGAGTCGTCGTTACACTATTGATGTGAAGAAAAATGTATCTCCAAGTTTCTGCTGACACAACTTTCCCACGAGCTCAGAGAATGCATGTGATAGTGGCTTGTTGGTCACTACCCCTCGTACTTTCCCTAGTTTCATGGGGAGGACCAAAGCAGGGTCCCAAGACTCCAAATGGTGAAATGATGGGTGTATTTTCATTAAGAGGGTAACAGAAAATATTGCAGGCACCCAACCTTCCAACTCATCCGTGAACTCACCTCTTTAGGGCAGAGTGGGCAGTTGCTGAAATTGGCAGCCCGTTAAATAATTAAAGGTCAACTGAGCATGTTAAATGGGAGACAGTGGTCTAGTGGTAATGTCGCTGGACTAGTTTAGAATCCCAGGCTAGTGTCCGGTGACATGGGTTCAAATCTCAACATGACAAATGCTGAACCTTGAATTCAACAAAAAAAATTGGAAATAAATGACGTCTATCTAACAGCAACCATGAAACCACTATCGATTGTTGTAAAAACCCATCTGCTTCACTAATGTCCTTCAGGGAAGGAATTAGTCATCCTTACCCGCATGTGATTCCAGACCCGTAGCAATGTGGTTGATTCCGGGCAATTAGAGATGAACAATAAATGTCAGCTGAGCCCGTAATGATTGTGTTCCATGAATGAATGAATGAAAAAAACAGCCATAAGGATTTACTTGGGACACATCAGCCTCTAAGGTACATTTCCCAGGGGACTTTTCACAAATTGCTGAATGGGATAAGATAGTCCTGAAACAGTGGGTAGGGCAGATGTTTCAGATGATGGGGTTTCCTTGTAGTTTTTTGTTTTATTTTAGTGGGTAATAAAGCATACAAATCCTCAACTTCATGAATAGGGGCAAAAAATACAACAGCAAGGAGGTTATGATGAACTTGTACAAGACTCTTGCTAGACATCAACTAAAATATTGTGTACAGTTCTGGGCACCATACAATAGGATGGATGTGAATGCATTGAAGAGATTGATAAGAGTAGTTCCAGGGATTTGAAACTTTAATTATGAGCATAGATTCGAGAGGTTGTGGTTGATCTCCTTGGAGAGAAGACAGATAAGAGGAGATCCTTAAGTTTTTGGAATCATGAGGGAGCTGGATAGAGTCCATTGAAAGAAGTTGTTTCTGCTTATAAAATGATCAACAATGAGAATGCACAGATTAGCATCGTTTTCAAAAGAAGCAAAGGTGATGTGAGAAAATCTTTTCACAATTTCAGTGGTTTCGGTCTGAAATACACAGCTCAGCATTGTGCTGGAAGCAGGTTCAATTGAAAAGTTCAAGAGAACTATGGATAATTATTTAAAGTAGAAACAATCCACATGCATTGGGGGAAAAGACAAAAGAATTACATTAAATTATGATTCTCATTTGAATAGCTGATGCAGTCATGATGGCCCAAATGGCCTCATTCTGCACTGTAACACATCAGTGATTCTCTAATATTATTCTCTTATAACCATCAAATTGGTGGCAAAATTCCTCTCCAACACCCTTAACAGGATCCATTCTTCTGAAGAAGCATTACATCAAACATTGAATGACTAGCTCAATGTAACAGGTAAAGTAAGAAAGCAATAAGATGGCATTCTGGGTTGGAAAGAGGAAATTGTCTTAAAAGTTTTCTCCATTTGAACTGACCTTGCAAGAAGGCTAAGCAGGGTTTTGAAAACAGTGCGCTCAATTTACATTGGCTAACTGTGATCCCGAATGTGGCACATGTTTCTTTTAATAACATATTTTGGAATATGTTCACACCACCAGAAATATATAGATTGTAACTGGACCATCCTTAGAGATATAGGACATCTTCCTTCCAAAGGGGTGGACAAGAGGGATATCCTAGCACACTACTGTTTTTGGTTATACAATAGTACATTTGAAACTGAGTGTTTAGAGCCTACAAGAGCATGTATACACATTTTCGCAACCATCATTTGCTATCACCTGGCAATAAAAGTTCTTATAAATAGACAATAGACAATACGTGCTGGAGTAGGTCATTCGGCCCTTCGAGCCAGCACCACCATTCATTATGATCATGGCTGATCATCCACAATCAGTATCCTGTTCCTGCCTTATCCTCATAACCCTTGATTCCACTATCTTTAAGAGATCTATCTATCTCTTTCTTGAAAGTATCCAGAGAGTTGGCCTCCACTGCCTTCTGGGGCAGAGCATTCCATATATCCACCAGTCTCTGGGTGAAGAAGTTTTTCCTCAACTCTGTTCTAAATGCCCTACCCCTTATTTTTAAACTGTGTCCTCTGGTTCTGGACTCACCCATCAGCGGAAATAGAGGAAGAGACGGGTGAGAGGAAGAACAGGTTTAACCTGCCTCCAGAGTGTCCAATCCCTTAATAATCTTATACGCCTCAATCAGATCCCCTCTCATCCTTCTAAACTCAGGTGTATACAAGCCCAGTTGCTCCAATCTTTCAACATATGATAGTCCCGCCATTCCGGGAATTGACCTTGTGAACCCACGCTGCACTCCCTCAATAGCAAGAATATCCTTCCTCAAATTTGGAGACCAAAACTGCACACAATACTCCAAGTGCGGTCTCACCAGGGCCCTGTACAGCTGCAGAAGGACCTCTTTTAACCTGTTCTTCCTCTCGCCCATCCCTTCTTCCCACCTCAAGCTGCACCTCCATTTCCTACCTACCACCTCATCCCGCCTCCTTCACCTGTCCGTCTTCCCTGGACTGACCTATACCCTCCCTACCTCCTCACCTATACTCTCCTCTCTACCTATCTTGTTTTCTCTCCATCTTCAGTCTGCCTCCCCCTCTCTCACTATTTATTCCCATTCCCTCTCCCTATCCCCCTCTCTGATGAAGGGTCTAGGCCCGAAACATCAGCTTTTGTGCTCCTGAGATGCTGCTTGGCCTGCTGTGTTCATCCAGCTCCACACTTTGTTATCTTGGATTCTCCAGCATCTGCAGTTCCCATTATCACTCATACGTACGACAGATTGATGGATTTGAATCCTAATTTTTGCTGTCCTTTTTGACTTTGAGCGTTTTCAGCATGTTCAGAACCTGGTTCATTTGAGGAAGAAGGGAAAAATAAACATCAGGGCCATACCTAGCCATAGGAACACACCTCCTTGTTTTCCAGTCAAAGAGGGATCCACATATCAAAGTTTCATGTCTTATTGAATTCGTAATAAATCATGAGGTATGGGGTTATAATGAATGAAATGGCAAATGAAGACAGAGAAAATTAGGAAAGCAGCAATTCAGTAAAATTGTATAAACGGACATAAAATGAGTTATAAGCTGTGTATGATGGATATAATTAGTCATTGAGGCTTTAATTCATTCAGTTGTCATTATTGATGACCTACGTTCTTCAACCACCTCTAAATAATCATAATCTCAAACTGTCTTTTTTAACTGTACACTACGCCTTTTGATAGCTACTTTAAATTTCTTGTTTTACAAAGTCTGTATCTTCAACAGTGTGAAATTTTTGAAGTCTGAATATGACAAAAGAAGGAAAATTCTAGTCCCTTAAAGTGACAATTTCTGTTTATTCTGCATCGTTTGTGTGCAATATCTAAGATGCCTACAAAGAGCTGGTTAATAGATCAGTAGAAGGCAAACAGTGAACGGCAGTGTAGTTTAACTTCCACATGGCAGTACTTGCGTAATCACTGGCCTAACAGATTGGCAGGTATCCTTCTAATGACATTGTGTGTTGTTTAAAACAAGATTACAGCAATAATAAGGCCTTCTGGAAAACAAGTAACTGGAGCATGGCACACATTGAGATTTTATTGATTGTACCCAATGTAATTATCCTTTCAAAACACAATGATAATTACCAGATTAGACAGCCTACCAAAGCTCATACTGGATCAAAGTACAGTTTAGATTACAGAGTAACAGATTCATTAATCAGATCAGCTGTATTTGAGTACAAGGTAAACAGAGAAAACATTCTTCATAACTGTTGAATGTATTTTGCTGAGTGTTTTTAAAGAGGTGTAAGAAGTTGGAAAATACATTTTAGTCATATTAAAGAGGTAACAATGCAGTGAGGTCTAGCGATTTCCATTCAGAGCACAAACAAAAAAGGACTTAATGTTTGTTGAATATAGTATATAGTGCTGCCATTGTCAAATGTTATGAGATCAAGGGGGCCTTTATGATATGCAGCTTTGATGATGAACTGCAACACATGGCTTGTATATTACAACTTTTTTCTTGATACTAAAAATATTGATTAAAAACTGTGAAAGAAAACTGACTTATTTCATGTTAATTTTCTTTCTAAAGTGTGCACTAAAGGTCAGTCAGTTACTGGCCAGTACCGGATGCTCGCAAAACATGGTGGATACGTGTGGGTTGAGACCCAAGGGACAGTCATCTACAACAGCCGTAACTCTCAGCCACAATGCATTGTGTGTGTCAACTACGTACTCAGGTACGCCTGCATTATTACACAATTGATTTCAGAAACAGGAAGCTAAACACAGGATTTCTGCCTTGAAATGATCCTATTTTGATTTGTGTGAGCATTTATGGCCATCAAAATCTGGGTAACATGGGTGACTTTGCCATCTACCACACTACTCTAGTTTCATCAGAATTCTGCCTTCTGCAAATCTCGTAACAACGTACACAATTTGGTAGTTTGGAATTTTCAATCCTGGAAAGAACACAACATTCAATTGACTCAAAACTAACAAGAGACATAAGATAAATTGAGCTGAAATGCTTTTGCATTAAAAGCAACCAAATATCTAAAAATAAAGAATACAAAATGGCTTCTGATTGAATCTTTATTTTCTAGTGTTAGGATATATCAGAATGCTGAAAATCATACAATTATCTGCAATTACTAAATAAAGATGTGGTGCTTAGATTAAAACTTAAAGAAGTTCCAACACCATTTAAGGAGTATAAGAAAACTGAAATCATCAGAAACAAATAATTTGTAAAAATGGTAACAAAGCAATTTTTGTATAAAACCATCTCAAATGAATATTTTGAGGAAAGAAGAAGAATACTGAGAGATGAGAAATTTTCTTTGAATATTTACTGTAAATTACTTTGCCAATTCCAAATAATCTGTAGATATTTTTTGACATTAACTTGCTGTTCATCTTTCTTAAGATGGCAGTGCACAACATTAACGGAATGATTAATCATCTCTAAAATGCGGGAGAACTTTTGCAAAACAAATTGGGCATGTTAGATCTCAAAGCCAATAGTGGAACATCAATCATTATCTTCTTGTGGATTATTCTGTATCAAGTGGGAATAAAAGACACTGATGGACATTACGAACACCAAGTTGATTGAAACCAGAATAAAATTCATTACATAAATTTATAACAACTATTACTCACCTTATATACTGATCAGGAAAGAAAGTCAGGCAAATGCAACCAAGTTGCTCAGTGAACAATTGCTTCTGTTATATTAAAACCAAATGATTATCAGAATATATTGTAATTGCTTGTTTGCAATGAATGCTAAGAATAGAGGTTTTATTGCTTCATCTGTCCTTACTTGTATCAGTATCAATAAGGCTATAATTGGGTGTGGATAATCTAAATTTAGGGTGGCCAAAGTTTGAAATTGTTATTTTAATTTGTTTCACCAATAAAATGTATAGCTGTGGAACAGTTTGAGAGTGAAATAAATGAATGAGAACCTTATAAAGTCAGTTTAAAAAAATTACATGATGGCAATTCATAAAAGTACACATTTAAAAATTACTTTGAAACTGGACTGCCACAAATATTATGCTTACTACTATTGACTGGAGCAAATTCAATACACATTATTGTAAATAAACAGCAATTTTGTACACTGGGTATTGCAGAGTCGATAAGCTTGGCTCAGATGATAACACACTCAGAAGCAATGGATCTTCTGTTTTGAGCATAGCTTGAAAATGTTTGGCTGAGATATTAAACCCCAACTCTGTTTACTCAGCGGGACATGAAAATTCCATGCCACAATCTGAACATGAGCAAACAGTTGTCCCAGTACTTGGGAATTAGTGCAAATAAAAAAGATTTTTCTGTCCCTTTATCCAATTTCTGTCGGTATGTGGAACCTTGTTGTGTACCAAACTGGCTTTAGTAGCATAACTGTGACTATACTTCAAAAGCAATCCAATGATAAATTGCATTAGGATATCCAGAGAATGTGATGAGATAGTAAGTAAATGCACACTGTTCCTTGCTCTTTTATTCTACAATAAAGTTCTTTATTTAAAAAATAACTGAAATCAACTGTTTCCATTTTCAGTGAGATTGAGAAGAAGAATGTTGTATTCTCCATGGACCAGACAGAATCTCTGTTCAAGCCTTGCCAGGCCATGAGAAATATGAATGGGAAGCATATCTGCGGAGGTCCAATGCCAGATGATGGCAATCTGCTCTTCAGTAAACTGAAGGAAGAACCCGAAGAATTAGCACAACTTGCGCCTACACCTGGAGATTCCATTATTTTACTTGATTTCAGCGTCAATGGTATGTTGTTGGAATTTAAGATGTTACTTTAATTGTACATAAACCATATTTTGTCCAATAAATATTTGGCATCGATCCCCAATTTTGTTTTAAAAAGTATTCTTCCATGAATGGTGATGTGCTCAGCGAAGAACACTCCAATTCAGCTGTACACTTTCAGTGAGGCAACCAAGTAAAGAAGAGACACCTCCATGCAAGGACAGAAAAGTGGGAGGAAAGATCATTCAGAATACTCTCATGCTTTTTTGAGTACCACTGACAGAGATCTGAGCACAGTTTGGGACGGCATTGTGAAAGGAATGACATAAAAATGAAACAAATTAAATAATGCACTGGGTAAGGCACCTGTAGGCAATGTAAGTTGAGAAAAAGGTCTGGTTCAGCCTTTATTTCAAACCAGTCAGAATATTTTCAGATGCAATAGAAACGATTCATTGTAAAATCATATTTGTGCCCATTGGTCCATATATTCAAGCTTGCAAATTAGATTCATTTTACTTAGCAATGGATTAAAATGAGATAAAGAATCAAAATAATACCAACAATTTCAACAAATGTACATTTTGTTGTCATTTTTACTAGGAAACCAACAGTTGGAGGAAGCTCCTCTTTATAATAAGGCTATTATTCAACAAAACAAGCTGTGGCCAACGGAAGCAACAAAAGCAAATGTACAAGGTCCTACTGAGCTCAGCAAGCGGTCATCATCGGATCTGCACCAATTTACAGTACCACAGGTCCCGTCGGGCAATTCCACTCCACGCACATGCAGCAGCACCTCTTGCTCTTCAGTAAGTGATCAGCGAAAATTACTGTCACAAAGCCGGAGAACAGCAGTGGTAATGACTTACACCTATATAAAACCATTACCGTGGAACAAGCTACATGTGAAAATGGAAAATGAAAAGAAAATAAATTAGCTAAAGGAATGGACATTGTGTGCCATAGTAGTAGTGCTAGGAGAGGTCGATGAAAGGTTGTTTGAGGTAATGCCCGCTTCAATGTCATATGAATTGGGTCTAGTGGCAGGGTATTTGGCTGTTTCAGCCTCTCTGACAATTGACAGGATTGTCACCTCAACTTACTTCCTGTAACATTTGTTTGATGATAAAGAAGCTATCCAACTTGACTTCAGAAATATGCAGTGACCCTGCCTCTACTGGTCTCTATGGAAGGGAATGCCACAGACTAATGAGCCTCTGAGAGAAAAATATTCTCTTAATCTCCACCTCAAACAGTTATACAGCCATCCCCTGAAGGAAAATCATTCTTTCAGTATCCACGCTGTCAAGCCTGTTTGGGATCTTATATGTTTCAGCAAGGTCACCTCCTATCCTTCTAACCTTCAAAGGATACAGAATGAACTCATCTCACTACAAAGCCCTTTGTCTTGGCAATCATTTAAGTGAAAGTTCTCTGAACTACTTATATGACATTTATAGCATTTCATAATTAGGAAGACCAAAACTGTATATGTAGTCTCACCAATGCCCTATATAGTTGTGACAAAACCTCATTACGCCTGTATAGAATTCCTCTTGTAATGAACAACAGAAATCCAACTGCTTTCCGAATCATCAACTGTGCGTGCACGCTAATATTTTGTTATTAATGTATCAGAACACCCAGGTCCCTTTGTAGTGCAGAGTTCAGCAGTTTCCATCCATTTAAATACCATACCATACCATTAAAAAAAATCTGCCAAAATGGACAAGTTCACATTTTCCAGCATTAAAGCCCATTTGCCAATTTTTTGCCCACTCGGTTAACCTATCTTTACCCTTTTGCAGACTTCTTACGTCCTCTTTACAATTTACTCTCCTGCTAATCTTTGTGTCATCAGCAAATGTATATTTGTTCCCTTTAGCCAGGTCATTGACATAATTGTAAATAGTTGAGGACACAGCCCTTATCCCTGTGGCATTCTGCTACTTACAGATTGCCAAACCAAAATTGTCTAATTTGTTTCTAATCTTGCCTTCTGTTAGGTAAGCAATCCTCCGTCCATGATTAGATGTCACCCCTACATGAAGAGCTCATACTTTTGTCACTTACATTTGAAATGCCATTTCATCAAATCCAAGTACACCTTTATCAAGAGATAGTAGGAACTGCAGATGCTGGAGAATCTGAGATAACAAGGTGTTGAGCTGGTTGAACAGAGCAGACCAAGCAGCATCAGAGGAGCAGGAAAGCTTACTTTTTGGGCCTGGACCCCTCTTCTGAAAAAATGTCCAACCTGTCTCTGCCTCCCTAACCGGTTCTTCCTCTCACCCATCCCTTCCTCCCACCCCAAGCCGCACCCCCAGCTACCTACTAACCTCATCCCACCTCCTCGACCTGTCCGTCTTCCCTGGACTGACCTATCCCCTCCCTACCTCCCCACCTACACCCTCTCCACCTATCTTCTTTACTCTCCATCTTCGGTCCGCCTCCCCCTCTCTCCCTATTTATTCCAGTTCCCTCCCCCCATCCCCCTCTCTGATGAAGGGTCTAGGCCCGAAACGTCAGCTTTTGTGCTCCTGAGATGCTGCTTGGCCTGCTGTGTTCATCCAGCTTCACACTTTATTATCAAGGCATTTGGTATGCTTGCTTTTATTGGTCAGTACACCGAGTACAGGAGTTGGGAGGTCATGTTGCGGCTGTAAAGGACATTGGTTAGGCCCCTTTTGGAATACTGCGTGCAATTTTGGTTGTGCTGCTATAGGAAGGATGTTGTGAAACTTGAAACAGTTCAGAACAGATTATGAGGCTGTTGCCAGGGGTGGAGGGTTTGAGTTATAGGAGAGGCTGGATAGAGTGGTGTTTTTTCCCTGGAGCATCGGAGGCTGAGGGGTAAGTTTACAGAAATTTACAAAATCATGATGGGCATGGGTAGGGTAAATAGGCAAGGTTTTTTCCCCAGGGTGTGGGAGTCTAAAACTACAGGGCCTGGGTTTAAGGTGAGAGGGTAAAAGATTTAAAAGAGACCTAAGGGGCAACTTTTTCACACAGAGGGTGGTGCGTGTATGGAATGAGCTGCCAAAGGATGTGGTGGAGGCTGGTATGATTGCAACTTTTGAAAGGCGTCTGGATGGGTATGTGAATAGGAAGGGTTTAGAGGGATACGGGCCAAATGCTGGCAAATGGGACTAGGTTAACTTAGGGTATGTGGTCAGCAGAGATGAGATGGACGGACTCTATGATTGTATAATTGCCTAAGAGACAGCTCATACATTGAGCCTTCCTAATGGGCCTAATGCTGACTCTCCATCAAATACTAACTGTTGCCGATCATTTTCTGACTATTAGCTTATGATAAGTGCTGCCAGTAGGCAAGGCTCACCATCAGCATTACACAATCCAAAATTTATTCCTGTCGTGTATATGCTTTCGAAGGACATTTGTAAAGACTTTATGTGAGATGATTCTGAAAAATAACATTAGAATTTATGTTTAAAATAATACTTGTTAAATAAAGCCACTACTACTACTTCATATTTTATTTGAATGTATACCATCAAAGTTAAGTTTTCTTTGCTGTTTGTGGTCACAGAACATCAAATCCTTTTAAAATTGAAAGGAATTTTTGGTGCGATATTATTTTTAGTCTGCCATCATAATATTGTTTCACTGCTGTTTGAGTGAAATGTCATCCGCATTTCATATTTACATCCACATTCATCTCCAAGTTAGTTAAAATTGCACTGTGTGGCCATTTTCTACTTATATAATTGTCTTTGATTCCAACTTCTGAGAAACAACAGTACCTTCATTCATTGCATGCAACAAAGGTTTTGAATCAAACCTGTGAGACAGATGTAAGTGATGCTTGATACCATTTAGTGACGTACAAAAGTAATTGGACGAATTAGTTTATTCATCAGGACAATGCATTTTAAAGATGTTTCTTTACTTTGCAATTATAGCCAAGTAGCCCTGGAGATTACTACAGTTCCTTGGACAATGATCTCAAGATTGAACTGATTGAGAAACTTTTTGCTATGGACACTGAAGCAAAAAAACAATGTAGCACTCAGGTTAGTTCATCAAAACAAAAATAACCACTAAATATGTTGTTCTCAACCAATCATAGAGTTGATGGAGACATTAAAAAAAGCATGTATTTGATTAAGATATATAAGGTCACCTCAGAATTTGTGAAGTATGATACTTTTACCTTGAATAGAAGATCAGAGATCTAGACTCACATTTAATTTCCAATAACATATATATTAACATCATATTCACATCTTCTAGAAATGTCATAAATCTGCGATCAGCATAGCTGTTTAGCAGTGGACATGAGCAGAATGGTACAACACCTTGTTTCATCAGTCATTGATGAGTTGAAGTAGTTCAATATTATCATGTCAAATTCATTGTTGCACTGCAGCTTGTGTTACTTTGTTTCTTCCAGAAGATACTTATTGTGCAAAGGTAGATTGCTGTGAGGCTGATTTGCCTTCAACAGCACAATGCCAGTGATTACTAAACTATCCCAGTGCAACATACTCCCTGCAATTCTGTCCATTGCTCGCTCCAGTTTACAAAAGTAGCATTCAAAGGATTTGCAAAAACCATCTCTGTAGACACTCTACATCTAAATGGAGTTGTAGTGTGAGGGAGTAGCACATAAAGCATGCACCTGTAAGGCAATGGAATATAATTTATAAACTGGAACAGGGATATATATGTATGGGACTTTTCACGGTATTTCCAAGCTACAGAATTTGGAACAGCAGGTCATGAATATTACCTGGAATTTTACCACGGTAATTTGGTAACACTGCCATCAATCACTGTCACTTTTCCTTTGAAACCCAACATGGTGTATTTTCAGAATGAGGCCATTCAGCCCATCTAGTCAGTGCCAGCACTTTTAAAAAGCAATCCAGTTGGTCTTGGTTCATTCGTCCTTTGCCAATCACCTTAAATTTGTGTTCTTTGATCATCTTGAAACAAATAGCAACTGTGCGTGGAGATTTTTAACACCTTAAGGTGGGAGGAGGGAGTGAGAAAAGGTACAGCATGGGAAACCATGAGGCCTGCATTTCTCCACTGAATGTAGCGTTTGTCACCTCTACAGTGCGTTCATTTTGGCATTCCACCCAAGAGTTAACCTGATAAACAGGCTTGGCATCCAATCAGACAGGGAAAGTTTTTCGGTGAAGGTTGTATGGGGCCAAATAGATCTCAATAATGGCAATGGGACTGTGGGTTGCTTTGAGTTATAATGTTTAACTTCATGGGTGCACCAGTCTCAGGATGCATGCAATTCTACGGAAGATGTGGGGAAGAAGGGAGAAGCATGGGATAATGCTGCAGAAGCTTGAAGGGCCTGAAGAAAGCCTCATGCTCCTCCTGGTCCTCAAGAAACGGATATCTTCACACACTGCAGCTACCTGTTTTCCCAAAGTCCGGGCAACTTGGTTGGCTAGTTAAGCCCTGCAAAGCAGGTTAATTTTGGGGTTTCCAGTGTCATTTACATTTCCAAATATCAGCCCACTTCCAGGAAAGGGATTAGCTGCCCACCTCCTTCCCCCGACTGTCAGTGGGCTGCAGCCAGCTTCCCAACAGGCTTTGTTTTTGACTATTTAAACCCCCAAACTGTACCTAATCTCTGCGCCCTCTCTTTCCCTCACTGTAACCTGCATACAATCAGTGATTACAGAAGTTCTACTCTTCTACGTTGGGTGCACTGTTGAAGTCTCCATAGATTGTCACTTAACTGATGTGAACTTCTCTCTCATATGCTGTAAGATCACTGTCGAAACTCTCTAATAAAATGTGCACCTCATTTATGAATTAGCTGGGGATATTGTGCTAAGTCCTAACTGAAGAAACTCTGTGGTCTTGGATAAATAATTCTGTATTTGAAATGCTAGATTTCTCTATTTTGATCAAGATTTCATTTTAAAAAATATTTATGATATTTCAGTTTCTAATTTGCATGTTTTAACCATTTATTGAAATGTCTATAAAATTCCACAAAATTGGTGATATACTCAACAGTGAACAGGGTTATCTAAGATTGCAAAGGGACCTTGATCAATTGGGCCAGTGGACTGAGGAGTGGCAGATGGAGTTTAATTTGGATCAATGTGAGGTATAGCACTTTGGTAAAACAAACAAGGGCAGGACTAAAATAATTAATGGTAGGGCCCTGTGTAGTGTTGTTGAACAGAGAGACCTCAGTGTTCAGGGACAGAGTCCTTGGAAAGTTGCATCACAGGTAGACTGGTGGTTAAGAAGGCATTTAGCATGTTTACCTTCATTACTCAGACCACTGAGTATAGGAGTTGGGTCGTCACGTTTGCATTGTACAGGACATTGGTGTCGTCACTTTTGGAGTACTCTGTACAGTTCTGGTGGCTATAAATGGAAATTATTAAATTGGATCAGGTTCAGAAAAGATTTACCAGGATGTAGTCGGGACTGGAGGGTTTGAGTTATATGGATAGGCTGGGAATATTTTCACTGGAGCGAAGGAATTGAGGTTACCTTATAGAACTTTATAAAATCACAACAGACATAGATAAGATGAATATCAAAGGTCTTTTCCCTAAGGTGGGTAAGTTCAAAACTAGGGGTCATATTTTTAAAGTGAATGGAGAAATATTTAAGAGAGACTTGAGGGGAAACCTTTTCAGACAGAAGGTTGGTTGTGTATGGAATGAGCTGCCAGAGAAAGTTGCAGATGCAGGTACAGTCACAACATTTAAAAAACATTTGGCAGAAACATGGATAGGAAAGATTTGCAGGGACATGGGCCAAACACACACAATTGAGACCAGGAGATGGTAACAACCGCAGATGCTGCAGTCAGAGATAACACAATGTGGAGCTGGAGGAGCACAGCAGGCCAGGCAGCATCAGGGGAGCAGGAAAGCTGACGTTTCTGGTTGGGACCTTAGTCTTGGGAAAGTTGTTCAGCATGGACAAGTTTCACTGAAGGTTCTGTCTCCGTGCTATAAGATTCAGTGACTCTATAATAATCAGCTGGGAATTAGCTCGTTGGCTTATTCCAATAAATTTTGCTAGTAAGTTTTAGATCGAACTATTTACAGTTTAAATCTTCAGAGAAATAAGGTGACATATCTATTAAAACAAAGGCTTTTAATTAAACCAACTCTAACTCTGATACACCTAAGTACTTTTAGGTTTCTAAAATGGTAGATTTATTGTTAAGCAATATTTGTTAAAATAATGAGTTAAAAAGATAGCAGTTTTAAAATTTGATAAGGGGTTAGAGAACTTTAGTTATGAAGGGAGTTTGGATAGACTAGGGTTGTTTTCCTTAGAGCGGAGGAGACTAACGGGGGACAAGGTTCAGATGTATAAAATTAGAAGAGCATAGACAGGGTAGATGGGAAGAATCTTCTCCCTTGGTTGAGAGATTAGTGACTGAGGGACATAAATTTAAAGTAAGGGACAGGAGGTTTAGAGTGGATGTCAGGAAAAATGTTTTCACCCATGGGGTAGTGAAAATCTAGGTGGGGATAGATACTTTCATCACACTTACTAAGTACTTAGGTGTACACTTGCAATGGCAAGGCATACAAGGTTAATAGCCAAGTGTTTGAAAACAGGTTTAGAATAGTTGGGTGGCTGTTTTTGAGCTTTGCAGACTCAATGGGCCCTTTTCTGTGCTGTAGGTATTTATAACTCTAAATGTCCAAAAGTGGTAAGAGAGGTGGTCATAGGAAAGCCTAACATTTAGATTTGTTGAAAGTTTTGAGCTAAGAAAGCAAATCCTCTTAATCTTACCTTTCACAGGCAATTTATCCATTCAGGAGCTTTCCAGGAGTAACTTCAGGGTCTAATTGAAACAGTAGTAGGGTGCTCTTTAGGGGGAGGAAAAATTATGAATAAGTTTCAGTTTACCATTAGTATTTCCCTTGGCATTGTTTTCAAAAGCAATTCTAACTCCCTCCAACTCTTTTTGATTGTGATGCCCAACTCATTCTCAAACTATGGCAGTCCTAGTTAAAAAAAAAGTTGTACTGCTCTCTTACTAAATACATTTTCACTTGATTTGCTGTAAAGTAGAATAGCCTGTATCCTGTGAAATGTGGAAAACTAAACAGACTGTTAGGTATTGCAAGTGTTCTGTGCATAATATTCCATCTTCTATTCACCACCTTTAATTTGTTGTTCCAGGTGGAATTGAGTGATCTGGACCTTGAAACTCTGGCTCCCTACATTCCCATGGATGGGGAAGACTTCCAGCTAAGCCCAATCTGCCATGATGAGCAGCCCCCTTCCGAGAACACGCCAAGAAGGCAAGATTATTCCAACAACATGAATAATGTGTTCCAGTCGTTTGCTCCAAATTTCGTCACCTCACATCAGCAGATGATGCTTGACAAGTATTGTCCTGAAATGGCACCAGTAAAGAAGAATAACTCCAGCCACCTTCACCCACTGTCGTACAACTCTGGAAACGGGGTTTCTCTGCCACCATACCATGCACCTGCATGTACTCCTGCATCCTCGATGGGTGGCAGACCAAATGTCCAATGGCCTCCTGATCCGCCTTTCGACTGTACACTCAGGAAGTGGAGATTGATGGATCAGAGGACAGGATCATTGCCTGGTATCCCTCCTGGCCAACTGGGGCACACATCACTGTATAAACAAAGGTAAAGAGAAGACAAGGAATAGCTATTACTGCATTTTATGCATTTAGATTAAAAGATGGAGTCACTCCTGCATGTTTTGGTGATTGGTTGTGAAGCAATACACTCTTAAAAATTTTAAAAAATTTCATTTCTCCACCCCCTCAAAACTATAGTCCTTGAAGTGCTAACCTCAAACAATCATGCACATATAGCCACAGTATGATTTGGCTTCAACATGAAACATTTCAGTGGCTATTTAGCATTTCCTTCTTGCTCCATATGCTCTAATCTTAAAGTTAGACTTCTTGGAACTCTGAGTTAAAACACAAACATTTCTTCAAAAACTCATCATCCAACTGAATCAAAATGACCTTCCTTTGACCTGTTCGTCTTTTTTAAAAACAACTGAACCCTGAAGCAAACACTAAGAGACAGCATAAATTTAATAGAAGACTCAGCATCCTAGACTGATTGTTCATAGAGTGTCGTTAGTAAGAATTGCAAATTGTGGATCTCTACACATTTATTTATTGCAAGATTTGATCTCTTGGGCAACCCAAGCATCCTAAATCGGGATCATTCTATTGGCAACAAGTAATTACAAATAGCAAGGGATATTAACGATAAACAAAAAACTCTTTAGAATCTAATGTTCTTTAGGGAAAGAAATTTGACACCCTTATCTGGTTTGGTCAACATGTGACTCTAGACCCTTGGAAATGTAGTTGACGTTCCACTGCCCTGTGAAATGGCCAACAGGTCACTCAGTTCATGGGCAGTTAAGGGAGGGCAACAAATTCCTGCCTTACCAGTGACTTCCACATCCCATGCAACAATACAAGAAATGCTATATATTGGAAGAGCCATTTGGGTTATGTTGGGCTGACAAATTCCTTTGTCTGTCTACTATCCCTTTCCTTCAGCCCTCTCTCCAACTAAAGACACTGTTTCTTTCCAGTGAGTGCCTGTTCGACTGCTCCAGCTGCCCTTCTGCACCATCTGTACTTGCTGCTTGAAGTCCCTTGACATCTACCTTTAGCATCAGAATGTGGCAAGTTGAAGAGGCAGCCTCCAAGAACCAGCATAGCTACATCACCTCCAATATTAAGCAGAATACTCTCAACCATTGGCTTTCCTTTCACCTCAATGCACAATTTCATCCTCAAATAGAAGTATCGAATGAGTTAGTAATAGAAATGTGTAAAACGTGGAGTAGAATTGTAAGGTCCTCAGCAGATGGGTTTACAAGCTGGTAAAACTTTGCCAGTAGCATTCCCACCTCCAACTCATGCCATTACCATGCTGCCATTTTAGAGGTCATGGGTAAACAAGGATGGCCAACTTGTCCCTTCTTTTGTGGAGGTCCTTCACGGGTCTTTTCTGTTTGTAAACAAGGGCCCAACCCTTGACTTTCAAGTAGGTGCCCCCTCTTATGGCCTGAACATTCCATTCAGTTTCCTACTGTGCTTGCTTCCACATCCCCTGCAAGATGTTACTGCATGACTTCTAGTCACCCCGAAAGCAGGTGGTTCTTAACTGGGCCAAAATGTTGTCCCTGCAGTGGCCACTGCTGCTGGTAGTGCTGCTGGGACCAGACAGCTGCTGGGAGGAGAAATGGCCAACAGCCCTCAGGTGGCCCAGCTCTCTAAAGCTTTAAAGGCTTTGGGTCTACTGTTACTGAGACCTAAAACAAAAACATGAGGGTGATGGTGGTAGCGGGGGAATCACTCCCTGCTTCATTCTCCATTACAATATCCCAACCAATCAGAGTTGACTTGTCAAACATACAGTACTTTTATCTCATACAGTACTGCCTTTGAAATCTGGCATTCTTGCATCTTTCCTGATGAATACAAGACTAAACATTTGCGGAATAAGTTTCTTCGGAACAATATTCAAGTGTAAGCTATTTACACTTTAATCCAATTTTCAACAACAAGGTGTATGAAGTCATGAAGCAATCAATATCAAACACAATGATACAGCATGTGTAAGCGTGGTTTGGCTGAGTTCACATTCTCTTTCTTTCTCTCCGGAGGTACTTGAGTACTTCCATATAACAGCAGAGGGAGAACAGGAAGAGAGAACCTTAATTCTACTTCATACACTGTGCTGTGGTCATTGTAGCTGCATTGGGAGGGAGTGAGGGGGGTTAGGACAATGGAAGTGGGTTGCCTGTTTGGCCGGCAGTATAAGGAAAGCTTCAGTAAAAGCCTGATGCTGGAAATCTGAAACATATGCAGAGAATGCTTAAGCAACTCAGCAGGTCTGGCAGCATCTGTGGAGAGAGAAACAACGATGATGTTTTTGAGATAATAAAATGTGAGGCTGGATGAACACAGCAGGCCAAGCAGCATCTCAGGAGCACAAAAGCTGACGTTTCGGGCCTAGACCCTTCATCAGAGAGCTCGCTGATGAAGGGTCTAGGCCCGAAACGTCAGCTTTTGTGCTCCTGAGATGCTGCTTGGCCTGCTGTGTTCATCCAGCCTCACATTTTATTATCTTGGAATCTCCAGCATCTGCAGTTCCCATTATCTCTATCGATGATGTTTTTGAGTCTGGAATGAATCTTCTTCAGAAATTCAACAGACCCAAAGTTCTGAAGAGGAGTCATACCTGACTCAAAATCATAACTCTGTTTCTGTCTTCAAATATGCTGCCAGACCAGAGTTTCTCCAGTATTCTCTGTGTTTTTTAAGGGAAAACTTCAATTGAGGTGTGTGAATCCCAGAAGCTGCTTCTTCTTAAACCAGTGACTGGCTAAACTCACAAAGTCCCAGATCAGCCTGCGGTCTGTGCTGATTTACTAGTTTTAGCTGAGCTAGTGATGGGTGTCTGACTGTTGTTGAGGGAAGAGAAATAGTCAAGATTCCCTCTCCTGACTGCCACCTACTAATGCTTCCTGCTCCTGATGCTCAGGTTGAATTCAAATAATTACAAATTTTGATGCAACACCTCCCATAGTCATCAATTTTGGTAGCATTCACTGTCCAGGGTTTCAAATGAAGAATGATCTCTTTAGCAGTGCATCCCATGAGTGATCAACAACCAGTGAGCCACATTCATTGTGAAATAAGCCTTTGCCAAATGCCAGTGGAAATGAAAATTGGTCTGCCAATTTGTTGTGAGGCCATCTTCCACTACTGGTGAAGGCCAATTTCAATGCCAATGTCATCAAAATAGAGGAAGCGAGGGGTCAATAGAAGTAAAATGTTTCACACCATATTACTGCTTGGTATTAGGTCTCTGGACAACTTTGGACAACATGGGAAAGACATTACCAATGAAATGATGTTCAGAAACAACCTAAAACGCAAACTGCAGCTGGACTTTGGACAGCAGATATTCCAACTGTCAGCAGTAAGTCCATTTACAAATAATTAGGAGTGGGCATTTTCAAATGTTAATTTTTTTTTCATATTTAAATTCGTTGAACAATGACGTGCCAGTGACAAAATGTGACACTTGGTGGCACAGCATTTTAATACAAAGCAATAAACTAAAATTAACCTAGTCATGCAGAGTTTAACAATGCGTCCGTGAATCAGGTTTAAGTTAACTCAATTGCATTGAAGTAAGTTCCAAAAATGGAATCCAATGCAATGTTTAAAAGGTGAAAGATTCATGTGGACTCCATTTGCTATTTTTAATGAAATTTCTGTGGTAGTCAAGCAAGTTAGCATTTAACAGTCTGGTATAATACGTTTTAAAAGGGAGAAAGCCAGAAACAATGATAATGGGAACTGCAGATGCTGGAGAATCCAAGATAACAAAGTATGGAGCTGGATGAACACAGCAGGCCAAGCAGCATCTCAGGAGCACAAAAGCTGATGTTTCGGGCCTAGACCCTTCATCAGAGAGGGGGATGGGAAGAGGGAATGGGAATAAATAGGGAGAGAGGGGGAGGCAGACCGAAGATGAAGAGAAAAGAAGATAGGTAGAGAGGAGAGTATAGGTGAGGAGGTAGGGAGGGGATAGGTCAGTCCAGGGAAGATGGACAGGTCAGGGAGGCAGGATGAGGTTGATAGGTGGGAAATGGAGGTGCAGCTTGAGGTGGGAGGAAGGGATGGGTGAGAGGAAGAACAGGTTAGGGAAGCAGAGACAGGCTGGGTTGGTTTTGGGATACAGTGGGGGGAGGGGATGAGCTGGGCTGGTTTTGTGATGCAGTGGGGGGAGAGGAAGAACTGGGCTGGTTTTGGGATGCAGTGGGGGAAGGGGAGATTTTGAAGCTTGTGAAGTCCACATTGATACCATTGGGCTGCAGGGTTCCCAAGCGGAATATGAGTTGCTGTTCCTGCAACCTTCGGGTGACATCATTATGGCACTGCAGGAGGCCCATGATGGACATGTCGTCTGAGGAATGGGAGGGGGAGTTGAATTGTTTCGCGACTGGGAGGTGCAGTTGTTTGTTGCGAACCGAGCGGAGGTGTTCTGCAAAGTGGTCACCAAAGCCAGAAACAATTTTAAGTCACACCTCTCTGATAAAGGGTCTAGGCCCGAAACGTCAGCTTTTGTCCTCCTGAGATGCTGCTTGGCCTGCTGTGTTCATCCAGCCTCACATTTTATTATCTTGGAATCTCCAGCATCTGCAGTTCCCATTATCTCTCTCTTAAGTCACACTACATTTTGCTTTAGCTGTAGCAGTACGAAGTATGGGGATTGGAAGAATTTTAAAAACTAGCAAAGAGGGATCAAAAATTTGATTAAAAGGTAGGAAATAGGAGAGTTAAACTGGCCAGGAATATAAAACAAAAGACCAGTTACTATGGGAAATGAAGAAATTGGAGACATGTTGAACAAATGTATCTTCAGCTTGTCTTTACAGAAGACAAGTTACAAAGCAGAAATCAAAGGTAATCCAAGGAATAATAGAAGTGAAGAAATTAAAGTAATTAATTTTAGCAGAGAGAAAGTATTAATGCAACTTCAGGGATTAAAAACCAACACATCTTTAGGGCTGGATCTCTGAAATCCTTGAGTTGAGATAGCTGCTGAGATAGTTGATGCGCTTCTGATTTTTGAAAATTCTCTGGATTCTAAAATGGCCTCATCAAATTGGAAGTCAGCAAATGTAACACTGCTATTGAAGAAAGGAAAGAGAGAGAAAACTGAGAACTACAGGCCAGTTAGTCTAATATTAGCCATTGCCAAAATGTTGTGATCTATTATTGAGAAAATCCTGATATGGAGATGTTGGTGTTTGACTGGGGTGTACAAAGTCAGAATTCACACAACACCAGGTTATAGTCCAACAGGTTTACTGTATTTGAAATCACACAAGCTTTCAGAGCACAGTCGCTTTGTTAGGTGCAGTGTGAGAGCACAGCACTCAGACACAGAGTTTATATGTGGAAAGAGATCAAAGGCAGAGAGATCAAAAGATCATATAACTGCTATGAGTGGAGTGTCAGATAATAAGTCTCTGCAGGTGACCAAGAGTGTCAGACTGTGAGTAAAGTGTTTATGAAGTCAATTCAGTGATGTGCTGTTATGACAATCAGGCAGAGCAATAGGAATATACTAAACATGACATCTCTGGTCAGACACTGAATTGTAGGTGTGAGGCCATGTTCAGAATCTTTCTCAGAGTTTTAACCTGGAATCAGGCTGGTTTGAATCTGAAAGCAGGAATTTATACGATGCCACACTGACTGACTGTGACGACAACTACTCCTATACTCAAAGGGCTGTGCAATGAAGGCAAGCATGCCAAATGCCGTTTTACATACAAGACATGCCCTCATGTCTTTTTAAAATATCTCTCCTCTCACTTTAAACATGTGCCCCCTAGTCTTGAAATTAACCATCCTGGGGAAAAGGCAATTAACATTATGCCCTTCATGATTTTATAATCCCCGTAAGGTCGCCTCTCAACCTCCTATGCTCCAGTAAAAAAACTTGCAGCCTATCCAGGCTTTCTTTATAACTCAAACATTCCATACCAGGCAACATCCTGGTGAACCCAAGATAACAAAATGTGAGGCTGGATGAACACAGCAGGCCCAGCAGCATCCCGGGAGCACAAAAGCCGACGCCTCGGGCCTAGACCCCTCACTTCTCTGGTGACCTCAGCCTCTCTGGTGAGGGGTCTAGGCCCGAGGCGTCGGCTTTTGTGCTCCTGAGATGCTGCTGGGCCTGCTGTGTTCATCCAGCCTCACATTTTGTTTCCTTGGATTCTCCAGCATCTGCAGTTCCCATTATCACTGATACAACATCCTGGTGAATACCTTCTGAACCCTCTCCAGCTTCCTATAACAAGGAGACCAGAACTGGTCACAGTATTCCAGAATAAGCCTCACCAATGTCCTGTACAACCTTGACGTGACTTCCCGACTCCTATACTGTGCAATGAAGGCAAGCATGCCAAATGCCTTTTTAATCACCCTGTCTATATGTGACACAAACTTCAGAGAATTATGTACCTGTACCCCTAGGTCCCTCTGTTCTACAACACTACCCAAGGTCCTACAATTAACTGTGTAAGTCCTACATTTTGTTTGTTTTACCAAAATGCAATACCTCACATTTATCCAGATTGAAGTGAAATGTCTTGATTGAATCACAGTATCATTAGACAGAATCACATAGTTTTATGAAAGGGGGGGTCATGTTTGACAAACTCATTAGCGCTTTTTGAACATGTATCTAGCATGGTAAATCATGTTTAATGAGTCAATGTGGTATACCAGGATTTCCGAAAGACTGGAAGTTGTATAGTTTTGTCTGTACTATGTAATTAAATGGATTCATATGAACTGACATTCTAATTCTCTTTAAGGACTCTCTCTGTGAAGATTCACCAAGGAGTCACACTTCACAGATGCTGTGGAAGAGAATGAAGAGCATTAAATCTGAAAACGATTCCTCATTAATACAGAAAAAGTCCTGGAGTTCAGGGTCACTTACAGGTAAGAATGGAATGTTCCAGACCTGCCTACATCCTTTCCTGTACGCAATTCCTTTTCATTTGTATCTCCTTGAATTATTTATTTGCTGATTTACTGAACGTAATTCATCCACCATTGCATTTACTAAGCAGAAACTCAATTACAAAATGCAAATCCATATATTGTTATATACATATTTGTGTATCTATATATTATGCATTGCCCTGTACATATTGTGTTTGTTGATTTGGTTTACAACTCATGTTCATACTGTTGGCGACTCTTACTCCAGCAACTATCACTCTTTAAAATGATGGAAGTAGCCAAATGAACTGGCTACTGAGATCCACACAGAAAATAATAACAATAAGATCAATTTTAAAATCAATATTAGATTTTGACTTGGTGCAATAATGTTGAACAGGGTAATACTGAATGCATTAGCCACAAAGGAAATAGAAATTATGACAGATGTAAAATGACACGCCAACTCACTGAGTGGAACCTTAGTGAGATGTCAGTGCTGACAGCCATGGAGAGGTCTGTGCTGTGCCATTTTTTTTGGAAAGGCCTGCTGAACTACGAACCAATCAGGCAGTAGTGAGGCCACCACCTTGCCTTCACCTGGATTCAAGGCTCTGGGAGTGTAAGTCTCATCTGTCAACACCAAATAGACGGTGGCCAGACATATACCAGAGTCTCAGGTTTGCCATATGACCCAAGTCTTAGATATGGAATGTTGGATCATGGGGAGAGGGAGCTGGGAATGGGGGGTGGGGGTCAGTAGTAGGGTCAGGGAACGTGACTCTCAATAGACCCTCCCCCACCCCCACCATGATCCAGTCCCTACAGGCTTGTCTTCAACTGGCTTAGTCCCATTAGTAGCAAGATGAGGCCCCTAAAAGTTCATTAAATAGTTTAAAGACCTCAACTGGCAGTGGGGAGGGCAGGTTGGCCATGTGCCTTCCTGGCCAGAACTTATTTCTGGTGGAGCTGGCAGTGGAGGTGGGGGGCGGCGGGGAATAGCATGGAGGATTTCAAGCACAATGTCACCCCAACTAATTAATTGCTTTTGCTGTCTCAAAGCTCACCATCAGTGTGAGCTGAGGATACTGCCCACTGTCACTCACTTTACATGAATGCACAAATTCAAAGGGATGAATGTTTAGACTTCAATGGGGGGAAGCATGGAAGCGGGTGAGTATAGAATTACATGCTGCCAGTTGGTGTGCTTTGTTCCTGGCATCATCTCGTCCTGGGCCATTTTGCCACAGGCAAGATAGGGTGCCCACAAGCTGCAAGTAATCAATTCAGCACATTTAAAAGTCTATGCCATTTGAAGGTTGATTCAACAGTAATCCATTGCAAATTCTGGCAACACTCAGAAAGGTCAAAATTGAAAACTTAAGCTTGTTGAAATAGTTGGCTAACTTGCAGGCGAACTATGTCACAGCAAGCTGCTGAATGATCTTTTGTCCTCTAGTGCATCCTAATTTCTATCCTATTGTATTTATTTTCTCTTCACCTGTTAAAAATATTTATCATAAGTAAGTTTGTCTTTCACTTACATTTTTTGGGATTGCACAAACAACAACGTATGCAGTATTCTGAATACCAAAGTCAATACTTCCTAATGTAATGCTTGGTACAAAAAGTGTTTTAAATCATAATACGTATGTTTCTTTGTCCATGTCTATCACAACAGGAATGGCAAGCCGTCTTTTGGGTTCATCGTTCCTTGCTTATTCCTTGCCTGAGTTGACAAGATATGACTGTGAAGTCAACGCCCCTGTAGTAGGGAACTCAACACTTCTGCACGGACGTGAATTGCTGAGAGCGCTCGACCAAGCAACTTAAATGGTTCTGCGTTAAACCACTAGCCTGAACTGTGATAACTGCTTCAGTTTCTAAAGATATATTTTGCAAGTAGTCTATTATTGACATGTAGTTTAAAGAATCACTTATTTGTTCAACATGTCCACATCTTTGCTAATAACTTTTCGTAAATTAAACTATGTTCTGTTATTCTTGTCATTGTAACTTCACATTGACTAGGAGTAATCTTTCTCAAATCCAAAACATCACTCATTCTCAGAATAAGTTCTCCATTCTTTTTCTCCTGTAGCATTATGTTGTTATTTTCTAATTCTCTACTTGCTCTTCTTTCAATTAAAAAGCAGCTATTTTCTTGTGTTGAAAGAAATGCACTTAATTTTTTAAGACAATTAAAATGTTCCATTATTTTTTTCCTACAGATGCTCAGTGAATTAAAATACTAATGGCTAAAAATTTATATTAGAAAGCAGATTTATTGTATGTGGACTTTTTGTTCAGTTGCACATTGTAGCTTCAATAAGCTTTTTTTTTGGTTGTTCATTTACTAAATATTAAGCTTTTAAAGACGTATAGATTTTTGATGTTAATCTTGTGCTGGTACTTCAAGTAGCAGAAAGAGAATGAATTTCTACTTGTATTCATATAATCAAGTTAAAGCGTCATTTTATTACTTAGTGCTGGTTTTGCATTCAATTGATATTCTGGTCAGTGGTAACCTAGAGGCATCTTGAAAAAGGCAAGCTGTCAATAATTTAGTACTAATGTTTTATTAAAAAAAGCTGGAATATTTTACATATCCAATGCACAGTAAGAGAATACATCAAAACACAAATGTAAAAGATTTAAAATATATTTAGTTGTATTTTTTCTTTGGTCAGGTATAACATAGTTCTTTTATTCTGTCGACCTGTCATGCATCTTTGTGGGACACTGCTGAACCTATGTCAAACCTTTATACAGTACATATGATAAACAAGGCCTTTGCAAGGAAGTATTTTAAATTTTACTTATTAAAAAGTGCAAAATATTTCCAGAAAAACTCAAATTTCGGCTTAAAATGGTCAATTCTTGCTATCAGTGGAAAACAACAGAGCCTCATATTTTAAACTTTCTGATTCATTCATTGAGCTCACATTTCCCTTTATAAGGGCATTCTACAGAGGGTAAAATTATATACTGATGCTTCATCCCCATTGCATTTTCAACAGGGCCACACTTAAAGCAGGCTGGGAAGGTTTGACCGCAATACATATATTCTTCAATGATAAAGCTATTTTTCCATTGCTGGGAACCCTTCAAATGCCACAAGTTTTGAACACTGTTTTTGTTTTAAACTTAATGAAATATTTAAAGGAATTAAAATCAAAGGAAATTGTTGTGGTACAATGAATTCGAAGTTGAAGAACCATCGTTCTTTTTGGCTCAAAAATGTCAATGCATTTGAAGGGTTAGGGTTGTAGGCAAACTTTTTGGGTTTTTATAAGCTTAATGCAGACTCAACATTAAACAGACAATGCAAGCATGTTGCTAAAATACTATGTCAGTGTTTCAGTTCTAATATTAACAGCCATAGTTTTTATTACAAATATTTAATATCTGTATGGCTTGGTTCTTAATACTTTATTCTGTATGGGAAATTTTAATCTAATGAGGTAATGTATTTTTGACACCAGTAGCTTATTAAAGCATAAAATTTTTAATTTCACAACCTTACTTGTGCAGTTTTTTTTGTCTTTTATTGTTCTTTTTGTGACTTTTAAAAGCAAAGCCACTATATAATACACGATAGGAATAAAAGAAAAGACCAGTTTTTCAACCCCTGCATTGTGAACCAAAAGCACAAAGCTATCGCAACACTCTGATTACACTGGTATCACAAGCAAGACAAGGATCGACCCCGAGCACAACATTCTCCTTTGAGCCAAAATTTGTTTAATTGAGAATGTATGAAACATTGCTCTCCACTCGTAACTCTAAGATGCACCCACTTCATGTGTCTGCGAGAATGTTGCAATTTTTATGAATTATTTTATACCAAAATAGATTCTCAACAATAGCCTCTGTGAAGGTGGGTAAGGGAAGTAGAAAATGTGTATTAAAAAAGTCAAATGAATAGAAACCCAATGCAGAAGCACACATTTAAATCTGTGGATAAATAAGAAGTAGCAGAGCACATTGACCTTCTTTGAAAAGTAGAACTACTGAAGATTGCTTTCATTTGACACACCCAATAATCAATCTTGGGCCAGCAAATGCAGTCCTGCTATAAGGTGAGTATGTACAGGAATGCTGTAAGTGTTGCTGCACCTACTTTTACTTCTTAATTCCCTCAAGATCCACTCTGTTTCCACTATTAACTTACAGCATGTCTTTTTTTAAGTTCTCAAAGGAATTGCCTTTATGTTCACTCTGCTTGCTGCAAGTCACATAATAACAGGGTGCAATGGTGGCTCAGTGGTTAGCACTGCAGCCTCACAGCGCCAGGGAGCCGGGTTTGATTCCAGCCTCGGGCAATTGACAGCTTGCACATTCTCCCTGTGTGTGCGTGGGTTTCCTCCGGGTGCTCCAGTTTCCTCCCACAGTCCAAAGATGTGCAGGCTAGGTGGATTGGCCATGCTAAATTGCCTGTAATGTTCAGGGGTGTGTGGGCTTATAGGGGGATGGGTCTGGTGGGATGCTTTAAGGGGCAGTGTGGACTTGTTGGGCTGAAGGGCCTGTTTCCACACTGTAGGGAATCTAATCTAAAACAAGAACTTGCATCTTCATTGCACCAATGACATTGGAAAACATCCAGAGGCATAATCGATGATATGAGGGATAATTATAAGACCCAAGCCTGGTTGTAAATGTGCAAAAAGGAGGCAAATCAGGGAAACACTTGTTTCACAGTTCTGCCTTAAACAAATTTTAATTGCCTGATTCAGGCATGGGAACATTACCCTTTACAGAGGAACATTAGCCCAAGTCACATAAGCCATAATCACACATGGAACATAGCAGCTATCTTAAACACAGTCCTGACTATGGGTCATCTGTTGACAATAGAAATAATCTAGGCTGCGGAAATGACTTAGAAGATCCTTTTGGATTCTTCTCCTACATTTGGATCTTCTCTACTCTGGACTGGCTGCCAGCTAGTCCATGCCCCCACTCCATACCTACCTTGGGCCTGAGATAACATGGTGTGGAGTCGGAGGAACGCAGCAGGCCAGGCAGCATCAGAGGAGCAGGGCCAGACCCAGAACATCAGTTTTCCTGCTCCTCTGATGCAGCCTGGCCTGCTGCGTTCCTCCAGCTCCACACCGTGTTCTCTCTGACTCCAGCAGCGGCAGGTCTTACTACCTTCGTCTTGATTTGTTTTCCCAGGTTTCCATTGTGGCCTGAATCCTTTTCAACTTTGCATCTCAGTATTGGGAGTGAACGGAATAGTTGGTGATCCAAATGGTGAAAAATAGCGGCACAGCCTCGAAACGAATGATCTGTTTCCGTGCTGCAACTTATCGTGAATGCCTTTGGCACAAGACAGGTCTTCAGACTCAGCCACAGTTTTGCTTACTTTTGTGTATCGTGCAACTGCCTATTTCACTATACCTCCATCCGGTGGTAGTGCCACTTCACCCAGGGAAGCACACAATCGGAAAAAAAACAACCAGCAGAGCCCATAGTGCACAGCTCAAAAAGCACATATGTATAAACATACACGAATTCTGCGTACCCGAGAGCTTCCAGTTAAACAAAATTCATTGTGTGGCAGGAGGAAGTGCTGATTGTTTAAAGACCAAGAATGCCTTTCATGGAGTGCTATTTATATCCACTGGAATCTTGAAATGTGAGGTTACATTGCTATTGATTATTGCAAAGCACTCCATCAAACAATGCAGCTTCAACAGCAGAGATTGCTGGAAAAACACAGCAGGGCTGGCTGTGTCTATGGAAAGAAACCAAAGTTAACAGAGGTTCAGCGATCCTTCTTTAGTTCTCAAGAAGGATCACTGGACTCAAAACTTTAGCTCTGCTTTCTCTCCACAGATGCTGCCAGACGTGCTGAGTTTTTCCAGCAATTTCTGTTCTCGTTTCTGTTTTCCAGCATCTACAGTTTTTTTTTTGTTTTCCTCTAACCAATGCACCTTCCCTGGCTCCCCCAGTTTGATCAGTGCACTCTATGTGTTTAAGCATGCTAACAATCGGGGAGTGTTGTTTTAATTGTGAAGTTGCAATGAAAGACTGCTACTGCTAAACTGAACAGTATTTCCTGATTTAGAATGCTACTAGTTACAATAAGGGCAGATCCAGAAAACCTAATTCATTATCAGTCAGCACCCACTGCTTCAATCATTAAGTGGAACAGGAAAAACTGGACATCAAAAACAGACTGGATTAGCTCAAGTACCTAGCATTGACCTTTAGCATTAGACCCACAGGAGAACAGAGGGTCAGAGACAAGACACCTAATGTGAATGAATACAGACTCAATACATTAAATACCCACTGTAGCCACTACATTAAATAGGCCAGAAGTCACCTGGTTGCTGAGGGCATGTCTTAACTTAACTGCATTCCTTGCCAAAAGAAATGGGAAGAGCCCTGTCTTAGGGGAAAAAAGAGCAGAAAAAAAAAATCCATAAGGACAAATGAAATAGGCCATTTAGTCCCTCAAGCCTACCCCACCATTTGATAAGATCATGGCTAATGTGCTCCAGATTTCAATGTGCCACTGACTGTTTTGTAACAGATCAGCATAGCTGTCTCCTCCCTGATATTTCAAAAAGCTATCCACCTTCTCTTTAAATATTTTGTGATCTATCCACCACAACTCTCTGGGGTGGGGGATGCCAGACATACAGTACCATCTGATAGGAGAAATTCCTTTGTATCTCGGATTTGAATGATTGTCCCTTATTCTGTAACTATTGTCCTCTATTTTGAGATGCTCCTCACTAGTGGAAATATCTTCAACATCTATTTTCTAGCACCTTCTGAATCTTGTATGTTTCAATAAGATCAACCTCATTCTTCTAAACTCTGATGAATAGTCATCTAGACTTGAAATGTTAGTTTGCCCTCTCTCCACGGATACTGCCTATTCTGCTGCGATCTCCAACGCTTTTTGTTTTCAGTTCGTATTCCTGCATCTGCAGTAATTTGCTCCTAAGCTGAATAAAGGCCTAATCTGTTCAGCCATTCTTGATAGATTCCAAACGATCCTCGATCCCAGTTGTTTCATGACCTGTGATACAACCTACCACATACTGAGAGGTGGGCCCGTGAAAATCCCTGGTATTAATCCCTGGTATTGGGAGTGGACAGGGTGCTCAGTATCTGACAGGCCCGAGAAGTTTTATGGCCAGAAGCTCCAGGTTCAAGTCTCACGCCAGGACATGTACAGAGCACCCATGAGCATCACTCAGCAAGTGCTAACCAGCCTTCCAACACTCCCACACTATTCCCCAAAGACATAATGTGTGTGAAAACAAACAAAATCCAACAGACGAATTGTGCCCACCAGCACTTCCACGGAAGCATAAAAATGTAGAAAATTGGAGCAGGAGTGGGTCATTCGGCAATTTCAGCTTGCTTCATCATTCAATATGGTCTTGGTTGATCATTCTACTCAGTATTCTATTTCTGTTTTTGCTCCGATATACCCATTCATCCTTTTAACTCTAAGGACTAAATCTACGTTCTTCTTGAAAACATTCACTGTATTGGCCTTAGCTGCTTTCTGTGGCACAGAATTCCACAGGTTCACCACTGTCTCGGTGTAGGAATTTCTACTCATCTCAGTCCTAAGTGGCTTATCCCATATCTTTAGACTGTGGCCCCTGGTTCTGGACTCCCTGCTAATTGGGAACACCTTTCCTGCATTTAGCCTGTTTGCTAATGTTAGAATTTTATACAGTTCTGTCAGATCGCTCCCTCAATCTTCTAAGCTCCAGCGAATATAATCCTAAGAGATCCAGTCTCTCTTCATATGTCCATCACACCACCCCCAGGTCTCATCTAATGTCCAGCCATTTGTTCATGAGGACGGCAGGTTATCGACCCTTGTTTTTTTTCTCTCTTCTTTAGTCAGATAAGCAGGAAACTATCCTCACTAACTACAGCCAGAGATACTGATGCCTCTCATCATCCGCAGCAATATGCAGGGTGCTAGTATGATCTACAACAGAAAATAAAACAACACACCAGCTAACACACATGCAGGCATGGACGTGCACACACTTACATTTACAAGCCAGTAATATTGCTACATGAAATTGAACAAAATCCATTACATGTTCAGCATCCAAATCAACAATATGAGAGCAGCTCTAATTACAGCACCATAACATTCCTCAAAAACTCTTCCAAAGTCCTTCTGAATCTGATTTCCACTGTAGCTCCCATTTTCTGTGAATCAGTGCCCAACTCTGTGTTTGTGAAATTGGGTTTTGAATCTGTGGTTGTCAGGATGAGGTACGGCTCAGAAGCTTAGGTTTGATCATCAATCTGCTTCCTGGATATGTGGTGGGAGGGGGAGGTGAAATCTAGAGTTCTATCTGTTCTCAAAGCGGAAGGAAGAAACAAACATTCAAACGAAGAAATATAAATATTTAAGTCAAGAGAGGAAATGAACATGTTAAAAAAAGTTAAAAGGAAAATAGTGGAAAGGAATGCTTCTGCCAAAATTTCAAACATGGTCATGCACATTCAAAATTACTTTGTTTGCCAAAATCATTTGATGGAATTTTCTTGTTTGTTGATTCATCTATTTTGAGGGCGGAAGTGAAAATCTAATAAGTCAACTCTTGGGAAATCACTGCAAGACAACAATATTTTTGTACTTCCATCACCAGTTCCATGTTGCCCTCAGCTAATGGATCTTGTGAAATATGACTTTAATCTGTCAAAACATCAAATAAATGAACATGCCAAGCAAAGCCGATCATTTTACAGCATATCTGACTGTAAGATGAACATGCAAAGCATTTCCCAAGCTTATGCACATGCTGTTACAGTTTGACAAATACTATTTCACTGTTCCACTGGAGCTGAAGAAAATTGAAAACTGTCGTCCAGGACACTCGGAGGTTAATATCAGAGCCCAGCCTCTGAGAACGTGGCTGCAGTGCCAGGAAAAGTTCAATAGCTTCACACGGGTGGTCAAGGTTAGTGGCTACATCTTCAAAAGGCATTTCCGACACATTGCTCCATCATCATCTCATTCCACTCAATGTATCACATCCTCTCATCACTTACTGATCAGCAGTTAGGACTCATGCCTATGATTCAGTGGCCTCACATCACCCTCACGCACGAACCAATGTTATGCTCCTTACACATACCTTCCACTGCTACCACATACCACAGGCTTTTCAGTCCCAATACATTGACCAAACACATTGCAGGAGACTCAGTGACATACTTCCCTCACTGTCACAGAGCTCCTGACCTTAAGGAGCAGGAGACGAAGGAGACAGGACTCTTCACCATTGGAAAGTGAAGTCTTTGAATCCAGTATCATTGAAAACATTCAGAATGGTAATCTATTTCTTCCTTATGCCCGTTCTGAAATCCTACCAAATCCTCATCCTGACAGGTGGCATGAAGTGGGAGATGCAGGTGGTGTGATCGTTCAGTCACCTCATGCCACCCCACCCTCCCCTTCTGTATTTCTGTCTTCAGAGAGCAAGGAAGCTCCAGGTGGCCATCCAGGGCAGCATCATCTTGATGAGAACCACAAGATGTCATGGCTGGTGAAGAATCTGCTACCACCAGCTCAACTCCAAGGGCTGCTTATACCTTGGAGGGTGGCACAGAGACAGAAAATCTGAAATATACACAGGAAATACCCAGGAGGCCAGGCAACATCTGTTGGAGACAAAGCATCACATCTACAAACATTCACTTTCTCTACCATCAGCATTTGGTAGAAGCACTGCATACCATCCACAAGATGCTCGCAGAAATTCACCAAGGATCCTCTGACGGCACCTTCCATCTACAAGGACAAGGGCAGCAGATACATGAGAACACCTCCACCTCTGAGTTCCCCTCCAACCTTCTCAACACCCTGATGTGGAAATATATTGCCATTCCAGACAGAGAAACAGAGTTAACGCATCAGGCCTATGATCTGCACTGGTTCTTCTGAAGGGCCACATACCTCTGTTTCACTCTACAAATATGCTGTCAGACCTGCTGAGCTTTTTCAACACAACTGTTTCGATTGGAGCAAAAAAACCCTCAACTGCCAACTATTCATGGAGGTGTCTTGTGAGACTCTCAATCTCCTTCAGTAAGAAACCCCATGGCTAATGCCTGAGATCTGGCTGGGCACAACATTAAACATGAATTTCAAAACAACGGTTAGGCTATGAAGAAAACATATACAACTTGCTAAGCCAAAAGAATACCAATGGCAGACCAATAAATTAATCACTTAAAAAGTGACCTTTAAGAATTGCCAAGCAGTAAAGCAAACTAACTTTTTGCGTTTTTGCTTAAGAAACAGAACTTGGGAGAGACAGACAAGGTCCCAAGACTTGGTCACCAGAGAAGGGATGGGGACCAGGATTGAGCTAAGGAGTTGGGTTTAACGATCACTGACTTTACACTAACTTTGTGTTGGTGCAGACTCCAAACTGGTTTCAGTGAGACTCAGGTACAGGTTAGCTTTCAGGCTGGGTGTTTCTCCAATCCCGACCGAGTGTGTGGCTAAGTTTTTCAGGATGGAGGAGGAGGAGGAGGGAGCAGTGTTTCCCCACACTGAGCAGTGAGCGTATGTATGGATGTGGGTCCCCTTTATTCTCAGTCTCAGGAATATCTCTCAGCATCTCACACTCAGTTACTCACGCTACACTCTCTCACTTTTTCTCACACACACACACACACACACATACACAGTTGTACTGTCTAACACACCCACTCTCACACACATTCACACTCTTACATATGCTTTCTCTCTCACACACACCAACTCGCCCACCCACTCTCTCACACACACCCACTCTCTCTGATACATGTTCTCAGTCTCTCTCTCTTCATGTACCAATTCACACACACACTCACACACATGCACACTCACACACACGCACACTCACTCTCTCTGAATCTAACATTCTCTTTGTCTTTTACTTTCTCGCTATCTCACTCTCTCATTCACATTCACTCTCTCTTTCACTCAAATTCTCTCATGCACTCACTAACTCTTACACTCTTTCGCACTTTCTTTTTCTCTCACATTCATTCATTTTTGCTCTCAACCTGTTGTCACAGAAACCAGCCAGACACACATAATAATAAGAGTGAAGCTGAAAGAGCCGTGCTTAATCACAGAATGGGTGGTACATTGTGAATTTGAAATTGAAGATTCAATCCTGAGGAGAAGCCTTAATACCTGCCTACCATTTACAGAGGGAAGGAGGTGGGGATTGTGAAGAGATAACAAAGTGTGGAGCTGGATGAACACAGCAGGCCAAGCAGCATCTTAGGAGCACAAAAGCTGACGTTTCGGGCCTAGACCCTTCATCAGAAAATAAAGACACAGGTTTGGGTTGGGAGTGAGCAGTTTGGTGATTGGAGTAAAGGGGATATGGTTAGAAACAACAATCACCAATTACACCTCACGTAGCCTTCGGCCAGGCCTGAAGAAAGAGGCATTCAATCGCAAGGTAGGAAAGGAGGAATTCTAAAAGCTGCCACATCCTACTGATACATCAGCCAATGACTGCTGTTGTTCAATCTACATACTAGATTGGGTTCTTTGGCCACCAATTAACTAGATGGATAGGCTGCCCTGCCCTGCAGGAATGGGCTCTATTGAGCAGCACCGTCTGACACCATCTGTTTGCTAAACAGGCACTAAAGAAGTGAACTTGGATGAATAATTCTGTTTTGAATGTATTACTGGAAGTTATAATGGATAATGCTGTCATGGAACAGATTTTTGTGGTGGTGTTTTTTTTGGTTGCGAGTCTAACGTGATAATAAGTGACAGATGGGTTCAATTGGCAAAGCAACTGTGAATGTGGGAATAAAATCTCAAGCATCCAGAGCCTGAACCACTGCTCATGGGCAGTGCATCGAGAGTAACAGTGTTCCAGACTTCTCCCAAGGTGGTCTCCAGAGGCCTAGTCCCATGGGCTGTGCTCTGGTGATTACAAAGTTTTGGAGTTGCCAATGATCGCCAGCTTAGAGACAGCCTCCAGGTGGTAGTGGAAGATTCCCTGCTACAAGCAGTGTAGACTGTGGAATGGCTGCTTCAGGGTAACAATGGTTTGCTGCATGAAGTGGGGTGTCACTGTGCGTAAGCTTTGGGAAGGTGGAGGATGGGAGTAATGAATCGGGTACAGGGTGGGGACTCTTGCCCAATCCACTGTCAGAGCCTGCTTCCTGCAATGGCTAAAAGAAGAACATTTCGCTGACTCGCGCAGAATAAAAGTGGTGCAGTTGCTGCTCAGATAGTGTTGGAATTTGCCAAAAGAATTTTGTTGGACGTGATCACACATCAACTGTAGTTTCACGGAGCTCACCACCATAATGAAAATCCAGGTCTCAATCTTTACATTGCACAGGGAGGAGTTACAGATGTCAGGTTTATGACCTGGTTATGTTTCAATTTCAGTTATTTCACTTGAAGATATAATTTCAAGATGAGGGCAAGGTAAACTGGCTCAAAAGAGGAGTTGAGACCTGGGACAGAATAGCTAGAATCTTGTTGAATGGCATAATAGGCCTAATGGGCTGAATGGCCTACATTTTTCTCCTATTTCTCCACAATCTGACAAGGAGAGAAAGCCAGAGAGTAGGGTAGAGAGAGGGGAAGAGAGTGTGTGTGTGTGTGTGTGTGTGTGTGTGTGTGTGTGTGTGTGTGTGTGTGTGTGTGTGTGTGTGTGTGTGTGAGAGAGAGAGACAGACAGAGTGAGAGAGACAGGGAATATATAGCTAATTACCATTTCTGCTTGAATACATGGCACATGCAATTCATGGGGATAGGCTTTAGTGGGGAACAGTCCATCAAAAACCATTGTTGGAGTAGTTTGCAGGTTTTCCTAATATATTTCATTAGGGTTTAGAAGAATGAGGAGTGATCTAATTGAAACATATAAGATTCTGAAGAGGTCTGACATGGTGGAAGATAAGATGTTCCCAGTTATGGGGGGATCTCAAACTAGGGAACAAAGTTACAGAACAGGAAACTCTCACTTAAAACTGAGAGTCAACGGGACTTCTTCTCCTAGAGAGTAGTGAATGTCTGGAACTGTCTACCCCAGAACGTGGAGGGGGCTAGGTCAATGAAAGTATTCAATGATAAAGTCATTAGACTTTTGAAATAGTGGGGATTTAAGGGTTATGATGAGCTGGCATGAAAAAGGAGTTGTAGTCTGAGAAAGAACAGCCAGGACCTTGTCAAATGGCATAGTGGTCTTGAAGGGCAGAATGGCCTACTTTTTCTCCTACTTCATATGTTTGTATTCCTGGACCCCACAGACACGCCCAGACTGTGAGATAAGATAGAGAGAAAGTGAGAGAGCGAGAAAGAGACAGAGATATTAGAGGGAGCCAGTAGGTATTGTTCACCACACAAAATATGGATAGAAACTCATGCCTGGAGAGAGGAGGCCAAATTTCATGCAAAAGATTTAATTTATATTTGGTCAGAGGGAGGAAGTGGATGGGAAAGAAAGTGACCTGGGAATATTTTGTGACTGGTTTTTGATCAATAAAGGTGCAAGGAGGAAGATTTTGTTTCTATTAAAAGTTAAATGGGAACATTTTATGTAGGCTGGAGTACAGGCCACCATAAAAAGTGTTTAGTCAATATTGCTTCTTGTTTGTTTGTTACAATAAAAGTCTTAAAACCTGGAATTTGTTATTGTGTGATCTATCCAGTCAATAACTAAAAACTCAAATATCTTTTTTGTACATTATTAGTCTGTACAGGAACTGCACAATGATAAAGATTTCACTTTGCTCAGAGAAGGCCTGCATCAACAAATAAAGTGGTACCTCTGGCAGCAATCCCATGGATTACTATTTATTATTGCTGATCAATCAAAGAATGCTCTTCTACTGTACTGACCCCCCTCTGACCTCTCAACAATTTCCTAACCACACCATGAGATTTTGATCAGTTCCATGCACCTCAATAATAGCAGCCAATCTCTTTGTATTATTTGATCTATCACATGCCCTCTGAAAATACATGCCTTGGTCCTTCTTTATCTACTAACTCAGTGACTATGTCAAAGAAGTCTGTTAACTTACTTTGATGTGGCCTACTTTTGATAAAACCAGAACAATGCTGATTCTCTAGCTTACAACACATCCCTTAATATAAATATAAAGCTGTCAGATTTGTGCCCTTCTCAGCCCATATGTATACTCTCTGCCAAATGTTCTTCGACCAGATTATTTTATGCAAGCTTTGTTATGTTTTCTTAATTTCCCATCCTTCAAATAATTAATCCATGAAGTAGTACAGAAGAATGTAACAAAGCATGCTCAGTTAGTCAAGTACAGTTGAAAACGTGAGTGTTCAATCTCTTACAGATTGTGGTGACTATACTTGCGATGTAAGTCACACAGAAAATTCAGCAAAAAAAGATAAAATGCTACCTTTTTACCAGATTCCTAGACTGGGAAAGATTTCATAGGGCTGGATTACTGCACTATTGTTGATTTTTAATCCTTTCAACAATGTTATCATATAATAAGACAATAAGAATTGTAAGAAAAATGCCATTCTTTGCCCTGAAAAGGACAAGTTCATGTTTCTGTCAAAAGCCAATTCAAAAACAGACCACCCAGTCAAAAACAGAACAGGCATTGCTAATCGAAACTCACAGAGAATGTCAGATAACAAGTTGTAGAGCTGAATGAACCCAGCAGGCCAAGCAGCATCAGAGGAGCAGGAAGGCTGACGTTTTGGGCTGAGACGCTGCTTCAGAAATGCATTTCTGAAGAAGCATCTGAGCCCGAAACGTCAGCTTTCCTGATCCACTGATGCTGCTTGGCTTGCTGTGTTCATCCAGCTCTACACCTTTTTATCTCATATTCTCTAGTATCTGCAGTTCCTGCTACCTCACAAAGGCTGTCAATGATTTCCACTGTACTTAATGAGACCCAGTCAAGAAATAATTGCATTTGGATCAGTTTTGTCCAGTCAATCATAAAATTCATTTAATTGGGCAACATCTACAAAGAAAAGGCTGATTTGTGGCTTATTTCGTGATTTAATTTTGTGGTGGAATGATCATTTCAGATAAAAAATATTTCCATCAAAGACAAAAATCCACAGTCAGCAGCTCTCAAGAGGAAACTGCCGCCTGGCAAGATTCACAGTCTGAAAATACTAACCAAAAGAATTTGATATTACATGTGAGCTAATAATAAAATATAATTATCAATGCAATTAACAGTAAAGCTGCGGTGAACAGGCAGAGGATTTGCACTAGGGTGGTACTATCCAGGTTTGTTGGTATTTACACTAATGTTCAGTACGGCCTTCATTGCTGACAGATGCAAGTTTTGCTGGTTGTGGAAGAGTGGGTGAGTTCAAACAAATTGGTTTTGGTTGCTTCAAAAGTGTTAAACTGCAATCTGGGACTCCCAAATTGATTCAGTAAATGTAAATACTATTGAAGGATGCATAAAATCTTCATAACTGTCATGATCTGAAGTATTTTTTTAAATACCTTCTCCTGAAACTTAAACAAAAGGGCTTCAGCTTTCAAGCGAGTGCTAAAAGCAGGACCTCTGATTGATAGGTTAGGAACAAAATAATGTCTAGCTTCAGTTTTAAAAGACATCTTGTTGACATTTTACCAAGGACAATTATCCTGGTTAGTATGAGTGTTTGGCTGTGTTTCAAAAACTAAAAGCATCTCAGCAGGATGTTCTAACTTCACAGTTTGATTGACAGCTTACATGGGCTTATAAAGGATTAAATGTCTTTTGTCTGTTACTGAATATAGCTACTTTTTAAATAAAAGATTAACCATTTGAAGAAATTTTAAAATTTTGAATAAATTCCATGAAAAACTTTATTATCAAGTGTGTGGGCTGAAAGCTGTTATACATTGGAACTCTCTTTTCATTTTTCCACTGGCTAGTGGGATACTCAATACCGTCCCCCTCTACATAGGTAAAATTATTGGTGGGATAGCTAGTCAGTGGGCATGATATACATTATATTTTCTAGGCTCCCATTTGTAAATTCTTTGCCAGTGCCAACATCAAGCCTTCTGACCGGTAAAAGATTCAATTCACTCTTGATTTAAGTATAACTAACTACCCTGCTCATGTACCACATTGGCATTCTTGTCCTATTTGTTCATGAGATTTGATTGTTGCTGGTACAGCCAACATTTATTGCCTATTGCTAAATGACTTAGAAAACATGATGGTCAGCTGCCTTTTTGAACTGCTGTAGTTCTTGTGAAGTAGTTCATCCACTGTGTTGTCAGAGACAGAGTAAAGGACAGGGAGACATAATATCACAACAACCTAGAGATATGTAATAAACAGCATACACTACAGCCATATTGTTATGGCACTTAGTGATGAAGAAATAACACTCACAATATGCGGTGCTGACAGCTGCTTATATAATGGCTTTTAACTGGAGATTGAGTCTAATTCAGCATTCAACAACGCTCATCCACAGGACATCTTTGAGAAATGGTGAGGATCTTTAAGCAATCACACCAACTTTGTGCTGCCTGCTCATTGTAATGTTAGCATCCAGCAAGAGCAAATCCGACTGACTGTCTGGGCTCAACAACAGGGGCCAGTTATCAGGAATGGACTAGTACCACTTAAATGACCTGCACTTACTAAAGAGGAGGTATATTGTGGTTGGAGCAAATGTTATCATTTGTGCAGATCGTGGCTCTGACCTGGAAATCGATAGTACAATGTAAGAGAGAAAGTATGCACCACGTAGGCTGAGCTAGGGAAGGGAGGAAAAGGAGGAAGAGCAACATCCTGTATTTGCAGGAGATGAAGACCTTGTCCAGACAAAACTGTCCAAAAGATAGAGACATCAGAATGCTGTGAAGGTAAAATATTTGAGTTCTGAATGACATCACACAAACAATTAAGGTCACTGAATGCCTCTTCAAATGTCACATCTTAACAGAAGTTCGATAGACTACCACACCCCCATAAGTCACCTACCAATTATAGTTATCAATCAGGATAGATTACCTGACATTTTACTGCTTTGAAGCAATCTCACACACCCTCACTTGGCAGTCACGATAGGGACCAATCAGAGATATTAGGAGCTAACCGGAAGGAGACTGATGCATTGGCATGTCCCAAGCCTCCTGAAGGAGATGACTGAAATGCCCATTGCTGGGAGACTGGCCAGCAATGGAGCTGAAGCTATGGCATGTGATAATATCCTCCTTCCCACATCCCAATTCCTCCTCTGAATTAGCGATAACAAAGTGTGAAGCTGGATGAACACAGCAGGCCAAGCAGCATCTCAGGAGCACAAAAGCTGACATTTCGGGCCTAGACCCTTAGCTCTCTGATGAAGGGTTTAGGCCCGAAACATCAGCTTTTGTGCTCCTGAGATGCTGCTTGGCCTGCTGCGTTCATCCAGCTTCACACTTTGTTATCTTGGATTCTCTAGCATCTGCAGTTCCCATCATCTCTCCTCCTCTGAATTTCCAGCTTTGTGCTGTGGAATCTGGCACTTCATACATCCCCATGCCACCAATGTATCCTTGTGCCTTTCAAATGCCCAAGAGGTGCATCCTAGCTAAACAGAGCAGAACAGCAAGAAGATAATGATAGTGAAGACATCTTGTCACTTGATATCACATTTTTAGCCACTAACTCATATTAAAACTATTCAAAGTTCAGAGGACCCAGCTTAGAACTGGGATTTACATAAACGTAGACATCAGGCATGAGGACAATGTACAAGGATAGCACAGGTAACAACTAGCTAAGATTGCACACAATATCTACAGAGGACCTAGATGAGGTTCAGAGGGAGCCAGGATATAGAAGGAAGCTGACGTGTCTTCAGAATGAAATGCCTACCAGAAAAACTGTGATCAATGTCAGCATAAATCCAGCATCCATTTGTACAGATCGGGAGGTCCAATGTTTCCAGCATGGACAAGATGAATAACACCATTTGCACAAGTTTACAACCTCTGTACCTAATGATGCCTTTAAATAGGACTGGTGAGGGCCATTGCTGGTTGTTTGGGGTCAAGTCAGGACATTTTTGGCATGATCTTCAAAGCGCCACCGCTAACATCAAATCAGCATGGTACCCTGGTTAGTGTCATGGCCCATTTACTCTGCAACCATTCGTTCCTTGACCACTAACGGCCTCACTTTCAAAAATGTGCCACAGATCCCATTTTGGTGTTCTGTTACATCACTCAGTTGATTTTAATTTCTCATTTTGAGACTCTAATGATGAATGATGGAGCAGCTTGAAGTGGCAAGCGACTGACTCCTGCTCCTAAGTTGGGAGTAATGAATCTCACCTCCTGACTCCCTAAAGTAATTCAAGCACGTATACAGCGAAAGTCAGGATTGTAATGGAAACCCTCCACTTGCCTGGATGAGTGCAGATCCAACAACAATCTGGATCATTCACAACAAAGCAGCCTGCTTCACTGGGATTCCATCAGCCCATTTAACCAAACTGTCCATCAGTTACTAGCACACTGTGGCCGTGGGGTACACCATGTACATGATGCAGTGCAGCAAGGCTCTTTGAACAGCACCTTCCAAACCCAAGATCTCTGCTAAGGGCTGCTGGCATTTTGAAACAACAGCACCTGTAAGTTTCTCTCCAATGCAACACATATGATCCTGTCCTGGAAATGCATCATCATTCCTTCATGGTCACTGGGTAAAAATAGTGAAACTTCCTTCTGAACAGCACTGTGGGTTCACCCTCAGCTCATGGACTATATGAGGTCAGGAAGACAGTTCACGTCTACCTTCTCAAGGGCAGTTATGGATGGGTGACGAGTAAAGATACTCACACCCCATGAATGAAGAAAAAAGAAAGTAATAATTTAAAAATTGCATTTGAACCATGTACATTATGGGCATGAGAAAGAAGGTGAGAAAGATTAAACAGCCAGGTAGAAGAACACCAAGAAGTTAATTTTGACATCTCCAACCCTAATTAACTACCAAAGGAGAAAAAGCTCCACATTTATAAAATTAAAATAAAATTCATAGTTTATGTCAAAGGTTGTTTACCAGTAATTATCACTCACCAAGCTCACTGAAGCTTGAAGTGTAACAGCATTCAATTTCTTGGGTATTTCTCATGCATAACTGGCATTTAAGTACATCAATTTGACAGTTGCAAACAACTTCACATGGATTACAATGACTTGTCTATTAGTGACATTCTGTTATCGAGTACCTTGTACAACAGCAGAATAACTCTGGCCTCAACTTTTGGATTTTTAGATTTAACTGCACAATGAGGGATTTTGGAAATAATTATCCAATTTATTCCATTGTAACAGTAGCACTGGCATTATTTATTTATGGGATATAGGCAATGCTGGCCAGCCAGCATTTCTTGCCCATCCCTAGTTGTCCTTGAGAAGGTCGTGGTGAGCTGCCTTCTTGAACCGCTGCAATCTTCCTGCTGTGGGTTGACCCACAATGCCATTAGGGAGGGAATTCCAGGATTATGACCCAGCAACAGTGAAGGAACAGCGATATATTTCCAAGTCAGGATGGTGAGTGACTTGGAGGGGAATTTGGATGTGGTGGTGTTCCCATATATCTGATGCCCTTATCCTTCTACATGGAAGTGGTCATGAGTTTGGAAGGTGCTGTCTGAGGATCTTTGGTGAATTTATGCAGTTCCTCTTGTAAATAGTACACACTGCTGCTACCGAGCATTGGTGGTGGAGGGAGTGGATGAATGTGGATGTAGTGCCAATCAAGCGAGCTGCTTTATCCTGGATGGTGTCAAGCCTCTTGAGTGTTGTTGGGACTGCACTCATCTAGACAAGTGGGGAGTATTTCAGCACACTCCTGACTTGTGCCTTGCAGATGGCGGATGGGCTTTGAGGAGGCAGGTGGTGAGTTACGCGCCACAGTATTCGTAGATTTTGGCCTGCTCTTGTAGCTGCTGTGTTAATGTGGTGTGTCCAGTTGAGTTTCTGGTCAATGGTAACCCCCAGGATGTTGATAGTGGGGGATTCAGTGATGATAACACCACTGAATGTCAAGGGACGGTGGTTAGATTGTTTCTTATTGGTGACAGTCATAGCCTAGCATTTGTGCAAATATCAATTGCCATTTGTCAGCCCAAGCTTGGATATTTCCAGATCTTGTTGCATGTGAACATGGATTGCTTTAGTATCTGAGGAGTCACGAACGGTGCTGAACATTGTGCAATCACGGTGAACGTCCCCACCTCTGACCTTATGATGGAGGGAAGGTCATTGATGAAGCAGCTAAAGATGGTTGGGGCTAGGACACTACCCTAAGGAACTCCTGCAGAGGTGTCCTGGAGCTGAGATAATTGACTTTCAACAACCACGACCATCTTCCTATGTGTCAGGTATGACTCCAGCCACCGGAGAATTTATCCCCGATGCCCATTGATTCCAGTTTTGCTCGGGGTCCTTGATGCCACACTTGGTCGAATGCAGCATTGATATCAAGGGCTGTCACTCTAACCTCACCTCTAGAAATTCAAGGCCATTACATATATCTCATTATAGCCCTTGTTCCCTGCAATTCCTGTTCTTTTAACCAAAACTTCAATCTTTCCACTGCCAATTGGTTTCCATCTTCATTTCTTCCATACCCTCAAATTCTGAAGGGCATCTTCATGGAAAATTCATTGAAATGGAACTGAGGATTTTTAACAATGGATATGTGGACCACATGTAGAAATTATTAAAACTGCAATAAACTCCTTCAGACATTTAATTATGCATGCATTTCAGTCGGCAGATTCCAGCTCAATCAGTTTTTTTTGTGGACTAACTACAGTTATGGAGACAAAATCTTCCAATGTCAGGCTGAGATCGCCTTAAATCAGTATAACTGAGGAGAATTTGACTCTGCCCTCTGTGGATTTTAGATCTGGAGACAAAGTTTGTTCCTGACTCTAATGCCCACTGCCAAGTACTATGAGAAGGAAAGAAATCACAGAAGCATTATGGTACATTATGAAGCTGTTCAGCCCATTGTACCTGCACTGGATTTGTCAGCATTTTGACTTACTGCCAATCTCCCGCAAAACAGCGAAGATCTGATTTGTGGGCGTTTGGCCCTATGGAATAAGATCAGAGTGAATCTGTAAAGATTATGGGTGTACAACCAAATAGACAGAGTAGTTTCTTGGGTACCTGCAGTCATTGGTGGCAGAGAACAGAAACATGGACATGGAAGTTAAGCGATGAAAGCTCCGATCGAGCAATTGGAAGAGATGCAGTGGAATGTCATGCAGTAGAAGGGGATGGTTAATATTGAAATGAAAAATCTACAAGATTGTTGTGAGTCTCATCTTGTTATTGAGGCCTGGATACCATCAAGAAGCGAGGAGCAGTAATTGGATACTAATGAGATGTGGCTGCGTGTAAATAGATTCATGGAATACTGAGAGAAGATAAAATCAGGAACCAGCTCTTTAGGGGTCAGTGAAGATTGTGGAAACATTGAAGAAAGCAGCTGAGAAGGGGTTGAAATGATTCTATTAGATGTTGCAGAGTGAGTGTGTGAGTGATGGGGATGGAACAGCCAGGAAAGAGAAGAGTTAGGCCTCAGATCAAATACTGCAGAAACCTATGGTTCAGAGAGACTTAAATGCAGCAGAATTGGAAGAGCAACTGACAGGGATGATCAACCAACAGAGTGATGGTTGGTAAAGGTAAATTGGAAGAACCCAGTAAAAGACAGCTCTTGACTATGCTTGACTAGATATCCATAAAATTTGACAGGATAACTTTCAATTCCATCCATTACTTAAAGAGAAAAATATATAATTGTCCAGTCATTCAGAATGGTGTGAAGCCAAACAAAGCAACCAACATTGAAACCCAGTTTAATTCCTGAGGTCACTTTATGTAAACATTTTGAGTTAAGCACTAGGAAAGGTCATTGCATGAGAGCTCACCTCATCGATGATATAAAATCAAGCTGTATGTTTATAACACCAGGAGAAGCTTATCAAAACCAACCAGGGGAAAAGAAAAATGGTTTGTAATGTTTTTAAGTTCTGAAAGAGGGCAGAAATTCTCCATATTCACCAATGGAACAATGGCAAAGTTCCTGGATGTGGTCAAGCAGATTAGAAGAGAGAGGCCCTGTTATGGCACACCATTATAGTTTCTTAAGGGGAGCTTCTTGCTGATAGTGGAAGGAGGCAGATGTGTAGTGCCGATGGCCACAACACACACTAACCTAGTATACAATATGGTTACTGACCGTACTTGCTCAGACAACGTAAGAGGAAGCATTCAGAGGATTTCCTGTACAAAACATGCAAACCAGCTACAATTAACTTCCCCCACACAGTGTTCAAGTGCCCAAAATGCCTCAATGCCCATGAGGCTGTGGGCTGTGCTTTATTTCACTCACAATCTTTCATGTAATCATCACAAAAAGTTTCATGTGAAACTCATTGCATGCAAAGTGCCTTCAAACCTGTCATAGACTAGATACCGGTTCTTGCATTTTAATGCATACAACAGAAACAAAAGCTGATTCTCACTCTTTATTGTATTTCTCAATGAGAAATAGAAGAAACAGAATTGTAACAGGTGGTGGGGTCTCCAGATGTCTCACCCCTTTTTCCCCTATGAAGTGAGAGCACATGTTCAAGAGGGAAGCATGAGTAAGTAGAAAGGTATGTTTGTATTAAAGGTTTAGAGTGATTCGTTGTGCATTACCACGTCTAATACTTCCTTCTGACAGTTATACACAAATATTATTTTTCAATGGCCTATACTAAACTTGTTTCCTCTTTTAGGCATGATAGAATAAGCAGAACAAGATTTCATTGCATTCAAACTTGTTTGCAACTTGATGTGAACTGTCATTCACTCTGCTGCAAGAGAGAGCCTAGAAATGTTTACCCCAGCTAGAATCGAAAAGTACATGTGATGGGAAGGAATGAGTGAGCAGGAAAGGCTGGTGTTGTAAACTGAGGATGAAGAATTTGTTGCGTAGAGTGTCACAGTTGACTGATGATTGATGTTCATTTGTGAGATGCATATGGACCAATTGAAGAAGTTTTGTTCAGACAGCTTTGCAGCTATGGCATTTTCCTAAGGTTCCCACTGTCCTTTTTCACAGGAGGAGCTCCCGTTGGGGAAAAAAAATTCAACTGCATATGGTCTGATACGTGGAGAGAGGTAGAGTGGATCAAGGGAGAAGGGCAGCACCTAGCAAGTTCCATCAGCAGAGATTCCATCTAGGCATTTCCATCCTTTTCAGCTTGATCCATTACAACTTATAGGCCTGGGTAGGGCATTTTGCCAGAAATGGCAGCAGATCGAAAAGAAGCATCAAACTAAGGGATTTTCTGAGCTATAGATGTCTAGCTCTTTTTCCAATTATCCTCAGGAGCAGGGAAAATGCTATTTCCTCATTCATATTCTGTTTTATTTATGTCTTTTTCGATCTCTGCAGGATGCCCAGATGCCAAGGTGCACCATATAGCTTCAGTGTAGCATGTTGCAAATCAGCACAGAAAGCAGCCCTGAAGGTGTTGAGATTCAAAGCTGGGCTGTTTGCTGGCCCAATCCAAATGAGGGCAAAATGGAAAGACATTGTTAGGCCTAGGACAATGACACCCCAATTAGGAGATCAACTCTTTTCCAGCACACAGAAGGAACGAGAGTGCAGTCAATAGAAATTCACTCAGTGAGACTACTCAACTGTAGAAGTAGGAATCTAGGTCAGGACTGAGCCCTATATCCCCTTCTTTAATTAACATAACCTTCTCACAAAGTGGGACACAGTGGCGAGAATCAACTTGTTTACAGATAAATAACATTGGAACAATCAAGAATTGTCATTTTGCATTAGATTTCTGGCCTCCTTGCCATTACAGACTTATACACGCATCCCTTGTGCTGCAACTATAATGAGGGGCCTCCTTCTTTCCCACAATATTCAAAGGTCTCGGGGGCTGTGCCCCAGCAGTTAAGCCAGAAAAATTTCAGCCCTTTTAATCTTTATCCATCTACTCTGGAAAAATGTGCACTTTAAAAAATTCAAAGCATTTGGGGCTTTTATATAATAAGGTGTCATATAATTACAAGAATAATTCAATTTTATCAGGTAGGTGGCTAAAAGAAAAAAGGAAGAAGTTATTTGTGAAAATAGTAGGTTAAGTTTAAAAGGAAAGTTGATCTGTACATTATGTAATTGCAGTATGGATTGGGCAGTATTATCTGTACTTGTGGTATGATCTCTGTGTATTTTAATACAAGACAGATAGTGTTTGACTGAAATAATTTTGGGTCATTGTTGAATATTTTTCAAGCAAGTGGCAAATAGTTCAGTAACACTTTTTTAAATCTATTTTGGCCTGGAATTAGACAAATGCATTCGTTAAGACTCCGGTAAACAGGGAAAGGGTGAAAGTCTGGATTTCCACATTTACGTACCAAAGGATGAATCTGAGCCAAATCCTATTCAATAATTCACCAGTAAAATTGCATTTTCTTAAGCCTGCATCATTTCTTCATTCTACAGTCGACAAACTTTCAAAATATAAACACATATCAAATATTAGCGTGGCCACAGCTAATGCATTGTGCACCGTGCTTTAGAGAGAATATGCAGAAGATAGAGGGCATGGAAGAGGTTTACAAGGAAGAGGGATCAAATTTACATACATAGACTAGACAAGCTAAGACAGGGGAAGAGGATGGGGCATATCCTTAGAGGAGAGAAAATAAAGTGGAGAGTCCATGATCGTGAAGGTTTTGATAGAGTAACTAAAGAGAATTGGCTGCAGGACGGCTTTATGGAATACAGCTATAAGGCTTACTAACAACAAGATTAATTTAAGGTGATGGCAAAAGAACCACAGGTGGCAAAAGGAAACAGCTTTTTGCAGCAACATAGGATTTAAAATACACTTTCAGACAGAAGAAACAAAGATTCAATTGTGTCTTTCAAAAGGGAATCAAATAAATACTTGAAAGAGATAAAACTGCAGAGATGGAAAATAAGTGGAGATAACTGGATCGCACTTCATTGCACAGACTCAATGGGAAAAATGGTTTCTTGTGTTGTATCATTCTGAAACTCAACTATGATGTTTACTTATTATGTCTTTATTCACCTTTCATACTCATTTTAGTTTTCATTAGTGTAATAAAGTGTAGGGCTCATCCTTGACATAGGCTTAATTTTTGTTTCATATATAAAAACCTTTTAGCAATTATGATTGAAATCTAATTTAATGTGCAGGCCACTATTTTCTCAGTACATTTACAGTACAAAAAATTGCTGATGTGCTATATTGATCAGCAGATGTGAAGTGGATCCAAACAAATGTCAAGTACTGATGGGTTCAGTTATTGTGGTTAGTGACTGCGAGGAGAGAACAGACTTGTCATTTTTAGTATCAATTATTGTCATGTGAAGGCAACAAATGCTGGAATTAATAAAGTTTACTACAAATTTAATTCTAGGCCTTTCTGGAAGTTATTTGTTCATTTATATAAGTGTAACCCAACTATGCACCTCTTGACAAATACTAACATATCTTTTAAAGTGCCTTGACGAAACCCTGTAACATCATATTTCTCAGCCTACGTCTTTAATTATCTTTTACATCCAAATTAGCTATGTACTTGCTTCAGGGAATTCTGGTCACACAGATATGATGTAAATGGTCTTTATCTTTCTTCGTTCAGCAAGGGTGTTTTAAAAGAGATGAGCTAATTTGAACATGTGCCATTCCCTAGCACTGTTCTCCCTGTTGTGATCAGTACGCTTATCTACTAAAACCAAGAAGAAAACACATACTTAAGACTAGGTCCTCTGTGTATGAGATATACTGTCAGTGCCACATTGCAAACTTGAAATGTAAACGAGTATCAAAAAATGAGCTCTAACGATTAAGCAAACGAATGCACAGAATTACAAATACTCAACCATGAAAAATTAACCTAACAGCATATGTTTGTTACAAGCATGTTTTTTTCAAAGGTTAGATGCTCCTTTTACTTTGTCTCTGAAAATGCAAGATAAAATGGTTGGGGATCTGATTGTTGCTGTTAAGATTATCAATATCCAGCTGACTGAAAACACAGCCACTGTAGCACAGATACGTAAGCTTAGAAACACTAAAACGTCACAGAGGCATGAAAATAATGTACAATCCTATGCAAATACAAACAAGGCAAACAGTCAAATAGCATTTCAATATTGAGCTAGCGAAAACAAATCACTAAAGCGAAATCGGTAATAGTTTCAAATGAAACAAATTTATTGCTGCATTGTATTAAGATCGCTTTGTATAGGTTTATATTAAGCTAGGCGTAATGTTTCACACTAGGTTGGAGCACAGTCTTAAAAATGTAATTTATTATTTTTGCTTCAGGACAAAGAAGTGTTTACTGCATTTTCAATGTGACATTAAATGTTTTCCATGCAATATTTATGATTCCATTGAGATTCGTTAAAAAAAAGTTATGCATATATTTGTTGTTAAACAATCTCCTTCCTTTATTCTGCCATGTAGTCTGCTTTTAAATCTTCAAGTCATAGCCATTGTATTGCTTCAGCCAAGACCTTCATAGAACATAGAATATAGAACAATGCAGTGCGGAACAGGCCCTTCGGCCCTCGATGTTGCGCCGACCTGTGAACTAATCTAAGCCCCTCCCCCTACACTATCCCATCATTATCCGTATGCGTATCCAAGGACTGTTTAAATGCCCCTAATGTGGCTGAGTTAACTACATTGGCAGCAGGGCATTCCACGCCCTTACCACTCTCTGAGTAAAGAACCTGCCTCTGACCTCTGTCTTAAATCTATCACCCCTCAATTTGTAGCTATGCCCCCTTGTACAAGCTGAAGTCATCATACTTGAAAAAATAGTTTCTTCAAAACTATTTGGATCTCACACAAAGCTGTACGTAGATGAGTAAAATACATTTTTTTTGAGACATGGCTGTGAGTGGCACCTCAGAGATGCTCTTTAAAGTCTTTACTGCTGTAAAGTAACAGCAAGTATTACCACAGGACCACCAATTGCAAAATTCCCCAATCACTGATTTGATCCTCTTTCCAATTTTCACCATGAATTATGATTGCATACAAATTTTTTCCTGCAACAGTGAGAGATTGGAACTTTTTTAATACTCTTATTGTGCTTATTTGAAGGCATTAATTTTGGCTTTGTTCACTTTAGAATACCAAGAAAACAATGACTGTTGCCATACAGATGCCTTGTGGAATTAATTTGTACATAACATACAATCCCGTTTGGCTTCAATTAGCGAAGTGTTGTGTGAATACTATTAGAGATAAATAGCAACTCAAAAGTAAAAGATTTCTCCAAAATCATTAATCAGTGTTGGTTCCAATGATTTTCCACTTACAAGCCAATTTCTCATGTAATTACTTTAGCAAAACAAAGCACTGTTTTAACATAAGAGCAAAGTAAATGATCTAATTTGGACTTTAAGACTCTTGTAAAATATCACTTGGCAAATAAATGTGAAATTTGTTACATTGGATTCGGAAATTGAAATCAAGTTAATGTAATTGGAAACATAATTTAAAATGTCTACATACAATTGTAGTGTTTTATGAAAAAAATGGTAACTAACTGCAAGAATATAAAATATATTGAATTATGTATGATAATGTATTTTTATATAGTTTGAGGTAAACATCCATACCAAATGCTGATTCTTCCTCTAACCACCTTCCCACTTAGGCCCAATCTCATCAATCTCCAATTCATTCTGTACTATAATCACTACTGTCCCTGAGACTCTGTCAATGGATCATTAAGAACCACCCCTCCATGTTTCTCTCCAGAAAGTTTATTCATCTGCAAACAGAACTCTTGCCAACCACCTTATTATAGATGACTTCACTGATATCAAGGTTGAGCTTTCGCTCATGTGTCAACAACTTCTCCTTTATTGAAGCCTCTATTCCTGGCTGGGCATTCAATCATGCTCCTGGACCAGTACTGCAGGCTGACTTATTGAGCTGAGACACCCTAACTGAATACTTTTAAGGTGGAGTACAGAGATTCTTGTTAACCTAGGGATTGAAAAGTGCAGACAGAAAACGTGGATTTAAGATTACAATCAGATTAGCCATCTTTTTATTGAATGGCAGAGCAGGTTCAAGGGGCTGAATGGCAGATTATGTTCAGGGGTCTGAAGGGCCCACTCCTGCTCCTGATTCTGGTGTTTACATTTACTATACTTTGTCCATTGTTAATGTGTTCAACCACTGCTAACCTCCACCTTGATCCCCTTGTCATCAGTAAAACATTCACCCGTCTTCACTTCCTGAAGAAGGAAGTATGCAGACTTAGCCATCCATCATCAGATCTGGCAGGACCACATCAAGGGCCTGTCCAAAATTTCTCACTACTCCAGAATCATCCTGGAAAGAAAACTTATCCCTCACTTTCTTTCCTTCACTATGGCCATCTTGTCAACTGCATTCCCCAATCCCAAACTCGTACCTCCAACTTCTATTTCTCTCTCTGTCTCTCTCTTCTTTCAGCTGGGCTCTGGGCATCATGTAACATAGGTTGGTAGGGAAAGCAGCCAGTAGTCACTTTCACCTGTATTTAAGGTGTGCGGGTCGTGAGGACGTGGTAGCCTTAGCAACTTTCTTCACAATATCTCCCCAGTTATTATTGTTCCCTATCCACCTCACTCCCATCACCAGCTTGTCTCTTTAAATATATTTCACAGCTAACAGCCTTCACAATCTGTCTTGCAAGTCTGAACAATTAGAATATTTATCGTTCCAATTATCAAAACCTACCTCATTGTTCAGAAAATTAGCTGGTTACAAAATGCAAGTTTGGTTTCTATGTGAGCATTAACAACAGCAAATGCAATAGCTCCATTTGATGATGCTATTATGAAATACATAATTTTGAGATTGAAAAAATATTTTGTTTAACCCTTTCTTTTTGGAAACTAGAAATTTCTACTGGTAAATTTCAGAAAATCAGAAATTTTCAAATGAATATTTCAAGTTGTGGGAGAATATAACCTAGTGCCACTGAGTGGTCAGATTGGCAATTACACTGTTGTGTTTACAGGGGCAGTTTCCACTATAAATATTTACAAGGAGGTGGAAAGGATGCAATGGAACGTCAGGTAAGCTAAGGACATCAAGCTCCTGCTGAATTTCAGGGCAGCAGATCATTATAACTTTGTCCTTATCCATTATGTATCCAGCAGCCGCTTGAATGAAGAGGTTTGCTGTCTACTGTATGGGTAAATAGGAGAGGAGCAAGCTGAGTGAGTGGCAGGGAGGGGTAAGTTCTATAGACTGCCAACAGAGACACTGGCAAAAGAGAGACTGCAATCAGAGGAATGGACATCAAAGGTTTCAAGGAGGAGCAGCCAGCAGCTCCAATTCATCAACAGCTTCCTCAAACCTTCAGAAGCCCAGCCAGATGGCAATTATATTCAAACTGGGCCACCAGTTATAGAGACACAAATTTAAATGTGTAAATTAAGTCACTGCCTCTCTAAGACAGTTAGCTTCAATACGCACTGATGTAATATGATTGCAGGTACGAGGTGAATATTTTGATAAAGTAACAGAGCATGGAATGCAATAGATGTTACCTACGTACATTTCAAGAACACAATCAACGAAATACCTCATTAAAAGCTGGTTTATAAAATTGAACTGCAAGGATTAAGAAGGCCAATGTCAAATTGGATAAAATGTTGGCTTAAGAGCAGAAAACTGTAAGTTGTGATAAGTAAGGCTAGAGAATGGAAATAGTGGTCTTTCTCAAGGATTTTATTTAACTTTGTATAAATAATTTGAGGGATTGTTAGAAGTGTAAGGGAGGGGGAGAACTTTTCATGTGCAGGTTTATCACACTCTTTGGATTGGCTCATGTTGTACTGGTCCTCACCTTCGTCATGGTCTCACATGAGGCTCTATATAATCCTTAGCACCTCTCAGTGGCCAGTCCCCATTAAACAGCTGCCTGGTTGCTGATGTCAACTTTTTTTGAATGATTCTAAAGGTTGGAGAGGGGGGTGTCTCTAGAAGATGCTCTCTTTCTCTCTATCCCTCTGTCTGAGCTGAACTGTAGCTCATAGCTCCTTCTCCAGCTGAAGGTTTGGACTCTTGGTCCTCCAGGTCTGACAGACCTCTCACTATCTTTAAATGAATGACAAACATTCCAAGCGAGTTCCCAATTGGCCAATACAAGGAAAATCATAGCTGGGTGACTTTTTCCATATGACCAAAAGATACAGGAGCAGAATTACATAATAAATTCATTCAATCATGGCTGATATGTTTCTCAAACCCATTCTCTTGCCTTCTCCCTGTAATTTTTGGTCCCTTTACTAATGGGCAGCACAATGGTGCCAGGGACCCAGGTTCGATTCCAGCCTCAAGCAACTGTCTATGTAGTGTTTGAACATTCTCCCTGTGTCTGTGTGGGTTTCCTCCAGGTACTCTGTCCAAAGGTGTGCAGGTTAGGTGGATCAGCCATGCTAAATTGCCCATAGTGTTCAGGGAGGTGTAGGTTAGGTGCGTTATAGGGGGATGGGTCTGGGTGGGATACTCTGACGTTCAGTGTGGACTGGTTGGGCCAAAGGGCCTGCATCCACACTGTTGGGATTCTAATGAAGAACCAATATCTCTCTGTCTTAAATATACTCAATGACTTAGCCTTCAGAGGCCTCTGTGGCAATGAGTTTCACAGACTCACCACCCTCCAGCTGAAGAAATTCTTCCCCTTGTCACTTCCAAAGGGTTGTCCCTTCATTGAGGCCATGCCCTTGCCTGTTAGGCTCTCCTACTCATAGAAACATCTTCTCCATCAACACTGGATCCAGACCTCTCAATATTATGCAAGTTTCAATCAGTTTCAATCTTATCCTCTAAACTCTGTTGAGTACAGGCCCAGAGTCCTCAACCTCTCCTCTGTGACCAGCCCTTCATCCGCAGGATCCTTCTTACAAACCTCTGTATCCCCTCAAATTCTGGCACATCCTTCCTTACATACAAGGCCCAAAACTGCTCACAATGTTCCAGACTGCGATCCAACTAAAGACTTGTACAGCTTTAGTAGTACGTTTCTGCTCTTTGTATACTCTTGGAATGAATGCCAGCATTGCATTTGCCTTCCTAACTGCCAAATGAAACTGCACGTTAACCTTAATAAAATCGTGAACTAGGGCTCCTAAATCCCTTTGTGCTTCAGATTTCCAAAACCTTCTGATGAAAGGTCTAGGCCCGAAACGTCAGCTTTTGTGCTCCTGAGATGCTGCGTGGCCTGCTGTGTTCATCCAGCTCCACACTTTGTTATCTTGGATTCTCCAGCATCTGCAATTCCCATTATCTATGATTGGTTGGTCTCCTATGTTTCAGAATTTCTAAGGACAGAATGTGATGGTTCCCCTGGCAGTGGGTTTACATTTGGCTGAGCCCATGGGGCCTGCAGGTTAGTGAGGCTGTGGACACTTCTTTCATAGATTACTTTTCTCATCAGGGCCACCCAACCATCCCCCACCGCCCAAGATGTGCTCCCCTCTCGCTTGTCCCCTTCCTGTCTGACCTTTGTAAGCTGCTGCCCCTTCCCCATCATTCCCTTCTCTGGGGGCCCATCCTCTCTCAGTCCATCTGAGAGTCTCCTGAATGTTGGAGCACCCTGTGATCTCGAGCACAGTATTTTGCAGAGCTCTGTGTAACTCCAGCCTTGGGCACCACTCCCTCTCACTTCTCACCCAAGCTGAGGCCCTTGACTGCAGACTTACCTAGACTCCATGGTGTATTCAGGCTGCCTGTATTCCCAGCAGTGGTACCACTCCTGACTGACAGTGCTGATAAAGCTCCAATCAATCAGATTTGCTGATAACTCTCAAAGGGTAAAAGGAGGGGGTTGGGATGGTCATCTTGCCTTAAACTAATTAAATTTGTTCTTGTTGTTAAAGTGATACATGTTATAACTTGTGTGTGGGTTTCCTGCTGAACTTTTAGCCAGGGCTGAGTTGGGTACAGTGACACCCCATAAAATCCAGCTGGTTGTATGCCTGATGAAGCTGTTAGAACTCTTTGAGAAGACAACAAACAAGTTAGCCGAAGGGGAGTCAATGGATGTGATCTATTTGGGGTTCCAGAGGGCTTTTGACAAGGTGCTGTTCAAGTGGCTGCTAAATTTAAGAGCCTGTGGTGTTAGGGGCAAGGTACTGGTGTGGATTGAGGATTGGCAACTGGCAGAAGGCAGACAGTAGGAAAAGAATTGGCTTTTTCAGAATGGTAGTCAGAAACTATTGGAGCTCCGCAAGGGGGGCTCTTGTGTTGGGACCACATGTTATACATGAACGATCTGGCTGAAGGAACTGATGGAATTGTTGTTAAGTTTGCAGATAACGCAAAGATGGGTGGAAGGACGGGAAGTGTTGAGGAAGCAGGGAGGCAGCAGAAGGACTTGACATGCTGTGTGAGTGGGTAAAGAAGTGACAGATGGGATACAATGTGGCAAATTGTGACATTAAACATTTTGATAGGAAGAATAGAACGATAGACTATTTTCTAATCAGCAAAAGGTTCTGGAAATCTGAAGCACAAAGGGATTTAGGAGCCCTAGTTCACGATTTTATTAAGGTTAACATGCAGTTTCATTTGGCAGTTAGGAAGGCAAATGCAATGCTGGCATTCATTTTAAGAATATACAAAGAGCAGAAACGTACTACTGCTTGGCCTGCTGTGTTCATCCAGACCAACCAAACATTCTTGTTTTCTTCAAATTTAGCATTTCATGATTTCACACAAATCTACATTTCTACTTTCTCCCAAAACTGATTCTATATCTTGCTTTACTGGATTCCATCCATTGCCGATAATGATTTATATTGTCCAGTACCATTTGGTGCAATAGAACACAGAACATTACAGCACAGTAAAGGCCCTTCGGCCCTCGATGTTGTGCTGACCTGTCATACCGATCTCAAGCCCATCTAACCTACACTATTCCATGTACGTCCATATGCTTATCCAATGACGACTTAAATGTACCTAAAGTTGGTGAATCTACTACCGTTGCAGGCAAAGCATTCCATTCCCTTACTACTCTCTGAGTAAAGAAACCACCTCTGACATCTGTCCTATATCTTTCACCCCGCAATTTAAAGCTATACTCCCTCGTGCTTGCCGTCACCATCCTAGGAAAAAGGCTCTCCCTATCCACCCTATCTAACCCTCTGATTATTTCATCTGTTTCAATTAAGTCACCTCTCAACCTTCTTCTCTCTAACGAAAACAGCCTCAAGTCCCTCAGCCGTTCCTTGTAAGACCTTCCCTCCGTACCAGGCAACATCCCAGTAAATCTCCTCTGCACCCTTTCCAAAGCTTCCACATCCTTCTTATAATGCGGTGACCAGAACTGTACGCAATACTCCAAGTGTGGCCGCACCAGAGTTTTGTACAGCTTCACCATAACCTCTTGGTTCCGGAACTCGATCCCTCTATTAATAAAAGCTAAAACGCTGTATGCCTTCTGAACAGCCCTGTCAACCTGGGTGGCAACTTCAAGGATCTGTGTACATGGACACTGAGATCTCTCTGCTCATCTACACTACCAAGAATCTTACCATTAGCCCAGTACTTTGCCTTCTGGTTACTCCTACCAAAGTGCATCACCTCACACTTGTCTGCATTAAACTCCATTTGCCACCTCTCAGCCCAGCTCTACAGCTTATCTATGTCTCTCTGCAACCTACACCATCCTTCGTCACTATCCACAACTCCACCGACCCTAGTGTCATCTGCAAATTTACTAACCCATCCTTCTACGCCCTCATCCAGGTCATTTATAAAAATGACAAACAGCAGTAGACCCAACACTGACCCTTGCGGTACACCACTAGTAACTGCTCTCCAGGATGAGCATTTCCCATCAACTCTGTTGACCTTCAGCAAGCCAATTTCCGATCCAAACTGCTATATCTCCCACAATCCCATTCCTCCGCATTTTGTACAATAGCCTACTGTGGGGAACCTTATCGAACGCCTTGCTGAAATACATATACACCACATCAACCGGTTTACTCTCATCTACCTGTTTGGTCACCTTCTCAAAGAACTCAATAAGGTTTGTGAGGCATGACCTTCCCTTCACAAAACTGTGCTGACTATCCCTAATCAATTTATTCTTTTCTAGATGATTATAAATCCTATCCCTTATAACCTTTTCCAACACTTTAACAACAACTGAGGTAAGGCTCACTGGTCTATAATTACCAGGGTTGTCTCTACTCCCCTTCTTGAACAGGGGAACCACATTTGCTATCTTCCAGTCATCTGGCACTATTCCTCTAGACAAGTTAAGGATCAAAGCCAAAGTCTTGGCAATCTCCTCCCTGGCTTCCCAGAGGATCCTAGGATAAATCCCATCCGGCCCAGGGGACCTATCTATCTTCGCCCTCTGAAGAATTTCTAATAGTTCTTCCTTGTGAACCTCAATCCCACCTAATCTAGTAGCCTGTATCTCAGTATTCTCCTCGACAACATTGTCGTTTTCTCGAGTGAATACTGTTGAAAAATATTCATTTAGTGCTTCCCCTATCTCCTCTGACTCCACACACAACTTCCCACTACTATCCTTGATTGGCCCTAATCTTACTTTCGTCATTCTTTTATTCCTTAAATACCTATAGAATTCCTTAAATACCTGATTGTGCAATTAGCATCAAACATCATTGTGGCAGAGCATTCTTGTAACACCAGTTCAAAAATGTTCTTCTTATATTCCTTTTGTATATCCAAGGCTGAGTTCCACACAGTGCTACAAAGATTTGTTCTGAGCCTTAATTTTTCCAGTGTTAACGTAACTGGTTTCCTATAGCCAAGAATCCAAAATATCAGCGTAGGTGCCTTTCGCTGTATAATTACAAAATGACTGAAGTGCAACAAAATAGTAATCTGTTAAATGATAACAGTACACAATACTACAGATAGTGCTGGGCCTTGTATTTTTATGTGGGTCTGAAGTTTCTCTACATATACTAGTCCCAGGATTTCTTTGTCAGAAAACTGAAAAACATTCAAGTAAATGAATAATAACTGCAGGTGATTGTAGTTAGCGTTTACAGGAAAAACGATCACATCAGGCAGCATACCCAGAAACTTACAGGGGGCTTTTGTGGTCTTGTTCAACTTCCACCTGCCTCAGATGTGTGTCATAACATTTCTGATCAAAAATAACCAGTTTAGGAGAGGGAGCATGCAGGGAATTTGCTTCAATTGATTTTATATGTGCTACTAGCTCTGGGCACTACCAACTCTCTACAGACTATGATCACACATAGAACCTCTCTCTCTCCATCTTTATATCATACAAGTAGTACTATAGTAAGGCATCCATGTTAATCCAATTCTCCCACTGAGTTTGCTGAGTGAAGGTGAACTTCCAATGGAAATCAATATTGTATTGAATTATGGGAATTGTTAGTATATATAAATTTTATTGTTAGAAATTTACAACAATCAAACTAGTGAAGAAACCACTCAATATGTTGCTGTTGAACGACACTGATTTAAAGAGTCACCATAATTTATCACTTATATAAAACTACAAAGGGCTAAACTGCTAGTGAAATATAATGGTAGATTAGTTCATACAATAAAGTTTATACACACATATCCTGAGAGATGTATCAATATCTAGAAATGCCTTTGATTTTCCTTTGATGTAGCCTCATTCTACTTCCATAATATCCTTTAGCTCTTTATCTTCCTAACACCAAAACACAAGTCTCAAGGTATCTCTCCTTCCTTCACCTCAACATTGGCGATTGACATCACTTGCTTAATCTTCAGAAAACTCTGCATAAACTTCTTTGTCTTTCTTGTCTCTCTTTGAAAAATTATCAGCCTGTAACCAGGCATGTTGTTATTAAAACAATTATGAGTATCATCTAGGAGATAGCAGGAACTGCAGATGCTGGAGTCAGACACAACATAGTGTGGAACTGGAGGAACACAGCAGGCCAGGCAGCATCAGAGGAGCAGGAAAGTTGATGTTTCGCGTTGGGACTCTTATTCAGAAATGGGGAGGGGGAGTCAGAAAATATCAGAAATAAATAGAGAGGAAGGGTGGGGCTGGGAAGGTAGGTGGGATGGTGATAGGTGAGTGCAGGTAAGGAGTGGTGGGGATTGGTCAGTGGGATGGGTGGGACAAATCGGTGGGAAAGAAGATGGACACAGTATCCGTTGCTCCCGATGTGGCCTCCTCTACATCAGTGAGACCAAGCGTAGGCTCGGAGACCATTTTGTAGAGCATCTGCGCTCTGCATGCGACAAACAACACCACCTTCTGGTTGCTAAAATTTTGACTCCCCCCGCCCGGGTGATATATCCATCCTGGGCCTCCTCCAGTGTCACAATGATGCCACCCACAAACTGGAGGAGCAACACCTCGTATTCCATCTCCGGAGCCTACAGCCCAATCGCCTGGCCTCATCCCATGTCCAAGCCTCCCTCCCATCCCTACCTCCTTGACCTGACACAACCTGTCCATCTTCGCTCCCATTTATCCATCCCACCCATCCCGCTGACCAATCCCCACCATTCCCTACCTGCACTCACCATACCACCTACCTTCCCCAGCCCCACCATTCCTATCTATTTATTTCTGAGCTTCCTTCCCTCTCCCCATTTCTGAAGAAGGGACCCAACCCGAAATGTCAACTTTCCTGCACCTCTGATGCAGCGTGGCTTGCTGTGTTCCTCCAGCTCCACACTGTTATTCATGAGTACAGTCTATCCAGACCATCAACAGGTCAGGATGAGGCAGAAATTCTGGTCCCACAGAAAAACCATGAACTGATAACATCACACTTGATTAAAGGACCAGAATGTTTCAGAATCTACTGTAGTCACATGGTTAGGAAAGAAATAAACTGGGGAATAAAATAAAAAAAGTTCTTGATGGTCTCAAGTTAGGCCTTTCAAAGGTACAGGCACTGTGATTAAAAGTTTGAAGCCAAATTTCCTTTGCAGCTTTACCTTTTGACCTCCTCTTCCAAGAACTTGTGATTGCAACCTGACACTGATTACCGGAAGCTAAGCACGTTTATGAATGCTTGCTTTGTCGGACCTAATGACTATTATTTTGCTGATATCTGTGAAAGAAAGATTTGAAAAGTGCAGGTTCTGCAGATTATGCAAGCATGCCCAATTACAGTTCTTTGAATATCATGCAGATTTTGACTGGTTTTAAAAATGCACTATGGCTATAATTGTTGCAGCTTGTTGAAGCTCCTTGACTGAAATGTGGTTCATGTGACTGTTCTCTGGATTGTGGCCAATAGCTTATTGGGATTGAGGGAAATTCCCCAAAGTAACATGAACAACCAATTGAATAAAATGTGAGGCTGGATGAACACAGCAGGCCAAGCAGCATCTCAGGAGCACAAAAGCTGACGTTTCGGGCCTAGACCCTTCATCAGAGATCTAGGCCCGAAACGTCAGCTTTTGTGCTCCTGAGATGCTGCTTGGCCTGCTGTGTTCATCCAGCCTCACATTTTATTATCTTGGAATTCTCCAGCATCTGCAGTTCCCATTATCTCTGAACAACCAATTGATATTCTTTCAGGCTGCAACATGTTATCTCTGATTGAGAACCTGCCAAGGGTCAAGCGTGGCTATTTTAGGAAATGCAAGTGAAATTCATACAGAATCAAGAGGAAGTCTGTAGTTCCCAAAAAATGCAAAAACAGGTTGTAAATTCTAATTAATGACTTCTCTCTCATGCCAAATATCAGTTATGTAATTTCTCTGTAACACTGTAAAGGTAAATGGGTATTGAAGCAATGGTTATTACTTTGGTTATCATGCTTTCACTCAAATTCACCAGGGGCTCTGTGTGAAATGAGAGTTTTGACAAACAAGTAGAATGACGGAGTCCGCGAACAATCACAACATCCAAGGAAATTACAAATGCTGATCAGGATTAACAAAAATAATCCAGACTTGAGCTGCTTTTATAGATCGCTCCCCAGCCTGACATACAGTGTGGGAACACAGACTAGGGCTCAAATTGTCCCTGTCACTGCCTCATGCCAAGCAACTGCGGCTGCTCAGCAAGAGGAAGCTGAAGATGTACCTACAGGATAAAGTGAGCCGTTCAAAAACACTAACCTTCTGCAGGCAATAATATTGACAGCAGCACCTTTTAACGTCTACACAATTGACATGGTACAACGTCATCACGAACATTTATTGATGCCAAAGATATTGTCTTGAAATCTCAGGCCTGGATAAGAAAGCCAATCAATGACTTACAAAGGAAATTAGAAACAGTATCTGATCAAAGGAAGAAGTATACAGATTGGCTAAGAAAAGTAATATGTCTGAGGATTGGGAGCAGTTTAGAATTCAGCAAAGTAGGGCCAAGGGATTGATTAAGAGGGGAAAGATCAAGTACGAAAGTAAGATTGCAGGGAAAATAACGACTGACACTTAGAGTTTCCATTGGTACAGGAAGAGAAAGAGATTGGTGAAGATAAATGTAGGACCCCTACAGACAGAAGCAGGGAAATGTATAATAGGGGACAAAGAAATGACTGAGGAACTGTATGCATATTCTGGATTCACAAAAGAGAACAAATCAGATACCAGAAATGTTGAAGAATGCAAGATATAGTGAGAGGGAAGAATTGAGTGAGATCAATATTGGTAGAGAAATGGTGCTGGCAAAATTGATGGGATTGAAGGCAAATAAATCCCCAGGACCTGTTAATCTACATCCCAGAGTACTTAAGGAAGTCGCTGTAGAAATAATGGATGCATTGGTCGTCATGGTCCAGGATTCTATAGACTCTGAAACAATTGCTGTAGATTGGAGGGTAGGTAAGGTCACGCTAATATTCAAAAAGGGAGGTAGAGAGAAAACAGGGGATTATAGACGAGTAAACTTAACATCAATAGTGAGGAAAATTCTCAACTCTGTTATCGAGGATAACAAAGTGTGGAGCTGGATGAACACAGCAGGACAAGCAACATCTCAGGAGCTCTCTGATGAAGGGTCTGGGCCCGAAACGTCAGCTTTTGTGCTCCTGAGATGCTGCTTGGCCTGCTGCGTTCATCCAGCTCCACACTTTGTTATCTCAGATTCTCCAGCATCTGCAGTTCCCATTATCGCTGATACAATCTATTATCAAGGACTTTGTGGCAGAGCATTTAGAAAGTAGTGGCAGGATCAGACACAGTCAACAAGCATTTATGATGGGGAAATCATGAATGGCAAATCTCAAAGTTGACAAGGGGAAGTCAGTCCATGTGGTGCAGTTGGACTTTTAGAAAGTTTTTGACAAAGTCCCATGTAAGAGATTATTGTGCAAGATTAAAGCTTATGGGATTGGGGGGAATGTGTTGAGATGGATAGAAAATTGGTTGACAGAGAGGAAATTGAGCAGAAATGAATGGGTCCTTTTAAATTGGCAGGCAGTAACTAGTGGGGTGCCACAGGGTTTTGGTGCTGGGATCCCAGCTATTCATAATATATATTAACAATTTGCATAAGGGAACAAAAAGTAACATGTCAAAGTTGCAGATGATACCAAGTTGGGTGGGAGAGTGAACTGTGACAAGGATGCAGTGATCCTTCAGCATGATCTGGACGAGTTGGATGAGTGGACAGATGCAATATAATTTGGATAAAAGCGAAGTTATTCACTTTGGAAGCAAAACAAGAAGGTATATGATTACCTGAATGGCTGTAAATTAGGCGAGGGGAGTGTGCAGTGGGACCTGGGTGTTCTTATGCACCAATTGCTGAAGGTAAGCATGTAGATGCAGCAGGCGGTAAAGAAGGCAAATGGTATGTTGGCCTTCATTGCAAGAGGTTTCGAGTACGGGAGCAGGGATGTTTTGTTACAGTTATATAGGGCCTTGGTGAGGCCACACCTGGAATATTGTGCACAGTTTTGGTCTCCTTTTGACAAGGGATGCTCTTGCTCTCAAGGGAGTGCAGCAAAAATTTACCAGGCTGATTCCGGCAATGGCGGGGCTGATATATCAGGTGAGATTGACTAGGTTAGGATGGTTTTCACCATAGTTCAGACAAATGAGAGGCTATCTCATGGAGACTTATAAAATTCTAACAGGGCTAGACAGGGCAGATGCAGGGAGGATGTTCCCAGTGGTGGGTGTGATGAGAAACAGGAGTGAGGATTCGGAGTAGACTATTTAGGGCGGAGATGAGGAGATATTTCTTCACCCAAAGAGTGGTGAGCCTGTGGGATTCATTACCACAGGATGTGTGGATGCCAAAACATTGAATGTATTCAAGAGGCGAACAGATATAACACTTGGGCAAATGAGATCAAAAGTAATAGGGAGAAAGCAGGACTTGGCTATTGAGTTGGACAATCAGCCATGATCATGATGAATGGCGGAATTGGCTCGATCGACCTCCTCGTGCATCTATTTTCTGTGTTTCTATGTTTCTATGACCCAAATATTTCCAGGATATGCAGCCATGCTAAACTCTGACCTGTCAAAAACAACTGGATATTTCTACAAGAGGAGATTGCTGTGAGGCTTCGCCAGCACATCATCCCTGCATTTCACCTTGGAAAACACAAAGCAGATTTCCTCATCCGAAACGTCACCTTCAGTGGAGAAAAATTGCAGCATGATTGGACTCCCTCCTGCTCCTGGAATGACCTTTGACCACTCCTGAATGGAACATCTAAAAGACTGCCCACTGACCAAGACATGAGTGAACATCATCCTCAAGCTTTCAGATATAAGCTGGGATGCAAAGTCCATCAGCTTTCATATTTCAGTTATAGTTCTGGTCTTCCTGCCAACAGAGTATTGTGCACTTCCGAGAGGGCCTCACACCATCACACCAAACTCACTGACGCACAGCTTCACACCACAATAAGGATAATCCTGGGAACTCTGCAATCAATTCCAGGACAGTGGTCACCAATCCTCTCAAATATTGCCCTTCCCACACTCGAATGGACACAACAATGTACAGAGAATGAAGTCACAACAGCAGTAATTTCAACCTCCCAAATTTGTTGCATAGGTCCATAGAAATCCCTCTTAGCATAAATGGAAATTTTTTGATTCCATTACATTGATGAAACATTGAGAAATGTTTAGGCAAGGAACACTGGCCCCTATTGAAAAAAAAATAGGGCTGAATCTTATGGTTGTTTGTCTAATTGCAAATTGCATTGAGTGTTCTGGAGAGATTCTTGCCAAAAGGCTCAGCGAAATTTCTGGCCATTTCTTATCAAACATACCTCATTAATCACCAACCCCATCCCTGTGGCATCCACTACATCCAATTCAATCATTACCTGCCATAAGCTGACCTGAAACTATTCACCACTCACCAGATATCCGCTGAAATATCAGCATCCCTGGCATGTGTGCCATCTTTAAAAGGTCACTCTATACCTAAATCTGCATTGGCATTCTGAAGCTGCCCTGTTCAGTCAAGGGTGTTGTCTGAAGATGTCAGAAAAACGGAAAATGGCACTATGATTCTCTGACAGAGACCTGGAGGTCCTGTTGGAGGGAATGGTTTGAAAGAAAGGAATCCTCTTGTCGGAGGACTGGCAGAGGCAGCAGTGCCACTACACCCTGGCAGCTGGTCCAGCTCACTGCCATCTCAATGGTCAAGCAGAATGGCCAGCAGTACCGTAACAAGGTCAATACCTTTCTCTGCTGTGCCAGAATAAATGCGAAGTGCTTCTCTCAGCAACACAGTTCTGCTAATTCATTCACCTCCCACCATGGCTCACACACTGGCACTTTCACTATAACCTGCAACATCTTCCTTCACTTGCTGTAGTTTTCCCATCCACCCGTACCTCTACCACAACCTCCCACAATGTGAACCCTGTATGACCTCACTGCAGCCTCCTCACTGTCTCGGAACACCGCACCACCTTTCACCAGCTCAAAAAGCTGCTTTCACTTTCACCTTCCTCCTTTTCTCTCATTTCAGGAGAAAACAGCCCACAGTAGGACCAATTCAGCTGTTCAGGTGAAGGGTTAACATTAAACTCCTCACCTCCTATAAGAGGAGAATCCTGGTCCTTGCAAACTGGAACCGCTCCTACAGGATGCTAAGGCATTCATATCTCACCAGTGGCGTTAGTACCACTTTCCATTCCACCGCAACTCTCACAGCAACCCCAGAATCAGCATCATTCACTGCACACCCCTTCTAACCAATGGCTATGACACCTTCTCCATCTTTCGTCTTATACCAGTATGTCCACCAAAATGGCAGTGAAACCCAAGAGGTCACCTTCCTGACCTCTGAGGACAGGAGTAATGACGGATTTGGTGAGACCACACTAGGAATTGAGTGCATGTTTTAAGTTCAATGATTTCTCATCAAATGTTTCATTGGCTTGAAAGGTTAACCCTGTTTCTCTCTCCACCTGATGGGTATTTTCAGCATTCCCTCTCTTTCACAGAATTACAAAATTGATATGGTACAGAGGGAGGTTGTTTGGCCCATCTTGTCTGTGAGCATTTTAACTTAGTGCCAATTGCTGCCTTTTTCCTATATCTCTGCACATTATTTAGATAGAAACAATCATCCATTAAATGCCTCAAATGAACCTGTCTCCACCGCACTTCCAAGTAGTACATTCCAGATCCTAACAACTCATTGTGCACATGCGCACTATGCACTTCCCGTCACACTTGCTTCTTTTGCAAAACACTTAAAACTGAGTTCTCTGGTTTTCAATCTATATATCGGTGGGAAAAGTTTCTCTCTATCCACTCTTGTCGAGACCCCTCAATTTTGAAAACTTCCATTAAATTTCCTCTTAGTCTTCACCTCTCCAATGAAAACATTCTCAACTTCCCAATCCTTGCTCATAACTAAAATGTAATTCTAGAATAATTCTCAGAAACGTTTTCTGCACTCTCTCAAGTACATTCACATTCATATTCATATTCCGAAAGTGTCATATCCAGAACTGCACACAAGCCTCCAACTAAGGTCAAACCAATGTTTTATATATGCTAATTATAACCTCCCTGCTCTGGTACGCTGTGCTCTATTTACAAAACCTAGAATACTGTATGCTTTATTAACAGCTCTCTCAAGATGTCTTGCCATCTTTAGGAACCTACATATGTATTGAGCACGCTTTATTTGCTCCTGCACTCCCTTTACAGCAGCACCCTATATTTTATGAAAAAAACAGAAGTTCTGAGGGAGGGTCACAGATCCGAAATGTTAACTCTGGTTTTTCTTCATGGATGCTGCCGGACCTGCTGAGCTTTCCCAGCAACTTTTGCTTTTTTCTTTCCCCACCGATTTACAGAATCTGCAGTTCTTTCGGCTTTTACCCTTTACTTTATGTTGTCTCTTCATATCCTTTGTGGCAAATTGCACCACCTCACACATTTCCACCTTGAACTTCATTTGCCACCTATCTGCCCAAGTCACAATCAGGTTCATGTATTGTGCTGTCCTCCTTACAACTTACAATTTTCCCTAGTTTTATTTTGTCCACAAACTTTGACATTAGATTAGATTAGATGCCGTACAGTGTGGAAACAGGCCCTTCAGCCCAACAAGTCCACACCGCCTCTTGAAGCATCCCAACCAGACCAATTCCCATATAACCCACACACCACTGAACACTACGGGCAATTTAGCATGGCCGATCCACCTAATCTGCACATCTTTGGACTGCGGGAGGAAACTGGAGCACCCGGAGGAAACCCACACAGACACAGGGAGAATGTGCAAACTTCACACACAGACAATCCCTGAGGCTGGAATCGATCCTGGGTCGCTGGTGCTGTGAGGTTGCAGTGCTAACCACTGAGCCACCGTGCCGCCCCCGATGCACTATAGGAAAACTAAGAATATTACTGCTGACTTGTATGTGGTACTTATACTGTAAACCTTCTTCTTTCCCAAAATAATTGCCATTAACCATTAGTCTCTGTTTCCAATCCTCAGCTTTTGAAAGTCCATGTATACCACATAACAGTCTTCTCCTTTTCTACTCTGTCTGCTGCCTCTTCAAAAAAAAACACCAAGTCAGTTAGACATGGTTTTCCCTTACAAATTCATGCTGACTATTCTGAATTAATGTACACGTTTGCACATGAGTATTGTGTGCAGTTTTGGGCTCCATATCTCAGGAAGGATGTACTGGCCCTGGAGCGGGTTCAGAGCAGGTTTGCGAGAATGGTACTGGGAATGTAAAGCTTAACATATGAAGAACTTTTGAGGACTCTGGGACTATACTCATTGGAGTTTAGAAGGATGATGAGGGATCTAATTGGAACTTTCAGAATACTGAGTGGCCTGAACAAAATGGATGTCGGAAAGATGCTTCCGTTGGTAGGAGAGTCCAGGACCTGAGGGCACAGCCTTAGAGTAAAGGGAAGGCCTTTTAGTACAGAGATAAAGAGGAAACCTCTTCAGCCAGAGAGTGGTGAATCTATAGAATTCACTGTCACAGAAGGCTATGGAGGCCAGGTCATTAAGTACATTTAAGACTGAGATAGATAGGTTCTTGGTTATCAAGTTGATCAAGGGTTATGGGGAGAAAGCAGGAGAATGGGGTTAAGGAACTTATCAGCCATGATTGAATGGCAGAGCAGGCTCGACGTTCCGAATGGCCTAATATCTACTCCTATGTCTTATGGTCTTACGGTCAATGAGTAGATCTCTTAATGTCATCTCCAACCATCTACATTATTTATCTTACACATTTCTCAATGCCACACTGCCATCACCCATCTACCAGTAATTCTATCAATCACAAATCATGCCTAAAATTCAGAAGCTGACCTCACCTAATACTTAGCACTGATGTGAGTCTCACACCCGCACCTCACAGCATGCACACCCTGTCAGTTACTTGGCAGTAATGAGATTAGAAAGTGAAAGAATGGGGACACAGTGATGAAGAAGGAAAAAGACTCATTCTCATCAGCTTAAAGTCAGTAACTGAAATGTTGACATTTTGCATACTTTAGAGGTATCTTAGAGGTCAGATTTGAAACTGATAAAATATGGTATGCAAGTGGCCTGCATTGATCACTGGTTCCACCACTATATTCGTATATTTTTAAACGAATCATTTTTACGATTTCCACTCTGTAAATTCTGCTATCCATTCTAAATAAGCCTCAGCCTAGAATATTTAGCCCCAGTCTGCCTAAATTACTATAAGATGTTTTTAATGGTGATTACCATAAAGACTTCTTCAGACCTTTTAAGCTGATTTTGTGCTTTTAACCATTTGTCTTATTTCATACACTGTATGCATTTTTGTACGATGCTTATTTTCGTAATTATCTCCATTTTATATCCTGTCGGTGAGTTTTTGTGTACAATTTCAATTCAACGTGAATTTTATATAAACAAGTATAAAGTACTGCCCATAAGAACAAAATAACCAACTTAAATACTTCCCAGAATGTAGTGGAACTACAAAGGATAAAAATGTAAAGAGATCATGTGGAATTAGGTATTTTAGGGCTCACAGATCCAATGGCTGCCAAGCAGTATCAAAGAAGCAAATTAAATGTTAAATGATACAGTAAAACAGCAAACCACAACTTGAAGAAAATCAAATGAACAAACTGCATTTCTGGGAGCTGTTCTTGTAACAGGACAAACACATAATTCAAAATTAATAGTAATCCAAAGATGCTGAGACTAGTCCAATAGCAGAAAAAGATCTGAATTTTGATTAAGGCAATGACTGAGAAGTGAGTTTAAAAAGAACGCAAGATATTCTAATCAGCACAGAAAACGCAAATTTGAACACTTCTCCAAAATGAACTGCAGCAATAGAATAAAGTATATGTTCGAGTTAGTCAAAAGTAAATGTGGAGAGACCTCTCACGTCTCGATCAATTAATATGGAAAATGGGCCTCTGGATAGGTTAGTGAAAATGAAAACCTAACAATTATTGGCAAACAACGGCTGGATCCTGTTAAGAACAGAGACCGTAGGGTCCTTGCAGATGGATGAGTCACATAAGGCCAATCACTTGGTCTTTTCCATCTGACATGAGCATATTCCTCTGCTAAGAAGGACACTTTACCTGTTTTCTGACTTTTTGCTTTGCTGGTCTTGAGCCAGTCTGAACAGATATGCAAGAAAATGATTCCCTTAGCCAATTGCCCTCCTTTTTCACACAGATTCATTGCTTATCTTCTTCTAATAGCATACCACAAAAGAGTTTTGCCACAGCAAATTTTTAAACACCAGTGCATTGAAATTCTATAGCATACATTTAATAATTAATTCTGTTTGTATTAGCGTTGTAATTTCAACATTAATTCCTATAGTCAGAAAAAAAGGCTCATAATCAGATTGACACTCCATCGTGAAGCTACTCAAGTTACATTTGACATTTGCAGGTGAGCAGAGAATGGCCAAAAATATCTTTCAACCAAATTTTAAATACAAACTCTCACAAGAAAGGACTGCTCATGTCATGTGATGAAATACTGGATTACATGTATTGGGAATATTACCTTATGACTTTTTGGAAAACTAAGATTAAATGATGAGATATTCTAATTGTTAGTTTGTCCAATGAAGCATGCCTTTTGAAAAATTCAACATATTGAATGATAATTTTTTTGTTCTTTTTTAGGAGGTGGGCATTTGTTGTCCGTTCTAATTGCCTTGAACAGAGTGCTTTGCTAGGCCATTCAGAGAGCAGATGAAATGCAGTGGAAGCAATTACATTGCTATGGATCCGAAGGCAGATGTAGGCCAAACTAAGTTAAGAAAAAAAGGCAGGAACAAAAACAGAAGTTGCAGGAAAATTGCAGCAGGCCAGGGAGCATCTGTGAAGAAAAAAAGCAGAGTTAATGTTTCGGGTCCGGGGACCCTTCCTCAGCACCCTGATTAAGTGGCTGAGGAAGGGTCACCAGACCCAAAATGTTAACTCAGACTTTTTCTTCACAGATGCTGTCAGAACTGCTGAGCTTTTTCAGCAACTTCTGTTTTTTGTTCCTGATTTACAGCATCTGCAGTTCGTTTGGTTTTTAAAAGAAGGCAGATTTTCTTCTTTAAGGGGCATTAGATGGGCTTTTACAAAACCAATGAAGGCTTTGTAATAGTCACCATTCCTGAGATTCATTAATTATTACAGATTCATGAATCGAATTCAAACTCCACCAGTCACCATTGTGGGATTTGAACCTACATCATTAGAACATTAGCCTAGGGTTCTAGATTATAAGCCTAGTAATATTACAAATACACCCCCACTGCCTCCTAAAGTACTTCACGTGGTTCCTTGTTCTCTTACATTTGGACACTTGCCAGCATCAAACGTATTTAAACACTTGAATTGCACTTATTTTGATGTATTATGTAGAAAATAAAGCAAACTGCCTATACCTTCCGTTGTACTGCACTCTCTAATTCCCTCTCTACACAGGAGGTGGAAATGACATCAGTTCAATAATGGTTACAAGAAACAATGTATATGTTACTCTTACTCGGAACAATATGCTACTATTTTTACAACTGTGCAAAATAATATAACTCTCAATATGTTCCTCTCAGTGACTGGATTTGAAGTACAGATTCTAAGTGTTGTATAAACATGAATGGGTATGAAAGGGTTAATGACGAGGAGTGACTTACCCACCACCACCATAAAGATATTTGAGATATACGAGATTAGAAAGTGAAAGAATGGGGAGACAATGATGAAAAGGAAAAAAAAACTGTCACTCTCATCAGCTCATAGGCAGCAACTGACACTTCACATACTTTAGAAGTAGCTCAGAGGTGAGATTTGAAACTGATGAAGTGCAACACACAAGTGGCCTGCATTGATCACACTTTTTCCATCACTGTATTTATATATTTAAAAATCATGGTTGTGGAAGAACAGTTCTGGATCTGGAAGAAGACTGACTGACTCTCTAAGACTTCCCTTCAGTAAACGTAATAATGTCAATCACATGAAACATGTACACTGTTGCAATACAGCCAGTTTATGTCCTCTCCTCATTACAGTTCCAAGTGGTGTTCCTCTACCACACAAGGTCCCCCCCAGGAAAGAAGGTGGTGGCAACAAATTTCTTATATAACAGTGATATGAGAAAGACTGGAGTATCAATGCCTGTGTAGTAACTGGATTCTGCTCTTCTCATTGCAAATTCAGTTGCAGTTGGCTGGTAAGGTGCATAATTAGGAAAACAAAAATATTTTGTGCAGATTTTATGACTGTATCAGCTGGCGCAGAGCCAAACTCAAATTTGCTGTTAAGTGGTTGTCAGGTCATTCATCTTAACACAAAACTGAAGACTAAGATGTTCTTGGCAGTAATATCTCAGTTCTGTCTTCATCAATCACTTTGTGTGATACATATTTAGGTCAAACTCTTGTATGCTCTTCACTAATGCTTGAAACATTACATTTCAGCTCAAACTGCCAAATCGCACATCAGAAATTCCTTACAGTCCCTCTGTGAGACATAAGGCTCTGCTCATGTTGCAATTTCTCAGGAGGGTCTATTACTTTTCAACATTACTGACAGAGTGTTGTACTGTCGGAGAGGTTTTCTTTTTTGATGAGACATTAAACTCAGGCCCTATCCGCTGTCTCAGGTGATTTCCTTTTTATTCACTTGTGACAAATGGGTTTTGATGGTAGGGCCAACATTTGTAGCCCAATCATTATTACTCCTGAAAAGGCCATGTTGAGCGACTTCATTGAATGACTGTAGTCTGTTGGTTAGGCTGGGAGTTCTAAATTTTTTTAACCAGCAACAGTGAAAAAATTGATGTATTTCAGACTCAATGATCTGCGTGATTTAAAAGGGAACTTGGACATGGTGGTGTTCCCATGTGTCTGCTGCCCTTCCCTTCTATATGATAGTTTGCTTATTTAGGGAGCTTAATCTGCTCAAATAAACATGAACCTGGCACTTCAGAATCTTAAATGATCTTATGGGATAAGGCGGTTGTGCACAGAGTGCTGGCCTACATTTATCCATCAGTAAATATCTCAAAACAGGTGAACTAGTCATTTTCACCTTCACATCTTTGGCAACTGTTCTATGTGCAGCTAAACTGATTCTGCACCTTACCACTGGGTAACATTGCCATGAAGTAGGAATCTACAGGCCCTGCTAGGTCCAGTGTGCACGAGGAAATCATTTACTGATCCAGTTAGAACAGTCTCTTGTATTCAACACAAGTTATTTATTGCACATTCACAGAACATTGCAGGTTATGTAGGGATTATGAAATGGATGTTTGGTCTCACTCCTCTGAGATCCTAAACTGCTCTTCCCACAGGTCCATGTGACATTGTCATAGTCGGGGGTTATGTATGGCATTCTTCAGTATTAACTCTTTCAGACTCACATACAGTAGACCCTTCAGCTGAAATTCTGGGCTCTGTTAGAGTTTCCCAATTCTATCCCTGATGCAACCATTTTACGGAAGGCTTGCACCATGAGGCTGAAAGCTCATGAGAACCTTTGGAACTGCATTAAAAGGAGGCTTTCTGTGACTGTCCAGTCTTCCAAACCCCTGAAAGGCAGATTACACACAGGTCGTGGGCAGCCAATAGCAGGTAGTGTGCCCAGTGCCCCAGACAGGTCTCTCAGCCTTGGAGGAGGGGGGGGGGGGGGGGGGGGGGGGGGGGGGGGAAAGAGAGAAGCCACAGATCATCCCGCGGAGTGTTTACTCCCTCCTCTCCATAGTCCTATAGCAGCCATTTTTTGATTCAAAAGGTTGGGCGAGATGGTACCTCCACGTTGAAGCAGTCTTGCTTTTAATAATCTACCTCGAAAGCCTGCTGCTCCTCTCAATCTGGGTGGCTTTTGATTGGCTGTTCGGCTTTGAGAGCTTGCAATCCACTCTGAATAAATCGGTCTCCAGGATTCAATGGGCAGATTTGTGAATATCCCAAAAAGTGACTGCTCTCCTCAGAAGGTGAGCTCAATAGTGACTGCATTTCGATAAAACACTGAATTGGACGTAAAGTGGTTTGGGATCATGAAAGGTTCTATATACGAGCAATAATTATAAATATATGAACAGTGGCTCACTACATTCAATTGCTGCATGGTTAGAATTAATCAGATATATCTTTAAACTGATTTGTTTTCAACATAAGATCCACTTTGCTGTCTGGCATGGAAAATTTCACTTCAAAGGAAGATGAGCATCTCTGTACAAATAGATGGGATGATGAGAAGCATTTACCAAATTCACATTGGGACCAGAGCCAATTTATGTTGTTTACCTGCCACATTGAGGTCAAGCTAAATTCATTTTAACCATTATATCATAGGGTCTGGTACCAAGGCTCAGACAGTCTGCCTTTGTAGTGCAAACAGATAAAGAAAACTTGAAACAGGCATCTCTGGAGAATGCCCCTGTGCTGTGAAGTGTACTTAGCAAAGAACTAATTGCAAGTGTCTGGTAATCTTACAGTTAAAAATAATACCCATCTTTAATGTACACATTAAATACTTGAATTATATACATCCCTTTCTGCAAGACTGTATTGGGACCATTTTATGATGCACTCAAGAATACCATTTGGTAGTGAGATTTAAGCTCGTATATAAATTATACGTTACGGGCTCTAATCACACTTCAGTAATTAATTACTAAAAGAATCAATGCTTATTTTGTTGCTTTTCTCTGCAAAGCAGTTTTCAACTGAGACCTATGTTGAATTTCTGATACTTTTACAAGCAATTTATTTGATTTCTTTTATTTAATCAAAGATAGGTGGACATTGTTGTTTGTCCAGCATTTATTGTTGATCCCTAATTGCCCTAGACAACATGATGGTGAGCTGTCTTGTTGTACTTCCTTTTATATAAGAAACACTACAGTATGGAAGCAGGGCATTCAGCCCATCGAGTCCACACTGATCCTCTGATGAGCATCCCAACTCTAACCTATCCATGTCACCCTGCATTTCCCATGGCTAATCCACCTAACCTGCACATCCCAGGTACTGCTGCAGTCCCTGGAGCGTAGGGACACTCAGAGTGCTGTTAAGAGGGAGTTTCAGATGTTGACCCAGCAACAGTGAAGGAACAGTGATACAGTTCCAAGTCAGGAAGGTGTGTGGCTTCAAGAGGAACCTGTAGGCAGTGGTGTTCTCATGCATCTGCTAACCAATTGTCCTTCTGGATGGTACAGCTCATGGGTTTGCAGAGTGCTATCAAAGGAGCCTTGGTGAGTTTCTGTGGTGGTAAAGGGTGTGAATGTTGAAGGTGGTGATAAGATGCCAATCAAGCAGGCAGCTTTTTCCTGGTTGTTGAGTGCTTTTGGTGCTATACCTAATGAGGTAAGTGGGGAGTATTCCATTCGATTCCTGATGTGCCTTGTAGATGTTGGACAAGCTTTAGGGAATCAGAATTTACTGCTGAATTTCTAGTCTCTGACCTGCTTTTATAGCCACAGCATGTATATAGCTGGTTTAATTCATTTCTGATCAATGAGAGCCCACAGGACGTTGATCGTGGGAAATTTAGTGATGTTAATACCTTTCAATGTCAAGGGGTGATGGTTAGATTCTCTCTTGTTAGAGATAATGGACTGAATGTGGTATAACTGCAGAGCTTAGATCCATCAGTTATGAGATTGCAGAGTTTTTTGCATATTCCTTCTGTTGTTCTCCTGTGCTGCAGCTTCACCAGGATGATGCCTCATTTTTACTTGTCTCTACTACCACTCCTACCACGCCCCTCTGAACTCTTCATTGAACCAGGGTTGATTTCCCAGCCTGTCGGTAATTGTCGAATGAGAGGTATAACAGGCCATGAGATTACAGATTGTGGTTCAATGCAATTACTCTGCTCCTGATGGCTACAGTGCTTAATAGATGCCCAGGTTTGAATTGCTAGATCTGGTCAAAGTCTGCCCTGTTTAGCAGAGTAGTAGCACTATGCCATAAAATAAAGAGTGTCCTCAATTTTAGGTGGGACTTCACCTCCACAAGGACTGTCCACAGGTATCTCCTATCAATACCACCATAGACAGATGTATCTGTGACAGGTAGACCGGTGAGAATGCTGTCAAGGATGTTTATCCCTCTTGTTGGTTCCCTCACTACCCGCAGCAGACCCAGTCGAGCAGCGATGTCTTAGGAGTCAACCCGATCAGACAGTAGAGCTGTTGCCAAGCCTTTCTCAGTGACTGACATCGAAGTCTCCCACCCAGAGGGAATTTTGTATCATTGCCACCCTCAGTGCTTGTGTGTTCAACATGCAGTGGTGCTGATTAATCAGCCAAGTCAGCGGCTGTAGGTCATATTAAGCAGTTGGTTTCTTTACCCACATTTGTTTTAATGCCATGAGACTTCATCAGGCTAACTTTACATTCCTAAAGTTTGTCAAATTCAGATTTCACAATCTGCCATGATGAGATTTGAACCTATGTCCCCAGAACATTACTTTGGGGTTCTGGGTTATCATCACAGGACGTCATCCCGGTTTATTCTGTTCATACGGCTGTTGGGAATTTAGGAGAACACAAAACATGGTCTCACACTGAAGTGAACGAATTATAGGAATAATTCCTGATAAATAGTGTATTATCAAATGTTGCACTCACTATCCAAAGCAACGGCTTGCTTACAAGAGTGATCTTTGATTACCTGGAGGAGAGAAATGGTTAATAAAACAACATCAACATACTGTGATGTACTGGAGTAGTTATACATCATGGAAAGGTTTACAGGGATTTGAAAATATTTGTCCTGTTTTCTATTTCTGCTTGGCCTAACCCCAATACCTGGCTACTCAGGCATTTACACAGCTCCAGACATTGCCAACACATTCTACAACCCACAAAGAAAAGAAGTAAAATGCAAGTTCTCTCCTTCAACAATGCTCCTTGTCACATAGAGATAAATGGAAAATGGAGAAGAGGACTGTTGCTGCACAATCAGTGGGGAATATCAGACAAAAACTATCACCTCACATTTTTAAATAAAAATTTTAAATCACTGGCTTGCAAACTTAAGTCTTTGAGCTCAAAGAAAATCTAAACTTGCTTAATTGATGCTCACACATTTGTGAGTCCAATATTCATACAGCAATCAGCACTCTAAGAACTGCTTTGGACACTTTCTGGGAAGAAGTGTTATCACATGTGAAAAAGTTGAACAGATTTGGGACTATACTCATTTGGTGTTTAGAGATTATTGTATTGGATCATTGATTGTATAAGATTCTGATGGGGCTTGAAAGGGTAGGATCATAGGGCAATCCAGAACTGCAGTTTAAAACTAAGGAGTTTAGAATTCACTACCACATAGAGCATTACAGGCTGTGCAAATGGTTATGTTCAACAGATCTTTGATCCAGAAAGGAGTCATAGGTTATGGAGAATAGATAGGAAAGTGGAGTTAAGGCCATGGTCTTACTGAATGTGGAAGCAAACACAAGGACCCCAATGGCTTATTCCTTCTCCTATTTTTTACGACCCAAGCCCATTACTTCTGCCTGTTTTCCTTTTAGCTCCTTTTATCCCTGTCTCCTTGACTTCAGTCAGGCCATCTTTCATTTCTCTCTGCCTAGTTAGCTTGTTGAATTAATCCCCACACAGAATCATAACTGCTTTTCTTCCTTCCTCCTTTATCACCATTCCAGGCTCAAATCCCTGCCACAACACCATAGTTACTTTCTGTTCCCATTATTTTCACCTAATGTCTCAAAAGTCAAATTCTCATCGTTCATAATTTCACCCTGTCCTTGACTCTGTAATCATTCAAACCTGTAACACTGCGCCTTAACTCACTCACCTCCACACCAAACTCTCCATTCCCCAAACATAGGTTCACAGGTTTCCCTTTTCCTTTGCTCACTGTCATGGCCATGCCTTTGGTGAAGTACAACTCATGGTGTGGAAGTCTGCCTCTACGTCCTTCCATCTGTTTACTTCCCTCTAATGTCTAAGGCAGTCCCAAAAACAAAATACCTCTTTGATCAAGCTTTTGGTTCCAGCCTCTCTCCTCACATCAACTTCTCTGTCTTCTCATCGATTTTTGCCCTGATTATGTTCCTGAAATTACTTGGGATATTTTGCCTCCGTTTAATGTGTAATATAAATTCAGCTTGTTAACCTGGCCTTTTAGTTTTTAACAATTTGAATCCCATTTCTTCACTTGTATACTTCTACACATTGGTCAAACATATTTCTGATTTTCTGCATTTAAGTTTGTTGCCAATTATACATATAATGTTACCTAATTAATTCCTTGCTCTAGATTCTGGGATTCTTTTTTAGCTGGTCTATGACACCTCTCTTATGGTGCAAGTAAGATTTTCAACTCAATCAAAATACCCCCACAAAGAGAGTTAAAATCAGGCTCCCTGGGTCTCTGTTGAATCTTAATCCCAAACTCCAATGACAGGAATAATAATATTCTTTATTGTCTGATTTGAAAATGACCAATGACCAACTCTCATGATATGTCAACATTTGAAATGATGGCCATAAGTCTACATGGAAGGATTGGTCATGCTCTTGACTGATTGTTTGTGAGGGCAGCAAACTAGGATGGCAGCATATTAGGGACACAGTGCCAAAACAGGAAAAACATAGAAAAATAGGAGCAGAAGTAGGCCATTTGGCCCTTTGAGCCTGCTTCGCCACTCATAATGATCATGGCTGATCATCCGCCTCAGTATCTTGTTCCTGCTTTCTCCCCTTATTCTTGGATCTCTTTAGCCCTAAGAACTATATCAACCATACAACAGGTTGGCCTCAACCACTTTCTGTGGCTGTGAATTTCTCAGGCTCACCACTCTGTGGGTGAAGAAATTTCTCCACACCACAGTCCTAACGGCCTACCTTGTGTACTTAAACTGTGGCCCCTGGCTCTGGACTCCCTGGTCATCAGAAACAACCTTTCTGTACATAATCTGTTTATTCTCATGAGAATGACATAGGTTTCGAAGAGATACCATTCCCACCCCCCATTCTTTGAACTCCAATGAATAAAGTTCTACTGGATTCAGTCTCTCCTCATACGTCAGACCTGCCATCCCCAGGAGGGACCAACCCATTCCATATAAAGCCGCCTGGTGAATATAGTTAATTCCTGCCCAGAGTAAAATGTTAATTGTAGCTGGTAAATAAGGGGCATATGCTGCTTCCATTGCACCTAATATATGCCCCCTTGGACTGCCTACCAGCCCTCTTGTCAGTTTAGTTCAGTATCTCCAAAGTAGCTACCTCACAATCCATCAATTTTAAGCATTTTTAAAATTAAGAATGGTAATATTAATATGAGTAAAGATTAAACCATAGTAATTGACTGATGTATTTTGTACCTTTAGTTATTCTTCAGTAAACTCAAAGTAAAAAAAAAATGCTTTAAAACCTCGCCATTTAAAGAAAATACAAGAAATCATCTATCACATTCTGCTAGACCTACAATCCAGAAAAACCAATAGTGAAATTTTCTACAACTCTGCATTACTCTGCATTTGCATTTTGGCTTAGAGTTCTGGGCAGTCTGTCTTAGAGTAGCCTACAGTAATGCCAGCTAGTTACTTTGAAAATACACTTATTCACTTATAAGTGCATTTAACATTCATAAAAAAATCAGAATGCCAGAAGGAAATAAATATTTCTATTCATTTTAAGTGAAAGGACAACACTGTCAAAACTGTCACTAGCTAAGTACAGCTGAGTGTTCACCCTACAATTACCCTAGAACTGCAGCATTGCAGTCAAGCAAAGCTGGGCTGAATAACGCTGCAGTTGTAATATGAACCTACGCTTCAACTAGTGGTACTTTTTCCAGAGAACACAGGTTTGGTTTTGGAACTGAACAGCTGCTGTTCAAATGACCATTGCAGATAACTTTATCATTCCAAAATGGCATGTAATGGAATCTAATGTTTTGTTTGAATGGGCTAAATATATATCTGTATCTCTAGCCATGTCATACATTTTTAAAATAAATTGTTGTTGGATTTAGGCTTTGATGATTGGACACACATTAATTGATCGCCTTGCGCTGTCTTTGAGAAGGCTGTGGGAGCTGCCTTCTTAATTTGATGCAGGGCATTTCTTCTTGGCCGATATTTTAAAATAAAGAAATACACATCAGGGTAGAACAGTTTATTTTCTGAACGGCCAGGAAAAGTAATTCGCTCCAAATGGGATTGAAATTAACAAAACTATATACGATACTCATCTTGGTCCTGGGACAATGCTAGAAATAGCATTGTAACAGTATATAAAATTTTGCAAAAAGAATGCTGAAATGATCTGAAATGCGAAAATACAGAAAACAACATACTCCCTGGTTGAAGGTAGAAAACAAATATTTTCTTGCAATTTTCAAATATATAGATAGTTTTCACTAATTTAATAAGAAAAAGTATTGCTTAAGGCAGTTTCTATCAATTATCACTGTGACCTAGCAGTGACCCATTAACTTTGGTTAACACGCTTCCTGAAGCAGTCATATGCAAAACCAGAACATGCACCTGCCAACACAGACAAGTCCATATTTTGCATCAACAGCCCATTCTCTGTGTCTTGTTTACCTCCAGTTCATCAGACATTGCAAACCTCAACTTCCGTAATAAACCTCAAGAATTACTAAAATGGATTGTTTCTCGTGGGAAATCTTGCAATTCGTGCTCTGTATACGCAAGCTGTATTTCTACTTATGATTAAGCACCAACATTTGAGAATGCAAAAAAAAATTCAAATTCACATTAAAGTTTAGTTCCAATGCCTGCTTCAGGCATTAAAAAAGTGGCAATTTTTGTGCTCCTGAAACATGAGAGCCCATGATGCTGTGGAACAATCCTGTTTTCTTTATTCACTCATGCTGCATGGGTATTGTTGGTCGGGCCAGCATTTATTGCCCTTCCTTAGCTGCCCTTGAGAGGGTGGTGGTGAGCTGACTTTCTGAACCGCTGCTGTCCACCTGCTGTGGGTTGTCCCACAATGCCCTGAGGGAGCGAATTCCAGGATTTTGACCCAGCAACAGTGAAGAAACAGCATTACATTTCCAAGTCAAGATATTGAGTGGCTTGGAGGGAAACTTGAAGGTGATGGTGTTCCCATGTACCTGCTGCCCTTGTCCTTCTAAATGGAAGTGGTCATGGGTCTGGAAGCTGCTACGTAAGGATCTTTGGTGAATTTATGCTACTGAGCATTGGTGGTGGAGTGTGTGGATGGAGTGCCAATCAAATGTGCTGCTTTGTCTTGGGTGGCATCAAGCTTCTTGAATGTTGTTGGAACTACACCCATCCAGACAAGTGGGGAGTTTTTGTTATACACCTGACTTGTGCCTTGTAGATGATGGTCAGGCTTTGAGGAGTCAGGAGGTGAGTTACTTGCCACAGTGTTCCTAGCTTCTGCCCTGTTATAGCCACAGTGTTTATGCGGCAAGTCCAGTTGAGTTTCTAGTCAATGGTAACCCCCTGGATGTTGATAGTGGGGGATTCAGTGATGGTACATCATTGAATGTCAAGGGGCAGTGATTAGATTGTCCCATATTGGTGATAGTCATTGCGTGGCATTTGTGTAGCACAAGTGGTGCTTGTAACTGGTCAGCCCAAACCTAGACATTACCCTGGTCTTGTTGTGTTTGAACATAGGCTGCTTCAGTACTCGGTGCTCAACATTTTACAATCATTGAGGAACATCCCAACTTCTGACCTTATGATGGATGGAATGTCATTTATGAAGCAGCTGGAGATGTTTGGACTTAGGAAACTACCTTGAGGAATGCCCACAGAAATGCCCTAGAGCTGAGCTGACAGACCTCCAACAACCACTACCATCTGTCTATATGCCAGGTATGACTCCAACCGAGTAGAGAGTTTGCCCTCATATCCATTGATTCCAGTTTTGCTAGGGCTCCTTGATGCCACACACAGTTGAATGCAGGCTGGATGTCAAGGGCTGGCACTCTCACCTCACCTTGGGAATTTAGCTCTTTTCTCCATGTTTGAACCAAGGCTGTAATGAGGTCAGGAGCTGAGTGGCCCTGACGGAACCTAAACTGGGTATCACTGAGCAGGTGCTGCTTGATAGCATTGTTGACAACACCTTCCAACACTTTACTGATGATTGAGTGTAGATTGATGGGGTAGTAATTGGCCAGGTTGGATTTGTCTTGCTTTTTGTGTACAGGGCATATCTTCACAATTATCCAAATTGTTGCATTGCTGCCAGTTTTACAGCTAGGGAAGTGACAAGTTCTGGAGCACAGGTTTTCAGTACTATTGCTGGAATGTTGTCAGGGCCATAGTCTTTGCAGTATCCATTGTCTCCAACTGTTTCTTGATATCACATGGGATGAATTGAATTGGCTGAAAATAGGTATCCGTAATGCTGCGGACCACTGGGGGTGCCATGATGGATCATCCACTCAATTGCTGCAAATGCTTCAGTTTTATCTTTTGCACCAATGTGCTGGGCTCTTCCATCATTAAGGATGGGGGTATTTGTGGAGCCTCCTCCTCCAGTGAGTTGTTTAATTGTCCACCACCATTCATGACTGGATGTGACAGGACTCTAGAGCTTAGATCTGATCCGTTGACCATGGAATCGCTTAGCGCTGTCTTTCATTTAGTGTTCATGCTGTTTGGTGTGCGAGTTGTCCTGTTTGGTGGCTTCACCAGGTTAACACCTCAATTGTAGGTATGCCTGGTGCTTCTCCTGGCATACCCTCCTGCACTCTGCATTGAACCAGGGTTATTCCCGTCTTGATGGTAACGGTTGAGTGGGGAATATGTGAGACCATGAGGTTGCAGATTGTGCGGGCTACAATTCTGCTGTTGATGGCCCACAGCATCTCATTGATGCCCAGTCTTGAGCTGCTAGATTTGTTGAAAGTCTGTCCCATTTAGCATAGTGGGATTGGCAAACAACACGATGGAGGGTGTTCTCAAAGTAAAGGCTGGAGTTATCTCCACGAGGACTGGGCGGTGGCCACTCTTACCAAGACTGTCATGGACAGATGCGCCTGTGGATTGTTAAGGACGAGGTCAAGTATGTTGGTTTCCCTCTTGTTGGATCCCTCACCAACTGCCATAGGCCCACCCTAAAAGGTACGTCTTTAAAGACCTGACCAGCTTGATCACGAGTGTTGCTGCCGAGACACTCTTGGTAGTGGACATTAAAATCCTCCATCCAGAGTACATTTTGTACTTGAGGGTACCTTCACAGATTCCTACAAGTGTTGTTCAACATGGAGGCATACTGATTCATCAGCCGAGGGAGGATGGTGCGTTGGAATCAGCAGGTGGTTCCCTTGCCCATGTTTAACTTGAAGCCATAAGAGTCATGGGGTCCAGAGTTAACGTTGAGGAATCTCAGGGCAACTCCCTCCTGACTGTATACCACTGTGCTGCCACCTCTATTGGGTCTGTCCTGCTGGAAGGATATCTAGGGTGGTGATAGTAATGTCTGGGACATAGTCATACTTATGGGATCATACCTCTCAGACAATGTCACTCTGTTGATTGATTAGTCAGTGAAAGGTTCTGCACCAGAATAACCGAGGCTTCATCAAATGCTTGAAAATTATGTAAATCACCTCAATGCATTTATACTTTTAATCCCGACTCTGCCTGTGGCACTGAGCTGACCTGTATTCACTGGACTATCAGTAATCCTGTGAGCTGGCTGGTTCAAGCAAGTTCCTGTAAAGAAAATTCTTCAAAATTTGCTGAAACTGCTGGCTGAGCTTATTGCTTTCTTTCAATTACTATTCAAGTACTTTGTGTTTTGCTCATGTAGTAGCTGTAATTGCTAATAAATGAGTTATGTTCATGTTCATTTTGTTTTAATTTACCGGTGACTTCCTGCCACGTTCCTAGTCACTGAAATCTAAATATTAACAACCTAAGTGATCAGAAATTATGATTCTTTTGTGAATTCCAACAGCATGTGATCTAGATAGAGAAATTATTTCAAGGGATGGTTACCAATGTAGGAACAAAGACACCATTATGGCACATTTCTTATTACTCCAACGAGACTACTTTATACACTGAACTATAAGTAGCTTTGAATCCCAGACAGAATATTATTGGGGGTGGACAAATATTCAGCGACTATACCTTCACAAAAAAGGACATAATGCTTCCCAAAACAAACCAGCAGGAATATTCTGCAGTGATAATGGGAACTGCAGATGCTGGAGAATCCAAGAAAACAAAGTGTGGAGCTGGATGAACACAGCAGGCCAAGCAGCATCTCAGGAGCACAAAAGCTGACGTTTCGGGCCTAGGCCCTTCATCAGAGAGGGGGGATGGGAGGAGGGAACTGGAATAAATAGGGAGAGAGGGGAAGGCAGACCGAAGATGGAGAGAAAACAAGATAGGTAGAGAGGAGAGTATAGGTGGGGAGGTAGGGAGGGGATAGGTCAGTCCAGGGAAGACGGACAGGTCAAGGAGGTAGGATGAGGCGGTAGGTAGGAAATGGAGGTGCAGCTTGAGGTGGGAGGAAGGGATGGGTGAGAGGAAGAACAGGTTAGGGAAGCAGAGACATGCTGGGCTGGTTTTGGGATTCAGTGGGGGGAGGGGATGAGCTGGGATGGTTTTGTGATGCAGTGGGGGGAGGGGAAGAACTGGGCTGGTTTTGGGATGCAGTGGGGGAGGGGGAGATTTTGAAGCTTGTGAAGTCCACATTGATACCATTGGGCTGCAGGGTTCCCAAGCGGAATATGAGTTGCTGTTCCTGCAACCTTCAGGTGGCATCATTGTGGCACTGCAGGAGGCCCATGATGGACATGTCGTCTGAGGAATGGGAGGGGGAGTTGAAATGTTTCACGACTGGGAGGTGCAGTTGTTTCTTGCGAACCGAGCGGAGGTGTTCTGCAAAGCGGTCACCAAGCCTCCGCTTGGTTTCCCCAATGTAGAGGAAGCCACACCAGGTGCAATGGATACAATATATCACATTGGCAGATGTGCAGGTGAACATCTGCTTGATATGGAAGGTCATCTTGGGGCCTGGCATGGGGGTGAGGGAGGAGGTGTGGGGGCAAGTGTAGCACTTCCTGCGGTGGCAGGGCATGCATCTTCTATGATCCTAGCCATTATTAGAGAGAGTATCTGGACAGGTGTATCAAGAAGGAATTTGAAGTATACAGCGATTTGACAAAAAAAGTGGTTGTGCATCTATTGCAAGCATATCACTGCAAAATGCTAAAGGGAGAAGTTTAGAAATGTCATATTTTGACCAAGATTTTCAAAGTGCTTCAAGAATTTAACTTGCAAGTGGATACTTCCCTTTAAATTTGAACTAGGCATTTTGCACAGCTCCCGCTTACCCAACCTCCAGCTAAAACCCTGCTGGGAATTTCTGCCAATTAAACAAACAAACTGAACTTGCAAACTTGGGCAATCAGTTTGGTGTGCTGTGGATCAGCTTACCACTGACTGCCAGTCCAATGCTAGCACAGATTTTGCCAGTTTTGCAAACATCAGGCTGACGAGTGAATAGTTTTACAATATATTGTATACAACACATATACATGCTATCAAAACATGGAGTGAATACGCATGGAGAATTGGAAGCTGAATGTGTTTTATTGGAAAATAGATGATAATTTGATATATGTCATACTGTTCAGAGGAACCAGTATTCCTAATGCTTCAGAAGAAATGTCTGCAATTAGCAATGAAAGTGATAGAGGTTCTTCAGAAGGAGTCAAATTAACCTTACACAATTTAATATGAAGAAGTTCCAGAAATAGCTCATAATGACAGGACAAATTGCACTAATGTCCTCCAGTAACAAGATTCAATGCAATCAACATGAAAATGGATAGAATTGAAAGTCCTCTGTTTATTTGTGTCCTGGTAAAAACAGAGAGGCCTTACTGTAATCAAAAAACAGAGATTCAGCTGCCCGTGTTTCACCACAGTGTGATGTCTGTGCTTAGTTTCATAATGGAATGAACTAGATTGATGCAGACATAAAACCAATGGCCAAACATTAATGCATAACCTGTAATTGCAATAACGTTGAAGAATTCCTCAGCTTTGGGATGATTGAGTGACCTTGGGTGAAATCTTCAGACTAAGTGTGGAGACGGGCCTAAAAGCAAGAGCTACTTCCGCTTGGGGGCGGCTCAGGTTTCCTTGTGCGAGTACACACTTGTCAACACATTGCATTTCCATGCATGAAGAAAACAACAAATTTTAAGGGCAGGTGGGCAGCGAGTTCTGCTTCCTGCCAAGGCTTGATGGGGTGGATGTGTAGAAGAGGTTTCCTCTTGTGGATGAATTTAGAATTAGGGATCACTGTTGAAAAAAAAATCAGGGATTGCTCACTTAAAGCAGAATTGAGGAGAATTATAAAAAGATGAAAGAACCGTGGATGCCGTAAATCAGGACTAAAAACAGAAGTTGTTGGAAAGGCTTAGCAGGTCTGGCAGCATCTCTTGTTTTTTCTCCATCTTCGGTCTGCCTCCCCCTCTCTCCCTATTTATTCCAGAACCCTCACCCCATCCCCCACTCTGATGAAGGGTCCAGGCCCGAATCATCAGCTTTTGTGCTCCTGAGATGCTGCTTGGCCTGCTGTGTTCATCCAGCCTCACATTTTATTACCTTGGATTCTCCAGCATCTGCAGTTCCCATTATCTCAGCAATTATAAGTCAACCACATTACTGTGGGTCTGGAGTCGCATGACAGTTTCTGACCCTGAAGGGTATTAGTGAACCAGATGGATTTTTCCTCAACATTCGATTGACGATCATCATTAGACTGTAAATGTCAGAGTTTTATTGAATTCAAATTCCACCATCTACCTTTGGCAGGATTCGAACCCTAGTCCCCAGGACATTACATGGGTCTCTGGATTAACAGTCCAATGATAATATCACCAGGCCACTGCCTCCCTTAATAATCTGCTGTGCCCTGTAAGGATATGTCAAATCAATGCTTCATGCCTCAATGAGCATGAGCTAGCATTGTCAGTTTGCCCCGTTCAAGATGTCAGACGAGATTGGATTGCATGCACCTCTATCAAGAGCGTTCAAGTGTAATTACTGTCTGTTACTTCAAAGCCATCGCCAATGCAATGGCACATCTATGTTACTGCCTCTCACATGTATGCCAGGGTTCATATCTAAACATTAAAAAGGGAGCTATGACACTCAGCAGATCATGCATCATTGGCTTACTGACCTTTCATCGCAACAAGGAGAATGTATACATCTGAGGCTATTTCAGCAAAGGCTTGCATGGGACAAGGAGATAACCAGGAAACTTGGCTTCAGGATGAATGGCAACAGGTCATACAATGTTTTACTTTTTGTTTTTAAAATCAACGCAGAGCCCTCTAACTCCTAAATTCCTCCCTTACCACATTCTTAATAGTAATGTAAACAACCCCAGCTCTAGGGATTGACATCTCCATCTGTATCTATCAGTGCACATGACATGTTCCCGTGCCCATGCTAATGTCTCTTCAAAAATGTGCACAAATAGTGTGGGTGGGTACAGACAGCAGGGTATGCCTGACAAAACACCCATTTCACTAGCTGCCAGCCAAGCTGACAGGAGAGCAAGCAGAACATGCTTGTGCTGAACAGGAGACAGGAGATTGGATATCACAGCCATCTAATGAGAAAGCCTCCAACCTGCTACCCCCAGCTCCACCTTGAAGCAGCAATGCTTTTACACATTTCTGGCTCCTAACGCAAACAGCTCTATGTTTTTCTCTGTGGTGCTCGAGTCCCTCTCCTAAGCCAGAACCAATTGTAGATGGCCGCTGGCCCCTCCAATATCCACCTGCATCTCACATCACAGCCTGAAGATGGACAGTCAAGAAAAAGAATGGCACCTCAACATCCCTGAATATAGTATTCAGGCAGGATAGCAAAGGAGGATGTGTAGCGTTATTGATTAAAGAATTAATTATAACTGTGATAAGAGATGATGTACTAAATGGAGCCAACACTGCTGCAGAAACTCAACACTTCCAGCAGCACCTGTGGAATAGAAACAGAGAGTTAACTTTGAGAGTCTGGTATGATGCCTTCAGAATTCACCTGAAGTTCTGTAACCTGAGAAGGTGTGGATAAGGTGCTGGAAAATTGGATTAGAATGGGGAGCTAGCACAGACAAAGTGGGCTGAATGCCCTCGGTCTGTGCTGTAACTTTTCTATGGTCATATGGCTTAGTTTACAAGCAAGTAAAGGCAGTGGTGGAGCAGAATAGCCCCAAAATGATTTATGGCATTTGATGCGGAACCGTAATAGGTGTGTTTATGATTTTTCACTCCCAGTTCGCTGGGGTCGAGGCCAGGAAGTGGGCAAATCTCAGAAATGTTCTCTCTATAAATTAGATCACAGGAAAACTACACACAATGCACACTCAATCTACTGGAGGGCAGTCCTGACTGGGAAGCTGCACTGTGCAGTGTAAAGGGTATCCCTTATGAGTAATACATTTCTGCTGTGAGGAAAACCAGGCAGTGTTCACTGTTCAATGGTTTCTTTGGTTACCCTCAATCCACGACGAGACACCAACCTTGATGTTAGCACACTGGCAGCCTGGGCTGGTTTCCGCTGAGAGGTGAGTGGTTTATTGTTATGGGTACTGATACTACTGCTACCAACTGTGAGGTTTGTATTGTATCCTCACCAGTCCTCATTCATGCTGTAACAGCTAACTGGAAAATTGGCTGCCACCATCATCTTTCCTGCTTAGGGATCTCAAAGACATGCTCCATGTAGGGTATTCGAGGAAAACCACTTAGTCATCTAACGAGAAGAGCCTGTTACCTTATACAAAATGTAGGTTATTGCAGAATAGTGACATTGCTGAAGTTACACCAATTAGTTAGTTACAGAGATGATAAGGAAGACACAGGTGGTCCTTTGAGATTCTAAGCCGTCCTCCTGCCATGTTCACATGACATCATCACATTGAGTGCTTCTTAAGACACTATTAAGGCGTTAACCCTTTCTTGCATTTATACAACATTTTCTACCACTTGCAGAAGTACCAGACGATCTGGCATTTCTAATAGGACTCACCAAAAACTTATTAACACAGCCAAGGTAATCTGTCCTAAGCATCATTCTCATCTTGGTCACAAAAAAAATGGCTTGACTTCTCACTGTAAATGATGTGATTGCGCCAATATTAGGGCAGTTCATCACAAGGGTTGCAGTTTATGCCCTACAACACAATGAATTGAGTGCAAGAAACATCATTTCCATCATTGGCCTACAGGATAGATGCAACAAATTTACAGGAAAAGACCAGGAGGTAAAACATTACTGAAATAAGGTCAGTGATAATGGGAACTGCAGATGCTGGAGAGTTCCAAGATAATAAAATGTGAGGCTGAATGAACACAGCAGGCCCAGCAGCATCTCAGGAGCACAAAAGCTGACGTTTCGGGCCTAGACCCTTCCTGATGAAGGGTCTAGGCCCGAAACGTCAGCTTTTGTGCTCCTGAGATGCTGCTAGGCCTGCTGTGTTCATCCAGCCTCACATTTCATTATCTTGAAATAAGGTCTGTGGTCAGTTTCAGTCAGGGCAGGGCTTGGACAGTTAGTTTTACTCAAAGTATTTTATATTTGTGTAGGCCAGGTTACAGTTGATTTTGGTGACTAGACTAGAGTCACATCCCTGACAAAGGCCCACCATCTGAGGGGGGACTTGGATCAAGAAGCTAGATGAAAGCATAGCAGCAGAGCCTGAGGAACGTTCTCAGATTCTTTAAGCTGAGAAGGTGGAGGGATTCACAGATAGCCGTCACCTTCTCCAGGTGCCCAGTCAATCTAACAACAGGAAAATAAACGAAGGGCTTGGAGAGAAGACTGGTAAAACTCGGCTGCAGATTTCTGCACTCGCTTACCGAAACATAGGAAAATAGAAGAATGTAAGAGAAACTGTCCACTGTGCCTAGATGAATGCAGTTCCAATACCACTCAGGAAATTCAAAATTGCTATCTCAAAGCAGCCCAATTAATCAGCACCCCATCCACCTCCTGAAACTTTCACTGCCTCTACCACAGTGCACAATTTCTGTAGTATGTCCCATCTACAAGGTACTTTGCATCAAATTGGCAAGGCTCCTTCAACAGCACTCCTCACACCTGAAATCTCGACCAGCAAGTAACGTCTACCACAACGTAATAACCTCCACCACTGAGTAACCTCCATAACATAGTAACCTCTACCACTAAGTAACAACAATTAGCATTGGGCTAGAAATGGAGAACTTGCGAGTAGCACCCATGGCTGGTATGCACAAAAAAGAAAGAAATGTCCCACTGTCAATGGGAACCCCAAGTCCCTGTAGCAACACTCCTTTGAAAAATGCATGATGCAAGTTGACCCTGCAGGCAGCAAGTTCCTGCAATTAATCAGTGACTGCCTTCAGCTCATTCCATGGAGTCCCTCCAAATTCTAAACAGAGCAATCACCACATGTATCCATATAGCTGCTTCAGTGATTTAAATAATTCAGAAATGCTAAAGCACACCATTAATGATAAGGTCCTAATGCAGAATGTTTACTATGAAGTGAGTTAATTCGCATTATCCATATGGAGTCAGCTAGCTGCTAATGTGAACTGTTCATCTTCAAGTCAAGTATCTTGGATGGAGCAGATTGGATGGAGGCCTGATGGTACAATGGTAGTGTCCCCACTTCTGAGCCAGGAGACCTAAATTCAAATTCCACTTGCTCCAGGGGTGTGTGATCATATCTCTGAACAAGTTGATTAGAAAATATTTAGAGCAGATTAGAAGTCTAGGCTAACACTTCTACCAATCGTAGCCTCTCAAAGAGTTTTGAATTTATCTGAGGATTATTTGGTGTAGTGCTGGTTAACAAAGATTCTGAAACCCACTTTTTACTTCCTAATTCCTTCATCACGTGCTACTGATCTGTTTGGGAACTCATTCTTCAAAAACAATTGCCAGTGATTACTTTAAGAATTATTCCATTGTTTATCCTTATGAATAATAAAAATGGCTTCAAATGTGGAATTCATAAGTTAATAACCAAACAATGTTTCAAGAATGATTAAACACGGCAAGAATAAGTTCATGGCAAATAAGTTATATAAAATGATTCTGGAATTAATCCATGTGTATGGTTGCGGCTTATCCACCTCATTAAGTCGGCTTAAAGTTTTAGCAAGGACCTGTACTCAGAATCGCACTGCTTCCCTCCCTTATGTACTTTTGTAGCTAACACTTCAGTCTATGTGATCTTCCGGATTGGATTTGTTCTCAAGCGGACAAAGAGAAAATTCTTCCCCTTATCGATTCTGTTTTTTCCTTCACTTGGGTGGATGGAAGCGATGGGTGTTATGTTTATCTGATCATGATTGCATATGTAGGTTGGATTAATCCAACTGGTCTTATCTCACCCATTAATTTTGGCACGTTCAACTCTCCTCCAATCTATGTGGTCGATTTTAATTCTTCGGGAAACTGAAAAAGATGGGTGCAATTCTGGCTTTACACCTGGCTCTGTTCTCCTCTTCACTGCCCAAGGAGTAAGTTAAAACTGTCTGCTAAAATACGTGAATCAGGATCTACACCTGCCGTCCAGCTACAGTGCCCCTAACTTTTATCCCCGTGAAATCCTCTCAGTCATTTTCAAGGGACTGAGCTGGTAACAGCCTGGCCTGGCACTAAAGGACCTGCTGTACAAAGCATGTAATTACCAAGCTATTCGAGAAGCACGAGAGGACAATGATCGTACTGTATCATAAACATTTCTTGGGCAAGTCTGAGACTTAGGATTCTTTGAAGAACTTTGGGGCACAGTTACAAATTGCCCCATGAATGCAAGAGGTTAACATCTTTTTTGGGGGTGATAGGGGAGAATAAGAGATTGGTTTCCACACCACAGTGCTTCCTTATCTCAAGCTTCCTTAGCCAATCCAGCCTCTTCCTCTTTCTCTGAGTAAACTCAGGAAACAGAAAAAAATTTCTCCATTTGATTGGATCAACTGCCACCTAGTGGTTGGAAGACAAACTCAACATTTTCAGACAGTTTAATCGTGATAATGGGCTGCAGATACTGGAGAATCCAAGATAATAAAATGTGAGGCTGGATGAACACAGCAGGACCAGTAGCATAATTCAGGAGCACAAAAGCTGATGTTTCGGGCCTAGACCCTAACCTGTTCTTCCTCTCACCCATCCCTTCTTCCCACCCCAAGCCACACCTCCATCTCCTACCTACTAACCTCATCCCACCTCTTTGACCTGTCCGTCTTCCCTGGACTGACCTATCCCCTCCCTACCTCCCCACCTATACTCTCCTCTCCACCTATCTTCTTTTCTCTCCATCTTCGGTCCGCCTCCCCCTCTCTCCCTATTTATTCCAGAACCCTCACCCCATCCCCTTCTCTGATGAAGGGTCTAGGCCCGAAACGTCAGCTTTTGTGCTCCTGAGATGCTGCTGGGCCTGCTGTGTTCATCCAGCCTCACATTTTGTTTTCAGACAGTTATTCTGCACTGTAACGTCTCCACTCAGGAATTCGTTGGACCAAGTTACTTCTGGATTTTCAAATTTTCTCCTTTGCAGGATGATGTTAGAATTCTGAACTACGAACATGTGAATCGGAAACTCTGTAGATATGCGTATTTACCAAAAGCAAAAGTCAGTGATAGAACACTATAAATGAGAAATAAAAATAATTTTCCTCGTCTCAAGTACAGTATCTCCCATGTTTCTGTTCTCAAGGTACTGTACGAGAATGGTGTCATCAACTGCTGCAATCTATTTAAAACCGTTCTGGGCCATTAGATTTTCTGAACAATAGATTTGGAGCAGTTTGGGTGGCACGGTGGCTCAGTGGTTTGCACTGCTGCCTCACAGCACCAGGGACCCAGGTTCAATTCCACCCTCAGGTGACTGTCTGTGTGGAGTTTGCACATTCTCCCCATGTCTGTGTGGGTTTCTTCTGGTTTCTTCCCATAGTCCAAAGATGTGCAGGTTAGGTGGATTGGTCATGCTAAATTGCCCATAGTGTTTAGGGGTCCGTAAATTAGGTGGGTTATAGGAGGATGGGTCTGGGTGGGATGCTCCAAGGGTCAGTGTGGATTTCTTGGGCCAAACGGCCTGTTTCCACACTGTAGGGATTCTGTGATTCTTCCACTGTATGTATTAAAATGATCACTTCTTTCATTCAGATAATTTCAGTTTTACATCAATTTTGTCAGTGATGCATTAATCATACAGTTAATGGCAGTTGTCTTTTCCCTAGGACAGGGATTTCAAGACTAAGGGGCACCTTTTTAAAGTGAGAGGAGAGAGATTTTAAAAAGGCATGAAAGGCAATTTTATTTTTACACATAGGATGGTTCGCATGTGGAACAAACTTTGAGGATGTAGTGGATGTGGGTACAATTACAACATTTAAAAGATATTTGGATAGGTACATAAATAGGAAAGGTTTAGAGGGATATGGGCCTGGAACAGGCAGGTGGACTAGTTTAGTTTGGGAACAAAAAAAAGAACTGAGGATGCTGTAAATCAGGAACAAAAGCAAAGTTGCTGGAAAAGCTCAGCAGGTCTGGCAGCATCTGTGGAGGAGAAAACAGAGTTAACGTTTCGGGTCCGGTGACCGTTCCTCAGAACTTCGTCAGTTTAGTTTGGGATAATGTTCGGCATGGACTGGTTGAACCACCGGGTCCATTTCCATGCTGTATGACTCTGATGACTCTAATTATTGCATTATCACATATTTAGTAGTTTTCCCTTAACAACAGCTCCAAAGCTTCCCTCAAAAAAAACTGATCCCTCCTTGCTGCTTCAAAATTCTAAATCTGATGAGACACAAAAATAGTCAGGGATAATAAGCTTAGTAAAAGTACTCCTTTTTTCCCATCTAAAATTAGGACTAACAAATGTTTTTTGGCATTGCTTATGAGAGCTGGTAAATGTGCTAGATTTACTGGAACATTTTATCATGTAAGAAATGACTTAAATGACGTTTACAATATAATTGCCAATGACAACATTGTTCATGTGAGCTGACTGTCATGCTAGCCTTCCAATAGATGGGTGCCATTCATAAGCAAGACTGAGCACGAAACTCTCCTTCTCTGCCTGCCACATGCATCATGGAAGGATTTACGAGTTGAGAAATACCCCGTTTGCTCACAGCATTAACTCATCTTCCTCGTCCTTCATGTAGGATTTAAACCTGGTGCTTCTGGCTCAGAGATGGGGATGCTACCAGTGTGCCACCACATCCCCAACCTTCCCCCACTCCCAGTGTCCTTCACTACGCTTCAACAATCAAAGAAGATTTGAGCAGGCAGGCAAGTCAGAAGCATTTGGGCTGAGAAGGTAAGTGAGTAGATAGATTGCCAAGCATGTGGATGAATGGACCACCACCTATTCTGGGAGGTCAGAAGTCAGAGATTGTGGTGGGATTCTGTGGAGCCAAAGGGAGCCTTGCCCAGGCTCAAGAAGCAGCAGGTAATTGCTATCAGTTCCGCAGGGGATACTTGCTGTAATCGTGTGACCATCAGATCTCCCCCAGGATTGACATCATGCTCACTGAGAGCTGCAAGCCAGGCTGAGGCCAGCACTTGTCACTGCCAGGAGCAGTGGGAACATCAACTGGAAGGAGATAACAGGACAAGCTATAGGAGAGGGTGCAGAGACAAGGACAGAAGGTGACTTTCAACTGTCCCTCTCCTTCCCAATGCTAGGCCCCTTAATTGTGCCCAGAGAGCTCGATTACAAGAGATTCTGCGAAAAATCGCTGGCAAGCCAAATGGATTCAAATCCTACCACAGCAGGTAGCGGAATTTAAATTAACATTGGTGTGAGGGAAACAGTAGCTCTCCAGATAGGAGTCTACATGGTATGGCTCCAAGAATGGGTCGCTTCTGTAGCTACATTCTTACATCTGCAGTGACAGTGATGGTCAGACAGCCAGGTGTTGATATAAAGTGTTAGTACATTTATGAATGCAGTCTTCTATTTCCAATGAAATGTTACCTATACCATCTACAAAGTCTCAGAAGCTATTCATTTGCATTTCCCTCCCATTATATGAACATACAACTGCGTAAACACAGCACTGTCAAGGCACAGCGCATGTGTAATAAGGTGGACAGTGGAAAATTTCGTGAGATAACTTGCTAGCACTCAGAGACAAACTCTCGGTGAAAATCCCAGAAACTGACAACTGGGCTGATTTTTGATAAAATTGAGCTTTAAATGTATGATGGCAGAAAAAACAAAAGCTGTGATGTATTTAGAATATATTGAAGGTACATAGGCCTGAAGAAATTAGAATTTATTTTTGGAATAGGTATCACCAATTCAACCCCTCTAATCGCTTCCTCTATCAGATCATGGTTGTTACCTTAACTCCGCTTACCCACCAGTCTTGCATATCATGTAATTCTCTTACTTTACTAGTACTTCTCACTCTTAGGCTTAATATTCCATAGTAACGAAGGAAACTTCACCAAAAGCACATCCAAAAAAAACCCCTGAAACCTACATTCAAGCTTAAACAAACATTATAATTCTCTGGCAATCAGGCCAGTTACCCAACTCAGAAATTCTCACTTACAATGTGGTAAAGATTTACAGGTACAAATGGTTGTGTAATTATTTAAACTGAGAAAAAACTGTTCATCAAATAGATATAAGCATATGCTTTGCCTCATGTGCGTCTTAAAGTGGGAAAACAAAGTCTAAGTCTAAAACTGTTTGTCAATCCAACACCTGTTTGCTTCGAAACCATCAAAACTGTGCTTGCACAGTGACAGTCAATGCTCAGAAAAAGTCTATTAACAGCAGAGCAAACGAACATTAGAAATTTAAAGTTCAGAAGTTAATCATATAGCACACGGTGACTCTGCTGGTAGTTTTAAACCCTAATGATTTCACTGTCGCCCCATTTCATCCTCTTTGTAAATATTTATCATAATCATTCATTGTAGCAAAGGATTCCATCCTCCGACTTTCCAATGAATTTTCTTTTATGACCTCTCCTCATTCATTTTAAAGTGATGAATCATCATCACTAATATCCCACCAAAATAAACAGCTTTTCTCTCTCAATCAAATCCACTCACAGCAATTTTACCGCAGCAAAATGTTTGCAAATTATCTCTTAAAAAAACCCCATCTTTACTTAAATCGCCAGGCATACTTCAGAATACAAGACGACAGATTAAATAAATGTTATTGGGGAGATTAGTTGCTTCCCGCTTCCCGTAAATTTGGAGTTGGAAACTTTAAACGAATAAAGGAATTGTTTAGGTTGTTGCAACTTACCCGGAGGTATCTTTTCTAGCTCATTCTATTTTTAAATTTACAAGCTCTCTACTTCTTCAGTTTTGAGCTATTACTGTTTTATTAACATGATACTTAAGCCAATTTTGTGCAAGTGATGCATTTCAAGTGTAGTCATCCATCATCAAATCTGGCTGGACCAAACCAAGTGCTATTGGGTCTCCTCTGATTCTTATGTCAATACAGTTCTTTCTACTTCTTTGTACAGTAAATGATTACCTTTGCATACTTTTGACAATAGGCAGGACAAAATAAACTTTCACACACATGTCAGAAGTGATGGATATTGCAGGCACTGAATGTATCATTTGGAACTATATATTGTCCTCTCCCTCCCCGCTGCTGGGTCAAAACCCTCGAGCTCCCTTGCTAACAACATTGTGGTGTACATTACAAAGACTGCACTGGTTCAAGAAGGCAGATCATTCCCACTTCTTTAAGGGCAATTAGGGATGGGCAATAAATGCCTATGAATGAATAAGTAAAACTAAAAATACCTTACAGCAGATCTCCTGTGGCATTGTCAGCAGTGATAGTGGATGTGCTTTTGCACAAGGTTGTAAGGTCAGCACATAATGCTAGGGGTGCTGAGATAAAGAATTGGAGGAGCTGTGTTTTACTGTTCTTAAGAAATAATTTAAATTTTCAGTCTCAATCCCCTGCTTCCTCACAATTAAAGCAGAGCGTAATTAACTGATTTACTTTTTTTCTGCACATGACATCAGAACAAGATTGTTATCCAAGTTATGTTTGCTGAACTAAAAGATGTTGTCTTTGATATTCAGAGGTTTGTTGCTTTGGTAAATTAAACTGGTTGTGTACATGACAAATGAACCATTGCACTGTGTAATCTACAGTCTTAATGTATCAGAATAGTTCATCAGGTGCACTTCTTTTGCTTATTCAGAACAACCAGTGAAAATTCCACAGCCTTCCCATTACTCAGCCTACCTGAGAGTGAAGAATGTTTCAATCCGGTCACTGTAATGGCTCACCTTACAAACTCATGACCACTTCTGCTCACACCATTTTGAATCAAGCTTAAGCGGTAACTAGTGCTGGTGAGTGGAGCACTTGCTACCTGTATGACCACTTATCACAGAGACCATCCACAAACTTCCTTCATTCTTACACAATTCCAAGAAGCAGGACTTGGCACTTTAAGGTTAACTAAAATAGTGAGAGGGGAAACTACCTCAAGACAGCAAGAAAAATACATGCCCAATTCAGCACAGACCGGGGTCTCTACAATTCAGAACCACAGCAGACAATCAGTATTAAAAAGGTGCTGTAAAAGGCCTGTGATTTAGCCACTCATATCTTGAGAGCCTTCAATTTTCTGCAACTTCTGCCAAACCACTGACGTTAAGGCGCACTGCCACCATTTTGTTTTCTCAGACCCTGAGTCCTGAATTAATTTTTCAGAATCCTAATTGATAGCACAGTGTGTTACAAGGTTCCGTTTATTTTCATAATAAATATTTGGCATTTGCAATGTTTCTTTTTCAGTAAGCAACACTCCAGACTTTGAAAGGTCAGCTAGGAGAAGGTCGGGAAAGGGGGAGAACATCATTTTGCTCCCAACCTTAAGATGAACTCCAGCCAGCTAACTGTACATTGCGAAACAAACAGTTTTAAATAACTGTATGGCAGTTCTCAATGAGCTCGGCAGTAATTTGTGGCGTGCATGGAGACAATAATTCACTATGGGTACAGAGGACTTATCCCATCACTGAGAAATACCTCAAATTATTTCAGACTGACTGGTTGCTGTCCATCGATCCGTATCTTGTGCAGATCATGGGGAAATGCACAGTAACAGGAGTATGGCTTGGCTACACAGGGATTGGGCTGCTGTTTTAACGAGAAATACTGCTCCACTGCTGAGTGATAATCTCCGCACCAGAGAAAGAAGAGGTCCTGCCAATTACCACAGCAACAGCTTTGGTAAAATCAGTTGCAGGGTCAGTTTTCTTAGCAGCACAGGAGCCAGCTACCTATCTCCTGCACTGAGAAATGCCAAGATCGAAACCATCTCCCAACACCAAGGAATGAGTGAATCCATCCAATAATTACATGCCACAAAAGGAGAAATAAGGCTTTTTCTGATGAAGGGTCTAGGCCTGAAACGTCAGCTTTTGTGCTCCTGAGATGCTGCTTGGCCTGCTGTGTTCATCCAGCTCCACATTTTGTTATCTAGGAGAAAGAAGCCGACTGATTTGAATATCTAATTTGGATAAATATTTTCCTGTGGAAAGAAGATTGGAAGTCTTTTTTTTAGGTATTGGTGATTATATTTGTAATACAGGTCAGTGTTTTTTTTTATAGCCCTGTCTGTGGTGAGGTGTAAATATAGGTATCAGTGATAATGGGAACTGCAGATGCTGGAGAATCCAAGATAACAAAATGTGAGGCTGGATGCACACAGCAGGCCCAGCAGCATCTCAGGAGCACAAAAGCTTTTGTGCTCCTTAGATGCTGCTGGGCCTGCTGTGTGCATCCAGCCTCACATTTTATTATCCTGTAAATATAGGTAGTTTAATAATGGCTGCCTGTGACTCAGCATGAGTTAGTCTAAATACAAACAACAGAAATATGACAATCAGACTGGGATGGAATCTTCTTTCACATTTTATTTGAGAAAATGAGGACAGAAGAGCATTGTGATATATTTGGAGAACTCCTAAAGTTGATTTTGGGGAAGTTTGATCATATGAAAGAGTTCTGCATTCACATCATATTCAGATCCACAAAGTGTCAGAGTAGTAAGTAAACTGAAGAGAACTGGTCCTGAAGCTGTATTTGGGAATGTTAATGAACAGGACGAATGCAATTAGCAACAAAGATTCAATTTTTGGCTGAATAGAAATAAAATGGAGAATGAGGTTAAAGTAACTGTTTTCCTTTCTGTAATGAGGTCAGATGCTATTGATGTGGTATTATACCGATGTTACCAAGGAAATCCCATTTCAATGGAATCTGCAGAAATTAATAAAGTTTTGCACACAGGTTATCACACACAAATAGCACGGAGTTCATTTCTAGTAGTTGCCAAGTGAGATCCCATTATCAACATCCTGGGGGTTAGCACTGACCAGAAACTGAACTGGAACATGAAGTAGTGGTACTGGTGTTGGACTGGGGTGGACAAGGTCAGAAATCACACAACACCAGGTTATTGTGAAACAGGTTTATTGGAAAACACATGCTCTCAGAGTGTAGCTTGTTTAGTAGTTTGTTTAATACACCCTCATTAATTGAGTGGCCCTTTGATCTTTTACTTATAAATTCTACGTTCTGTGTGCTTCTTTCTCATTTCACCTAACAAAAGGGGCTACATTCCGAAAGCTTGTGTTTCCAAAAAAAAACCTGTTAAACTATAACCTGGCGTTGTGTGACTTCTGAACTGGATTAGCCATAGATACAGAGGCCACAATAGCAGATCAGAGGCTACAAATACTGCAGTGAGTAACTCACCTCCTGACTGTACAAAACCTGTCCACTATTTGCAAAGGCACAAGTCAGGAGTGTGATGGAATACTCCCCTCTTGCCTGGAGGAGCGCGGCTCCAACAACACTCAAGAAGCTTGAAACCATCAAAGCCCACTAAATTGGCACCACATCCACAAACATTCATTCCTTTCATCACCAATAATCAGTAGTAGCAATGTGTATCATCTACATGATGCACTGTGAGAACATTTGAAGGCTCCTCCAACAGCACCTTCCAAATGTATAACCATTACCATCTAGAATGGCAAAGGCAGCAAATTCATGGGAACACCATCACTTGGCAAGGTGCCTGCCAAGCCACATAGTGGGCCTGTATCTATACTGTATGTTTCTATGACTTTGTTCAATGGGATTAGTGTAGTTTGGTATTTGTTGATTAACATAGACGTGGTGAGCCGAATGATCCGTTTCTATGCTGGATGACTGTATGACCATCATGACTAGAAAATATATTGCCATTCCTTCAGTGTCCCTGGAACTGCCTCCCAATTGGTACTGTGGGGTCTACCTAATGCAAATGGACTGCAGCAGCAGTTCAAGATGGCAGCTCATCACCACCTTCTCCAAGGCAAGTAGGAATGAACAATGGACACTGGCCCAGCCAACACAAAGCCAATGATTATTTCAGATTAAATCTTAAAAGTAATAAAACAGTTCTGTTACTTGTCAAGTTAGAAGCCAACCAGACAGACATGTTTGTGGGACAGCCAAAAAACAATAAAATCCAGGATAAGCTTCTGAGCCAAGCGACGCAATAATGAGGGAGCGGACCTACAGTGAGGTTGCAGGCATGGAAATGCTAGAAAGACAGAGAGTTGTAAATTGCCACAGAGATCTTTTCCTAAACCAGCACACATTATGATATGGGGAGGTGGTTCACCAGATTTCACTAAGCTCAAGGACACAGCCCCTCAGTTTACTGTTCTGAAGTCAGAATTTTAAGTGTTACCTTTACATCATAGTCACCAAACATCAGATGCTGCCGTTTCAAGTCAAAGTGCTTTGTCTTTAGGGAAATCAGTCAGATCCAGGTGCCATGCAGCAATAAAGAAAACAATAATGCTTCTGATTGTGGTGAAATTCCAGATCATAGAACCTCATGATTGTGAATGTTAGAGCTCGAAACAGAAGTTGATGCTAATAAAAAGGAAGATTAAAACAGCAAATGGAAGACAAGAGTACAAAATGCTGAAGATGTAATTCCAGTATATTCAGTGAAAGCAAAAGTATGAGATTCACGCTCATAGACAGGTTAAGTACTCACCCTCATCATTGCCTGTTCATATGAATGAAGGTCATGCTGGCGTAGGACTGAATAGAATGATGCATCCCATGACTTGCTATTGATTGTACAATAGAAGAGAACAATTTCTCCCTTTTGAGAAGGAATTAGTTTCAGAAAATTTGGTCCATTCAGGCTGTTTATTCGTAGTATGGTTCAATACGAGTACGTCTGTCATTTAGGAAGTGCTAAGAAGACAACGTAGTCTTTGAGGAAGGAGATCGGGTAATAAAATTAGATGTCACAAGGCTGACATCAAGATAAATGACATCAAGGCACTAATTAAGGGCAGGGGCAAGTTGAAAAATGAGACTCACGTTAGTGGAAAAATCTACGAGGAATGACTTAGTACCCTGAGGATCATCAACCTTACAGAAAGTTATACCTAAAGTTATTTCATGAGAGGAATCTAAAGCTGGTATGTTCACATTTGACGGGTAAAACTCAAGACACAGGCTTAGCAGTGTGATGGCAAACATGGTGCTGATACTGGGCAGGAATTTTATAGTCAGGGAGTGATCACAACAGCTGGAAAAGGCTGCAGAACAAATGATTGAAATGAACTCAATTGAAAATAAGCTCGAACCAAAGGAAGAAGGAGGTTTGATATTCTGCAAGGATAAGATCAAATGGTCAAAACCTATAACAACATGAAGTCCTATTTAAACCATGGTCAATGGAGTTCAATTACATCAGTGTTGCAAGGCTCGAAAGGTAAGATCATTGCATAATACAAATGTCAGCAATAGGACCAAAAATGTTTGACAATAAAAGATGAGGAATTTACTTTCTTTGTTTTCAAATTATTCAGGGAGCAATCTTGACATATGTGGCTGAGTTAAAACCTCTTCATAAAACAGAAATATGTAAGCACAAAAGGTGGAAATGAAGCATTCTTCATTAAATCAGATGTGTGCTGCTATAAAATTTTAAAATGGGCTCTGTTTTGCAATTACAGCAAGCCAGGCTCACTTGAGTCTAGCAGGTAAAGAGAAACTGAGCATAATATAACCTTAGAGCAGAGCAGCTCAATCCTCACTCTCTCATCGGTCAGTCGGGCAACAAGATCTGACAAGTTCTGTGCTGGAGTAATCAGTAAGAATGCTTTTCCGGAACACTATCGATTAATCACTGCAGGAAAATGCCCGGCAACACAGGCTCTTCTGTGATACCATCCTGACCATTACAAGTTGTGGGGCAAAGTGAAACCAAATCAGAAAGTCTGGATGCATTTGAAAAGACTATCTAGTTTTGAGTGACGGCACACCCAGAATCCCGCGCTTGCATTAAATTCAATCTGAATGCACTGTACAGTAGTACTGTCAGGCTGTCACCACTAGAGGGTCCCAGGCATCCATATATTTCCTTCAATGGTTGAAAAGTTGTCCTGAGGCAGACAGCATTGCTCTTTACTGTTTTAGCTGGATGTGTTTAAAAGGATGATCCGGACATTCTTAAGGTCTATAACCAGGCAGTATATTCAACAAAATACATACAACAGTTCACTTCTTCTCCAGAGACATAATTAGCAGTTCAAGTTATCATACTTACAAACAAGGAAGTAGCAAACCTTACCCTAAAAATGATGTAGAGTGCCGCTGTTGGATTGGGATGGACACGGTCAAAAGTCACACGACATCAGGTTATAGTCCAAGAACTTTATTTCAAAAATCACAAGCTTTCATAGAGCTGGCCCTTCATCAGCTTGTGATTTCAAATAAACCTCTAGGAACGCAACCTGGTGTCGTGTGACTTTTGACCCTGATAAACAAACCATGTTCAGGGGGCCAAAAGCAAACAAGAAATGGATGCATGATGGGTTCGTTATACTGCAGAATGTCATGAATTTAAACTATTTTTATGCTTTCTACAAATGCATGGACTTTCGAGACATGTTACCAATGTCCTTTAGGTAAAGAAACTGCCAACCTTACCTGGTCTTGACTACGTGTGATGCCAGATCCATATCATTGTGGTTAATTCTTCACTCTTTGGGAAATTAGGGAAGGACACTAAATGCCAGCGTTGCCCATATCCTGTGAATAAATTTTTTAAAAATTGTTAACACTCATTATATTTTGCTGTCATCATGTAAAGTAAAATTTAACAAAAGGTGGTAATCTTCTAATTAAGAAGTATAAAGTTTAAATTAAGCACGCTGGACTTACTACATCCTCTAGTCCCTAAGATTCATCATTCAATGCATCACTGTCAGTGAACTTCTGTGCGTGCAAAATGACAGCTATATTTCCACACAAAATAGTCTTCAATTTCCACATAATTCATTGGATTGAGTGCTCCAAGACTGCTTTGATAAAAAGCAACTACATAAATCTTTGTTAGGGCCCTAATGTTGCTTTTTTTTTGCAATGTTGCTCGACATCTTTAATGGGATAAATGAGATTGGTTCAAACTAAGGAAGTGACCAGCAGGGGGAGATGAAACATCACATTAGTCCTCTAGCCTGATTACTGTCTGTAAGGATTTAGAATATAAATTCAAAACCAAACTGAGGCTGCAATACCTCAAACATTCAGGGCAGCTCAGGTGGCTCACCCTGTCTGATATTAATACCAGTGTGAGTGTGCTATGTGCACACCAGAGGCATCCAGAAGGGGCAGAACAAAACATCAGAACAACTTCTAAAGCCAATTTGCCAAGTTGAACCTCATGGATATGGTTGACACTCTCTCTTAATCGCTCCCAAATGAATGTATATTCAACTGTCCCAGGTCTCTCTCAACCTCAATCACCCTTTTGCTACCTCCATGCCAGCCTCCCAGCACCAACCCTCATTCTTCCCTTCCACTATTTAAAGAGTTAACCATCCAACTTACAGGCAATGAAGTTACAATCTACTTTTCCTTTGTGTGAAGGTAAACTGAGTTTTATATCCCCACCCCGTCTGCTTTCCGGAGAGAGCGCTCTCTCCGTGACTCCCTTGTTTGCTCCACACTGCCCTCCAACCCCACCACGCCCGGCACCTTCCCCTGCAACCGCAGGAAATGCTACACTTGCCCACACACCTCCTCCCTCACCCCTATTCCAGGCCCCAAGATGACATTCCACATTAAGCAGAGGTTCACCTGCACATCTGCCAATGTGGTATACTGCATCCACTGTACCCGGTGTGGCTTCCTCTACATTGGGGAAACCAAGCGGAGGCTTGGAGACCGCTTTGCAGAACACCTCCGCTCAGTTTGCAACAAACAACTGCACCTCCCAGTCACAAACCATTTCCACTCCCCCTCCCATTCTTTAGATGACATGTCCATCATGGGCCTCCTGCAGTGCCACAATGATGCCACCCGTAGGTTGCAGGAACAGCAACTCATATTCCGCCTGGGAACCCTGCAGCCTAATGGTATCAATGTGGACTTCACCAGCTTCAAAATCTCCCCTTCCCCAACTGCATCCCTAAACCAGCCCAGTTCGTCCCCTCCCCCCACTGCACCACACAACCAGCCCAGCTCTTCCCCTCCACCCACTGCATCCCAAAACCAGTCCAACCTGTCTCTGCCTCCCTAACCTGTTCTTCCTCTCACCCATCCCTTCCTCCCACCCCAAGCCGCACCCCCATCTACCTACTAACCTCATGCCACCTCCTTGACCCTGTCCGTCTTCCCTGGACTGACCTATCCCCTCCCTACCTCCCCACCTATACTCTCTCCACCTATCTTCTTTACTCTCCATCTTCGGTCCGCCTCCCCCTCTCTCCCTATTTATTCCAGAACCCTCACCCCATCCCCCTCTCTGATGAAGGGTCTAGGCCCGAAACGTCAGCTTTTGTGCTCCTGAGATGCTGCTTGGCCTGCTGTGTTCATCCAGCCTCACATTTTATTATCTTGAGTTTTATATTGCGTGTTATTGGAGGGGTTTTGCAAAATGATTGGGCTGGGTGGTTGTGGCTGATTTTCACTGGGGGGTGCCTGCAGCTGGCCTTGCTGGATGACCCAGAGGGGCTTCGGGCATTTTGTGTCCAGGGTCAGGCCATACTCTTATGGCATGGTGGCAGCAGTCTGGATTGGCTGCTTGGCAGACAACAGTAGAGGGGGGGTACTAGTGGAATTGGCAGGTGGAACATAAAGGGTACCATTCTGACACAGACCAGCAAGTTTGTACACTCAAGGCCTGTGCCACTCCCCCAGGGGGCAGTGGTTTAGAAACCCTGGTAAATCTGATACAGGGTGGATTCTTTGACGCCTGCTTGCCCCTTTGAACACAGATCTATAGCCACTGCCACAGCAGTTGGAACCCACACAGCACCAAGCATGGCTCTCACAGCCTCAGGCCGAGCTCCCAGTGTAGCGCGGTGGCACACAGGAAGCTGGGGCACTATATCTTGCCCATGGAGCTCGCCAATACATCCAGATTTGAAAGGGTCAGCTCCAAGCTCTTGTGAAATCCTGTATAAATTTAGAGCAGGACCCCTCTGTGCTCCTTGCTGGTAATTAAGGAGCTTCAAGACCGAGAGTTGCAGTGTGCATAGCCTTCAATGTTCTTCTGTACACAACGCCAGAGTCCACGGGAGGCCTCTTCAATAGTCAGTTCAATTTCCCACCATCCCCTCATCCCAAGCCAGCTGCACTTTTCCCCTGACCTAGCTGCAGCCTCAGGATGCACCAAACCAAATTAAAACTACCCTGAGCTACCAGTCTAAGGGTCTGTTTGAGCGTAAGTGCTTCTTTGTCAGTGGTCTGCTATTTCATGGTGAAGCTGCTCTGTATGGCCAAGTCGACATCTTGTCTATCTGAAGGTTAAAGTGCAGGGTTGGAGTATAATAAGCCAAGATTATCAAAGTCACACCAACTGCAGCTTGCAGCTGATGCCAATGAACAGGCAAGGGGTGAAGTGTAATTTCCAGGAGGGCTACGATCAGAAAAAGACAGCTGTCTGATAGTTCGCATTGCTGTCGAATGCAGCAGCCTCAAAGACAGGGAACATCGTGGAGTGCAGTGCTGTCTCCTCCAGAGGGTTCAGTTGGTGCAGGCAAACCTGCCCCATACTGCTGCCCTTGGTAACCAGTTAAAATGTTAGTGAGTCTTACAACATGCTGTGTGATGGAGGCAGTGTGATGAGAGCATGAAGTTGGCAGCACACATCTGTGTGAGTGTGTGGTGGAGTCTCAGAAATGTTAGGCTGGGGTCCTGATTGCTGTTTAACAATGCTGGGAGGGCAGGAGGGCGGTGTGTGGTGTGCTGAGCAGCAGTGGGTGGAATATGTTGCATGAAGTTGCATTCACTGACCTTCAGCAGCCATGTGAGGTCAATGAATGTACAAACGCACATGCAAATTAGGCTACTCAGCCCCTCAAGCCTGCAGTGCCATTGCATAGATCATGGCTGACCTGATGGTGGCCTCCACCCACTTTTCTGCCTATCCCCTACACCTTTGACTCCATTCAGTTAAGAATTTATACAACTCAACATCAAAAATACGCAACTATCCTGCCTCACTGCTCTCTGCACAAGAGAAATCCAGACATTTAACCATTGCAGAGAAAAGGATGGCTAATTTCTCTCCTACATGGGAAACCCCTTATTTTTAACCTGTATCACAATGTTCTCATGTATCAGACATTATATCCTCAGATACTGAAGCAAATCACAGTCCAAGAATAACTAACTATCTCCAACAAGGGAGAATCACACTCTGCTGTTCAATGGCATCACTGAATTCCCCACTACAACATCTTGGGAGTTAACCATGACCAGAAAATAAACAGGACTAGCCATATGAATGCCATGGCTATTGGAGCAGATCAGAGGTTAGGAATTCTGCAAAAAATAACTCACTTCCGGGCTCTTCACTATCCAGTCCACAAGGTACAACAGTAGTAAGATTGAATATGCCTCACTTGTCTGAATGGTTGCACCTCCAACAATACTCAAAAAGCCTGACACATTCCAGGACAAAACAGCCCACTTGACTGAGGCCAAATGCAAGACGTTCAAAATTCACTCCCTCACCAATGATGCGGCATTAGCTGTGTGTACCATCTAAAAGATACACTGTAGTGTCACACCTAGGCTCCTCCAACAACATACTGCAAATGCATAACCTCTACCATCTAGAAGGACAAAGGCAACAGATACACGGGAATGCTACCACCTGCAAGTTCCCCTCCAAGACACACACCACCATGACTTGGAAATATATCACAGTTCCTTCACTATCACTGGGTCAAAATCCTGGAATTCCCTCCATAATGGCCTTGAGGGTATACTTACTCCCCAAGGACTGCAATAATTCAAGAAGGTAGCTCACTACCACCTTCTGCAAGGCAATTAGGAATAGCCAAAAAATAATGGCCTGTGACACCCCACATCCCATGAATGAATAAAAATCGAGTCAACTCCTTTCAGAATCTTATTTGTTCAATAAAATCAGTTCACATTCCCCTAAACTCCAAGTGCAACTTTCCTTAACAAAATACCCATAAAATGTCTTTCTCTAACCATGGCTCAAGTTTCTCCCTGCCTTTTGCAAATATGTGGCAACATTCTTCCTTCTTATTTTGATTGTGCATGCTCTTACAACACATCAGAAATTCTTGGAGCCTTCCCCCCTGCCTGTTATTCCAATTGTTGTTGTCCTTCCAGTCAAGTGTTCCACAGAGAGGGTTACAGTAGCTGGTGTTGCATGGGTGAAACTCCTTTTTACAGGAACAGGTTGCCTTTAAGAACTCAGAACTAGCTCTGCATGCTGCAGCTGGGCAACCGGCTAAAATTCTTTTCATGCTACCAGTTTCAAGGAGACCCTGCGCAATCACACCATGTTCTATGTTCCTCCGCCAAAGTCTCCAGTTGTCTTGAAGGAAAGAGAAAATGTAAATATTTCTATACTTGTTCAGTGCTCAGCTTCACATTGACAGGGAATAACAGCTGTAGAACATTGCTACTACAGTCGGAACATCAAATAGAGAGCGACATTCCTAACCAGGCTAACCTGACGGTATCATTACATTTGCAGACATGCGCACAACATGCACCTGAACCACCTTCATGCATGAGTTCTTCATATCATTTATAATGCTGTCCTATCAGTATGGAAAGTGAATTTGGGGTTCCTGGGCTTATGCAAGCCTCAACTCTTCCACAGCTCAATGAGCAACCTGATATCTGCAAAATCCATTTTTTGTCAGTTTTTCCCTCAGTCTAGCACAACACTCTCTCACTTGCCATTGCTAAACAGAACTGTTATTCTCATGTTCACTTGAAGGCAGTGACTCAGCGTGATGTGGTTCCACAGCCACTTCCTGTATTCTTCATATGCGATCATACACAATGAGCACCAAGAGCCCACTTGACTGTGAAGCCATCACAGCTGAAAATGAACATTTCCACACACATAGGCTCTCAGCAAGAACTACTCGCAGTGCTCGCCTGCCTCAAGGATGGGATCTGAATATATTCAGGCAGGAGATGGAGAAAATTTGTGGAAAAACATCTAGGACATTTCAATTAGTTGTGGGTATATTTCTTGTTTCACAGCTTAGGCACACAGCTCACACATCCCCTCCCCATTTCACTAAAAATCCAGAGTTCCAATGTTCATGTTTAAATTATGAAAAGGTAAAAACTGGATAACATTCATGAGCAGAATCAGAAGAGTTGACATGGAATGTATCCACAGTAAAAGAAAAAAAGCACAAGTCGACCATAGACCACTGTGTGGTCTCCTTTCACCTCTGAAAGTGATGTTTGAACCCAGTTGAGACTAAAGGGAAAGATAGAGTCCATAATATTTTAAACACAAATTGGCTGGTTAGCTTAACAGCCATGTCTCTCAATTAGCACTCATGTTGCCTTAAAAAAATTAAGGTACTTTTATGTGTCAATGGGAAAATTAAAACCTGGCTTCACTTATTTAAGTACGACATACTGCAATTTGTGTCACTCCAACTTATAAATGACATGTGTCACTGTTGGCTTTCAGGCAAATTTCACATTGCTATCTGGATGCAAAAATGAGTGTTGGGTGCCAAATGTGGATCTCCAAAGTAGAAGACAATCTTCCAACAGTAATGAGCCTTGGCACATCTCTGATCCACTCACAGCAAGCTTCAACACTTCTCTGTTACATTTTGGGCTGCACCAGCAACTACCATTACAATGCAGCAACAAGAACACTTTGTCCTCAGGAATATAGGCCCTGTCCATACACTGGACCAGATTGCATATCTGGGCTCATTGCTGCCTGTTGTTGAACCAACCTGGTTGCTCACAACAAACCTGCCTTGCATTGCCTTTTTATGCATCATCTTCTCAGCCAATGATACTAAATTCATATTACTGCTATCCTGTTGTGCCGTTTAGTGCATGATGTGGAGGTGCCGGTGTTGGACTGGGGTGGACAAGGTCAGAAATCACACGACACCAGGTTATTGCCAAATACCTTTATTTGAAAACACAAGTTTTCAGAGCCTCAGTCCTTCTTCAGCTGGACTTTGCTTGTGTTTTCAAATGAATCTGTTTGGTGCAGTTCAGTGCAGACACAGTGTCAGGAAACTTGTCATAGTTGTCAGCAGGCTTTAGTCAAGAATTCCTTCACTCAGAGCTTCCTGGTACAGGCAGTCAAGAGCAGCTTCTTACAATAGTTCAGCCCCTGCCTGACATGGCCAGAGTCAGCATCTTCGCCCCCTAAGAAGTGACGGGCTGAACACCAGCTATCGATTCTTTCAGCTCTATCGTGAGCTGAGAGAGAGGCAGGCATTACTGGGGATGGAAGTGTATGGCACAGCTATTTTGGTTGGTGCAGGTGGGGAGGTGTCCTGAACAAGTGAGTAGGCAGCACAGAAGACATGTAGGGTTAGTGGGGCCAGGAGTTGGGTGGGTGAGGGAGAATGGGGAAGATAGATCATGAGCCTTGGTGAGAGATGGATGCAGTAAAACCAGTCCAACCTGCCTCTGCCTCCCTAACCTGTTCTTCCTCTCACCCATCCCTTCCTCCCACCCCAAGCCGCACCCCCATCTCCTACCAACTAACCTCATCCCACCTCCTTGACCTGTCCATCTTCCCTGGACTGACCTATCCCCTCCCTACCTCCCACCTATACTCTCTCCACCTATCTTCTTTTCTCTCCATCTTCGGTCCGCCTCTCCCTCTCTCCCTATTTATTCCAGAACCCTCACCCCATCCCCCTCTCTGATGAAGGGTCTAGGCCCGAAACGTCAGTTTTTGTGCTCCTGAGATGCTGCTTGGCCTGCTGTGTTCATCCAGCCTCACATTTTATTATCACAGATGCAAGGGATGCTGGTGAATTCTGGAATAGCTGCTGAGTGGCAGGTTGCTCTGGAAATAGCAGGTAGTAAGATGGAATGGATACCGAATGTGAGTGATGCCATAGGGGCTTGTTAGGTAACTTATGAGGTGAGTGTACTAAGATATGGCAAGAAAACTCAAGGCTTTACAGTCAGAAACCTCCAAAAAACTCAAAACAATTCAGACTGAGCTAAAAAAAAGGTAAATCCAGCCTGAAAATTCTTGACCTTCCTAACATTTAACTGAAGGATACTGTGGTCATCTGAGATCCAATCTCAACGGTTGAGAGACAGTGGTGGGGTCACCCATGTACACATGGATCCTGGCAGTGTGTATCAATAATAACTCTGCCCTGCCCTTATGCATTTGAAAACCAGTCGATTTTACATTTATTCACAAAATGAGAAATTACAAATGTCTAACTGCCAGCATTGTCACTAATGGGCTGGATTTTAGACAGCCCATTGCAATGAGAAATGAGAGAGTTGGGCTCACTTGTTCCTCTCCCAGCCGCTGATTAAGTCTGTGCTGGAAGGATCTGACTCAGGATTCCTGGATTCCAACGGGAGGAGTGATGTCAATTAAACTCATTATAAACTAAGTGGCACCCATTATCCACAATTTAGTGGGGTCTGAGGGACTAAACAGAGATCATGTGGGACCCCACAAACCACAATGTACAGCTCTCCTAATTGGTTCAGGTCTCCAAGATTCCCCAACTATGATCCCCTGCTGCTAGTAGTCTGCCCAACAACAAGAATGCCTGCCAAATTAGCTGGTTGACAGGCAAGAAACTGAAAGAAAATTAATCTTCAGGATTTTCATTCACTTCCATATGCTATCAGGGTTTCCCCCTGTTCTGTTACATTCTTTCCATGAAAAATCAGATCCCAAGAAGGGGATACAGGAATGATGGGTCTAGATTTGTGGAGAATAGTGAGTGCCGCAATAACGTAGCAAGCAGTGGGAATGGTTGAGTGTGTTTTTTTAAATAACAATGTTGCAAACAATGGGGTCGATGCCGGAGGGAAGTGGGTTGACCAATACTTGAGTATGAATGTGTTCGGGGAACCAAGAGGGAGTTTTTAAAAGGACTGTTGAGTTCAGACAGGGCAACAGGGGAGATAGAACAGAAATTAAAACATGGCGATTGTTCAGGATTAGGACCGGTGTAATCTTAAGAGAGATTTGGTTTATGTGTGAATTCTCTTTCAATCAGCTTGAATTAAAGCAGTTAATAACTACTTACATAAAAGTGTTATTTCAAATTTCATTGTCATAACTGAATTTCAGAAAAAGGAAGGTGGACTGCTTAGCAATGACGACATTTTAGTTTCAGATTCAAGTGACTACGTGACAAGTGACCATACATACTTTTGCGTGTTTGTGATTAAGTGCTTCCTGTAGCTTTTAAAGAGTTCAAGATTTTACTTTACAAAAAGATGGGATTAAAAATTATCAGCAAGTGCCATCGAACATGTTTTTTTGTGAACTGGGATCCAGAAGAGAATATTCAGCGCCTTCTTACCGCAAAAAGACATGATTTTGTGAATGAAACTCATGCTCAGTCCCTAAACTGTCAACTCTGCCCCCTGAATTGATGATTCTGCACTTTCAGCGTCTTAACCTCTTATAAGGACTCTGTGGTCCATGTATGAAAAGCCAAACTGCTAGAAAATGTAGAAGTGAAAATAGTAGAAGTGAACAGGATTGGGTTTAGCTCCACTGAGTCTGATTACCAAATTCAGTAAGGTGGGGAAGTGTTAAGGGTTCCAATTTATAATTACATTGTAGCTTGAGGCAGTGAGTTCACTGAAGGGGGTAGGGCTTGACAACTCTATTCCACACCAAACGCATAAACTTAATGACAACACATTGCAAATAACTTGTTCAAAGGCATGCGCACCAAAGCTACAAATGTTCAAAATAGTTAACCATTACTGTCAGATCTGCTTTATCTACTGTATTATCCATGTGCCCACTTCCTTACTCCCCACAGCCTTTTAAAGAAGGATGGTTCACAAACAACCTCATGCAGCAGTATATATGGATAAAAGCAGAGCTGTCCAGATAATTCACAAACAGGCAGAACAGCAGGCAGGTTAGGAACAGTTTTGAATGAAGATATTTATCATTTTCTGCCATTCATCCAAACAGGGAATAAAGGTGCATTTAAATTAATTATTCTCAGCTAAATACACTCAAGTTTGTTTAATGTTGACATGCTATACCCGTGGAAACATTGTGTCAACGCAGAAATCTTGAAAATGTTGGCAAGTCTACTAAATCAGTGCAGATAAATTTAACATTTGGTATCATGGCCAAACTAAATTTAAAACAATATTGAATTACAATAGCAAATCCAGCCTTTTTCAGTAATTTTATTGTACTTTAAATGCTGTGAAATACATCAGTTCATGTATTCCATTAAGGTTTCCTACTTGGAAACCCATAAGTTAGGATGCAATTCTTAATAACATTGAATTGTGTACCTGCAACTACCAATTCATCTTCAGTGTCAAAGTTTGTGTTAAAGAACAGGATTTTTCTGCTCTCGGAGCCCAGTTCTATTCAACCCAGTTACTAATCACCTATATTTCAAATCTAAAATTGCAACTCACCAGTGACAAATAACTCAGCAATGTAGACCTCACTTCAAAAAAATAGCAAGCAAGGCAAGTCTAACACTTGAAATTATAGCGCTCAACAAACGACACACATATTTCGAAAGCAATTTTTTAGAGACAAGCAGAAAATGTTTTCATATTGTTTATGTTCAAACAAGAATGTTGCCCATCAGAGTAGATAATGGTACAATCAGCCATTATCCAATTGGACACATTCACAAATGAAATCAAGAGCAGGAAGAAGCAGACCACTGCCTGTTTATAGTTTACAAAACAGACTAATAATGCTTACACATACCAACCACAAAGAAACCCTCATTCTAAATAAGTTACCACACAATACAGTCAAAGTAGGTCACTCCAGACAGGGACATGTAAAAGCCTGAAAAGGGCTATTTCTATTTAGTTTTTCTTGATGAAGGTTGCTAGCTGGAAGAATGCAGTTTGCACCATACATTGTGCTTCTCCACCTGAAGGTACTTCATCTGCATTTTCGTTGAAAAAAGCACCCGCATTTTAACAACTTGCATCCTGCTGTGGTAAAACAATCTCTTTTCTGCTTACAACTACACAGAGTCTCTGCTGTCTATGTGGAATATTCATTGATGGTTATCTTGTCTGATACCCCTGAAAAGGTTCACGTTGTACGTGAGGAAAATAGTGCAAATGCACACTTTGTGAAATGCTTTATCATTATAGATTTGTCATTCTAAATTGTCCTAGTGTGCAACGATGTGCAGACTGGGCAGGCCAGCTATGGGAAATGCTGGGTTGTGGGGATGGGGTGGGTCTGGTGTGATGCTCTTCGGAGGGTCAGTGTAGGCTCGATGGGCCAATGGCCTTATTCTATACTGTAAGGATTTTATGATTCTACAATTATAAGCCATAGTGGTGTCCAAAAAGACACAACAAATCTGACCAAACTGGGCAGAATCACTCACAGGGCTGAGTGCTTTTTGTCGGGTGTGAGCAGACATTCTTTTTATTGACTTCCAATGAAGGCCATAACCTGGTCTCAGAAATGGTTTCCTCTGTCCTCTTCCCCATGAGAACACGTAACACATTGACCTTGCGTCTAGGTAGAAATGCTTAATACCAACTTCCTCACATACTAGAAATACAATAGTTCACTGTACAACTATTTGCAAACCAATTACAGCAACATCCTTTTGGGACATTTTGGTTGCAAGCTTAGAGAGTGATGGCATTATCTCCAAGCATAAATACCTTGCATTTCTCAGTAATCTAAACTTTCTTTTGATCGCTGACATGTCTTACTGTCAGGCAAAAGGAAGAGCAGGTCATTCATTTACACCAAACATAAAGCTACTGTCCTAAAATATAATAATCTCATAAATCTCACAGTTGTGACATTGTGAATAGAGCAACTCAGTGATTTCCCTTACACAAGGCGGATAGCAAACTATGAAATAAAGCAAATATTGCCAACTCAAGTCTGCAAGTAAGTGACACATGAAAAACAATCTCTGGGTAGTTATTCCTTGCCCTTGGCAAAAGTTGTTATTGTAGCTGTAGCAGGTGGAAGATTTCAATGTGAACAGAGTTAATTGATTAATTTCATCGTTTGCTCCATGGCAAGGGACAGGTAGGACAGTTGCTCTCTCCACACTCTGTACGGACATGGCCAACTTCTGAGAGTCTTTCTCTTCTTCCTCCCTCCTCTAGCAATTTGCCCTGCTCTATGCGGCCGCTATTCATTCTCCTGATCATGTTGTACTTAAAGGGGAATGTCTACGAGTGCACCCATCTGTGTGTGGAATCTCTAAAGTCAGCAAAGTGTCTCTTAGTAGCTGCCAGATTATTTACTGCTGACTTCTGTAACTTGAAAGAGCCATGGACACTATCCAGGCACCTGTAGAATCAACAGACAAATGAAAGCTCCTAGCAACTAACTTTCCAGTTGCTGATGACACCTTCAAATAATGTTGCTGGAGGCAGGATCCCTCTAGCTGCCTATGGACACGTCCATTTCTGCAAGGTTAGGAAGGATTTTTGGCGAATGCATTGAGCACTGCCATTTTCAGATCAGCCTTACACACTGATTGATCCCAGAATCTGCCTCTTCTGGCAGATGTTAGCTGTTCAGTGCAACACAAGCTAAGTCAAACACCAAGCTAACATCTGGGTCAACACAGTGCGGAGCTGGAAGAACACTGCAGTTCACGCAGCATCAGAGAAGTAAAAAAGTCAACGTTTCAGGTTGGGAACCTTCTTCAGAAGGCCCAAAAGTTGACTTTCCTACTCCTCTGATGCTGCCTGACCTGCTGTGTTCTTCCAGCTTCACACTATGTTGACTCTGACTTCAGCATCTACAGTTCTTGGCACCTTTAAGGTGACATCTGGAGTGATTTTCAGCAGAAGTGAGCTTAGGTACATGATGTCATTTTCATCTCTGAATGGCTCTTGTCATACCCTACCTGGTGATTGATCCAATTACATGTCCTATTACTCTTGCATCCTGTAGGAAAGCATATGCTTCCTGTTCTTTTCATGATAAGCATTGAAATTGGAACTTCTGCCAAATCATTCCAGAGCAGGGAGTGTTATGTTCTTTATACTTACAATTTTCTGTCTTGTCACCCTTTGTCTGATTATGGAAACAACAATCAGCTCATTTACATTCAGTTGGCACCTCCTCAATATCCTAATGAATCCTGCAAAATGTCCAAGGTAGAAAGTTCTGATCCAGATTATCAGTTTTCACATGTGGGCAGTGCAGCTCAGCATGCTACATGGCTATGGAGATTACCAAAACGAAGCCTGTGTACGTTCAATATCAACACACTCATTCGTTCTCCTCCTTGGTTGTGTGCATGTACACTGATGCTATCCCCATCATTGCACTTGCAATGAGAACCTTGCTTAAAAATAAAAGCAGCTAGCAGCCTTTGCTATTTATTAACTGAGGTTCATAAGCAGCAAGAGCAGAATGCATTTTTTCATTGTCCTCTGTAAATGTTAAGGCTTATTTTTCAAATGTTTTACAAAAACGTTACACACTTTTCATATCCACTTGTAGTTTGATATTTTGAGTATAAACCATATTTATTTCCAGCATTACACATGGGAAGTGGACAGTCATACACAGGCACAGGCCCTCACTGCGTCGAGCTGTTAAACATAACAGGTCTGGTTCCCCTTCTGGGACGACTGCCCCATTCTCATTTCTGATCATTATTGCTTAATATTAGATATGCATAAATATTAGATATGATGCACTGGGCATTCTTCGCTACTTGCCAATTCCTATGCAGGTTGGCCAGCTGAACAACACCATTCCCTCCGTGAAGTAGCAATTTTTAAATCGAGGAATGCTCCCTCACGGGATCATGGCAAATCGGGAATTTTGGATCATGCGGAATCCCCAATCCTAAATGAGAAATTAAAAAAGCAGTCACCTGCTCCTCGCAGTCTTACAATGGGAGCCTTTGAGATGCCAAAAAAAAGTTACTTTTTCAGTTAGATACTGCATTGCAAGTTCAGATGTATTTTTACCACAGTGATTGATTGTCGGACTCTACCCTGCAAAAGTAGTTTGACTACTATATGACTACTGTCTCTAAGTGTTAAAATGAAATGGGATACTTTTATTCATTGGGTAAACATAAAAATGAAGCAGCTAGGAACAGGCGAAAGTTGTTCTGCCCTTTAAAACAGCTCTGGCATACAATAAGATCGTAGCTGAACTGACCGTGATCTCAATTCCAACTTTCAGTTTCAATTGTAACCCTTCACATTCTTCTCTATCAGTAATCGACCTAAATCAACCACAAACAAATTCAATGACACAGTCTCTGTTGCCTTCTGTGAAAGATAATTCCACAGTCTAATAACCCTGAGGGGATAAAAAAAACTTCCTTTCCATAATTCTTAAGTGTTATAATCTGAAATGATGTAGATATTCACAGCCCTTTGAATTAGTAAAAGAAAAGTGTCTGCAGATTGCAGATTACCTGCTCCTGGAGTACAGTGATAGACAGATTCTATCATGTAGCTTTGATAAAATCTGTAGCTATCTGTTTTTCAGTTTCAATAGGCTTACTTATCTGGAACTGTGATGACTATTTGATAGCTGAAGCAAGTATGAATGCTTGAGTGGGTTTCAAATGCTCCAAAACCACTTGCAGGGGATTATGCAGATAGTTTGTTTGTTTGCTTCAAGAGGTTTATGTCTTTGATATGTTTATTGAAGAGGTGCAATTTTTTTACTCCAGACCATTTGAGAGGATTTAACTTTTGTGAATGCTTTTTCACGATGAAAGATTTTTGTTTCAGAACAATCTATGGCTAATTAAAAGACTGATCCTCAGAATTTCATTTTTTTCCTGTCCACTTCAAATATATAGTTCTTGAGAGCTTCCAAAGTGAATATCAGGTGAGCAAATGTGAAGGGAATATTGCACATGAAGGAAAGTATGTGAAGGGGCATGCAAGCAATAGGGGAATAAGGTGTATGGGAGGGTCTTGTGGGTGGGTGCTGGATGAAGGGTGAGTGTTTGACATTCATCATGCTAATTGAGTTGATGTCCCTGTAAATGGAGACAGGTAGTCAGCCTGCTCATTTGTCTGCCTCTGTTGCCAACTTTGTTGCAGTTTTGTTGTAAGTTAAAATTGATGGCATGAACACTCTAGGTTCCATCAAGGAGGGGTAAATGGACCAAGTGGTTAGGAGATTTAAAGGAATGATTTCTTTGCTGTCATTTGCTTTCCCATAAATCAGCAGACGTGCTGAGAACCAGCCTCGTGTGAGTAGCAATGGCACTGGCAAAGGCAGCAAGATATGCTGTCCTCTCTCAGGATGTCAGCATGTTTACATCTTCACTAACCACTGCCCAATATCCATCATAGTGCCAGCAAATCAAGGAAACATAGCTGATTCTACCTAGAAAAAAAATGAAGTGGAGGGTCTCAAGCACATATGCCACAATGTGTCACCAAAAGGTTGCAGTGAGTAGCAAGCACGAGATACATGCAGACTGAATTAGATCAATAAAAAAAATTTAGCTTTGTAAAAATGGGTTCTTTGCAATGGAAAAGATAATGTCACCATAGTCCCAAAGGACCATAACGCTGCTTCTCATTAAAGAGAGACAGCTGATGGTGGTTTAATCGCAGGGTCACCACATCTCAGGCAGGGGGTATCTGGTATTCTATTGTCCAGTATCACTGTTTGATTTGCTGTGGAGGTGAAGATCTTTCTGGTGAAGATAGAAAAAAAAAACTTGTCTCACTGGGTGACTTTTAACATCTCATCAAAGTGGTATAGAGCTCTAACAGCCCACAAAGGAACTTTAGCAAGGACATTTTCAGGTTGTGAGGTAGAAGCATGTGAAGTTCCTAATGGAGTGAAAAATCATATTGACTGCAGTGGAATATATTGATTCTGAAGACTTTTTGCTGGGTAACATAGAAGAATCCTAATCTGTCAAGCTATGAGAAATGCCATTGGGTAGTGCAGTGCGCCTAAGAGCAGTATGACTCGTCAAATTCTATCATGGCTATAACAATAAATATCTATCTAACCAGGACAAAGTCACTACAAAATCAGGACTTCTCTGTGAAGTCCAGCTATGTCCAACTTTTCTGTTCACTTGAGTCGGAGATCAATGGCAGGTATCGTTGGTTACCACTGATGTAACCACCCTTGCCTGAGTTCTTCCTTTGTTTCTCTTCTTTCTTTTCCTCCTTCAACTACAAAATGTGAAAGATATTAATTAAGCTGGAGAGGGCTCAGTAGAGATTTACTGGAAATTTGCCAGGTATTAAAGGTTTGAGTTATAAAGAAAGGCTGGATAAGCTGGGATATTTTCACTGGAGCGAAGCAGTTCAGAGGAGACCTTGTAGAAGTTTATAAAATAATGAGACGTATAGATAGGGTTAGTCATAGTTATCCTTTCCTTAGGATGGGGGATTTCAAAACAAGGGGACACATTTCTAAGGCGAGAGGAGAGAGATTTAAGGAAGACATGAGGTGCACGTTTTTTAAACTGATAGTGGCTCACATGTGGAATGAACTTCCTGAGGATATGGTAGATGTGGGCACAATTACAATGTTTAAAAAATACTGGGATAGGAAAGGTTTGGAGGGATATGGGCCAGGAACAGGCAGGTGGGATTAGTTTACTTTGGGATTGTGTTTGACATGGCCTGGTTGGACTAAAGGGTATATTTCTGTGCTGTATGACTCTACGACTCTATAAATATACATTTCATGAACTGCAAATGGCAACGGCAGGAGCACAGCATAGTCAGGAAAGAAATATAAGCAGCAATCAATCTGTGCATCTATTTTACATGTGTGAGCTAAGGGTACCAAATGCAATGTCAGGCATCTATGAAACTGATCAATTGCATATGTTAAAGTCATATTTACAAAGGAAGCTATCCCGAATAAGCTCATTCGTTTTCCTATGCAAATAAATTCTGTCCATAAGAATCTTCTCCAATAATTTCACTTCCATTGATGTAAGGCTCATTGGACTACAATTTCCTGGATTATCACCGTTGCCCTTAAACAAAGGAACAACATCAGCTATTCTCCAGGCTTCTGGGATTTCATTTGTACCTTAAGTGGAGACAAAGGTCAAGGCCCTGGCAATCTCATCCCTTGCTTCCCTCAGTATCCCGCGATAGATCGCATCAGGCACTGGGAACTTACCTACCTTAATGTTTTTCAAGACACACAATACCTCCTCTTTCTTAATATTGTCATGCCCCAGAATATCTACACATCCCTTCCTAATCTTGCTGTCATCCATGTTCTTCTCCTTAGTGAATACTGATACAAAAGTACATTACAGACCTCACCCACTTCCAGTGGTTTTATGTATAAGTTCCTTCCTTTGCCCTTATGTGGACAGATCATTTCCCTAGTTACCTTCTTACTCTTAATATAAATAATTTGGTTTGGGATTCTCCTTAATCCTACATGCCAAGGATATTTTATGGCCCCTTCTAACTCTCCTAATTCCTTGTTTGAGTTCTTTTCTGCTTCCTTTATATTCTTCAAGGACTTAATTTGATTTCAGTTTCCTAAATCTTACATATGCTTGTTTTTACTTTTTGACTAAACTTCCAGTATCTCTTGTCGTTAAAGGTTCTCGAAACTTGCTGTCCTTATCTTTATCCCCACAGGAATATGCTGGTTCTGAACTTTGATCATTGAGCGTTAAAAGTCTCACACATATCAGATGTAGATTTACCCTCAAACAGCTAATCCAAATCTAATTTCTCCAGCTTCTACTTAATTCTGTTGTAAATAGCCTTACACCAATTTATCGTTTCCACTCGAGGACCAGGCTTATCCTTATCCATAACTATCTTAAAATTTACAGAATTATGATCATCATTCCCAAAGTGCCCCCCAACCCACAAAACTTCAATCCCTGGCCAGGCTCATTCCCCATTACCTGGTCCAGTATGGCCCCTTCACTAGTTGGACTATTTACATATTGTTTCAACTAACCCTTCTGGAACTACCTAACAAATTCTGCCCCACCTAATTTCTTTGCGCTAAGGGAATCCCAATCAATGTTCGGGAAGTTACAATCATCCACTATAAAAATTCTGTTCTTTGATCATTTTCCATGATCTGCTTACACATCTGTTCCTCTATATCTTGCTGGCTATTTGGAGGCCTATAGAATAACCCCATCATAGTGATTGTACCTATCTTATTCAGAGGATTTACTCATAAGGCTTTCCTGGATGAGACCTCCAAGATCTCCTTTCTAAGTAGAGCTGTGACATTTTCCTCAATCAGTAATGCAACTCCCCCATCCTCTTTACATCCCTCTCTATCACACCCGAAACACCTAAACCCTGGAATATTGAGTTGCAATTCCTGTCCTTCTCTCAATCATGTTTCTGTAATGGCAACATAGACCCACATACTGATCCAGGCTCTAAGCTCATCTGCTTATTGGTTATAAAATGTGAGGCTGGATGAACACAGCAGGCCCAGCAGCATCTCAGGAGCACAAAAGCTGACGTTTCGGGCCTAGACCCTTCATCAGAGAGGGGGATGGGGTGAGGGTTCTGGAATAAATAGGGAGAGAGGGGGAGGCAGACCGAAGATGGAGAGAAAAGAAGATAGGTGGAGAGGAGAGTATAGGTGGGGAGGTAGGGAGGGCATAGGTCAGTCCAGGGAAGACGGACAGGTCAAGGAGGTGGGATGAGGTTAGTAGGTAGGAGATGGAGGTGCGGCTTGGGGTGGGAGGAAGGGATGGGTGAGAGGAAGAACAGGTTAGGGAGGCAGAGACAGGCTGGACTGGTTTTGGGATGCAGTGGGTGGAGGGGAAGAGCTGGGTGCATCCCTTCCTCCCACCCCAAGCCGCACCTCCATCTCCTACCTACTAACCTCATCCCACCTCCTTGACCTGTCCGTCTTCCCTGGACTGACCTACCCCCTCCCTACCTCCCCACCTATACTCTCCTCTCCACCTATCTTCTTTTCTCTCCATCTTCGGTCCACCTCCCCCTCTCTCCATATTTATTCCAGAACCCTCTCCCCATCCCCCTCTCTGATGAAGGGTCTAGGCCCGAAACATCAGCTTTTGTGCTCCTGAGATGCTGCTTGGCCTGCTGTGTTCATCCAGCTCCACACTTGGATTCTCCAGCATCTGCAGTTCCCATTATCACTGCTTATTGGTTATGCTCCTTGCCTTAAAGTAAATTCACTTCAGACCACCAGTCTGGCTGTGTTCATTAATCTGGCCCAGCCTGTTGTTCCTATGAGAATGTTCTCAGTCTTACTCCTGTATCAAATATCTTCCTCACTGCAAGTTGTCAGAAATAAGTGCAAGTCCAATGCCAGAGAATGCCATCCCTAATCCTTACTCCCAACAACATATTCAGCTCCTTGCTGGTGTTAATGTTCTGAAAACATGCTAACAAGTGTTTCTAATTCCACCGCACTCTTCAATTTCCTTTTTGGAAATTACCTTTTTAATTTTAACGGTAGAGTTCTCACAGAGAATTATGAAACAAAACATTTCATTCTGGAGGTCAGTCATGCGTTCTGGGTTTTTACTTCATTTATCAAATGCTGAAAGTTTTTTTGATTTTACATCATGTCTTATTAGAGAGTCCAGAGTCTTTACAGTTACATACTTTCACTCTTTGACGACACACCCGCTCTTCCATTGCGTAACATTTTTCTGTTTTTCTTGTGTGTTCTACACATCCATCTGCCCAGTAGGTGACATGCTGTCAGAAATAATGAATCTTATCACTTCTCAGCATTACCTGCAGCTGGTTGCCCTCCAAATTCTGAGCACAGTTTACTCAAAAGTTTGAGTTCATAATTGCTGGAAAAATAGCAAACTGTATCAGTTTTTCTTTACTCAAGTCCTGAACTTCCTGGGTCCAGTGTGCTTATTCGGCAAAGACTAATCTATGTTCTTGTGGTTGAGGCAAATCATCAGAAAACTTAGGATGTAATATCCTTTCATACCTGCTTTTCTCATTTTATCTCAAACTAATCACACAAATGGGGCACTGTGGTTTACCAGAACAAACCATATGACGGACCTGCAAGACTTCAGGCTTAAGACACAAGTCTCATCACACACGTGAGTCGCTGGTTGGTGGGTTTTTTGGGTAACCCACAGATTACTTGCTCTCAACTATCCCTTGTGTGGTATTGAGGTATATCCTATAGCTTCAGTTTAGACTAGAATTTTTTTTTGTTTAAGAGTGCACATATGAAGTACAACTTAGATTTGTGCAGAACTCCTTATCCTCGCCAGATAAGAAAGTGGCTAACAAGAAGAACAGCCTGTACTGTGCTGTAATGTTCAATGTTCTAAGTAAGAGATGGTAGTGTATGACGGGTGCAGATGTGACTTTCTAAGGCAGAAAATCAGCCAGGAAGTACTGAGAGGGAAGTGAGGAAAAAAGAGTGGTCACATGGAGGACAAAGGAGATAAGTGACAGTAATTATAACACAGTGTGGAGCTGGAGGAGCACAGCAGGCCAGGCAGCATCAGAGTAGCAGGAAAGCTGATGTTTCAGGTCCCGACCCAAAACATCAGCTTTCCTGCTCCTCTAATGCTGCCTGGCCTGCTGTGCTCCTCCAGCTCCATACTGTGTTGTCTCTGACTCCAGCATCTGCAGTTCTTACTATCTCTAAGTGCCAGTAATTAATGACTTAATGATGCCATAAAAGGACAATTCGCAGATTACATCGATGAAAAACGGCAGGTTAGATTGCAGCAAAGCCATGGAAAAAGTGATAACATGTACAATTGGAAAGGGGGCCTCACAGTAAAGGAGGCAAAGACTCAAAAAATAATTATTTCCTTTCCAGTTGGCAATTTTTCAGTGTTATTGCGATAACAAAAATGAAGTGCACTCTATCTGTTGACCCTCACACCTATATAAAATCCAGATGAGAGCCAACAATGAAGCTCGCAATAGATAAATTTTTGGAAAGTGGCTCTGAAAATAATCTGTCAGGAATAAAATATTGAGGCTTAATGTATTCTGCTTCTCACAATAAATGTCACTGAATCCGGATAGCAGTCACAGCTGGCTGGAAGTGTTCAATTTAGAAAGAATAATTGATGAGCACTGGAACACATGCATGCATTACAAGGGATTAACTGATAAAAGAATGGTTCTGGTGGCTTGTAACGTAATATAAAAAAAAACTTATAAACCAGCAGAGTCTTGGTAGCAAGTCAACAGTATTGAAATCTGTGACAGACCACAACTGCGTTGCTCAAATAGAAAATTCAGGAAGAACTTTAGAAACAAAGGAAGCAGTTGAGTTTTTGACACTTGATTAAAAAAAGCACTCACTTCTGTAACTTTAGTGAATCTTTATGTTAGAGGATTTCCATAACTAAGAGATCTTTGTGGTAATGTTTTGAATGTGAGACAGCCATTGTACAATTTACCTCTAAGGTATAGACTTCTCAATTTGCTAAAACCCATTTTCTCCTTGTAAGTTTGCCAGGATAAATTTACCAGCTTTTTAGGGATAGGCTGGGAAGCTGGAAGGGTAATGGTTGGTGTGGCCATTGTCTTTGCATCTCTACCTTGGCAATGGCAGGAAAAAAGATCGGATGGGCCACCCATTCAAAGCCCATTTGAGCAACTTAAATGACTAATTGAGGGCCCCTTTGGCCTCCACCCACATTTTACCAGCAGTGCAATACTAACAGCCTATTGTCAGACGTAGTCGCTGCCTGTTAAACACTGGTAGAAAACCAGCATGTTTCTTTTGGGCTTTCATTGATCCATAAAGACAATCACAGCAGCAGTAGGGAATCAGCACAGAAATGGCTACACTCCTGGCAATGGTCACAAGGGTGCTGCATGCCTATGCTGCCCCTTACCCCCATGCCTTTGACAGGGACCTTCTGACCGGGCTTGGTGCCCCTAGACTCCAATTACCTGGTCTTGGAGGGAGGAGGGTAGTGGTTGGGACACAGCTCTTGATGTGATTGGCTGCTAAGGATGCAAAGCTACTAGCCCTGTAATTGAGTGGCAGCATTTGGGAGTGAATGGCCATTCTTCTTTGGAATGGCAGCCCTGGCGGTGGCGACTTCTTTCCTTGTTGCCAACAAGTTATGGCCCTGGGTTCCATGACCACTGAAGTGAATTCCTTTCCTGGCACCTCTGTAAATTTCATCTCATTGCATCTGTTGTTGCTGCTGAAGTTAAAGGTGCAGGCAGACTGGCAAACAAAACAATGAGCAATAAATATCAGTGAGGGCTACAGTTCAAGTTTACTGCTGATTATGAGATGCTAATTTTGAGGGAATCAGTAATAATGCATTGTCTCAAGTGTTTTAAAAGTGTTTGAGAGTGACAACTGAGTTTCAAATGAAGGAGGAGATTTGATAGCATTGTACAATGTTCCCATTATTTTTTAATCCTCATAACTGCAGTTATTGAAAACAAAACTCTGCCCAGGAAATAAGGATTGGTAGATGCACAACAGAAAACATGTTCCGACCCAGTGTGTCCTGACTGTTCAATAATAACAAACAATAATGATTTCATCCAGAGCTGTAGAAATGATACTTTCATACTCCATTGTTTTTCTGAACAACTTTTTGAAGTTCACCAACAATGAGCTCTCGCCTAGCTTTTGTTGTGGGACAATGATGAAGCTGAATGCCACAGTACTAAGGAAGTTGAAGGACAATCAGATAGGGTTCTCTTAACCACTGTCTAGTATATTTACTGGAAAAATACATATTTATAACCGCACCTAACAACAATATTAGGCTGAAGTGTGATGTTTATAAATGAGAGAGTAGTCATTTGACACCAATTTTTGTACTCACAAAAGAAACTTGCTGGCACTTAAGCAAGAGAGATAAATGTACATTATTATTGAGGTTTTCTATCATGCCAAGGTTTCTTCAACAGTTCTGTTCATTCTACAAGGCCCAAATTAACTAAAGTTTGAACACATTTTAACCTACAACATTTAATGTTAAGTTTCAACTCCATGATTTTAAAACTCCAAATTCTGTGTCACAGTCGTGACTTTGCAATTTAATAGAATCAGAATCATACAACACAGAATGGTTGGACCCTTCGATCCAACCAGTCCATGCCAAACATAATCCCAAACTAAACCAGTCTCACCTGTACGCTCCTGGCACATATCCCTCCAAATCTTTCCTATTCATGTACTTATCCAAAAGTCCTTTAAACACTGTAATCGTACCCACATCAACATCTCCTCAGGAGGTTTATTCCACACAAGAACCACCGTCTGTGTAAAAACTATATCTCTCATGTCTTTTTAAATCTTTCTCCTCTCACCTTAACAATTTGCCCTCTGGTCTTTAAATCTCCCATCCTAGGGAAAAGACAACTACTATTACTCTGCCTGTATGCTTCATGATTTTATAAACTTTTCCTCTCAAAACTTCAATCTGATCAGTGCTCATATTTGGACCCTCCACCTCGATTTCACAGGAAAGAGGTGATTCCTGATATCAGCCATGTTGTAAAATACTATTTACTGTAGATAAAATGTTCAAGATGAAACACAAACACCTTAAAAGTGCAGTTATTAAAATAGGTCAAAATAAACTTCAATATGTTCCAACTCAAATTATTGGCAATTAAAAGTAATTATAGAAAATAATTTCCGCATTAGAGATCAATTCTGGAATACATAAAAGAAAGCCACAAACTATGTAACATTAACTTCCAACAGTAAATACAACCCAATGTCATAAATAAACTGAACTATTAACCTCCCACAACTGTGGCCCATTAATTCAAAATAGGGGTCAAAATCTGGCTATTTCAAAATCAAAAAAAACCAACAGATTTTTCCATATTTTTCTACTGAAATAATTTAACTTCGCATTGTGTGGAGACGGTGGAAAAGAGTGGAAGAAAAAAAATAGTTTTTCACATCATGTGAGAACAGTCTTGTGCTGGATTTTTTTTTCAAAATTTGTTAAGTAGCAAGAAGGGAGAACAAAAACTCTGTCCAAAAGGATCTCTCCTCTAGCTTTAAATGTGTTTTTCACTTTGCTTAAAAAAAATTAGCACTTCGACAGTTAATGTGTGGGTTTGGCTCAAACTGCTTTTATCCAAGTCAAACATCTCAGTTTGCAGTAAATAGATGTGGAATTTCTCATGAATATCTGTTTTTGCCTCTCCATTTGTCCTAAAACGGTTATTTCAGTCTGTGGATAAAAGGCTTTCAAGAATCATTTAGAAACAGTTAAATATAACAAGCAGAAAAAAAAGCAATGAGAGTGCTTCAATAATGTAATCCAGAAAACACATCAACTGGCAGTTTCTTAAACCCCACCTAACGCATTTTCACATCAAATCCTTGGTCACTGATGAGGCATTACCTGTGCAGCATGTACATTGTGGACTGTACTTTCCCAGCTCAGCAGTGACTAGCATGGAGGTGAGGGGCAGGGAGTTGAATTCTGGAAAACATTCCCAGGGTCAGCTCAGTAAATGGATTGGCAACCCCCATCAATGAGGCAGGAAGGAAAATTAAGAACCATTCTGCAGGGCTGGTGGAATTTCGCTGCAGATGACTGACCTCTCCCACAGCATCAGTGACTATCAACTCCCTGGAGACAACTTCCCTATGGCAGGGTGGGGGGGGTCCATTGCAGCCATGTCCCAAAAATGGGAAACCGCACCCCAGCAAAAGCAGTACCCGTAATCCATGCATTTTTACCAGAGGCAGTGGGGAATGCTGCTGAAAATTTGACTTAAATTGGTTATTGCCAAGAGGTAGTGGCTTCCTGGACATCTAACTGTCTCAACATCACCTCTCTCATGGTGTAGCTGCAGAGGTTCCAACAAACTGGCAACACTGTCTTGGGTGGCACCATCGGGATCTCAGCTGCCATTCTTAATCAGTGGGCATGAAGACAACCAAATAAGAAGGTGCTGGACGATTATTTGGGCAAAATTAATATGCAAGGGCATGGGTAGAAAGCAGGAGATTGGCACTAAGTAAAGAAGCTCATTTAAGAAGCCAGTGAGGGGTTGAAGGGGCTGAATGGCCTCATCTGTGCCATAATACTTCTGTGACTAGATGATTCTTCCATTGATTGGGAGACTGCCTCCAGGAAGGGACCCGCACATTTTCTTAAAGATCTGTGGCCCCCACAACCCATGGGAAAATCCTGTCCACGAACTTTAATGCAGCCTTGAGTACAAATAAATCATATTAACAACTTGCAAGCAATTTTAAACAAAACAACCACAGCTCCAAATAGAAGATAAGAGTTGAAAGAGCATAGAACCAAGTTCCAAAGAGGCATCACTGAACTCAAAATGTTATCTCTGTTTCTCTTTCCAGATGCTGCTGAGTTTCTCCAGCATTTCCTGTTTTTCTTTCATTGAACTCAGCATTCAATTGCCACTGGGAGCATAATAATTTCAGAAAATCTGATTGAAAACAAAACCTAGGCTTCTGGTCTGTTTCCAACAGTTGGAACCGCACTTTAATTTACTCACTTTAATTTCCTGATACTAAAATTACTGTAGTTATAGAGGCAGAATAGGAAAATGCCATGACTACACTGTAAAATATTGCTTTGATAAAAAAATCCCCACCAGCAGTATTTGCTTTTTTTTCCCCCTCATAATAAAAAAAGTTAATAAGTGCTCCAAGTCTCTCTGAAGGTACCTCAATTGTGTAAAATTGAAAAGTAAACAGTTTGATCCCTTGGGCCTGATTTTGACCACTACTTTCTCCCTTTTAACAGTAAAACTCTTTCAAGTTTTTTTTCCAATATAATGGTTTTACCTGAAGCAGTGAGAAATCATTAAGGTTTAAGTTGGTTTCAAATCCAGACAACAGAGGCAGCACTGATGAGGAGGGAGGGAGAAAGTAGCTTTCCCAGATAATGAAATCTTACCTTAGAAACCTTCTCCTTATTATATCCTTGTGCATGTGCAGAATTAAAACTGTGGTTGCTCAGTGTTTGAGGTAATTATGTATTAACTAAATTACATTCCAAACAGCAGATCTAGCACAATATAAACAACTTACATATCTATAGGATAGAAGATAACAAGAACTGTAGATGCTGAAGTCACAGTCAACACAGTGAGGAGCTGGAGGAACACAGCAGGTCAGGCAGCATCAGAGGAGCAGGAAAGTCAGCTTTTTGGGCATGGGCCATTCCTTAACTGTTGGAGTCAGTAGGTTTGAAATAGATGTCGGTGCTGACATTGTTACTGGAGATGAAGACAGAGAGCTCCAGGAAGGAGAGGAAGGTAACAGAGATGGTCCAGATGAATTTGAGGTTGGATTGAAAGGTGTTAGTAAAGTTGATGAACTGTTCAAAGCTCCTCAGGGGAGCATGAGGCAGCACCAATGCAGTCAATGTAGCAGAGGAAGAGGTGAAGGATGGTGCCAGTGTAACAGCAGAAGAGAGACTGTTCCATGTATCCTACAAAGAGGCAGGCACAGCTTGGGCCCATGTGGGTACCCATAGCCAACCCTTCAGTAGGAGGAAGTAGGAGGAGTTAAAGGAGAAGTTGTTAAGGATAAGGACAAGTTCCGGGAGCAGATGAGGGTGTCGGTGGAGGGGGACTGGTTGGGCCTGCAGGAGAGGAAGAAGCAGAGGGCTTTTAGGCCATCTGCGTAGGGGATACAATTGTATAGGAATTGGAGGTCCATGGTGAAGATGAGGTTTTGTGGGCCGTGCAACTGAAAGTCTTGGAGGAGGTAGAGGGCATGGGGTGGTGTCCCGGACGTAGGTGGAGTGTTACTGGACAAAGGGGGAGAAAACAGAGTCAAAGTAAGTAGAGGTAAGTTCAGTGTGGCAGGAGCAGGCAGGCAAAATGGGGCAGCCGGGGCAGTCAGGTTTGTGTATTTTGGGAAGGAGATAGAAACAGACCGTGTGGGGTCGGCGAATGATGAAGTTGGAGGCTGTGTGTGGGACGTCACCTGAGATGATGAGGTTATGAATGGTCTGAAAGACAATGGTTTGGTGGTCAGGAGGGGGTCACGATCGATGAGGCAGTAGGAGAAGGTGTCAGAGAGTTGGCATCTGGTCTCGGTGATGTAAAGGTCAGTGTGCCATACCACTACTGCACCCCCCCCCCCCCCGCCGCCTTATCTGCAGGTTTGATGCTGAGGTTAGGGTTGCAGCAGAGGGAGCAGAGGGCTGCACATTCTGATGGGGAGCGGTTGGAGTAAGCGAGAGTGGTGGAGAGGGTCCAGGCCTGAAGCATTGATTCTTCTCTTCCTCTGAAGCTGCCTGAGCTGCTGGGTCCCTCCAGCTCCACATTAAGTGATGTATGCTATAGATATCATCAATACAAAGAGGAATTAGCTCAAAATGCTTCGTAAGGAGCGAGAAAGAATGGAGGAGAAGTAGGAAAAAGTAGAAGATTAAAAGTGTTGGAAGCCAAAATCAGAAATAACAATTTGTAAGGAACTCCAAAAATGCAAAAAGAGGACAAAGCAAAAGGGTATACTGAAGAAGTTCTAAGAACAAGGAGAAATCTGATGTTGGAAAAACAGATAACATTAGCGTTTAGAGACACCCAAAGCCAAGCATGTATAGGTAGGTCAGGGAGAGGTCTATAAACAGGGATGTAAACATTTAAGAGACATATCTCAGTTGACCTCAACAGGGAGAAAAATATCATGAGTCCAGAGCTTTGAAGAGTGCAAGATGAGAGTGGCAATATTTAAATAAACTGTAGCTTACAGATGTGGCAAAGGCTAAATTTCAGCAAGATTGAAAAGCCAGAGAAAGACATGAACCATGTATCAGCAGTGAAAGAAAACATCTTTAGAAACTGAATGTACAGAAGGAAGTTGAACTCAGCATTAAGAGGGAAACAAGTTTTGCCACTCCACACTTACAGCAAGGAAATTGGGCAAGAGATTTGTCGATGGATGGACTAAAAATGAAATTGAAGGAAATTTTGCATGTAATGACAGACAGGCAAGTGGAGAACATATGGTGATATGGAAATAACATTGGAATTAGAAGGTTAAAGCTTGATATTGTCAGCTAACTGGCAAATTCAGTTCCTATCCTTACAAGTGTTTTGGCAAGAAGTTGCATACAAAATTGAAAAGGAACATTCCTAGTGAGCAGAAAGCTCAAAAGGAGAAAAAAAATTCAGGAAATCATGCAAATGACAGATACTTCAAAATGGAGCTCCTGTATGACCACTACATTCATTTCCAAATATTACTGCTCCTTCCCTCTTGGAGGGCCATGTGGAGACAGGGAGTGAACTGATTAAAACATTGAATGCCACTGTGGTAACAGATGGGACAATAGAAAGGAGACAGCGGTGCCACAGATATAAATAACAGAGAAAGTAATGGGTAGATGTCAGAAATGTTGGAAGGAATAAGCAGTGATAACAAACTTTAAACATTGTCAAAAAAGGATGCTGCTTGCAACTTTAATTAATGCACACTCAGTGAGACAGGAAAATAGTTTAGAAGGTCTGTATAAGCACTGTTTAGGACTACACTTGCAAGGAAACATGTTCCAGGACTTGAGAAATACTATTTAAAGAAATTAAGGTTTGCAGGTGTTGTTTTAGGACAAAAGTGATTATAATAATTATTAATGATGTAGAAATAGTGCCTGAGAATAAACACAAGTTAATGACTCCAGCAGACATGGAAGATGAAAATTGGGATGTGAAGGAATTGAGAAAGCTTGGTGTATGGAAAGGGGCTATATATAAATTGGTGACTTGAAGTGGTGGAGTGGGCAGTAATTAGTAGTAATTAATTAAGCTGGTAATTAGTGTCCATGGGGTTGATAAATGGTACAACAAAGAAAGATCTAGCAGTGGATGAGAAGAGTTTGAAGTTAAACCTGCTGCCTAGGATGTTGCAAAATATTTTTTGTTATTGCATGTGGATGTCGCAAGCAAAATGAGGATTTATTGTATATCACCAGAAGATATAGGAGTAGAATTAGGCTGTTCAGCCCTTTGAGTCTGTTGCACCATTCAATCACGACTAATACATTTCTCAACCCCATTCTACCCATAACCTTGATCCCTTTATTAATCAAGAACCATCTATCTCAGTCAATGATACAATCAATGACTTGGCCTCCACAACCTTCTGCAGCAATTTGTTAGCAGATTCATTATCCTGTGGCTGAAGAAATTCCACCTCATCTCAGTTCTAAAGGTTGCCTTTCACTAGTGGAAGCATCTTCTCCACATCCATGCTATCCAGGCCTTTCAGTATTCTGTAATTTTCAATCAGATCTCACCATATCCTTCAAATCTCCATTGATTTCAGACCCAAAGAGCTCAAGTGCTCCTCATGTGACAAGCCCTTCATCCTCAATATCATTCTTGTAATCCTTGTCTGGACCCCCTCCAAGGTCAGCACATCCTTCCTTAGATACAAGGTCCAAAAGTGATTGCAATTTTCCAAATGCTGCCTGACCAATGCCTTAAACAGTCTCAGTAGCACATCTCTGTTCTTGTATTCTAGCCTTCTCAAAGTAAGTGCGAACATTGTATTTGCCTTCCTAACTGTCAAGTGAACCCACATGTTAACCTTAATAGAATACCGAACACGAACTCCCAAGTTCCTCTTTGCTTCAGATTTCCAAAGCTTTTCCTGACTTAGGAAATAATCTATTCTTCCTACCAAAATGCACATTCTCACACTTTCCCACAGTATTTTCTATCTGCCCCTTCTTTGCCCACTCTTCTAGCCTGTCCAAGTCCTTCTGCAGACTCCCAACTTCCTCAGCACTTCCTGCCCCTCCACCTATTTTTGAATCATCTTCAAACTTGGCAACAATGCACACAGTTCCTTCATCCAGATTGTTGATATATAAAGGTGAATAGTTGTGGTGCCAACATGGACCCCTGCAAGACTCCACTAGTCATCAGCTTCCATCTTGAAAAAGACCCATTTATCCTGACTCTCTGCCTTCTTCCTGTCAGCTAATCCTCAATCCATGCCACTGCCTTGTCCCTAACACCAAGGGCTCTTATTTTATTGAGCAGTCTCCTCTGTGGCATTTTGTCAAAAGCCTCCTGGAAATCCAAATAGATCAAATCCACTGGCTCTCTTTTGTCTACCTTGCTCATTGCCTCCTCAAAGAATTCTAACAGCCTTGGCTGGCATGACCTTCCCTTGGCAAAGTCTTGCTAGCGCTGCTCCATTTTACCCAAGCATTTTCTAGTAGTCTTCAACCTCACCCTTAATAATGGACTGTATAATTTTACCAATGACCGAGGTCAAGCATATAGCTTCCTGTCTTTCGCCTCCTTCCCTTCTTAAACAGGAATGTTACACTAGCAATTTCCCAGTCCTCTGGACTCTCCCGGGCTGCAGTGATTCCTGAAAGATCCCGCCAATGTCTCTGCAATCTCCCTAAGTGATCTCCTTCAGAATATCAGGTCTGGGTGATTTATCCACCTTCAGACCTTTCAGCTTAGCCAGCACTCTTCTTGAGTGACATTGACTACACCATCTCTGCTTCTGAGTCTCTTGAAGTTCTGGTATGCTGCTTGTATCATCCACTGTGAAGACTGATTCAAACTTGCTCCACAATTTCTTTGTTCCCCATTACTGCTTCTCCAGCCTTACCTTCCAGTGGTCCCAAGCCCACTCTTGCTCTGTTTTATATTTTATACATCTAAAAATTTCTTGAGATCTTCATTGACATTGCTAGCTAGCTTAACCTTATATTTCGTCTTCTCCAACCTTTTTGCTTTTTCAGTTATCCTGTACTGGGTTTTAAAGGCTTTTCAATCCTCTGGCCACTTCAGTGAACATTTAGGAGTCAACTATAGTGAGGTTGGACTAGAGTCACATATAGACGTGACTGTGTAAAATTTACAGGTTTCCTTCCAGGTGCATTTTTAAGACGTTTTATGTAATTTCATGCTCACCATTACTGTTTGCAAACTTTTATTCAAGATTTATTTATTTAACCGGTTGCCATAGTACAATTTGAATTTAAGTCAATAGATCATTTGACTCATCTGTCTGGATTACTAGTTCAATGATATAGCCACAACATTATCTACCCCTGTTTGAGGTCATCACACCAGATCTGGCACTGGAAAACCAGGCTATTGACTTTTCCTTAATTGAATTCAAGCCATTGACAAATGGATTTAAGACCATGGCGGTGGGAAGGGGGGGGGGGTCTACTGTTGGAGGAATAGTGGAAGTGAGAAATACGCCATAATAAGATGAAAATGAGCGTGTTGCAAGTGGGTCATAGACATCTGTGCATTAGATCAGTGAAGGTTGTTGATATTATTGCAGCTAAAAAGGGACAAAACAGTGTATGAGTTGAGAGAAATTTGAGCGAAATGCTTGATTTTTAGCCAGGGCAGATGGTAACAAAAGAGTAGTTTGATACAGGCAATGTGATATTTAGAGAAAAACAGTCAAGGAAATCAAGAAATATTTTGTCATTAGCAGCCAGTGAGTCTAAAGTGTGAGTATTAGGTTGAAGTATAAAGTCTTCATGTGCAGATACTAATCAGTGTGGAAACTAAGGATAAAACAAATGAAAAATCACTGAGCCTGTGAGACTAAGGTGAAGTGGATGGAAATTCCAGCTGGACAGTAAACATTTCCCTGCCACCAACTATTTTCCAAACTGTACTTCTATTTAACAAAGTAAAACTAAAAGATACCAGTGTCTTCAAAATGTACCCTGGACCATAGACATCAGGGTGACCAATCGTTGTCGAATAAATTAAGGGATGTCAGCTGGGGTGACGGAGGAGGTAGGTCCTGAGGGCAAGAGGGTTTCAGACGTGTTTCTTAAGACCATAGTAGAGGGGAGTTGGTTTAAAATCCACTAAAATTTGCACTTATGTTGATGAGTTACAATACTATGTTATCTCTGCTAGCTGACTCATTCACTTGCAGTCCCATTCCAATCAATTAATCTCATCCTGGAGTGTCCCACAGGCTGTGCTGAAAGAAGCCGACCCTTAAGGAGGCACAAGACAACCAAAAGGAACGATGCACTAAAATAGGAGACTGTTGGTTACCGTGGTAGATATGCATTTTATCTGGGTCAAATATAAGCAAAAAATACCATTAACAAAATAACTCTGGAATACAGTGTAGCAATAGAAAATAAGTCAAATTTTGCTTTTTTAAAAAAAAAGTCCACTTATATTTTAGAATAATCTTTACTCAAGGTCTCTTCTCCCCATCCCCATTTTTCAGATTTTCAATGTTCATATTTAATTATTGATAACGTCAAGATACATTCACCTAATGATTCAGCATATATTATTTTTAAATAATATTTTAGATCATGCTGGAACAAATCTCCGTATGTAGGTTGGGCTGAAACGCCGAGGTAGTTACACTGCCTCAGTGCGATAAGAACCCTGATTTCAGTAAGTATTTGCTAAGGTCTCCAATATTTCTTTCATATCCAATTATAATTCCAAAGCATCTTCCAGGATGGCTAGAGATACATGTGACGTTAAACATTCTCAAAGTCCAGCCCAGCTATCAAGGAAGTTGATATTATTTGACATTGCCCAGGTGAAATTCCTACCTGGGCATAAGACCGCTGACCGACTGTAGGTCATAAGTAATGAACTCACCCTTTGCAATGTCCTGTGTCTTCTGTTCTCCTTCCTCCCGTCTCCAGCGCCGATGCTCCTTGGGGAAGCAAGCGAAAAATTGGCTTTCTCATCTGTCTCCCTGATTCCACCGCCTTTGCTGTCAGCGTGTCCAGCAACAGCAGTTGATTTCCTCCCCAACCCCCTCCCAGCTTCTCGAACTCTGCTCAATCTTGCTCAGATGCTTCACGCTCTTGAAGTCAGGGGCAGGCAGAGCTTACGTGCGGTTTCGGAGTCAGGCGTTTTTTTTCGGTGGCTTGAATTCATGAGTGTACGTGAGGGCGTGCAGACTTTCCTGTCGCACGCATGCTTTAACAATTAACAGTCTTACAATGTGTTCTCGACCACAAGTCTAAGTAGGTTTTTTTTATGTGTGCGTGTGTTGTGTGGATGTGTTGGCGTGCGCCTACCATTTGGAGTATACAGCTGTGGTTTTATTTGTGGAAACAAGTCCTGCTTTTAGTGCAGGAAGTAAAAAGGTTTGTTTTGTAAAATAGTGTTTGTGGAAATATTCGCAACACCTGGTCAAAGGATCTGCTAGGGGAGTAGCCATACACTTAATCAACCAGTACAGATATGTTCTGACACACCTTTGGTGCAGATGGGACTAGGGATACCAGCATGTTGTAAAATATAGTCATACACTACACCTCAATAGCCCTCAGTGAAGCATAGACTAAACTAAATGACAGCTGAGGGTGGAAATTGGTTTGAGGTAAGTGCAGTTATACTACATAAACAATGCAAGGGTTTACCACAGCTGCATAATCTCATCGTGGGGTCAAAAAATTCAGTTAGTTCAGATTCATCCTTCAGAGTGGATGGGATCTGAACCTGAAGCTGGTGGCCCAGTGGAAGGCTGACTACAACTGCACAATAAGAGCCTCTACCAAAGTACTCAAATTTTGTTTAACAATTTGCATAAATATTCACAACTGTTGTCCTGCATGGGGCTGCGGCCAAAACCACTAGACCATTCTCCTAACCTTCCAAATAAACCCCATCTACCTACAATCCAGCAGATGGCCATTCAGTTATACTCCACTCCCCTCTCACCATTTCAGGCAGGATGTGGACAGAGGGTTTTAAGTGAAGTCCAGAAGTTAAAATACTGAAGGCATAAAGCTTGGGTCAACAAGCATATGTTGTTTTCACTGTGTACACAAAACCCCACCGTGTCAAAACCAACCCTAAAGTGTCTTATTTTAATTTGATATTTCTACAATTAAATTTCAGGAAACATTCAAAAGCATTTTTGAAAGGCCACACAAGAAATTGCTACTTAAAATCATGAGATTAGGCTAACATGTAGGCACAGTGGACTTGCTATCTGTCAGAAAGTGGAGATTAAGTTATTTTTAGGATTACGGAGTGTAACTTGTAGAGTTTGCAACTTTACTGACAGTACAAAATGGGAAAGTAGGCTGTGAGAAAGATGCAAAAATGTTGTAAAGGGTGGTTGTGGACTGGTTAAGTGATTGTCAAGAAGATGGCAGAAGAGGTATAATGTGGGCAAGTCTGAAATTCTCCACTTTAGTAGAAATATGGAAAAGCAGAATTTTCTTAGGGGGTAAGAGGCTGGTAAATGTTAGAGTTGAATGGACTTTCAGTATTCTTGTATCACAGAAAGCTAATGTGCTGGTAAGTAATTCGGAAGGCAAATGGTGTTTTTGACTTCATTGCAAACAAGTTACAATATAAGAGTTTTACACAGAGCTTTGGTGCAACCACACCTAGAATATTGTGTAGAGCTTTGGCCTTATCATCCAAACAACAATATATGCTCTTTAGCAGGGATTAGAACATTAGCAAAATTGATTTATAAATTGAGAGTGTGGTCCAATGCAGGCAAATCGAGTATGGCAGTCCCATGTTCACTGTAGCCCAGCAGAATGAGACAAAAACTGCTGAGCAGCTTTAACAGAGGAAATGAAAAAACAGTCTTCACAGAGGAAAGCTATGAATTGTTAGAATTCCATCCCAGAATTCACCAGATAATTATATTCATGCCACAGGATGACAAATTCTTGGGCATAGGTCAAGTAATTTTGGTGACAGGGTGGGAAAGTGGAGTTGATGTAAAAATCAACAAAACCTTACTAAATCATGGAAAAACATGGTTGGCCAACATAAATTTATTTCTTTTTATAAAGAATCACTCTACCAAATTTATAAATCGTCCAAATTCAAAGTACAAACATTGCCCACTTGGGGCAGCCTATGGCCTTGATTTATGATTTATGGTCTTATTTTCCCTGATCATGACCTGTGTTCTTGATAATTAGCTCAGCCTCTAATTATCACCTGCTGAGCAGCCTTAAATGACAGGCCCATGTTCCTACCTGTGCACTACAGCTAGGTCCTACTGACAGGTAAAGAATAGCTGAAGAAGGATAATACCTGAAACAATGACTTCTCCATTCCTCCAGATGCTGCCTGGTTTGCTGTGTGCTTCCAGCCTCCTGTTTGTCTACCTTGGATTTCAGCACCTGCAGTTCTTTTGTCTCTAAAGAATATCTGTAACAGTTTCTTCCGCCACCTGGGTATTTTTAAAAGTAAAAGGTTAAATTAGCTATCATGTTCATTGAACTTTTAATTCATGCCTTTGTTTCCTCAAAATGTAACTGTTCTGTCACACTCCTATAGCTAGTCCCCTATTTTTTAGCCTCTATATGCTTGAAGTCATCTAAAATTCTACTACCCATGTCCTAACTCACACCAAGTCCTGTTTGACCATCACCATTGGCTCCCAAAGCCTGAATACTATAGGGCCATAAGATGTAAGTGCAGAACTAGTTCCTTTAGGCCGTCTTTTTATGATTAGATTCCCTCGAGTATGGGGACAGGCCCTTTGGCCCAACAAGTCCACACCGTCCCTTGGAGCATCCCATCCCCTTATAACCTTCACACCCCTGAACACTACGGGCAATTTATCGTGGCCAATCCACCTAGCCTGCACATCTTTGGACTGTGGGAAGAAACCGGAGCATCCGGAGAAAACCCATGCAGACACGGGAAGAATGTGCAAGCTCTGCACAGACAGTTACCCGAGGCTGGAATTGAACCCGGGTCCCTGGCGCTGTGAGGCTGCAGTGCTAACCACTGAGCCACCGTGCTGCCTGCTCCTTTAGCCCCTCCAAATATCAGCGCTCATTTAATCCTGGCCTTTTGGGTATCCTAGAACATAATAACTCCACCATTGATGGCCATGCCTTCAGTTGAATAGGTCCCTAAGCTCCCTATACTACCTCACCTCTCCTTCTTCCTTTCTTCCCTTAAGATACTCCTGAAAACCTTCCCCATTACTGATATTCTGGACATCTAACCTAATCACTAATGTGCCTTAATGTCATACTTTATTTTGTACTGTTCCTATCTAGTTGTTATAGATGCTCAATCATGTTAGAAGTGGTAATAAATATGTTATTGTTAGAATAATGCTGCTGATTTACAGGTTCGTTGTAATTATGTACGCAATTAAAAATATTCGAGCAGTTCTACAAGACAGAAGTAAAGTACAATTTTACTTATGAAATCAGTGACCATGATAATATGCACTTTGTTTAATAAACTAATCCATCCATCTACTCACCAAGCAGTATCACAAGAAATTCAAAATCTATCAATCTATATGAATATCTTACACTGGTGCACACTTTCAAAATACTCCTTTGCACGCCATTGTTTACATTACATTTCTATACCTCATTTATAATAGAAATCTTCCCTGTAAATTAATTATCTTGCAGTAGTATACTAGTGTTCTATTAATTTTTCTCCCAAAATTGTTGAAATCAATGAAATTTATTTCATTAAGTTTTCTTTTTATTAATTGAAATGTTTATGTCCAAAATAAGGTTTAGCAATTGTTTTAAAAAATGACCTAGTTTCCAATTATGGATTACAGTATTTTAATTTAATGGCATTTAATGTGTTTTAGTGTCAGTATTGAAGTTTTTATGCTCCCCTGATGAATGGAAGTGGTCTCCTTATTTTTGTCCAAAGCTGCTACGATAAAGTGAGTACAGTTGGCTTCATCTGAGCTGATACAAAGTGTCCCATTTTCTTCAACTTATAGCCATTCCTACTCCATTGTTATTAACAATCATTTGGAGAACTAGAGGACAAACTTTAAAAGCTTCATTCAGCTTAAATTTATAAAAAGCTTTTCTTTTAAGAAGTGTAAGAATGGAAGATAAAAGAATAAACAGGAAGACAGACTACTAATTACCAATGTGTCTTGCCATTTGTAAAGGAGGCCCAGTGGTGCATTGTGTAGCGCTTTGGCTTTTAGAGTTCTGAGTCAAGTCTCACTCCAGGACTTAATGGTCAAGAAACATGCATACATAACATGGGCAAACTAGTTGAGTACCAAAGTATAAATCCATTCACTGCATAACAATGGCAGGCAGTAAGGGCAGGAGCATTTGCTGGTGTGATTTGGGACCAGTCTCCCCGCTGTGGCTGGGGTGGAGATCCTAGAGCTGTGGATTGTACCTGCTTTGGGACAAAGAACAGATGAGGGTGACATTTGTTGAGGAAAGTAAATTTTAAAACTACCTGCTCTGGAAACCAAGAGTGAGGCCAATTAAAAATTAGCAAGTTACTTAACAGCTTGTAAATCAATCCTTTTGCAACTTTTCTGATTTTAATCCACAGATGAATAAATAATTAAAATATACATTTCCTTCCAATTGTATCAGTAATATATCAAGTTATATTCGAGGCTACAAACAAAATGTCAAATGCATTGCTTACAGAAATCCTTTTGAAAGCCCATAAACTATTGCTTGCGTCTGGCTTTGTGCTCTTTATTTCCATTACTATTATGTGATATCACATCTCCAAGTCTCAATTGTCTTCCACTGTTTTAGAAACACCTTCATCTTGATAAAAAGACTTCTCATGCAGGCAAAATCAAGAAGTTTGCTATAGAAAGGTCGAAATCTAGGAGCACCACCATAATTCTGCAAACTGTAGTGTCATTCTGCAGTGCAACTAAAATTCAACACCATTTTCCATGGTAATAGTATTCAGGACTGTTCCCGAGAGCAGCCAACTTCCATTTCTCTCTCCCTATTGCAGCTAATTGCCAAATAACTATCTCCAATTAGTATGTGTTGTTCTATGAATTCTATGGATAAAAGTTAGCTAGGTGAATGCATATGAAGTAATGGTGACTCATTTACAGTTTAAATAGAATAATGAGCAAAGTTGCACAACTTAATACCCAAAGGACCAGTAGAAAATGCAGAATATCAGTTAATCAAGAAAGAAATTGACTTATTCAGAAATTCTGAAAAATCGCCTTTTACTCATCTCTGACTCACAATGAGCAATGCCTTATGAGATATACAGTTAAAAATCTTTCATACAATAAACATTATGACACATATTTCTGTTGCAGTATGTTCAAAACAATATAGCACAATATTAACTAATGCAGGGGAGTAAGCTAGAGAACTACTCGTGAGACAAAATTTGGATTTGTTTGAAACAACCAACAGCAACTCACACAAACATACCAATATAACTAATAAGGTAACAACAGAATTGTTCAAAACAATATTGATACCATTTTTTTCCCCAATGCTTGGGAATAATGGCCAAAAAATAAAATCCCTGGAAACAAATGATCCCACTCATCAGCCATAAGTTCAGCATTTCATTTTATGACTTTTTATGACTATTACGAGGGGTCGTAATTTCAAGGTAATTGGAGGAAGTTATAGGGGAGATGTCAGAGGTAGGTTCTTTACACAGAGAGTGGTGGGTGTGTGGAATGTGCTGCCGGCAGTGGTAGTGGAGTTAGATATAATAGAGATATTTAAATGACTCTTGGACAGGCACATGGAGAATAGTATCATGTGGAGTATGCGTGTAGTTTGATCTTAGTAGGATAATAGTTTGGAAGAACATTGTGGGCTGAAGAGCCTGTACTGTACTGTACTGTTCTATGCTCTATGCTCTATGATTCTTAGCCTCAGGCGATTTACTTGAAATGTACAGCCACTAATACGTTGATTAACATTATCATACTGTCCACTAGCCTGAGTGGCTACAAATGGCAAGTGGTGAAAGAAATTCAGGTAGGTCAGTCCAAACAGGAAGTAATGGAATATAAACATAGCCTTTCCTGGCATTTGTTAATTTATCAAATTTGATTGCATTTCCAGCAACTACAATAAGGGCATTAGGGCCTTTTCTAATTTGATGGGCTCCATTTTTACCAGTTTAGATTACATCTGTTTTATATGAATGTGCAATATAATGGACAAATGAAGAAAATACGAATTTTTATTCTGGCAGGTGATATAATCCTACCTAGACATTATTCTTGTTGTTTTCTAACATCTCCTCGAAACCAAGCATCTGGTATTCTGCCAGCAACACATGTTCTTTATTGCTTTACATTCCCAGGAAGGCTAGATGAATGGTTTGTGATAGTTGACATTATTGATACGATGTAGTATCATTTTGTACAACTTATCTGTACATGAAAAGATGAGTAATTTGTTTACATAATGAAATGTTAAATCCTGGGCTCATGCAACAAAAGTCAAGCATTTGTTTAGCTGACAATACTTTAGTTATAGAGTTGGGTTACAGCAGATGGCCCTCACCTTAATTAGATGGTAAAAGTTATTGCAAACTACTTCCTAATAAGGAATAAGAATCTTTCAGAATTCGGAATAAGATTTGGAAACTGAGCGACTTAATTGACAGAATGTTTAACAGAGCTTCTATAGTCTAATTTTTGCAATTCTTAGGATGGCAGGCTCTTACTAGTTTGGTACCACAGGATCAGTGCCAGGTCCTCAACTGTTCACAAGGATTTGGATTCGGGACCAATTATAATATTTCCAAATTTACTGATGCCACTAAACTGGTTGGGAGCATGAGCTGTGATGAGGATGTAAGAGTCAACAAAAGGCACTTGTCCAGGCTGAGTTAATGAGCTAGAGTATGACAGACAGTTAATAATGTAAATAAGTGTGAAGTTATTCACTTCCATGGGAAAAGTTAGAAAGGCAGAATATCAATGATACGAGTTTTTGAACTGCAGTTGTCCAAAGGAATCTGAGTATCCTTGTCCCTGAGTCATTAAAAGCTGGCAAATGCAAGACGGTCAACATTATGTTGATATTCATTTTAAGGGGAGCTGAATACAGAAGTAAAGACGTCTTTCTGCAATTGTATAGACCCTTGGTGAAACCTTACCTGGAGTATAGTATCTATTTTTGGTCTTTTTATGTATGGAAGATATACTTGCAATTAAGGGAATTTGATGGATGTTCACCTCATTAATCTCAGTGATGACAGAATTATCTTGCAAGAAGTGGTTGCGAAAGCTGGCTGTGTATTTTCTACAGTTTCAAGGAATGAGAGGTGATCTCATTGAAACTTTTAAAATGGTACCGACTATGACAGGTTGAATATAGACAGGATGTTTCTCATCGACGGTGATTCTAGAATGGGGAGCCATTATCTCAGGATAATGGCCAGACTGTTTAAATCAGAAATCACCAAGTTTCTTGAAGACTAATAGTATTGAGGGATATGGAAGAGTAACATTGAGATGATAACTTTGATCTAGAACGGTGGGCTAAGTTTGAGGGACTGATCCTAGGTTTTTGTTTTCTTCTGATGCCACTTTAAAGTTGGGTGAAGAACAGCATTGCCTGTATTGGTAACATTCAAGGAATCCTGAGCTTTGACATAAAGGAAACTTCTGTGCTGTCTTTGCTACTTTCTTGGTATGTATCTCTAAAATCTTGCTTCATAAATTCTACTTCATAAATACTTGTGGTTCATATCTTGTTAGTTCAAACACAACTGAGAATTCCACTGTTATATATTTAGAATTTGGAAATTTGGAATTTTTAAGTAGGAAGTTTTTATACTACAAAGCCAAAATCTACAAAATTATACGCATCCTTCACAACTTTATCTAGTGCAACATCAAAACCAAAAGAAACAGTTCACATGCAAGATAACAAAAGGAAAATTTCTTTGAAATAAGTCATGAATTTTGAGGGATAGTTCATGTCATTGCTGTGCTGAATGAATTTCACAATGGTAAAATGAATTTCGAGATTCACTGTGTTGCTTAAATGGCAGTGCTTCTGCAACATAAGTGAGGTGTTGAAGGAAAATATGCTGACATCTAAACAGCTGTTATATATTCACATCACCTCATTGGTGTGAATAAAAGCTGAAAGAAAAAGTATGTCATGTGACAGTTGGCTGGAAATGACAACAGAAAAAATATGCGACGTAAGTTCTCTGCAGTGCTGGTTAGATACCTGTAGACAATAACAACCCTTTGACCTGTTTCCTGGAAATCATTTAACAGCCAAGTTGATCACCTTAACCTCCAAATCTTACAAATGGAATCTTCAATTTGAAATTCTTAAGTATGCATCTAGCACAGAATTGAGTGCTCACACAACGATGAATATGCTTGCATTAGGCAAATTTCTAAACATAACCAAATAATACCCATGGACATTTGTTCAGCATAGACTACTCATAAACAACCATAATTAATTGAGAGACAAACACATAAAATACCATTTTGGAGGGGTGTGAAAGTAAAGGATGTTAATACTTTACTATCTGTATTTGTCACGCTTACTCAATAAGACTGGTTTGTTTATTTTCAAATGCAGTTTAAATTCATAAAATGGGTCATCTTGCATTCCTTTTTGACCTTTTGTGAGGATTCAGGTTCTAAGGCACATAAAAATCCTCCTGGGAGTAAAAACTGTGAATTGCTGTTCCCAGTTATTCTGTCCTCCATTTGGTGTATCTTTAAAAAAGAAATTCTCATGGTGGCAGTGTTTCATTAATCACCAATAAATATTTACTGCCAGTTCTTCCATTCTGAAAAAGACATAAGGGATTCAAAACATTTGTTTTATTTCTCTCTCCACAGATGCTGCCAGACCTGCTGACTACCTCTGGTGTTTTCTGATTTTATTTCAGATCTCCAGCATCTACAGTATTTTGCTTAAATTTTACTATCTATCCGTTCTTGTTCAAAGCATCCCAATACATCCGAGTAGTTCGCTTGGCCATTTCGGAGTTGGTATGGGACTGGTGATCTGACTGATTATGGATGGCAGATAAACTTCCCTACTGATTTATTGATAGATTGATTTTATTGTCATGTATACCAAATGCAGTGAAAAGCTTTGTTTACAAGCAGTACAGAAGCAAAGGATGTACAGATTAGTGAACCAGTTGGCTATTTCCAACAATGAAACATTGACTTGTCACTGTTACTGTTTATATTTCCAAATTTTTAATTAACAAATACCAAAAAACAAATAGTTGAACAAAAGTTGTCTGCAGAACTGATTAATCTGTACTGGCATTGATGCCACTCATTGAGAGCAGTATGTCATGTGGCTTACAACATTTTCCAGCAAAACAGAATACAGATAAAACCTCAGCCACCATTTGTTTACTAAATAGCTGGAACTGTTCGACCAGTGCGAGACATTTTTCAGTAGGTGTTAATTGGCTTCACCCATCAGCAGAAAACCATACAGGCGATCCCAGCTATACCAAATAAAGCTTTATAGGCACCCTGAGGAGATGGTGGTGCACTATAATCTCTTCAAGTATTGTAGTAATCTAGAGGTTAAGGCTAAAGCTTCAGGGACAAACATTCTAATTCCACTTCAGCAGTCAGTGGAATCAAAAGTTGGGTAATAATGACCTCTCTGATGAAGGGTCTAGGCCCGAAACGTCAGCTTTTGTGCTCCTGAGATGCTGCTGGGCCTGCTGTGTTCATCCAGCCTCACATTTTATTATCTTGGAATTCTCCAGCATCTGCAGTTCCCATTATCTCTAATAATGACCATAAAGTTATGGATGATCAGTCATGATCATAATGAACGGCAGAATTGGCCAAAAGTGCAAACAGTTTAATCCTGCTCCTATTTGCTTTGTTTCTATGTTTCTTGGTAAAATTGAAGAAGCACAACCAATTTTAATTTTCAGTAATGTGGGGATTTGAGAGTGGCTGTTGTTCTGCGAGAGTGAATGTGAGGCTGCAGCTCAGTCAGTGGGAGTGGGAGGAGGATGGTGGTGATGTGACTATATCCAAGCAAGTCAGGGAAGGTTGGCCAGAGCTTGGCCCTGTGCCTGTGAGAACCCATTGGGGGTGGACAATGACAAACTGAATCATCAGATATGCAGCCCTTCTCTCCTGATGCTGGTTTAGGATCTTATTGTCGGGCTAGAGGACAGTGGTGCCTATCTGTGAGAGCAAAGACCAGCAAAGTGAGGGGAACCCTGCGAAGGCATAGGCTAAGGAACAAAATGCATTGGGAGGGGTCAGCATGGAGAAGGCAGAATAAGTCTGTGAGAGAAGTGTCTGCTGGGGAGAAATTGATTGGCTGTGATTAGAAATGTATAGCAGCAATTACAAAGAATGTGAGGGAATATTCTGGGATATTCTGAGACAATGTACACACCTGCATATGGTCAAGCACAGACTGTACTGATGTTTCCCAGCCAAACCTGGCCTCCAATTGTCCTGAAAACTCAGTGCCATTGGATCCAATCTGCACTGAGCTGAGATTAGGTTGTGGTTGACATACAGCAATTAAAAAAACATTTTTAAAGTCACATGCAGGCCTCAGAGTCAACATTGCCATCCTAAGTAAGTCACGGTGTGCAGGAGCATCTCAACTAAAGGAGCAAGATGCCAACTACATCTTTTTCTGGAAGTGCTTTCCTGAAGAGATGAAAGATGCTTCCAAAGATGCTAATCTGCCTCTCCAGTGTCTCCCCCTGTGGGTTTAAATGCTTGTTTACCAAATGTGGATCAACAAGCTGTTGTAACTAATGCATTCAGCTGTATACTCAAGGACACTATAAGATCAAAGGGTGATTTTACACCAACTTTCAGCAATTTCTCTCCTAAGTCCCAGTAAGCATTGGACTGTGGGCCAAAGATATGAAAAAGATACTGCTTTACACCAAAAAAAATAGGAGATAGTGCAGTTTTAAAATAAGATGCTGAAATTCACTGTGAATTGTAGTGACAGTGTTTGTTCAAGTAGTGAACACAGTTGCTAGAGACCCATTGGCATTTTGGGTGTGAGTTGAGGGTAACTTTGTCCAGACACTTAGTCCAGGAACTCCCTACCTACGTCCGTGACACCGCCCATGTCCTCCACCTCCTCCAGAATTTCCAATTCCCCGGTCCCCAACACCTCATTTTTACCATGGACATCCAGTCCCTATACACCTGCATTCCTCATGCAGATGGCCTAAAGGCCCTCAGCTTCTTCCTGTCCTGCAGGCCCGACCAGTCCACCTCCACCAACACCCTCATCCGCCTAGCCGAACTTGTCCTCACCCTCAACAACTTCTCTTTTGATTCCTCCCACTTCCTACGGTCAATGGAGGTGGCCATGGACATCGCATGGGCAAGGTATGCCTGCCTCTTTATAGGTTACGTGGAACAATCCCTCTTCCACACCTATGCTGGCCCCAAACCCCACCTCTTCCTCCATTGCATTAATGACTGTATCAGCGCCACCTCATGCTCCCATGAGGAGCTCAAACAGCTCATCCACTTCACCAACACCTTCCACCCCAACCTTATGTTCACCTGGACTATCTCCAACACCTCCCTCACTCTCCCGGACCTCTCTGTCTCCATCTCAGGCAACTAACTAGAAACCAATATCCATCTCAAGCCCACCGACTCCCACAGCTACCTAGAATACACCTCCTCCCACCCACCTTCCTGCAAAAATGACATGCCCTATTCGAAATTCCTTTGCCTCCGCCGCATCAGCTCCCCAGAATGAGGCATTCCACTCCCATACATCTCAGATGTTCTCATTTTTCAAGGACCGCATCTTCCCCCCAACAGTAGTTGAGAATGCCCTCGACCATGTCTCCCGAATTTCCCGCAACTCACCCATCATACCCCGTCCCTGCAATAACTGCCAAAAGAGAATCCCCTTCGTCCTCACATACCACCCCACCAACCTCCGTATCCAACGCAACATCCTCGCCCACTTCCTCCACTTGCAATCCGACCCCACCACCAAAGACATTTTTCCCTCCCCACGCTTGTCTGCTTTCCGAGGGACCAGTCTATTGGTGAGTCCCTTGTCTGCTCCACACTCCCATCCAACCCCAACACACCCAGCACTTGGCCCCACACTTCCTCCCTCACCCCCATCCCAAGACCCAAGAAGACTTTCCACGTCAGCAGATGTTCGCCTGCACATCTGCCAAAGTGGTATACTGTATCCGCTGTACCCGTTGTGGCCTCCTCTACATCAGGGAAACCAAGCGGAGGCTTGGGGCCTGCTTTGCAGAATACCTACGCTCAGTTTGCAATAAACAACTGCACATCCCAGTCGCGAACCATTTCAACTCCCCGTCCCAGTCCTCAGATGACATGTCCATCCTGGGCCTCCTGCAGTGCCACAACGATGCCACCCGAAGGTTGCAGGAACAGCAACTCATATTCCGCTTGGGAACCCTGCATCCCAATGGTATCAATGTGGATTTCACGAGCTTCAAAATCTCCCCTCCCCCAACTGCATTCCAAAACCAGCCCAGCTCGTCTCCGCCTCCCTAACCTGTTCTTCCTCTCACCTATCCCCTCCTCCCACCTCAAGCTGCACCCCTATTTCCTACCTACTAACCCAATCCCACCCCCTTGGCCTGTCCATCCTCCCCGACCTGACCTATCCCCTCCCTACCTCCCCACCTACACTCACCTCTACTGGCTCCATCCCCGCCCCTTTAACTTGTTTGTCTCCTCTCCACCTATCTTCTCCTCTATCCAACTTCTATCCACCTCCCTCTCTCTCTCCCTATTTATTTCAGAACCCTCTCCCCCTCCCCCTTTTCTGATGAAGGGTCCAGGCCCGAAACGTCAGCATTTGTGCTCCTGAGATGCTGCTCGGCCTGCCGTGTTCGTCCGGCTCCACAATTTGTTATCTCGGATTCTCCAGTATCTGCAGTTCCCTCTATCTCTGATACAGCGTGTTGATTGTTTTTTTTGCAATCAGCAGAGTTGCGTGGGTCAGGAATCATGAACATGACAACAATTCTTCCTCTGTTGGATACCTGGACCTGGGCAAGTAGATAGCCAGAGTGTGACCAACATAGTGGCAGAAAGGATCCAGACTCTAAAAACGCATAATCGGTCTATCCTTGTGGAGATATAAAATGAAGAGTCAGAAGATACCTAATTAATCTCACTCATCATTTGCCTATAAGCTGCTGTCTCCAACCAGTGACTGACAGGTTGAGCAATTATTATACCAACTCTTCTCTGACTGCAATAAAGAACTGAAAAGATTTGGAAAGAAGCAAATTGGAAATCAGAAGAACTCAGAAGTGTAGTCAGAACTGATTTATCTGTAAGAAATAGGAGTTTCTTGTTGTGTACAGAAACCCGGTCAGTTCTTCTGTTAACTCGAATTCATCAGATTGGACATGAGGGTTAATTTGACCAAATCTTTCATTTTTGTGATGATCCGGTGAGTGGTGCACTTTCCCATGGGGGCCATGACAAAAAAAATTGCTGCTCTTTGGAAATTTTAATACTAGATTTGGGAAGAATGTAAATCTCCAGGAAGTTGTAATTGACCAGGAAGGAGTTGTTGCCCTCTTGACCATGACCTTGACATAGAGAGCACGCTGTTTAACCATGAAAACAAGCACAAGACCACATAGTAATACATATGGTCCAAAGAATGGCACCAGCTCAAATACAGGAGCATTCGAACAAGGAATGGTAGGGAGATCAACATCACCTGTACCATGACAAGTACAAACAACTTTTGAGCCAAATACCTATTTGGCCACTCCACTACCTCCATCAACCTGATTGCCACACAGCAGGATCAACCTAAGAAAGGTTTCATACATCCCATCAACCCAGCTCTTCTCAGCCAGTGCTTCGCCAACACCTTTCTGCCTCCAGTCATCAGGAATTAGTTTGTTTTTAATTCCTGTATGGGGTATGGGGGTCGCACACTGGGCCAGCTTTTATTTCCCATCCTAATGCCCTTGAGATGGTGGTGGTGAGCTGCCTTCTTGAGCCACTGCAGTCCATGTGCAGTAGGTAGACCCACAATGCTGTAAGAGAAGGAATTCCAGGATTTTGACTCAGCAACATTGAAGGAATGATGATATATTTCCAAGTCAGGATACAGTATGGCTTGGAGGGGAACTTGAAGATGATGGTATTCCCACGTATCTGAGCCCTTGCCCTTCCAGATGAAATTGGTAGTGGATTTGGAAGGTTCTGTCTGAGGAAGCTTAGTGAATTTCTATAGTGCATTATGTAAATACTACATTCCAGTAGGACCCATCCACGTAAGTGGGAGTATTCCATCACTCACCGACTTGTGCCTTTTAGATACTGGACAGGCTTTCGGGAGTCAAGAGATGAGTTACTTACTGCAGTATTCCGAGTGTCTGATCTGCTCTTGTAGCTGCAGCTCTTGTATGACTAGTCCAGTTGAGTTTCTAGTCAATGGTACTCCCAGGATATTGTTAGTAGGGGAATTTAGCAACATGTGGTCATTTAATATCAAGGGGCGATGGTTAAATTCTCTCATGATGGTCATTTCCTGGTCCTTGTATGACACGACTGTTACATGCTACTTGTCAGCCAAAATCTGAATATTGTCCAGCTCTTGCTGAATTTACACATGGATTGCTTCAGTGTCTGTGGAGTCACAAAAGGTGCTGAACATGGTGCAGTCCTCATCCCCATGTCGTACCTTATGATGGAGGGAAGATTATTGATGAAGTAGCTGAAGGTGGTTAGTCTGAGAACAGTGTAATAACAGTCTGGATCAAACTCGAAACAGTCATTTGCTAGCTAATAAACAAGAAAACCTAAAATTCTGAAATGTAGTGGAGATACAATGTATGCTCGCACAATCTCATATCCCTCATCTTAAAAGAGGAGTGCATGGTGGGAGCCTGAGAGATGCTGCCTCTGATGCTATATTCACGAAGGAAGACATGTTTGACTGTGGAACAGCAGACGAATCTTGCTGTGTACTAGAGTGAAGACTACAACAAGGATCCTTGTCAATTACTTCCCCTCAGTCACTGAGTAGTTCCTTCCAGAACTGCAATTCAGTTCCTGCCCATCGAGGGGCACCACAAGCGTGATCTTGACTGAACAGGATGTTCAAGAAAAATGCAAAAAACAGGACCAACTGCTGAGCATGCCCTTTTTCAAATTTGATAAAGTCTTTGATTCCCTCAACCATGAAGGCTAATGGAATATCTTTATCAAATTTGTTTTCCCTCAGAAATTTGTCATCATTTTTTGCCTTCTCATGCAAATTATGAGTCTCATCCACAGAGCCACTATGATTTTTTTCTCTGATGTCAAACTGTGTTGTCAAATCAATCCTCCTTTCTATCTTTTTTCAATGCAATACTGCACCTCCCCTCCAGCTCACCTTCCATAGGCACAGAAATAATTTACACAACACGTGGGAAACTGTTCAACCTATGTTTTCCTTAATCCAAAACCAAACTAACTCCAGTTAGAGACATTGAATTCCATTGCGTAGATGATGCTGGTGATTGCAGTCACTCAGAAACTGAACTGGAGGGAAGACCACTGCAACGATTCTTGTCAATTACCTCCTACCAGTCACTGAATAACTCCTTCCAGAACTGCAATTCAGTTTCTGCCCATCGAGGGGCACCACAAGCATGATCTTCACTGAACAGGAGGTTCAAGAAAAATGCAACGAATTGGACCAACTGCTGAACATGACCTAAGGTCTTTACCTAAACAGCAGCCATAGCACCACATCTTCCCACATTAGTTTAAGATCCATGTTGTTATTTGGAAAATGTGCATCATTTTCTGTATCTTGGGTGCATCTGCTCAATGAAGACAAATATGGAAGATGAAATTCATCATTGACTCCTTTCTGTTGCTTCACCTTTGGCCAACTGAGCCAAAAAGTATTTGATGACCAGTGTCTCAAACACAAGGGTAAAATCAGGTTTGTTAGGCGGCAGTGAGCCCCATGCTACTGGATACTCTAAAGACTTACAGCCGGCACTGCAAAATACAGGAGAAGTACCACTAGCTGTGTCTTTGCAAATTTCTCCAAAGATGGTCTTTCAGACGAGGTCCACTCCCAAACACAGAGGTCCAACATCAAGGTGGTACTTGCTCAGCATCTACTCACTAGGACAAGCTATACTGTTTTTAGCCTAACACCAGCTCCAGATACAACTGCAATACACCGAATTCACTTATGACTGGAGACACCCAGAAGGACAGCAGGAGTGATTTGGGGATGTCATTTGAAGCATCCCTGAAAAGATCAAACATCTGCCCTGCTGCACCTTCCTCACTAGTGACCAACTAAAATGGAGAAGGTTCATTTGGGAAAGTGACACATGTATCAAGAGGTTTTGTGGGGAGAGGTGCAGAAGCATCAGAGAGAGTACCACAAACCGTCAACAAGCTTATCTACCCAAACTTCCAGCACCACCATCCCATGGCAGAGCTGCAGATTGTACATTCAACTTCGCAGAAATCTCAGAGTTCATCCAAACAGCATAGAAGTAATTCTCTTTCATTCATTCATGGAATGTGGATGTGGCTTGGCTTGGCCATTATTTATTACCTATCCCTGGTTAGCTGCCTCCTTTATTAGCTACAGTCTGTGTGCGGTAAGTAGGCACAAAACATTGTCAGGGAGGGAATTCCAGGATTTTGACCTCACGACACTAAAGGAACAGTGATGTCTTTCCAAGTCAGGACTTGGAGGGGAACTTGCATCGGCTGCCCTTGTCCGACAACCACAGCCATACTCATTTGTGCCAGGTAAGATTCCAGCCAGAAGGGGACTTTTCCCCCGATTCTCATTGACACCAGTATCGCTAGGGCTCCTTAATGCCCAGCATCTACTCACCAGGACAAGCAATATTGTTTTTAGCCTGACACCAGCTCCAGATGCAACTGCAATACACCAAATTCACTTATGACTGGAGACACCCAGAAGGACAGCAGGAATGATTTGGGGATGTCATTTGAAGCATCCCTGAAAAGGTCAAACATCTGCCCTGCTGCACCTTCCTCACTTGTGACCAGCTAAAAGAAGGTTCATTTGGGAAAGTGACACATGCATCAAGAGAAATGCAGGTCAAATGCAGCCTTGGTATCTAGGATCAATATTCCCATCTCACCTCTGGAATTCAGTTCTTTAGTTCATGTTTGAACCAAAGCTGTAATGAGGTGGGGAGCTGAGTGGCCTTGGCAGAACCCAGTTTGGGCATCGCTGAGCAGGTTCTTGCTGAGCAGGTGATGCTTGATGGCATTATTGATGGCACTTTCCAGCCCCTTACTGATGATCATGATTAGTTTGATGGGGTGGTAGTTGGTTGGGCTGGTTTTGTTTTGCTTTTCATGTACAGGACATATGCAGGCAATTTCCCACATCGCTGGGTAGTTAGCAGTGTTGTAGCTATACTGAAACAGTTTGGCTGGGAAGCAGCATGCTTTGGAGCACCTGAGTTTAGTACTATTGCTAGAATGTTGCCAGGACTCATAGGCTTTGCAGTATCCAGTTCCTCCAACCAATTCTTGACATCACACAGGATGAATCAAATTGGCAAGGATTGGCATCAGAGAGACTTCGTGAGGTGGCTGAGATGGGTCATCCACACAGAACTCCTGGCTAAAGCTTGTTGGATTTGCTTCAGCCTTATCTTTTGCACTGATGTGCTGGGTTCACCAGGGGGCTTTTTGTAAAGCTTTCCCTTTTAGTGAGTTCTTTAATTGTCACTTGGCATTCATGACTTTTTATAGCTTCACCAGGTTGACACCTCCTTTTTAGTTAACTTGGTGCTACTCCAGGCATGTCCTCCCACACTCTCCATGGAACTAGGGTTGATCCCTGTCTTGATGGTAGTGATAGAGTGGGACATCTGCCAGGCCTTAAAGTTGCAGATTGTGTTGGAGTACAATTTTTCGGCTGCTGATGGCCCACGGTGTTCTGTGAATGTTCAGTCTTGAATTGCCAGATCTGTTTGAAGTCTGTGCTGTACAGCATGATGATAGTGCCACACAACATGCTGTAAAGTACTCTCAACCACACCTGACCTACAGTGTCACAGACAAAATGTGTTGCAATCCCAGTTTAGTTGCTATGTTCTTTAGAATTCAACCAGCTCAGACAGCAGTGCTGCTGCTAAGCCAGTATTGGTGCTAGCCATTGAAGCCCCCATGCAGACTGAGTTCTGTATCCTCGCCACCCTCGGTGCTTCCTCCAAGTGGCGTTCACTTGGAAGAGTACTGTTTCATCAGCTGTTTCATCACAAGTGAGGAAGGTGCAGCAGGGCAGATGTTTGACCTTTTCAGGGATGCTTCAAATGACACCAGTGGTACATGGTAATCAGCAAGAGGTTTCCCTGCCCATGTTTAACCTAAAGCCATGAGATTTCATGGGGCCCAGAGTCAATATTGACGCCTCCTGGGGCAATTCCTCACCAACTATATCCCCTGCACCATCACCACTGCAAGGTATGTCCTGCCACTGGAACAGGATATGTCCCAGTACGATGATGGGACATTATCAGTATGGTATGATTCTGTCAGCATGGCTATGTTGGACTGTTGCTCGACTTTGTGAGGCAACTCTCCCAGATTTGGCACTCGACCCCAGATGTTAGTAAGAAGGACTTTCCAGAGTGACAGGGCTATATTTGCTGCTTTTAGTTACGAGTTGGTTTGTCTGGTTTCATTCCTTCTCTAAGCTTTTTTAGTGGATTACGCAACTGAGTCATTTCAGAGTTAACCACATTGCTGCGGGTCTGCAGCCACATGGAAACTAGACTGAGTAAGAACAGCAGATGTCCTTTCCTAAAGGACATGAGTGAACCAGATGGGTTTTACCTACAATTATTTCATGATCATCGTCACTGACATTTTAATTCTAGAATTTTATTGAATTCAAATATATCCAAGACCCAGGACCCCAGGACATCATCTGGGTCTCTGGATTACTTGGTCAGTGATAATACCACTACACCATCACTTCCCCTGAATTGCAGTCATCCTCACTCCCAAGGCACTGCTGAAGAGAAGGGAGTTGAAAGCATAAAGGTTCATCATACAATGAGGAACAGACTGTTGACTTCCATTTTTAGCTGACTGTTAGGCTACATGTCAGCAAATTCTCAAAGCTGCCTACCTGACAATTATTTTGAGATTTTTTCGTCTGATCTCCATTTGAAGTTCCAATCCATCAGCTCAGCGTGATTACATTTATGATTTTTGCTTTGAAGCTCATGTGAAGACTTGGAAACCAGCTATATTGACAATAACACCAGCTGGAAGACCACAAGCTATGGGAAGAGACCAGCAGGAGCCGGGCTAGCAGGGGCAGGCTCCTCACAAACCTGAACCACTGGAATGAGGCATGAGTAAGGTTGTGCAACTCACATGGGACCATATCTGCAACATAGTGTGTACTGACAGTGGATAAGCTTCCTTGGCATTTTGGAATACAAGTGCCACTAATCCATCCATTTAACAGACGGCGTAAAGTTCCTCATCCAAATCTCCACACTCCCCCAAATCTTCCACCATCACATGGCAATCCTGTAAACCACAAAACATCCCTTTCACAATTTCCCATTGCCCAACAACAATCCCTGCCTTACCATTCACCAGCAGCAAAAAGTGGGCAACATGGAAAAGTGATAGGAACCAAGCCACGTGCATTGGCTCATAGGTTTAAAAAGAAGTTGAACAACATCATATTGTGTAACACGTCCACATGCAAGTCAAAGTCTTTTCTCTTCCTCTTCCTAGTTTTCCTACACCCAATGTGTTCTGTCAGAGGTGGTGCAAGACTCTTCAGGCCCTGCTCTGACCGTTGAATGGCTCTTAGCTAATCTTGTTTAGGTTTCTGAATCCATGAGACCCCTGATGTACTTCCACAGGGACGCCCCTGTCATCAGAATACAACACAAGGCAGTGTGTGGGGCATTGGCGACAGTAGGTTGGCACAGGATGGTGGGAGAAAAGGAACAATGCTGTTGCTTGCTGTATTCTCTCCAAGCTGATCAGTTTCTCACTAGTTCTTAGGGTGAAAGAAATGCTGGTCTCAAGTCAGGTTCAGCCACATGTCAATTATTGTGAATCAGCCATTATGTTTTTGAAGTCTGAAGCCAGTGCTGCACAGTGGAAGATTGGTGATGGTCATTAACAGCTCCTTGTGGTTAACTGTTCTTGCATTTCTCCTTTGTTAAATAATGAGCTTGAAGAGAACTCTACAGATCTGAGTTTCAGGGGCAGCACGGTGGCTCAGTGGTTCGCACTGCTGCTTCACAGCACCAGGGACCCGGGTTCGATTCCACCCTCATGTGACTGTCAGTGTGGAGTTTGCACATTTTCCCTGTGTCTGTGTGAGTTTCTTCCAGGTGCTTCAGTTTCCTTCCACACTCCAAAGATGTGCAGGTTAGGTGGATCGGCCATGCTCAATTGCCCATAATGTTCAGGGATGTGTAACTTAGGTGGGTTATAAGGGGATTGGTCTGGATGGGATGCTCCAAAGGTCGGTGTGGAATTATTGGGCCACACTTTTGGAATTCCATGAGAAATAAATTCTATGAGGAAAAAACCCCACAAATTTAGCAGGTGTAAATCTCACAGAGGCATTTTATCTTGATATATGTTTTCAAGGAGGTGAAATAACTCCAGAGAGGCCGGTATTCTGTCACCAAGTAATTCTTTATTTACACATGAACAATCCTTGACTTTAGAACTGCCTCATTCAGAGTCAGGCACCAGAGATCAGCGATTCTGACACTCTTGTTTATTTCTGTCAGCCAAGGCTCCCTAAATGGAGTGGATTAATAACCCCAATCAGGAAACTCATATTCTATCAGGATCAGCTGGCTGACTTCATTAAATCACGATACCACTCTCCCTCTGAGTCCGAGGACATGGGCCAGTACGTCTTATTGGAGAATCTCCTGGAGTGTTTTAGCACCGCCTCAGTGTCAGATGCGGGTGGTATGTAACACATGGGAGCTGACCTCTTGCACCAGGAGCACCTCGGTGGAATTTTACTTTCTTCTTCTAGCAGCAAAGGTGTCCAGCTACATCCATCACGTCCATTTCTATTTCTGGGGATTTGAAAACGCTCAACAGAGAGAGCAAATCCATGGGTTTCAGTGGCATTTCTGACTGTTCTGAGAGGCCAGGCACATTTTTCTCCTGCGCTGTTTGCACATTTACGGCCACCATATGGTCCCTGTGCTTGTTCAGGGCTGTGGCATCTACCCAAACTTATACATCATTGGCCCTGATGTTGACCATGCCTCATACCAAAGTGGGGCCGTTTCTGCAATCCACACACTAAACCTCTTCCCCTATGTCAAACTGTCGCTCTTGCTTGGCAGAGTCTTATGTCTGGCATCGGTATCCCTGATGCTGTTTCACTCTTCCACCCGAGTCTGGGAAGATTAGACTTAACGTGGTAAAGAGTCGTCTCCTCGTTAGTAACTCTGCTGGTGCTATCCCTGAAGCTGCATGTGGGGTCATCCTATAATCCAGTAAGAACTGGGGCAGCCTGGTATCTAGTGAGACTTTTGGCTAAAAACAAAACATGCTGAAGATCACACAGGTCAGGCAGCATCCACGGAGAGGAAGCAAGCTAACATTTTGTGTCTGTATGACTCTTTACCAGAGCTGACGTGAAGTGTGGAGAGGGCAGCATTTATACAATACGGGGTGGGCAGGTGTAGAGTGGGGAGGAGAAAAGATGTAGATAGTTCAGATTAAGTGATCAGAATGTGAGAATGGCAGAACAATAATGTGTCTAACTGCCAAACTGGAAAGAACAGACAATCCCACTGGAGTTGGGGGAGGGGGGAACATAGAGTATGTGACAAGCATTGCTGAAAGAAAGGGAAGGAATGAGTTCACAAATTGAAGGTGTTGAAATCAATATTGAGCCCAGAAGGTTGTAAACTGCCTAGTCTGAAGATGAGATGTTGTTCCTCCAGTTTGCACTGTGGTTCACTGGAGCACTGCAGCATGCCAAGGACAGACAAGTGGGCATACGAGTCGAACACTCTGTTAAAATGACCAGCCGCTGGAAGGTCGGGATCATGCTTGTGTGCAGACTGGAGGTGTTCTGCAAAGTGGTCATATTGTCTGTGTTTGATTTCTCCAGTGTAGAGCAGGCGACATTAGGTGCAGGGAATACAGTATTCAAGATTGGAGGAGGTACAGGTGAAATGTTGCTTCACCTGGAAAGACTGTTTAGGCACTTGGATGGGGAACAGGGAGGAGGTGAAGGGGCAGGTATTGCACCTTCTCTGTTTACATGGGAAGGGACATGTGGTGTTAGTCGATGAATGGACTTGGATGTCCGGAAGGAATGATCCCTGTGAAATGCAGACAGGGGAGTGAGGGAAAGACGTATTTGGTGGTGATATTCCACTGGAGTTGTCTGAAATAGTGGAGAATGATCCTCTGAATGCAGAAACTAGTGGGATGAAAAGTGAGCACAAAGGAGACCCGATCATGCTGTCGTGGTTGATGAGAATGGGCAAGGGTGGAAGCACAGGTGATAGGCTAGATGCAGTTGAGGGGCCTGTCAACCACAGTGGGCAGGAAACCATGGTATGGAAGTAGGAAGCCGTGTCAACAGTACTATTTCAGAAGGTGGCATCATTCATATGATGTAGACGAAGAAATTGGGAGAATGAGATGGAATCCTATAGGACATGGGATGGGAAGAACTGTACTGAAGGTAGCTATGGGAGTCAGTGTCTTTGTAGTGGATGACTTCTTCAAGGCCGCCTTCAAAGTTTAGACTGCTCTGTGTGGAGTTGTCCTTATATGTTGAATCCCGTTCAACTTTAAGGAATAACCAAATTCCCTTAGTAAATAATGGCTCATTATCTGCGATCAAAAATTCCAGGATTCCATGTATTGAAAAAATGCATGCAGTTTTTCTATCATTGTCCCACTGTTTGACAAATGGACCATATGCGTATCCAATCACATTAATAGGCATCAACAATGCCTAAGAACATTCAACTCATAAAAGGGCCTGTGCAGTTAACTTGCGACCGAGTCTAAGTTTTACCCAACCATTGCCATGAATGTGGAGGAGTTGCTGGCGATATTTTTTGTCCTGTTGGCACTCTGGGTACTCCCCTTCCTAGTGGCTGTGTCAGCATCCGGGTCTGGCTACCGGACATAACTTCTCACCAACATCTTCATTTTGGAGTCCCATGGATGGCCCTGGTGGAGTTCAGCCAGTTCTTTGATGGCGACCTTTGCTTGGAATAATTACCCTTGCTCCCCATTGCAATATGTCATCCTCTACTATGAGCTGGTCTTTCCAGGTCCAAAAAGGTTTTCATTTTAGTTTTGATAGCCCCATGAATACCAGTTATTTCAGTTTTGAAAGAATTAGATGTGACTGTATCCAAAGTCTGATATTGTCACCTGTGACTGGGAGCTTGTCCAGAAAATTTTTTATCGTCACTATTTCTTCATTTGGCGGTGTGGTGTACCTACTAATGGGAGGCAGCTCAATGTATCTGTATTTGCTACTGGGCTTCCTGGATGCTGTTCTAACTTGTAATTATAAGCACTTAGTATCAAAACCTACCACTGAATATGGCACAACACTGCCTTGTCATCTGTAAGCAGACCCAGGGGTTTATGATCTGTGATTAACATAAATGTATAGGTGGAACTTCCTGACTCCAAATATGACCACCAATCCTTTTACTATCTGGGCATATTTACACTGTGTATTAGTGAATATCCTGGATGCATAAGCTATTGGGCATTCCTCTTCACTGAGCAACTATGAGCTAATACCAAACCGATGCTGTACAGGAAGGTCATATTGTGGAAACATTTGAGAGGATGATAGTTTATTGAAAGTTCGGCCTTGTCGATGCTGCCATTTCCAAGGCTGACCCTATATTTAACACATGAACAGTCCTTGAATTTATTATTGCAAATGGGAGGCATTACATTTGCATCCATATTTGCTACTTGGCCTCCTGGACGGTGTTCCAACTTGTAATTATGAGCATTTAGGAACCCACAGACGAATGTGGCCCAAAGCTAATATAACAGGATTTACTATGTGGGAGCAAATGACTGCGCATTAGAAGTAGCCCCTTTAAGGTGGGCCTTAAATCTTTGATGGATTGTGCTAATGCAGCAAATAGGTTGTACACAGCAAAGGAAAATTATAGAGGATATTGAGTGAGAGCTGAAATTCTGAAGTTATGAGGTCTAACAATTTAGATGAATAAACTGACTGATGTTGCAAAATCTTTCCAGCTGACTGTGATTTGCCGCACACATCGGATGACACAATTTATGCTGGGGACTTGCTGATTTGCAGGTAACACATATCAGAAGTGGAAGTTGTCATTTAATAACATTGTTCACTCAGAAAATCCAGGCTGGAAAAATATGTGGTTAGACGCACAAATGAGTCATCAGCCTTGTCGGAGACAGTAAAGGCTGCTGATGTCTGCATTAAGCCTCCACAAGCTGTATGGATATAATATATCATATGTGGATACCCAAGGTAGCATAACCCTGGATAAATCTTTTTAGTATACTTTCAGTAATGAGAAAATGATTAATGGCATCAAAGCCAAGTCTCTCTAGTCAGGCTGTTTTTATTACTATTGAACATGTAGAAGCTACAGTGACGAGGTTCCTCAGTTTATGGAGGCAAAATGCTAAGTCTTGTATTTCGTACGTGTTGTAACCCGTACACATACTTTGTCAGTGAGTGGGAATTTGTGTTACTTGCGGTTCAGTAGTGGTTATATGTGAGTCACAAGACTTGGATTTCAGTCCTATTCCAGCATGTAGGAACAAAATCAAAAGCTAATGCAGACAGCATTGAGGGAATACTGCCTTTTGGATGAGATGCTAACCTGAGATCCAGTCTACCCTCTCAACAGAACTAAAAGATCCCATGGCACTATTCCAAAGCGCAGCAGGGAAGCTATGCCCAGTGTTCTGGCCAATATTGATCCCCCAATTAATATTACAAAAAAAAAGACTATCTGGTCATTACTGTTTGTTATTGTTATTGTTTTTGTTTGTGCACTTTGCTGTGTACAAACTGGCTGCAGTAATGACCACACTTCAAAATGACTTCATCGGTAGTTATGTCATTTCCCAAAGTTAAGAACTAAATATTCAGATGATGTAAGTTTTTGAAAGGTCAGTAGGAACAAAGGAGTGGAGGGCTAACATTATTAGGACAATATGAAATAATTCATTTCTTATTCTTCTCCTACTTCTTTGACAGTTTCTCTGGGTCAAGGACAACTTGCTTCTACTCTGGGCAGTATCTGAATGGCTCATTCCTGAAGCTGTGGACACTACCATAGAAGAAACAGGTAGTATTTGAGGAAGATTGTGGGCAGGACGCACTGGATTCTGGATCCTCTTTCTGCTGCTTGCACTTGGCCTTTGCAAGCCCCACTTGGTGATGCTCAAAGTTGTTGGTGCCTTTGTGCATTCGTCTTCTCCAGTTTGTGTTCCAGGACAAGAGATTCTGACATGACAGTGGGAATGCTGTATTTGTTTAGGAAAACATTCAGGATGTCCTTTGTGGTGTTTCTTTTGCCCTCCTAGTGAGTGTTTATCTTTACAGAGCTTGGAGTAGAGCACCAGTTTGGGGCATCTTGCATCTGCCATGGGGCCAATGTGGTGTGCCCTCTGAAGCTGGTCATGCACAACCAATGCTTCAATGCTGGGATGTTGGTCTGAGAGAGGCTGCTAGCATTGGTACGCCAATCGTGCCCGGTGGATTTGCAGGATTTTGCGAAAGCAGTGCTGGTGATTAATCTCCAGGAATTTGAGGTGTCTGCTGTACATGGCCCATGTTTCGGACACAGGAGGGTGGAGATCACCAACTGCTGTGTAGACCATGACCTTTGTGATGGGTTTGAGGTCTCAGACTACAAATACTCTGTTCCTTTAGCATCCATAGGCTGCACTGATGGATTGAAGATAATATTGGATTTTACCGTCAATGTCTGCTCACACCAAAAGAGTCTCCCAAGAAATGCAAAATTGTCCAGGAGCTTGCCTTGGATTTCGATGGATGACCTTAGTGTGTTGTCCCAGGAGTGGACAGGCAGAGACCTTTATTTTCTGGATATTTGCTTAGAGGCTCATTCTTTCTTTGGCCTTGGATGTGTGTGTCATTGATGGTTCATCGTTCAGTCTCTGAGTGTGCACAAGTGCAGACATTGTCTGCATACTGCAGCTCAGTGACAGGAGTGGTCTTGGTGCTGGCCTAGAAGCATTGCAGGTTGAGCAGTTTCAGTAACTGTAGGTTAGCCCCACTCTGACAAAGAGCTTGGCGAACATGGGGTGGAGTGTTTCGGCAAGCAAGACAGAAAGATAGAGAAGAGCAGTTGGTGTGATGACGCAGCCTTGTTTAACGCCAGTTTCTGCGTTCGTCTGTTAATTGTTTACCAACAGACAGTATATAATTAAACAATCTCCAAGAGAAGGTGAGATAGCAGGAACTGCAGATGCTGGAGAATCTGAGATAACAAGCTGTAGAGCTGGATGAACACAGCAGGCCAAACAGCATCAGAGGAGCAGGAAGGCTGGCATTTCGGGCCTAGACCCTTCTTCAGCCTTCCTGCTCCTCTGATGCTGCTTGGCCTGCTGTGTTCATGCAACCTACAAGAGAACGTTGGCTCAATTTCCAGTGAAGGCACCTAACCTAACAGAAACACTGTGAGTTAAGTCAAATCCTCACTCCCACCTCTTAACACTGTGACTGAAATAGGATACTACTTTTTCAAAAGTGGATCAAACACATCCTTTACACTGAGGATTGTAGATATCTTCTGTTTCTCATCATAATCACAATGTTTCTTTGCCAGTCATTGAATGGTGTTGCAGAGAAGGACATCAATCAGCTTATTGTGGCTGAGTCAACTATTTCGCAGAGTTAGTCAATCAGTAATTCCCCTGCAAATTCTCTAGAGTCTTGCAATTGTTTTCCCCATAAATATCTATTTAATTCCTTTTTGAAATGTATTGTTGAATCTGCTTCCAACACCCTTTTCGGCAATACATTCCCGATCATAATAACTGGTGTTAAAAAAAAAGTTTCCACGTGACAAATCAGGCTCTTTTCCATGCATCTTAATTTTTCAACCGCTGTTGATCCTTCTATAACTAGAGGAAAGGAAACTGGAATCATACACTGAAAAAAAGTCACATAAAGGGACTCAGTCAAAACTGGGAATGGCTGAACAGTAATCAGGACTGAATGGGGAGGGTAATTTGTGGGTCACAGGCATACTCCAGTGATTGTAAATTTTAAACCTCACTGTATTGACCTGAAAATTAACTGTGCAACATGGTTTCAATATCATCAAAGCAGCACACAATATGGGAGGAGTAGGTAACTGTTTTTTCAAAAGATGTTGGAGTTCAGAATTGGAATGTGAGGCCTCCTAGAGGGCGAACCAAAGGCCTCCAATACTGGTATATCTTTCCATACATAAAGGGACCAAAATTATTCGCAGTATTCCAGCTGTAGGAAGACTATTGCCTTGTACCCATTTAGGAAGACTCCTCAATTTCCATAATCTAAAACCCTTGAAATAAAGCTAATATTCAATTTGTCTGTCATATTACATGTTGTGCTTTTATGCTAAGTTTTTATGGTGCTGCAGTCTTTCTCCAATTATATAATATTAATTTCCTCCATTCTTTCTGCCAAAATACACTACCACACATTATAGTTTATCCGAAGTTCTTGCCCACTTACATAACTTTGCTATATGCCTCTGCAGACTAACCATTTGCTTTCCTATTATTTTTTGTGTCTCCACAAACTTGGCTGTAACACATACGCTTCCCAGGTTACTGACATGCATTGTAAATAATAGTGGCTTCAGCACTGATCCCTGTAGCATTCCAATAGTTACAGGGTGCAATCCTGAAAATGCCCCCATTATAGCAATGTTTGGTCTTCTATTAATTAGCTAATCATCTATCTGTGCTAATATGCTCTCCCAAACACCATTGACACATCTTAATAAGTAGAATAATGTGTGGTACCTTATCAAACTCGAAATCCAAATAAGTTGCATCCATTATATCTATTCTGTTTGTGACAAAGACATAAGGGAATCTACATGGGGATACAGTTAGGTCCAGTGAGTAAGCAAAAAAGAGCTGGCAGATGCAGTTTAATGTGAGAAATTGTGAAGTTATGCATTTTGGTGGATAGGATCAAAATTAGACTATTAATTTAAATGAAGAGACACCCCAAAAAAAGTGCAGCACGGACAGATCTGCGTGTGGCTGTACATGAAACATAAAAGATTAGCCCACAGGTACAGCAAATAATTAAGAAGGCAAGTTGAATTTTGGTCTTTGTTCCTAGGCGACTGGAAATTAAAAACAGGGAAGTGTTGCTACAACTGTACTTGGTGAGCCTCCATCTGGAGTACTGTGTACAGTTTTGATCCCCATTGGATATCCTGGAAATGCAGGCATTTCAGATGGGATTCACCAGGTTGATTATTTGGATGAAGGGGCTGTCTTTTCAAAAATGACTAAACAGGTTATTAATCAGAGTTTAGAAGAATGAGGCGTGATCTTACTGAAACATGTAAGATTCTAAGGGGGGGAGGCAGTGTTTGACAGATTAGATGTTGAGAAGATATTTCCACTAGTGGTGGAGCTCTCGAACTAGGGGATTAAGTCTACTATGGAGAAGGAGGGCTCTTGCATGGAACATTACCTACAGGTTTAGATGTAGCTATATGCAAATAACTGAGAGCCAGTGGAGAAGTCAATTTAGGATATCCTGGGCTGCCATGTCACAGTTGTACCAGATGTGTAGTCACGTAGTTATGTAGACATATCATTACAAGGACTGTGTGGCAATCCCATCATACAACCCTTTAAGATTACTGCTGCCCTTAGTTAATTTCTTTCCCGTGGAATCACTTCAGGAAGATGCCAGGGATCTCTGTGGCATCCTACAGCCTTCACCTCATTCATACGTCTTTATGGGAAAGATGCTGACTTAACAAGAGGCCACCAATTCATCCTTTACCCCTTAGTGTAGGGAGACAGGTAGAAAAGGCATTACGATTCTCAGGCCTCACTAGCTCCCTGCATGAATTGATTGTACCCAGATAGGAACTAGAAGTGCCCTATCATCAACCTGTAGCCCTTGTGAACAGAAAAATATTCCTTTTACTTAATGTGCAAATCATTTGTGAATATCACAGTCAGATACTGTAGGACTCTGCCAGATATCCAGGGACCTGCCGTGACTCACATGTCATGGGCTAGTGTCAAACTCCTTCAAAGCCCAGACAAGGATGGTTGCTAGTGACAAGTGATACACCTCCACACATGGCTGATGGCATCTTTGACAAATCCTCAGATTGATGCTGAGGAGAGGGTACAACGTTGACCATTGCTACAACCAGGGTCATTGTGCCACAAAGTACAGCCTGTACACAGTATCTTACACCCTAGTGATCTGTAATGCCGTCCACAATATCAGTCACCAAAGGTAACGCGGCAGTGAATGGGATGCATTGGATAAGGCAGAGGTACAAGAGCAAAAGGAAACCTCAGAAGAACAAGTTGAAGTTGAGGATCCTGAAATGGGCTAGGATTATTGCTAAAGCGAGTAAGACAGTGCTTGAAAGGCTGAGATGACATTATAGCCACCCACTTGCATGATGTCTGAGCTGGGTTGAGGTTTTCTCTATTCCTGTTATTATTTCATTTGCGTGGTTGTCAGCCTGTCTGCCTTTTGCTTGCTGTATGCCACTATCCTCAAAGATTGACTTGTTTTTCAGTTTAGATGATCCATATAATTAAATGTCAACTTTTACTTTCAGCTCTGGCTCTGATGTCATTGACACAGTGAAAAGTAAAGTGCCTGCACTAAACTTGCTCTGAACTAACATCAATAATAAAGTAAGTATGAGACAGTATTTCCATCATTTCAAGCTCTTAGGTGCTTGTGTTAAAATGGTGCTTGCGCAAAAGACACATGAATCACATCAGGAGTCCACTCTGTAGTGAATATTCCCGAGTAGCCCCACATTATGAGACTGCTCCTTATGTGTCTTATACCCTCACTATCCCTGCAGTGCCACAGAATGACTGAATCTTCACTGTATTCTTGCAATGCCTGAGCATCCTCTCTAACAACATTACAACTACTATGGACCATGATGTGTGGATATGTTCCCTATTTTGTACTCTGCCATGAAGGTAATTGATATATCAGTTGCCCATAGATGAGCACACAGTCTTCAATGTATAATGTAGCATTTAGAACCTCACACATGTGGGAATCATTACCACGTGAAGCCTGTAGACATTCGACAGACTCCACCATTTCTCCCATAGGGCTCATGTGTAGGGTTTTCTAATTGGACTTCCTAGGCCCTGATTCTTGCTCAACATTTATTATTGCTCTTGGTATCCTCAAGATTTATCTGTAGCTCCTTGACTGCAATTCTCAGCTAAAACTTGTGTGATTTTCTGATGAATGAATCTATCTCCAGTAACCTAATTGGCTAGTTATGAGAGATGAACTAAACAGTGGTAATTGAAATGCAGCGCATTGTTTTGCTGGTTGAAGATGCTCCAGAAATTTCACTTATTCAGTTCTATAGGGGAATACTAGAACAATGTTAGAACAGTGCAAGTGCAGGTATATTTACAGAAATGCAGATTAAAGCAATGGTTGAACACCCATGCCACCATTGTGCCCTCAGAAGATATCAGCCTCCGACTATGTCTAAGGGCAATGTCAACTTCCTCAGCTAGGGTAAAGGGAGCCTATAGACTGGAACATTGTCATGACTTTGGAGACTTTGGCAGATCTCCCCTGTGAACATAAATTCCCCAGCCTGTTAAAGTGTTTCTCTGCACAGGACAGGCCCACCTTCCTCGGAGTCACTGAGAGGGGGAGGTGGAAACATAATGCACCTCTGGACTGTTCTGAGATGGAGATGCTGGGGTGTCTGTCTGTCTTCCACGCTCCTCTACCCTGTGGGTGCTTGCTGTCTTAATCCTGGAGCACCTGGAGTGAAGCCAAGGTATTTTGTACCTTGTCAACTTGCCATGGATGCTCAACACCAATGATCAGTGTAACAAAGTGGACAAAATGCTATAATGATTGTAATTCTGAGGAGAAGGTGATGTGCAATAATTACCAAAAAGGGCTGTTTTTCTCTCTATAGTATACATTGCTTACAAGAAGAAAATACTGTTTAGTCAACAGTGCTCTTGGTCATTTGTTACAATAAAAACTTTAAAATATGAAATCTTGTGTCATTCTCTCAGCCATCAGCTTGAAGTTTGAATTTTGTTTTTTTTTTAAAATGTCATACGTCTCTATAGGGATCATAACATACTTTAGACTTATTTGTGCTAAATTTCATCCTTTATCTGTCAGCTAACTTCCTTGGCCTGTGTGTAATGTTGAAATTCATTACTCACTGTGTCCTACATTTCTCAGTTTTGTAACTTCAAACTTTGACATGATGCTCCACATACTCAAGTCCAGGTCGGTAACATTTAAAGGAGAAAGCAGTGTCCTAATGCTAATTCCCATGGAACACAACTGCAGACATCCCTTCAGCCTGAATAACAATTCTTAGAATCAGAACAGGAAGACACCCTTCAGCTCATTGAGTCTGTACTACCTAAACTGTACTAAATCCACACTAGTCCCACTTTCCAGCATCAAGCCCACGTCTGGAATGTTATGACATTTCAAGTGCTTATCTAAATACTTTTTAAAGGTTGTGAAGCTACGCACCTCCACTACCCTCCCAGGTAGGTACCCAGCTAGATATCCTCCCTTTGGACGAACATATTTTTCCTTAACTCCCCTCTAAATCTCTTGCCTTTCAATTAAAAGTCTGCCCCTTTGTTATTGACCATTCAACTAAAGGGAACAGCTACTTCTTCACTTCTACTCTCTGTTAGCTAATTTTTATCTCCGCACGGCCACTGTCCCATTATCAAATGGGCCCTAGTCTTGCAAACAAGTCTATACTTTGTGGTACACATTAAAAATCCATTATGCAATGTTATACAGCCTACTCTGCCCCCATCAAACCCCTCAGTTACTTCATTAAAGAACTTCATCAAGTTGGTTGAAAACATTTGGCTTTAATAAATCCATGCTGATTTTCATTTATCTCTTGATATTTTTCCAATTACCAATTTTTCTTTTGCCAGTTTGTTATTTCGGAAGTTTTCCTCATTACCAATGTAAAGTGTCTGAAAAATAATTGTTGAGTTTATCCCTGGCCTACTTTGAACATGGGTGCAGCGTTTGAGATTTTCCAGTCCTTTGGCACAAGTGTAAAGCAAAGAATAATTAGAAAATTGTGGTCAGACATTACAATCTCCTTGTTTACTTTCCTCAATAACCCATGTATTCTGTCATCTAGTTCAGCTAATTTCCAACTTTAGTATCTACCAAAGCACTTCCTCTTATTTTCATTCAGTACGAAATTATTATTACCTCTCTATTTTTTGCTATGTTGACAACATAGCTGTCTCTAATAAAGACAAACACTAGGTACTGATTTACTGACTCATCCATGCCCTTTTCTGCTACAAGAAAGTTCATTTGGCGCCTTAATCACCAACCGTCTTCCTTTGATTATCTTTTTACTAATTACAGGTTTAAACTTTGGTTTCCCCTTTATGTTTTGCCTCTAATCTATTCCTATATTCTCTCTTTGCCCTCTTACTCCCTTTATTTTAGATCTTAATTTAAGTAAAAACAGCATCAATATTTGGACAATACACTGTGATAAATTTTATTTTTCTGGTTTTTGGGTGTTTTCATCATCAGATGAAGCAGATATTTTGACCGATGGATTGCACATCAAAAACGAGTATGCACAATTTTCTATCTACTTTAAAATATTGACCAGAAGGTAAGGTGGAGTTCTTCATTGTGTCCTCCAGCTCAATTTTCTGCTACTTGCTATACCTGAGTATTTCAATGATTCAGCTGCATGCAAATCTTGTGTTTTATGACGATCTTTAATGTGATAAATGTGATCATAACATAAGAACTAGGAGCAGGAGTAGTCCATCCGGCCCCTTGAGCCTGTCACACCATTTAATAAGATAATGGCTGAACTTTTCGAGATTCAGCTCCACTTACCCGCCCACTCACCATAACCCTCAATTCTTTTACTGTTCAAACATTTATCTAGCCTTGCCTTAAACACATTCGGCGAGGTAGCTCCTACTGCTTCACTGGGTATGGAATTCCACAGATTCGCAACCTTTTGGGTGAAGAAGTTCCTCCTGACCTCAGTCCTACATCTATTTCCCTTTATTTTGAGGTGATGCCCTCTAGGCCTAGTTTCACTTGCTAGCAGAAACAACCTCCCTGCCTCCACCTTATCTATTCCCTTCATAATCTGATATGTTTCTATGAGAACTCCCCTCATTCTTCTGAATTCCAATGAGTATTATCCCAGTCTTCTCAGTCTTTCCTCATAATCCAACCCTCTCAACTCTGGAATCAACCGAGTGAATCTCCTCTGCACCCCCTCCAGTGCTAGTATGTATCTTCTCAAGTAAGAAGACCAAAATGGAACACTGTACTCCAGATATGACCTCACCAGGACCCTATACAGCTGCAGCATAGCCTCCCTGTTTTTAAACTCCATCCCTCTAGCAATGGCAGACAAAATTCCATTTGCCTTGTTCATTACCTGCTGTACCTGCAATCCTACTTTTCGTGATTCATGCACAAGGGCACCAAGTCCCTCTACACAGCAGCATGCTGCAATTTTTTACCATTTAAAAATTAGTCTATTTTCCTGTTATTCCTACCAAAATGGATGACCTCACACTTATCAACATTGTATTCCATCTGCCAGATCTTTGCCCACTCAATTAGACTATCTATATCTCTCTGCAGACTTACTGTGTCTTCTGCACACTTTGCTCTACCACTCATCTTAGTGTCATTTGCAAATTTTGACACACAACTCCAAATCATCTGTGTAAATTGTAAACAATTGCAGGCCCAACACTGTTCCCTGAGGCACACCACTAGCCACTGACCGCCAACCAGATAAAAACCCATTTACCCCTACTCTTTGCTTTCTACTGGTCAACCAATCCTCTGTCCATGCCAATACATTACCTGTAATATCATGCAACTTTATCCTATGTAGCAGCCTTTGGTGTGGCACCTTGTCAAATGCCTTCTGGAAATCCAGATAACCACATCCACAGGTTCCCCATCGTCCACCATGCAAGTAATGTCCTCAAAGAATTCCACCAAATTAGTTAAACTTGACCTACCCTTCAGGAACCCATGCTAGGTGTTCCCAATGGAACAATTTATACAATAAAAGTTGTGAAAAAATCAAATAAACTACTTTTTATATCTTTAGCTTTTGAGGCCTTAAGCTGTGGAATTCCCTCCCTAAAGCACTTGCCTCTGTATCTCTCTCTCTCATAGAATTCTACTTCAGACAATCCCTACAGTGTGGAACCAGGCCATTTAGCCTATTGAGTCTACACCAACTCTCCAAAGAGCATCCTATCTGGACCCACCCCCTACTGTATCCCTGTAACACTGAACTGCACATGGGAAATCCACCTAATCAGCACATCCCTGGTCACTATGGGCAATTTAGCATGGCCAATTTACTTAACCTGCATGTCTTTGGACTGTGGGAGGAAACTGGAGCACCTGGAGGAAATCCTTGCAGATATGGGGCGTATGTTTAAGCTCCAAACAGACAATTGCCTGAGGGTGGAATTCAACCCAAGTCCCTGATGCTATGAGGCAGCAGTACTAACCACTGAGCCACCATGCTGCCCTAAATGAAATATGTAAATTAAATATTAAATACTTAAATGTGTTCATTAAAATCTTTGTACAAAATACTGCTTGAAGTGCCTTGGGGCATTTTGTTGTAAAATCATGATATAAATACAAGTTGTTCTTCCTGTAAGTGCGCAATATGAAAATCTTTATTTAATCTGAGACCTTGAATAAGTTTTCAGGGGGAAAAATTTTACAATGATGGAATTTACTACATTATTAATAAATAAAGTGCCTTTGACCATGAGTACAATATAAGAAAAAGAATGCTCTTTTGAGATTAGTTTCTTAGATTTGTTGTTTGGAAATGTTTTATATTTTGCCAGATCATACTGTATTTAATTAGGAATGGATACTCATAATTGGAAAGCATTTCATATCTCAGTGCTACCATCACCCAACCAGATTATGACTATTCCTTGGTACGTGCATGAAGAATGACTTTTTTCTGGCTTTTAATTGACTATTGGCTAACATTGCCTGTTCCAGCTGAATATGAGCTGGCTACCTAACTCAAGATATTCATCTTGTTTGTGTTCGTGTCTAATTGAGGTGAGTTGTTACATCAGAGGTCGCTCACTTAATATGTTATCTCAACCTCTTTTGTCTTTCTTCACCGAGTACAGTATTTTCATCATGTTCTGCTTCAAGCAAAGTTTCTGTTGGCATGAATTTTAAACCCTGATTTTGTAATCTCAGCAAATTTGGGTTCATGGAAGAAAACCTGTCTTGTTAATGAGTCAGTGTTGAGAAGTTGTCCCCTCCTTTTCATTGCGACTTCCAGTGTAGATAAAAAGAATGTTGAAAGATTGGCCAACAGCATATTCATTGCAGCTTGTGTCATACAACAAAGTCACTTTTCAAAAGCCTTCATTCTGTGGTATCAAAAATTACTGTCACTGGAGAAAAACTATAAGAAGCTTCAACTGTAGTGACCAGACCTATGTGCCAGATCAATATGACCATAAGTAGATCAGTGGGGACTATGCTGTAACTGAAAAGAAAGGAGCAAATATTGCTGCTATTTTTGAGATTTTGGCACAGGAGACGCCTGCTTAGAGACATGTTTGATGGTTTAATGTCCTTTGAAGTGAGTGGCGATCAAGTGGTAAAAGCAATTACTTAACAATTGACCACAACCAACCTTGTCAGTTATGTATGGGCAATAAATATGGCCTTACCTGTGTTGTCCACAAAGAGAAAAGATTTTTTGGAACCACTGGGGCTGGAGAATTTGGAGACTTGCTGTCACTATCTAAAAAGTGTTCTTTCTTTTTGTACTAATCATCACAAATTGGTATTCCGCAATCATTTTCACTGAGTGGTACAGAGACATATATTGCAAAGCAGTATAGTACATGATATGTTATTATCTTAGCTTGACTTTGTATATCAATTGTGGTTCAGTTGTTAAAACACTTATCTTTAAATCATAAGGCCTTAGATTCAGATTACTCAGGAGGCCTTAAGGGTAAGAGTTAAGGCTAACACTTGGATGCAGTACTGAGGGAACATTGCACCTTTGTCTTTTCGTTGAAACAATAAACTGAGGACTCTATCTGCCTTCGTGGGTGAATGTGAAAGAACCCACAGCTCACCTCTGAAGAAATGTAGTGGAATTTTCACCAGTAACCTGGCTGATATTTATTCTTCAGTCAACATCAGATGAAACAGGTTATCTGATTGATATCATTTGCCGTTTGTCGGAGTTTGTTCTTGAGTGAGCTGCCGTATTTCCCACATTACAATGGAAACTTAAATTCCAAAACTATTTCATTGGTTGTAAGGTACTTTGGGATACGTAGTGCTTGTGAAAAGTGCTTTCTTTTTACACTTCACATATCACATTAGCCGCTGGTGGCAGAGTATCTAAACCCGACACAGCATGTATTGTAGCACAAACATAGTGTAAGCACCCACATCCATTTGGCTGGGACAATACATGCATAATAGCACAAGCCAAACAGAGACACGTCAGGGAATTCCTGGAGGCCTGACATTTCAACCGGAGCTCCATCACCAAGCACATTGAACTGGACCCGGCATACAAACCACTGAAGAACAGAATTGGAAGTGATGCCAACCACCCCAGCAAACTGAGGCATATCAATAACAAGTGGGACAGGACATCAACGCTTCACCGTAAGCGCACTGATGGTGTTACCTTGCAAGGTGACAAAACATCTGCAATCAAACACACTGGTTAGGTAAGTAAGTCTGCAGCCTCATCCACAACCCGAGCTACAAATATTCTCAAAAGCTTTAAATCCACACATATCCTAGGGTGCTGAAATCACTGGAAAAGAAAGTTATCCAATAGACATAATTGATGAATGATTGGAAATTCTTACCCCATTAAGTTTAAAAAAGGTGCACCTCACAAACAAGGAGAAGAGGAAAGAGGTAACCAAAAAACAGACAGCTGAGATCAAATGACACAATCATATTTCGCCAAGGGATAGTTCATGTTTCAGAGAACTGTCTAGACTGCCCTTCAGAAAGAATATTATTGTTGCATATGCATCTAAAAGTGTTCATATATTATTGAGTGTAATAAAATACCCAATCCTTTAGTGAAAATTACTTGTAGGAAGAACAGAGATGATCTGTGGTAATGTCCATACCTCTGAGCCAGGTGAATCAGGATCAAATCCATACATGCTCCAAAGATGTGCATTACTTTTCAGAACAGGCTATTTGAAAGATTTTCCAACTATTGCAAGAACATTAATAATTGTTAGTTTACAACAATGACATATTTCCTGCATTCTATATCTTCTTTTTGTGAGACACCTTGGTGTGGAAAGGCAAAATTTGAATGGTAGGTTGCTATAAGATGGCAGTCACAGTACAGTTATTAAAAATATATCAGATGTGGTTTCAGATAAACAGCCATGGTATAGCCCATTGCAGATGTCAGTAGGGTCCAGGCCCAATATAAGGTCCAGCTATATGGCCCAGAACAATCACTTGAAAATCTCACCTGATAATTCAGTTGTCAATGTGTCTGTGTTTGCTGTCCTCTTGTAAAATATTACTCTCCATATAAAATTATGCATCACTGGGGACAATCTCAAGGATTCCCATCTTCAGTATTTTATTTGCTGCAATGAAACTGCAGCAGCAACCAGAAATATTGATCATTGTCTTCAGGAGAAACAATATTTTTGTGAAAAATGTTTGCCTCCATAGCAACAAGAAAATACACTAAGAGAAAATTGCAAGATAAACGGCAATGCTTGTTGGAAAATAAACCCCATAGCTTCTGTCTTTTATTTTGCTATGGTAGACCAGTTTGAGGAGCTTGTTTTTGAAAGTGACAGCAGGTGTAATGTTCACTATTTTACTTTGTATCAGTGACATTGATACTAAGCAAAATTTGGCACAAGTTTGCATATTAAAATTAGCTGGCTGTGGTTGTAAGTGTTGTCTTCTCTTGGCTGCCATTTACACATACTCAGAAATGCATCTGATATGCAGTCAATAATGTCAAAATGCCAAACCCCTGGGCTCTCTCCCATGGAAGTAGCACTGTCAGCAGGGAGACTTTCCAAGTTATCGTCATCATTTTTCTCCTACATTAGTAGTCAGACGTGGCAAGCTTCCATGATAATGAGGAAAAAGCATGGGGAAAATTCTGCTCAACGCTTCTGGCCAGAGTTAGATGTGAATGTGGCAAGTCAATGAGGGGAAGTGACTGCGTTCAATGTGCCCGAGTTCCTGAAGGAGATCTCTGATGCTGCCGCACTTACCACTGATTTACTTGGAAAAGGGAAGAGGGTGTGAAAAGGCCCAATGTAGAGAAGAGGCTTTGTAGAGAATCACTTTCCTTCAAGATGATTTCTGAGTTTGGCTACTTAAAGAAGTCTACAGTTTGGATGACAATGTAATGGCTCCCAGTTAACTATTCTGTAATAACTGTTTCCTAACAGAACTCACTGCATATGAGCCCCAAACTTGGATATGCCAGACAGACCTGACTGACCCAGATAGCCTGATATCTACAGAGTTGTTTCTTCAGTGACACTTGAGTTGTGCTTCAGGCCATGCAGAATCCTGGATGCAGCTGACCCTTTGGGAATTGACTGAGAAATTGAAGATTCTAATATCCAATTTCCTGCCTCTGGAAATCTCAGAGAGAGTCCATTTAAATCAGAAAATTGGAAGGACCCTGATCAGCTCGGAAAATTTGGAAGATTGAAAACCTTTTCTAACAATGGGGAACTATTAAACTTACGTGACACTCATTATTCAATGCCCCAATTGTATTCCAGCCTCAGCCTATAAACCTGCAGACCTCTGGCTACCATAACACCTATGGCCAGACTCCCCCACCTTTCACGATTCCACTGCATTTGGGTTCAAAACTCCACTACTGGTCTGATCATTTCTCTAAAACCCCAGATCCAAATTCCAGCCACTCACCTGAACCCTTGAAAACCCCCTGGCCACTGGCCACTCCAAATGCCATGACAACACGACTCCTGCTGCTGGACCTGACATCCCCCAATCCCACCAGTTTAACACACTCACTTTCCCGCCCCTGCCCTTGTGGCCAGAATAAATACCAACACTGCTAACCCATACCCATCTTGGCCAATGATCACTCATCTGGCAACCAGACACCTTATTTAACTGGCACTCTACTTACCCACCAGCCTGCTACCCTACTTAACTGGCACTCTGCCCATTGGCACCTCATGCCCTACTTAACTGCCACCCTAACCCTCCATGTAGCTACATACTTTGTTTTGTCAGGAACTGTCAAAGTATCTAGCTGTGTTGCTGGTCATATGACAGAACATCATGCAGGGACTGCTGTGGAAGGGGTCAGAATTTCAATGCCAGAGATAGTAGGAACTTCAGATGCTGGAGAATCTGAGATAACAAGGTGTAGAGCTGGACAAACACAGCAGGCCAAGCAGCATCAGAGGAGCAGGAAAGCTGATGTTTCAGGCCTAGACCCTTCTTCAGAAATGAGGGAGGGCATGGGGGTTCTGAAATAAATAAGAGAGAGGGGTAGGTGGATAGGAGATAGATAGAGGAGAAGAGAGGTGGAGAGGAGACAGACCGGTCAAAGAGCCGGGGATGGACGCAGTAAAGGTAAGTGTAGGTGGGGAGTTAGTGGGGGAAAGGTCAGTCCAGGGAGGGCAGTCAGGTCAAGGGGGCGGGATGAGGTTAGCAGGTAGGAGATGGGGGTGGGGCTTGAGGTGGGAGGAGGGGATAGGTGGGAGGAAGGACAAGTTAGGGAGGCAGAGACGGTTTGGGCTGGTTTTGGGATTTGGTAGGGGGAGGGGAGATTTTGAAGCTTGTGAAGTCCACATTGATACCATTGGGCTGCAGTGTTCCCAAGCGGAATAAGAGGTGCTGTTCATGAACCTTTGGGTGACAAGGTTGTGGCTCTGCAGGAGGCCCAGGATGGACATGTCATCTGAGGAATGGAGGCTTGGGGACCACTTTGCGGAACACCTACGCTCGGTTCAAGCTAAAAAACTGCACCTCCCAGTCGCAAACCATTTCAACCCCCACCTTCCCATTCCTCAGACCGCATGTCCATCCTGGGCCTCCTGCAGTACCACAATGATGCCACCCGAAGGTTGCAGGAACTGCTAGCCATATTCCACTTGGGAGCCCTGCAGCCCAATGGTATCAATGTGGACTTTACAAGCTTCAAAATCTCCCCTCCCCCTACCAAATCCCAAAGACAGCCCAGCTCTTCCCCGCCTCCCTAACCTGTCCTTCCTCCCACCTGTCCCCTCCTCCCATTTCAAGTCCCACCCTATCTCCTACCTGCTAACCTCATCCCGTCCCCTTGACCTATCCGTCCTCCCTGGACTGACCTATCCCCTCCCTGATTCCGCACCTGCACTCACCTTTACCGGCTCCATCCCTGCCTTTTTGACCTGTCTGTCTCCTCTCTGCCTATCTTCTCCTCTATCCATCTTCTATCCACCTCCCCTTCTCTCCCTATTTATTTCAGAACCTCCTTCCCCTCTCCCATTTCTGAAGAAGGGTCGAGGCCTGAAACGTCAGCTTTCCTCTTCCTCTGATGTTGCTTGGCCTGCTGTGTTCATCCAGCTCTACACTTTGTTATCTCAGGGTTTCTATGCCATTTCTCTTTGCTATTGGATGTATGGAACAGTTTGGTAAAAGGGCAAATAGGGTAAGGATGATGCAGCTCAGAGAGATTTGGGAGTCCTCATGCATGCATCACAAAAAGCTAGTACAGAAGATCAATAGATAATGGGGAAGGCAAATGGATGGCCTTTATTTCAAAGGGACTGGAGTATAAAATTAAGTAGGCCTTGCTAAAACTATGCAATGTAACTTGAGAGGCTTTGGTTCCCTTATCGAAGGAAACAAATAATGACATTGGAGGTAGGTTAGTTGGTAGATTTCATGTATGTAGAAACTTTCTTATGAGGAGATGTTGGGCCTGTAGACATTGCAGTGTAGAAGAATGACAGATTATCTTATCAAAACATAAAAGATTCGTAGGAGTCTTTGACAAGGTAGATGCTGAGAGTTTGTTTCTCCTCATGGGCAAATCTGCAACCAGAGGGCACAATCTCAGAATAATTGCTCACCCATCAAGGATAGAGGTGAGAAGAAATGTCTTATTTCAGAAAGGGTAGCAAATCTATGGAATTTTTTACCACAGAAGACTAAAGAGGTTGGGTTGTGAAGTATATTTAAGGCTGCGATTTTTCATCAGTAAGGGAATTGAGGGATATAGGGACAAAGCAGGAAAGTGGGATTGATGGCTATCACATCATTAGCTCTGCTGCCTCACAGTGCCAGGGACCTGAGTTCAATTCGAGCCTTGGGCAACTGTGCGCAGTTTGCACATTCCCCCCGAGTCTGTGTGGGTTTCCTCCCACAATCGTAAGATATTCAGGTTAGGTGGATTGGCCATGGGAAATACAGCATTACAAGTATGAGGGGGGAGGGTGGAGTCTGGATCGGATGCTCTTCAGAGGCTCGGAATGGACCTCATGGGCTGAATAGCCTGCTTCCACACCGTGTAGGCATTCTATGAAAATAACCACGAAGATCTCATTGGATGGTTCAGCAGGCTCAATGGGCCAAATGGCCTACTTCTGCCCCTATATCTTACTATCTCATGGTCTTTAGAACGCGCAATCCACGAATCGCCAGTGCCAATGCCAGCTTAAGATAAGTGGGTAAGCATTAATTTGATTAGAGATGGAAATGGGATTTCTAATCCTGACTAGAATGTCTGGGCCAGTATTTTATGAAAGGACAAAGGGAGAGTAGGACCTAGCAGAAAAATGGAAACAGTTAAAAGGAATTAAAATTTACTTTGAAGTGGAATTTCTGTTCCTCCATCTTCCACTATAACTTCAGCAAAAGGTCAATGGAAATCCAATGAAAAGACCACAAATCATGGTTATGTAATTTCCCTGGGATCTCCACTGATTTGCCATTGAATTTATGGCAGTGACTCAGGAGAACCACTGTGAAAATTACTGATGTTTTATCCTTTGCTGTCCCAAAAGGAGAAGTGATATGGAGGAACTGTCTTGGCATAACCTGAAACAAAAAAAAAGACAAAACAGATATGCATTAATTTTCAACAAGATGAAATTTTTGTGAAGCCAGTTGTAAAATATATACATACTCATGAAGGCATTAAGCTGTTTTTGTAAAACAGCCAGATATTTTAAAGAACTATCAATAAGACAGGGCGTCTTGTCTACCAGTGTTCTTGAAATTTCAATTTGCAGAAGCTTTGTTTAATAATTTTTAAAAATCCATCACTTTAAATGTTTTGGACTGATAACATTGTGTATTATTATACATTGCATAACTATGCATATTACAGGTTATGGTTGGACTTCAACATGTCTTTGATTTATAATGTTTATCAAAGAGACAGAAATTTGATCTTGTATTATTTTTGGCAAAGTTTATAAATGCTACTGCAGTCCTCAAAGAGGGAAGGATATTGCTGAAAATGCAGTTTGTCATATTGGTCAGCTGCAACTGATTCCAGAATTTTTACTTCCACAATTCGACATGAAAGATTATTGCACATTTTAATTCCTCTTTTTGCTTAATGACTCATGACTCCTTGAAACTCTGCTTAGTTACAGTATCACACTGAGGTCAGTTAACATAAGAGTGCCACATAAACTGACAGTTCCTCGAACGCCAAGAATTAATTTGTCAAGTAATCAGCACTTGTCACTTAAATTGTTGTGATTGTATGAAATTTGCGATTCTTGTAGCTGTCCTAATGAGTAAAAGATGAGAAGCTGCAGCAACATGTCTCTCTTTTTATAAAAGTGAAATACTGCAGATATAAACCTGAAATAGAATTAGAAAGTACAGGAGAAATTCAGCACATCTGGCAGCATCACTGGAAAGAGAAACAATGTTAATATTTTGAGTCCAATATAACTGTTCTTCAGAACCTGAAAGTTAAGATGATTACACCACTTGTCACCCCTTGTTAATGAGGTTTAATTGTATTAGAAACATAGGATTATGGAATGGTTACAGCACAAAGAAGACCGTTGATCTGTCAACTCAGTGTTCATAATCTGCAAAATCAATTTCGCTAATTCAGTTCCCCCATGTGTTCCCTGTGGTCATGCAAAAGTTTTTTCTTCAGATGGTTATCCAATTCTTTTTTGAAGGATGTCCTTGAATCTGCCTCCTCAACCCACACAGGAGTTTATTTCAGACCCTAAGCACCCACAGTGTTAAAATAATCTTCCTCATGCTGCCAGTTTTGAACTTCAACCTTACGTTTTGGAGAGGACGTAAGGAATTTGCTGGTGGATATGGATAGATTAAATGAACAGGCGAAAATCTGGCAGATGGAGTATTGTATGTGAAAATATGAAGTTCTTCACTTCGGCAAGATTATAACTTAAAATGAGAAAGACTGCTGAATCTCAAGATGCACAAGGATTTAGTTATTGTGGCGAGCTAGTCTCAAATAAGTTAGCATGCAGGTGCAGCATGTAATCAAGAAGGCTCCTTTATTATGAGAGAAATTGAACTTAAAAGTAAGGATAATATTCAGTAGTACAAGGCATTGATGAGACCATGTCTCAAATATTTTGTGCAGTTTTGTTCTCCACAAATAAAGAAGGAAGTAAATGCATTGTAATGGTTCAGAAGAGGTTGACTAGATTAATAGTATCAGAGATAATGGGAACTGCAGATGCTGGAGAATCCAAGGTAATAAAGTGTGAGGCTGCATGAACACAGCAGGCCAAGCAGCATCTCAGGAGCACAAAAGCTGACGTTTCGGGCCTAGACCCTTCATCAGAGCATCCTAGACCCTTCATCCTCTGATGAAGGGTCTAGGCCCGAAACGTCAGCTTTTGTGCTCCTGAGATGCTGCTTGGCCTGCTGTGTTCATCCAGCCTCACATTTTATTATATTGACTAGATTAATACCTGGATTCAGTGTGTTGTCTTCTGAGGATAGGTTGGCCTGACTGAATTGGTTTACCCTGATTTTTAGAAGAGTGAGGGGTGAATTGATTGAAATCTACCCTGGATGTGGAAAGTATGTTTACTCTTGCAGTGAAGTCCAGAGTTATAGATGGCACAGTTTTAAAATTAGAGGTTTCCCTGTCAGGACAGCGATGTGGATTACATTGATTGACTGGATGAAGCTTTGCGTTCAATTCAGTGTACGCTTAGAATTTTTAGGATTGATAGGTGGGGAAATGCAGACTGTTGTGAAGGTGGTGGTCTTCATGTTTTGAAAGATAAGGACGTTTTAAGGTATGGGTGTAAACAGGCAGATTTAAATCAATTTTATTTGGAAAGTCATCTTGCATTCATGTTGAACACTGGCTATAGGCCTTTGCACTTCATTCCTTGGGAGCCCTGACTATATCATCTCTTCCCTGTTCATCCATTTCATTCTTTGCAAAGGGAAATGATTCTACCATCTTCACCATTAGCATCTTTATTTGCAGAAACAGCAAGCCTTTCTTTTGCTATGCTGACATTATGCGGAATATGACTAGCTACAATGGTACTGGAAACTTTTGCCGGGATGTATACCAGGGCCTGTTGAATTTCTTACCTTCTAAATGAAAGGTTTAGAATACCTGCTGATTGTATAGTCACCATTCGTAAACTGATAACTCTCTGAAGTATTCCTTCGATGGCCGCATAGCCGTGCTGACATGAATCCACATCATGATTGTGGCTGTACAGGACATTGGTTAAGCTACTTTTAGAAAACTGCATTCAATTCTGGTCTGGTGTACATAACCCACATGGACTGCAACAGTTCCAAAAACAGCTCATTTATACCCTGTCAAATGGCAATCAGAAATGGGCAATAAATGCTGGTCATGATTAGCCCGTGTTCACATTTTGTTCAATGAATGAGAAAAAAATAATTGTTTCATGATAAAAATGGTTTGGGCAGTTTTCTTGTAATTTTGTGTTTTTGATAAGTTGGTGGCATCGCACACTAGCTAATCATTAATTGAATGAAAATCTTTCTCTTTAATAATGTTTCAAATGGTCCTTGGAGTGTCACCGTTGTTCTTTGTACTTACAGTCAAAGAGTTATACATAGAAACAGACCTTTTGGTCCACGTCGACCAGATATCCTAAACTGATCTAGTATCATTTGCCAGCATTTGGCCAATCTCGCTCTACATTCTATTGACAAAACATTTTGATTCACAGCTGATCCTTATCTTCACTTTTGGGTTCCTGCTGTTTTTCTATGCTGAGAACTTAAGCAGGTAAGATGGAGGGAGGGAGTAAAATAATTTTGCACAACAAAATAAACGTAAGAGACACAGCAAGTACGCTAGCTATGGTGATGGTAAGATGATCAGAGGGTTAGATAGGGTGGACAGTGAGAGTCTTTTTCCAAGTATGATGACTTCAGCTTGTACAAGGGGGCACAGCTACAAATTGAGGGGTGATAGATTTAAGACAGATGTCAGAGGCAGGTTCTTTACTCAGAGAGTGGTAAGGGCGTGGAACGCCCTGCCTGCCAACGTAGTTAACTCAGCCACATTAGGGGCATTTAAACAGTCCTTGGATAAGCATATAGATGATGATGGGATAGTCTAGGGGGATGGGCTTAGAGTAGTTCATAGGTCGGCGCAACATCGAGGGCTGAAGGGCCTGTTCTGCACTGTATTGTTCCATGTTCTGAACCCTTCCTGTTCATTACTCATCGAGGTGCCTATGCAATCGATCTCTACCATTTCCTCTGGCAGCTCGTTCCATACTTGCACCACTGTCTGTGTGAAAAAGTTTCTCCTCAGGTCCCTTTTAAATCATTCCCACCCCACCTTAAATTTATGCCCTCTAGTTTTGGACTCCCTTAATCTGGGGAAAAAAAAACACTTTGACTATTCACTCTACCCATGCTTCTCATGATTTTATAAACCTTTATAAGGTCACCCTCAGCTTCCAGGGAAAAAATCCTCAGTCTATTCAGCCTCTACCTATAGCTCAAACCCTCCAACCCTGGCAACATCCTTGTAAATCTACTCTGAACCCTTTCAAATTTTTTATCCTGTGAGATGGTGGCAGGGTAAGTCACTTCATTTGGAGTTCCACTCAGCTTGCCAGTTCTCCTTGTCTTTCTTTCTTTGTCCTTCATTTTTTAACTCCCTTCTTTTCTCTCCCACTGTATTAATTCCATTTCCCCACACCCCAACACCTTTTAACTACCTACCTAAGGAATCAGAAAGGTGCCGGGTTGCGACCGAGAACCATGTGGTGGGAGTTGAACATGCATGTTGTGTCCTGCAGCAATGGCAGATCGAGTGTGGGCCGGAGCAACAGCCGCAGAGGCATGGTGAGGGCTGGAAATCCCGGAGCTGGACTCTGGCAGAGGCATAGTGAGGACTGGAAAGCCCAGAACTGGACTCTGGCAGAGGCATGGTGAGGACTGGAAAGCCCAGAGCAGGACTCTGGTAGCAGCATGGCAACGGTTGTAAAGACCTGAGTGGGTTTGTGGCAGTGGAAAGGAAAGTTATCTTTTATTCTTCTAAGTTAATGTGAATAGTGCCATGTATGTACAGCAGAGGTACACACTTATCACTGTATTTTTACATTGAATACATGTGACAAATGATTCAATTCAAAAAAGGTTTAACATCATTCCTGTCGCAGGGAGATCTGAACTGAACGCAGTATTCTAAAAGTGGCCTAACCAATGTCCTGCACAGCTGCCACATGTTGTCCCAACTGCTATATTCAATGCACTGACCAGTAAAGGCATGCAGGCAAAACATCTTCTTCACAATCCTGTCTACCTGTGACCCCACTTTCAAGGAAATATGCACCTGCACCTGTAGGTCTCTTTGTTCAGCAACACTTCCTCGGGTCCTGCCATTAACTACATAAGTCCTGCTCTGGTTTGCCTTACAAAACACAACAACTCACATTTACCTAAACTAAACTTTATCTGCCACTCCTCTGCCCAATGGTCCATCTGATCAAGGTCTTGTGGGACTCTGAGATAACCTTCTTTACTATCTACTACAGCACAGGTTGAGGTGTCATGTGCAAACTTACTAAGTATACCCATTACATTCATATCCAAATTATTCCACATGATTCCACATGGTCTAACTTTATTAATTAGTTTACCATGTGGAACCTGTCAAATGCCTTGGTGAAGTCTACGTAGACAACCTCTATCTCTCCGTCTTCATTAACCTTCTACGTCAAAAAGCTGTATCAAGTTAGTAAGTTATAATTTCCCACACACAAAGCCATGAAGACTATCCTAATCGATCCTTGCCTTTCCAAATGTTTGTGGGAATTAAATGCTGTGGAGTTAAATAGTTCTCTCTGTGTTTCTCTTGCTCCAGTGTGAATGGTGTGAATTACACACCCCTCCTGATTACACCATCAGTTATTGTTTTTAAAGACTATGGCGATTTACTGTCTGACTGATGCAGCAAAACTCCCCAGATACTGCCTCAGGGATTTGATTGCAGCAAGATGCATGGTACAAGTTTGTTCTCCTTTAAAAATTGGCTTGCAGGCCTTTAGCCATTAGTTGATGTATTTTTCTTTAGCCTATAGGGTGAACGGCAGTCTTCTGAGGCAATGACAGTCAGAAAATTCCAAGATTGGTTGTGTGAGTAACTGCATGTTGAGAAGGGATGTCTCAGAAAATGTTGGAAATACTCAGCATCTGTGGAGTGAAACACCTCCAGTTCTTTGTTTCCAGAGAAACAGTTAATGCTTCAGGTCATGAAAATCATCATGACCTGAAGTTATTCAGCATTTTCTACTTCTATTTCATATTTCCAGCATCTGCAATATTTTGTTTTGACCTTAATGCATTCTGTGCTGCTTCATTCTAAATATCTTCAATATAATCTCTTCCACCCTTTTCTCTTTGTAATACAAAAAGAAGGAATTTTCATCAGGAAATTCACGTCCCCAGACATGAGGTGATTTTCTGCAGAGGTGACAGGACAGATCACTAATATTAGTTAATAATAGGACTGTGACCAGAAGGATACATTAGTGCGCATATCCTGATAATATTCTCATAAACAACCAATTCTGAAAAGCTGTCTATAAAAGACCGAAAGCATAACCGGCTCAGCCTTCCTACATTTCTAGCACCATGCTATTGGACATTCTTATTGGAGATTGAGTCCTGTTACTAATTAACATAATTATCATCATCAAATGCAAAATGTTGCATTTCTCCAATGTGGCAAAAGGCAATCTTCCCCCAACACTCATTTTGGTGAAACACTTATGGGACTTTTTATTAATTTTTTTCATTCAGGGGATGTGGGCCTCTCCAGCTGGACTAGCATGTACTAAGTTGGTCATGAGAAGGTGATGGCGAGCTGCCTTATTGATCTGTATACGTCAATATGAACAGGTAGGAGTTCAATGCGGATAAATGTGAGATGATTCGCTTTGGGAAGAATAATAGGAAGGTAGAATACTGGGTCAGTGGAAAGATTCTTGGTAGTGTGGATCTGCAGAGGGATCTTGGTGTCCATGTACATAGATCCCTGAAGGTTGCCAGGTTGATAGTACTGTTTTGAAGGCTTACAGTGTGTTAGGTTTTATTGGTGGAGGGATTGAGTTCCAGAGCCGTGATGTCATGCAACTGTACAAAACACTAATGCAGCCTCATTTGGAATATTGTGTGCAGTTCTGGTTGCCCCATTACAGGAAGGATGTGGAAGCATTGGAAAAGGTGCAGCGGAGATGTACCAGGATGTTGCCTTGTCTGGAGCAAAGACCTTATGAAGAAAGGCTGAGGGACTTGGGTCTGTTCTCATTGGAGAGAAGAAGGCTAAGAGGGGATTTAATAGAGACATACAAGATGATCAGAGGATTAGATAGGGTGGACAGTGAGAGTCTTTTTCCGAGGATGATGACGTCAGCTTGTACAAGGGGGCATAGCTACAATATGAAGGGTGTTAGTTATAAGACAGATGTCAGAGGCAGTTTCTTTACTCAGAGAATGGTAAGGGCATGGAACGCCCTGCCTGCCAATGTAGTTAACTCAGCCACATTAGGGGCATTTAAACAGTCCTTGGATAAGCATATGGATGATAATGGGATAGTGTAGGGGGATGGGCTTAGATTAGTTCACAGGTCGGTGCAACATCGAGGGCCGAAGGGCCTGTCCTGCGCTGTATTGTTCTATTCACCTAGGAAGGATAGGTGACTATTTGAGAATTGCTTGTGCAACCTTGTTTTCTTTGGCTGCATACACTTTTTAGCCCAGTTCTTTGTACACTTTGAATGTTTCAGACATAAACCCTATGGGAAATGAGTACTTTGGGGAAGGCAATTGTCTTTAGGTTGAGGTGCCAGACAGTCTATAGCCTTATCTCTTCATGACACATGCCACATTCCAAGATCTGAGTGGGAGCACAAACAAACAGTTCCTTCAGTTCGCTAGGAAAGTATAATCCCAAAATGGATAGACAGCACCTTTGATGTTCTCATGAAATAACCCCAATTGCCAAACAATACATATTGTACAAAATGTTCACAGCTGTACATATAATGGAAGGTAGCTTCCAATATGTCTATATGAAAAGAATTGCATCCTGATTTCAGGAAACACACAAATTCTACTTTATTAAATGGAAGAAGCAAGGAAACTGAAAGTGCTGGTATGATATTCTGCGTTTTAGAGGAACTAGAATTTCTCAATGCATGTGATTTGCTCCTCTGGTAAATGTTTAAGATCATTGCCAATACAAATCTATAGATCCTGGGGTCAAACATTGTTTTAATTATATTTATGTTGATTTCCACTGTTAAATTGGCGTAAGCCTAATATGAATGTCAATGATTTAGAGACTGTGAGCAAGCAACAGCATACGTATGTGATGCCAATAAATTTAAATCCAGATTTCGTCCAACACTGACGTAAATTCAGCATTCAGCACTCTTAATGTTCAGCAGAGCCTAACATTATTAATATGGAACAGTTCTACAATTCTAATTAGTTCTGTCCACAGAACTGGGATTTTATAGTAAAAGATCTTAATAGAACATAGAACATAGAACATAGAACAGTACAGCACAAAACAGGCCCTTCAGCCCACGATGTTGTGCTGACCATTGATCCTCATGTATGCACCCTCAAATTTCTGTGACCATATGCATGTCCAGCAGTCTCTTAAATGACCCCAATGACCTTGCTTCTACAACTGCTGCTGGCAACGCATTCCATGCTCTCACAACTCTCTGTGTAAAGAACCCGCCTCTGACATGCCCTCTATACTTTCCACCAACCAGCTTAAAACTATGACCCCTCGTGTTAGCCATTTCTGCCCTGGGAAATAGTCTCTGGCTATCAACTCTATCTATGCCTCTCATTATCTTGTATACCTCAATTAGGTCCCCTCTCCTCCTCCTTTTCTCCAATGAAAAAAGTCTGAGCTCAGTCAACCTCTCTTCATAAAATAAGCCCTCCAGTCCAGGCAGCATCCTGGTAAACCTCCTCTGAACCCTGTCCAAAGCATCCACATCTTTCCTATAATAGGGCAACCAGAACTGGACGCAGTATTCCAAGTGCGGTCTAACCAAAGTTTTATAGAGCTGCAACAAGATCTCACGACTCTTAAACTCAATCTCCCTGTTAATGAAAGCCAAAACACCATATGCTTTCTTAACAACCCTGTCCACTTGAGTGGCCATTTTAAGGGATCTATGTATCTGCACAACAAGATCCCTCTGTTCCTCCACACTGCCAAGAATTCTATCCTTAATCCTGTACTCAGCTTTCAAATTCGACCTTCCAAAATGCATCACCTCGCATTTATCCAGGTTGACCTCCATCTGCCACCTCTCAGCCCATCTCTGCATCCTGTCAATGTCCCACTGCAGCCTACAACAGCCCTCTATACCGTCAACGACACCTCCAACCTTTGTGTCATCTGCAAACTTGCTGACCCATCCTTCAATCCCCTCATCCAGGTCATTAATAAAAATTACAAACAGTAGAGGCCTAAGGACAGAGCCCTGTGGAACACCACTCACCACTGACTTCCAGGCAGAATATTTTCCTTCTACTACCACTCGCTGCCTTCTGTTGGCCAGCCAATTCTGTATCCAGACAGCTAAGTTCCCCTGTATCCCATTCCTCCTGACCTTCTGAATGAGCCTACCATGGGGAACCTTATCAAATGCCTTACTGAAGTCCATATACACCACATCCACAGCTCGACCCTCATCAACTTTTCTAGTTACATCCTCAAAGAACTTAATAATCTCCTTCCCAGTCAATTTTTGCCTGTCTTCAATGGAAGTTCAGCACAAACCCCACTCTGCTTTGCCCTGCCGAAGTTATTATGCTGGAGAAGGATAAAGTCTGAGGAATCTCACTTTCACGATAATGTTGTAGAATTTGTTTCTATGCATTTAGTTCTGTTGTGTTAGTTTCAATTGGTGTAGAAGCACTCATGATACACCATGGATTCACCATGTTTCAATACACCAAATTATAAACCTTTTGCATTGGTAAAAAAGAACCTGATGATGCATTTTTAGCAATATGACACTGTCTATATATCATGGTATAATTGCTGGTCCAAGAAATAAATTAATATCTTGAATATAAGTAGCAATATCAAAAGTCTCTTCAGACTTCCCTGTATACTTTAACTTTCACCACTTTAATTTTGTCTAGACAGGAAGCAGTTAACTGGAGTTGCTGAAAAATCAAATATCTATGACTTGGAAGGTCCCTGGTGAGATATTGCAGACTTTATTACATTCGTTATGACAATATCTTCTGCTTCCCCATCCTAGAGGAAGGTCTAGATAATCTTTGATAAAAAGAACAGTAAGTCTGACCTGAATAGTTTCACTCATGAAGTGGAAGAATTGAGTGCTGAAGCTGAAGTCTAAAAAACAAGCAAAGGAATATAGCAACTCTGTACTGCTATGCTGAAAAGGTTTGATATGGCAGACTCTGAGAGATTGTTTCTGCTGGTTTGGGCATTTAAAACACAGAGATGCCATCTTAGGGTAAGGAGCCAGTCATTCAGGATTGAGATGAGGAGAAATTATTTCACTCAAAGGGCTGTGAATCTGTGAAAATTTCTCTCTGAGAGAGTTGTGGATGTTGAATTGATGAATAGATTAAGAACTGGGAATGACAGAATTTTGGTCTCTCAAAAAATCAGAGTATGAGGAATGGGAAGGTGGAGGTGCAGCCCAAGATCAGCCATGATTGTATTAATTTGTGGAACAGTCTCAACAAGTCATATGGATTACTCCTGATCCTGTTCCTTTAGTTCCCATGCAATATAAGAAAATAGCAGTTTGAGAGTTGATCTGAAGACCATAAGGATGGCAGTTCCTTTTGATTTGCCCATTACGGTCCTGATAAAACACCTGAAATTTGCGCTGCTTGAGATTACAGAATTGATCAAAATGAGAAATGACAAATGTGTGAGCACAGTATCTGACAAACATCAGGAGATACCTGGTCAAGGAGGAAGTTAAAGACTAAAGGTTATGACACTTTTCACTGAACAAGTGGGAAAAACAGAGTGGAGCCGGTATGATGATACTATGGCTTTAAGAGGGGCATTTTGTCCTTATTTTTAATGAAGGGAAGTTGAAAGAGAGGCAAGGAGCAGTCTACTTAAAGCCAATAAAGTAAACAGTTTGTGACGCCTTGGGTTCCTTTTTTATGTTGGAGCAATACAGGTGGCCTGAATGAGAGGGGGTGGGGGCCAAGCTCCAAGAGAACCAGGCTTGGCCTGCTGTGTTCATCCAGCTCTATACCTTGTTATCTCAGATTCTCCAGCATCTGCAGTTCCTGCTATCTCTGAAACAGGATCTTTAGTTTCAGCTTTCTGCAGTTGCTGGGGTCTTGAAGCTGGATGTAGAAGCTCTTACTCCTCTCTCTGTTATAGCTAAAAGGTAGGGTTCTCTTCCAGCTACTAGAATTGAATATGAGGCAATCTATTTTACTGAATTTGCCTTTGTCAAGGGTGTATTTATGGAATGTTACTACATTGAAACAGTTAATTAGTAATTAGTTGATCTATGCATTATTTTGTTAAGCATTTCAATAGAGTTACAATAAAGCCAATTGTTTTCTTTTGTTTTTATTTTGTCTCTATTTTAACTGTGGTATAAAAATAAAGTGTGCTAACTTAAAATTGAGTATTTGACCGTTTGAATTGAATCTTGAATGTAATGCCTTACACTTATATTTAAAATAAGAAGAAGTTAGGGTCTAGGCTGTCTTCTTGACATATTTTGAAGGGTTCTGGTCTGGTCCGTAACACTGAAGGATTTTTTTCTGGGAGTTGCTTGTGTTCCTTCCTAAAATAGTATCAAATTAATTAATGCACTTCAAATATAAAACTAATCTTTTTTATTGAATAACTGCTGATATTTCTTAGTGTTCATTAAATAACTATGCTTTAATTTACCAGCTTTAATCTGTTTGGCATGGCTCTGTAACAGATCATTTAGTCCAATAAATTTGTGCCAATATATATGGTCTACTTGAGCAGCCTGCTATCCTTCACCTGCCTCTATCAACATATCATGCTACTCCTTTCTAAGTCTTGTGTTCCAGAACGCTATTCAAGCTGTTTCAGTATAACCATTAAGCTGGTTGCTACCCAACAATGTGAAAAATTGCACAAGTATGTCCTGTAAACAAAAATTATTGCTTCATCAGTCTACTCTCAATCACCGGTAAAGTTTTAGGAAGAGTCATCAGGAGTGTTGTAATGCTGCACTTCCTTAGCAATAACCTGCTCACTTGGTTTGGGTCACTATTACCACTCAGCTCCTGGCTTCATTACAGCCTTAGTTCAAATACCAATAAAAGATGAATTCCAGACGTGAGGTAAGAATGATGGCTCCGCAGTAAGGCCTCAAGTACCAAGCGTGCCATCAAGGAGCCCTTGTAAAACTGGAATCAATGGGAATCAGGGAGAAAGCTCTCCACTAAATACAGCCACACCTGGCAAGAAGGAAGAGATTGTGATTGTTGGAGATTGATGATCTCAGCTCCAAGGTATCTCAGCAGGAGTTCCTCAAACTATTGGCTAAACTATTTTCAACTGCTTCACCAATGTCTTGCTCTCCATCAGGAGGTCAGAAGTGGGGAATTTCGCTGATGATTGCACAATGTTCAGGACTGTTTATGTTTCCTCAGATACTGAAGAAGTCCAGGCCCAAATGTAACTAAATCTGGACAATATCTAGGCTTGGAGTGACAAGTGGCAAATAATATTGCCAACACGTTAGAGCCAGGCAATGAACATCTCCAAGAAGAAATAGTCTAACCATCGTCCCCTGAAATTCAATGGCCATCCCATTGCGGAGTCCCCCAATGAACAACACCATTGACCGAAAACTCAACTGGACTAGCTGTATAAATACAATGGCTACAAGAGCAGGTCAGAGGCTATGGATCTCACAACGACTAATTCTGCTCTTGATTCCTGTAAACCTGTCCACCATCTACAAGCTACAAGTCAAGAGTCTGATGGAATACTCTGCACTTGCCTGGGTGAGTACAACCCCAATAACACTCAGGAAGCTTGAGATCATCCAGCACTAAACAGGCCACTTGACTGACAACACTTCAGGCATTCCAGCACTAATGCTCTGTAGAAGCAGTGTGTACCATCTGCAAGATGTTCTGCAGAAATTCAGTGAGGCTCCTTGGGCATCACCTTCCAAAAACCATGACTATTGCCATCTACAGGGTCAAGGTCGGCAAATATACAAGAACACCACCACCTGCAAGTTTCCATCCCAGCCACATGCCATCCCGACTTGGAAATATATTGCTGTTCCCTTATTGCCGGTGGATGAAAATCTCAGAATTCCCTCTCTAATTGCATTTTAAGTGTACCTGCACTAAATTGACAGCATTAGTTCAAGATAGTAGCTCACCACTACCTTCTCAAGGGCACCTCGGGACAGGCAATAAATTCTAGCCCAACCAGAGATGTTCAGATCCCATGTGTACATTTTTTGTTAAATTGTGCTGTTAAAACCAAAAAAAGGGAAATATTTGCAATTATATAGTACTTTTCATGACCACCTGACACCACTCAAAGAACTCTACACTCATTGAACTACATTTTGAAATGTGGTCTTGTAATATTGGAATCACAACCATCAATTTCCAAAACAGCTAACTAATCTGTGTTTTGTGATATTGATTGAGGGATAAAGATTGGCCAGGGCACCACAGAAAATCTTCTCTGACGTAAAATGATGTCAGAGTATCTTTATAACGAGACAGGCGGAAGCTCGGTTTAATAACATATCTGAAAAGAAGTCTCTACACCACTACAAAAAACATTAACCATTCCACTGGACTATCAACCTGGATTTTTCACGCTCCAACAGAGGGTCTTATGATTCAGAGGTAAATACACGACAAAATGTCCAATCACTGGAACTATAACTACTTCTTGTGATAACACATTTTATATTCTAACGACTCAGCAAGATATCTCTTCTGGACTGGAGAGAAACTTGGAGTAGGGAAAGGATCCAGTTATTATCATTCACATAGATACCAACAACACAAGTTAGTTAAGGAAAGAGATTATGAGGATTTCAGGGCTAAATTACAAACTGAACTACAAAGTGATGCCCCGATCACTACCTGAACCACATGCAAATTAATGTAGAATAAATAAGATTAGACAGGTAAATGTGCCACTCAAAGACTGGAGTGGGAGAAATAGCTTCTGATTTCTGACTCATGGAGCACTGGAACCATTAACTGAGTCAATCAATAGACTCACAAAATAAATGTGAGTATGAACCAACGTATATTGCTTAGCCCATTATCAGTGAAACTGAGAGACTGATAAGAGAAATTTGGGGAAAACAGAGATATATTTCAAAGGAGGAGAATAGGAAAGTGAGACTTTGAAAGAATGACTGAAGTAGAGCCTCAAAGGGAGAAAATCAAAACAATGAGCACATGTAACATACTAAATTGATTTCATCACTTTTTCATGGATTTCAAGAAGGTTAAAGTAAAGGATAGTAGTGCTGCGATTAATTGCAATTAATTATTTATATCATGTCTTAGATTTATCTTTACTACACCAAACTAACATTTTCTATCTCCTATTATAATGACTTCATAGCCTCTACAATGAATGTTGCCTGTTAGTGCTGCAATATCTCAAAGAGGAGAATTTCCTTCAAATTGACCCAAGCTAAATTTAACGTCAGGTTTAAGAGAGAGAAGGCTAGAATCACAGTGTGCTCCCTATATTTGGCTTCATTTTTCAAACAGCAGTGTAACTATCTCCTGATTAGAGATTTTATTGTATCAGAGATAATGGGAACTGCAGATGCTGGAGAATCCAAGACAATAAAGTGTGGAGCTGGATGAACACAGCAGACCAAACAGCATCTCAGAAGCACAAAAGCTGACGTTTCGGGCCTAGACCCTTCATCAGAGAGGGGGATGGGGAGAGGGTTCTGGAATAAATAGGGAGAGAGGGGGAGGCAGACCGAAGATGGAGAGAAAAGAAGATAGGTGGGGAGGGGAGTATAGGTGGGGAGGTAGGGAGGGGATAGGTCAGTCCAGGGAAGACGGACAGCTCAAGGAGGTGGGATGAGGTTAGTAGGTAGGAAATGGATGTTCGTTTGAGGTGGGAGGAAGGGATGGGTGGGAGGAAGAGCAAGTTAGGGAGGCAGAGACAGGCTGGGCTGGTTTTGTAATGCAGTGGGTGGAGGGGATGAGCTGGGCTGGTTTAGGAATGCGGTGGGGGAAGCGGAGATTTTGAAGCTGGCGCAGTCCACATTGATACCATTGGGCTGCAGGGTTCCCAAGCGGAATATGAGTTGCTGTTCCTGCAACCTTTGGGTGGCATCATTGTGGCACTGCAGGAGGCTCATGATGGACATGTCATCTAAAGAATGGGAGGGGGATGCTGAACTCGTCGTCACCCTCAACAACTTCTCTTTTGATTCTAACCACTTCCTAGACAAAGGGGGTGGCCATGGGCACCCGCATGGGCCCCAGCTATGCCTGCCTCTTTGTAGGTTACATGGAACAGTCCCTCTTCCGCACCTACACAGGCCCCAAACCCCACCTCTTCCTCCGTTACATTGATGACTGTATCGGCGCCGCCTCTTGCTCCCCAGAGGAGCTCAAACAGTTCATCCACTTCACCAACACCTTCCACCCCAACCTCAAGTTCACCTGGGCCATCTCCAACACATCCCTCACCTTCCTGGACCTCTCAGTCTCCATCTCAGGCAACCAGCTCAAAACTGATGTCCATTTCAAGCCCACCAACTCCGACAGCTACCTAGAATACACCTCCTCCCACCCACCCTCCTGCAAAAATTCCATCCCCTATTCCCAATTCCTCCACCTCCGCTGCATCTGCTCCCAGGATGAGGCATTCCACTCCCACACATCCCAGGTGTCCAAGTTCTTCAAGGACCGCAACTTTCCCCCTGCATTGGTCGAGAACGCCCTTGACCGCGTCTCCCGCATTTTCCGCAACACATCTCTCACACCCCGCCCCCACCACAACCGCCCAAAGAGGATCCTCCTCGTTCTCACACACCACCCCACCAACCTCCGGATACAACGCATCATCCTCCGACACTTCCGCCATCTACAATCCGACCCCACCACCCAAGACATTTTTCCATACCCACCCTTGTCTGCCTTCCGGAGAGACCACTCTCTCCATGACTCCCTTGTTCGCTCCACACTGCCCTCCAACCCCACCACACCAGGCACCTTCCCCTGCAACCGCTGGAAGTGCTACACTTGCCCCCACACCTCCTCCCTCACCCCCATCCCAGGCGCCAAGATGACTTTCCATATTAAGCAGAGTTTCACCTGCACATCTGCCAATGTGGTATACTGTATCCATTGTACCCAGTGTGGCTTCCTCTACATTGGGGAAACCAAGCGGAGGCTTGGGGACCGCTTTGCAGAACACCTCCGCTCGGTTCGCAATAAACAACTGCACCTCCCAGTCGCGAACCATTTTAACTCCCCCTCCCATTCTTTAGATGAGATGTCTATCATGGGCCTCCTGCAGTGCCACTATGATGCCACTTGAAGGTTGCAGGAACAGCAACTCATATTCCGCTTGGGAACCCTGCAGCCCAATGGTATCAATGTGGACTTCACCAGCTTCAAAATCTCCCCTTCCCCCACCGCATCCCAAAACCAGCCCAGCTCATCCCCTCCCCCCACAGCATTACAAAACCAGCCCAGCCTGTCTCTGCCTCCCTAACTTGTTCTTCCTCTCACCCATCCCTTCCTCCCACCCCAAGCCGCACCTCCATCTCCTACCTACTAACCTCATCCCACCTCCTTGACCTGTCCGTCTTCCCTTGACTGACCTATTCCCTCCCTACCTCCCCACCTACGCTCTCGTCTCCACCTATCTTCTTTTCTCTCCATCTTCGGTCTGCCTCCCCCTCTCTCCCTATTTATTCCAGAACCCTCACCCCATCCCCCTCTCTGATGAAGGGTCGAGGCCTGAAACGTCAGCTTAAGTGCTTCTGAGATGCTGATTGGCCTGCTGTGTTCATCCAGCTCCGCACTTTGTTGTCTAGAGATTTTATTGATTTTTTTTTAATAAATCGATTTTTAAAAATAAATTGAAAGATGGTTTTACAACTTTTTCAATTTATAGGCAGAATACTGAAAATAAATTAATCCCTATTACACCAAATAGTATGGCCTAAGTCCCAATTAGAAAACTTTTAAGCAAATTGTTTTTACCTAATCAATGAGATACCAATGTTTTGGTGGATACCTGTTGAATGGCGAGTTATTCCAGAAAACCAACACAACTTGCACTTTGCCAAGAAAACATAAGATTCAGGCCTGTGTATTCAAAATTCTAGCACGAAGTGTAATGGAATACTACAGTAAGGCAGAGGTGTGTGTCCATGATTTCCTACACACTTGCTTATTGTTCTTGATTGTACCACAAGAAGGCATGCCATTGTTTGTCTAACACAATATATAGGAAGTGTCTTTTTGTGGTGTCAGAGTTTAGACCTAAACATACTTTTTGTTTGACCATCTGTTTTCTCCAGTTCTCTACCTTTGCTTTTCTCTTTGCTATGAAACAATGCTTGCTTAAAGCTCTATTGGGGCAACATTTAGCCTTAGGCTGTTCCTACATGTAAGTGCCTTCTCCAACAAAAGAAATACTTTTCATGAATTCAAAATGTCACAAAATACTTTAATGGTCAATGAAGTATTTTTCAAGCAAACTCACTGTTTTGTTACAGGAAATGTGGCATTCAATAAACACATAGTAAATCTCCAGATGCAGCAATGAACTTAATAAGCTGTTTTTGATGGTATGACACTGGGTGAACTCCTTTTTGATAGTGCTTGGGATCATTTATGTTCACTTGAAGGGGCCTAAATTCAAGGCTATTTGAAAAAGAATACCACTGAAAGTGCAGCACTGCCTTAACAAAGCACTGAGATGTCAATTAAGATGATGTGAGTGAGATGTAAACCCATTTCCCTGTTAAAGTTAAAAATGAAAATGCAACCACTGAACAACACCTGACAATCCACTTCCTTGGAGCAACAAACATTATTGCTAAGTCCTTCCTGAAACAATTTTATATGTGACCAATGATCCAATGTATAGCCTTATAGACTGTATCACCCTGCAGCTACAAGACTGAGGTGGGAAGTTGGATAATCTGTGATGATCGATCTTCTCTAACTCCTTAGGGTCTATCCACCAGTTACAGGATCAAGTCAGAAATGTCTTTGGATAGTCAGCACTGTTCTGGATTGGTGCCACGTAAGAAACTCCACACAATACATGAAAAAGACATTCACTTCATCAGTGACACTGAACATAATTTCCGGCTCTATTACCATCAACACACCCTGGCTACTAAGAGCCCTACCTATAAAATGCAGTACAGTAATTTAACAAGCTCATCTTGATTATAGCTTCTGGCAGTGTAACATGTGACATCAAAAAGCAAATCACCTCGTCGTGGAACATGACATTTATGCATGCGCTGTCCAAATATCATGAATCAGGATTCTGTACTCCATTTGCATCTTTACAAACATGAAGATAAATTAATGTTAAATAACGAAATATTTAAATGGAAGCAAGGTGTGATTTACATTGGGTTGAAGAAATTTTTGCCTTTCTGTTGTTTGTTACTATGAGGTTTCTTTGCCCCACATACATCCATTATCCAAAGAGGGCTCATTTGACTGTTCCATCTGCCACCTCTCACCGTGTTCACCTGCTGTTAGAGGCCCTGGATCAACTGCTTGAGCTTTTATGCTCAGCAGCCTCCTTCACCATTGCCACCGGCTGATGGAGGTCCAGTTCCACACTTCCCTGCTTGTAAGTTGCCATCTGGGTAACTACACAAAGCACAGAGTGTGGAGCTGGATGAACACAGCAGACCAAGCAGTATCTTAGGAGCACAAGATGCTGCTTGGCCTGCTGTGTTCATCCAGCTCCACACTTTGTTATCTCGGATTCTCCAGCATCTGTAGTTCCCATTATCTCCAAAGCACAGAGTGCCCATTTGATATTCAGTTGCATGATTAACATGTTTAATTGCACCATGGTAGCTAGAATATTTGAGTCCATATCAGCGGCTCTATTCTTTGCTTGTATCACCAATCTGGTCAAACGGCAAAGAGTAGGGTGATATCCAGCATTTGCTTGAGAAGACCTTATCACTCCCTGAGCTGTATTGGAATCTTATAGGGGATCCAGACTCCAAGTTAGATCACCCACAGTGCTGGTGCTGGGAGGTAGCAACTGAAGCAACAAGGTTCATTGACCAAATGAATCTTAGAGACCTGACTGACCTGAACACTATTGTGGGTGATCTCACTCTCATGTGCAAAGCTAACATTCCACTGAATCTTAGCTTGAATGTCATTGGGAATCTGGGTCTGAACATTGTCCTTTGCTTGTGGCTTGGTGTCAGCCACTGCAACTTCAACTGGGCAGAGGGCGAGTTCCCTCCTGTAGTCAGCCTACAGGCTAAGGGCATCTGCATTTGCATTACTTTGCCTGACCTGTAGTCTGCCTTCAGACTAAGGGCATTACCACTTACATGACCTGTACAGAATCTTGAAGCAAAACCCAATGTATTCAGTGACCCAATGAAACTCCAAGCTTGGTGGATGATTGAAAGTAGCTGAGTGGATTGCTGTTGGCAAATGCTTCAAGCTCAGGATCCACCAAAATGTTTCTGAATGGCTGGGAAAAAGTCTACCTTAAAGCTTGCAGTTTGAGTTCATGCTGGAGTAACACTCCATATTGAGATTCCAACAAATATAAGTTACAGTCACTCTTTCTTGCCCTTGAATCTGTGACAACACCATTCCTGAGCCAAATAATCTTAAATCAGTTTCCATATGAAAGGGAGATTGAAATCTGGGAAGCTAAGGACTTCACCTGTTCTGGTCCAACTCCCTGCGATGCTCCACAAAGTATCCCACCTCGCACATCCTTTTCCAAACAGTCCTTCAGTATTCTTTCATTTTCTCAGCATATCATAGTGTGAGGCAGCCAACTGTGATTAGCCTTGCACAAGCCTCCTATAATATCCCATTAGACAAAGGAACCCCATAGAGTGCACTCCCAGTCGTAGGCTAGAGCACCTCTACAATCATCAATGATGCCTTCCTTGGTAATGAAGCGCCCAAGGGATCATTCTTTTGTCTGGAAAAGTTGACACTTGTCTAGTTTGATTTTTAAGTTAAAACTGTGCGAAGTGGGCTGTGATAAAGCCTGGTCTTACAAAACTAAACTCAAATATTGAATTAAAGATGAATCCTGTAGACACATGGGGAGGAATTGGAAATTAAGGCTGCTGAAAGCTTTAACTGTCACATGGATGAAGGTGGTAGCTGAAATTCAGAGCCCAAATGACATTTTTGAAGCCTTTGGTTTATATTAGGTCGTGGAATTATTTGATCTTTCGCACTTCTCCCTGTGCGTCCTATTTCCCCCAAAACATCCTTTTTCAAGAAATGGTCCGTTTGACTGCTCCAGCTGCCCTCCCTCACCATCATCACCTGCTGCCAGAGTCCTGGCACACTTGCTTGAGCTCCTGTCCTCAGTGCCCTCTCTCACCATCACCATTTGCTGCTGGAAGTTCTGTTACTATGTGAATACCATCACCTCCAGCTTCCCTGGCATTTTCCCTGACTTGATCACTTACTACTGTTCCCTACTTATGTGTGAATCAGATACCTAGAATTCTCTAAATAAAAACCGAAAGAATTGCGGATGATGTAAATCAGGAACAAAAACAAAGGTCTGCAGGTCTGGCAGCATCTGTGAAGTAAAAAACAGAGTTAATATTTTGGGTCCAGTGGTCCTCCCTCAGAAGGCTCTGGCAAAGGGTCACCGGTTGCAAAATGTTAACTCTGATTTTCTCTTCACAGATGCTGCCAGACCTGCTGAGCTTTTCCAGCAACTTTGTTTTTGTACCTAGAATTCTCTATCCAACATTATTGTGTGAGTACCATCATCAGAAGAACTGTAGTAGATCAAGGACTGGACCCACAAATACCATAATGGAATGGACAACAAATGTAGTTTTTCTAGTGCTGTTCACATCCCAACAACAAACAACTGAAAAGGACATTAACTTCTTATAAATCTCAGATATTTTATTTTTATTGTGCAATTTAATTCTCTCTAGTCTATTGTCTTGTTATTTATGATTCTGCCCTCGTTATTCTTCCCTTAACTGTAGCAATTGATATATAACACACAAGCAATTCTCTCTATATCCGATAAAGATATTTGTATTTCATGATTAAAAAACAATCTTATTTCTGACCTTTGCAATGAGCTTACAACTCCATACGTTGTGTTATTAGTTTCTTCTATTCAATTTGTAGCTTTCTGCTTGTGACCTCCATTCTCCCTGACTTCCACAGAGTGTAACCACTGACATAAATAGCAAGACTCACTTATAAAAATAATTGACAACGGTCCCTGATCTGAAGATTTCTGTTGACAGAAAACTTCAGTACCACCCCCAATCCTCAGCAGCAGTTCCTGGGCCTTTAAGGTTTTGCTGCAGTGCTGTAGAATCAAAGACTTCAGATGTCTGTGTCAACTGTGTGTTTTCTGGTTCATGGTGCCTGTACAGAATGTTGTCATTAGGTGGCTTGTTAAAAAGCAGTCATTTTCCAGCATGTTTTGAACAAAGCAAAGTCAGAGGAGACTTGAGCTTTTCAAGAAGTTTAATTTTCTCTCTCAAATATGATATACTATAGTTAATTCTCTGCAACATTGGGAAGTTGGTGTCAAAAATATGTGTGATTCAGATATGAGCCTTAGCGCAGTTGTGACTCAGCCTGTAGTTTATAAATAGTGGAAAAGAATAGTTAGAATGTGGAACCTGCTACCATATGGGATGGTTGAATTGAATAGCTTAGATGCCTTTAAAGGAAATTAGATAAGTTCTCGAGTGAGGGAGAAGTGGAAAGATAGGCAGATAAGGTCAGATGAAATAGACTGAGGAGGCACATATCAAACACAAACATGCCAACTAGAATGAAAAGCCTGCTGCAGCACTGTAAATTGGGTAACCTACAGGGAAAACTGGAGAATTCAATGAAAAATCCACCTTCAATGTAAATACAGTGGGAAAGGTAGGGACAGACAGGAAAAAAAAGCAATTTAAGGCAGGTCAGATTTACGAAAGGTAACTGAGTTTAGTGGGCAAGCATGGCGCAAGGCAAAATGGCAATTAGGAAGTTAATTTGAGGTGAAGCATCAGCTACTTGCATGAGTGGAAGATAAACATTTTGGCTTGTATTGGCATTATGGGGGACATTTTGTTCTTGAGTGTAGCACAGTTAAATAAGGTAGCACACCGTGCAACTAATGAATGGAAATTTCAATCATGCTCAGAAGTGTTTTATACAAATGGTGATCAACAATAAGATTAATCTCTGATAATAAAGTGTGAAGCTGGATGAACACAGCAGGCCAAACAGCATCTCAGGAGCACAAAAGCTGACGTTTCGGGCCTAGACCATTCATCAGAGCTCTCCGATGAAGAGTCTAGGCCCGAAACGTCAGCTTTTGTGCTCCTGAGATGCTGCTTGGCCTGCTGTGTTCATTCCAGCTTCACACTTTATTATCTTGGATTCTCCAGCATCTGCAGTTCCCATTATCTCTGATACAAGATTAATCTCTGATTTCGGCTGTGGAATGTCGGTAGCTGTGTTGTTCGGATCAATGGCCTCTCGATGACCTAGGAGAGACTGATTGTAGCTTCCTGCTCCCTGAATTAAACTGGGAGGCAGTGGGTGCCACAATCAGACTACGTGGCTCTCAGTTTGACGGGATGCTCATGAAGTGCAGGCCTGCGAAGTGAAGGGAAAATTGGAAGGAGAGCAGTCCTCCTGACCGCTTCCATGCCTTCCAATTTTAGGGTTGACATTAGGGTTTAGCAGGCGATTTACCGAGTGAATGAAGAATGGTGCTGACTATACGACACATAACACGCGTATACCCCAGTGGAAAACATCCTAAGGCGGAATTTCCTTGTTTGAAATGCATCCTGCAATTGCTGTGACGTTGTGTTAAAAGTAACATGATCACTTCACAACAACAGAAAAGGGGAGGGGGCGGTGAATGATATGAAAGATAGTTATATCTCTGGCGAGCCTTTTGTCTGCAGGAAGGTATCTTACAAGTGGGTGTTCTAGCTTTATAGGCAGTGTCGCTGTGACTCTTGTTTTAAATCTCAGCGCTGCTCGGAATGGATGAGGTCACTTTCTTGTCACATGATATCTGCAGCAGTGATACAATGACTCTCCCTCTCGGTTTGTGCTATGGGAAGCACTCGCCCTAGTACTCTCGACATTGGCTGGGGCCGGTCGATGAGGGCCGCCGGCTGGCCGAGCGAGCTGTCAATCAGCCGCTATCCCCACCCACCCGCCCCCTCGGCCAGGCGAAGTTCGGGGCTGCTTGTACAATGCAGCTGGAGTGTGGCTACTGGCCAGGAGAGGGGCTGGAAAGGAGACACACTTAACACATACATAGAAAGAGGAGCCAGGCACGCAGTGGGAAAAGTGACTGAAGGGGAAAGGCACAGAGTTTTTTTTAAAAAAAAGAATTGCCATTCACCTCCGCCTGCTGCATGGGGAAGGGAATCCAGATGTGGAAAAACTCTCGTGTTTGAACCTAACTGAGAGTGTGGGCAGCGAGGAATTTGTGCATGTTGTCAGAGAGCTCGTCCTCCTGACACATCCAGATCCGTCGGAGAGGAAAGTCGCCGCCAGTTTTCCTGTTAAAATTAAAAGCTTTTGTTTTTAGCTGTTTTGCTTTTTGTTCACGGGTTGGGCGGGGGGGAGGTGTGAGGTGTGGAATGCATTTGTTTGAGAAGCACAGAACAGGCTGAACATGTGGAAAATGGCACCTTTGCCATGCCCTGGTGGGAAGGTGTTGCTGAGGCAATGAAGCTGCCGCACCATGGCCAATGGAACAGGTCCGAGGAGTATGCTGAAGTGCGTGGTGATCGGAGATGGAGCGGTGGGCAAAACTTGTTTGCTGATGAGCTACGCGAACGATGCTTTTCCAGAGGAATATGTGCCCACTGTGTTCGACCATTACGCGGGTAACTATTTTCTTTAGAAATGTCTAGCTACATTTCTTGTAAAAAAAGGTGTAACTTTTAATTCGTCTTTTTTTTGTTTCCGAGTTCATCCCAGCTCTTAAAGCTTGAACGCGAACTTTTTGGGAAAGTTTCAATAAAGTTTCACTGTCTGGCCATAGTCTTTCAATCAGACGTCTGTCTTTTGGATGCATGTTCCATCCGCTATTAATTAGAAACATTCGCTACATTACTGTGCCAATTACTGTAGTATTTCCATATAACTAGTAATATATGTATCCTTTTCCTGTTTGACCAGTCACTGTCACCGTGGGAGGTAAACAGTATCTTCTTGGACTTTATGATACTGCAGGACAGGTGAGATTTTAAAAATAAAAACAAACGTTCTGTTCTTATCTATGTTGGATGATGTGTCTTTTAGTGTAGGGAAGTTTAGCAATCTCTAATAACTATCTTATGACAGAATGTGACACATGACTTATTTTCTTAGTCTGAGTGAAAATGTCTGTTTCTGTTTTATTTGAGCTGATTTCCCTGGGGAAGGTTTTTAAAGTTGGGATGGCTCTTTTATGTCAATGTCCCAAACACAGTTGGAAAGGAATGGCAAGCTCACAGCATTGGCCGACTCTACTGCCCAAACCACTGCACCATTCTCCCCCCCCCAACCCCCCCTAGCAATTTGTGGTGAGGAAGAAATAGACCATGAGTTGTGAATGACTGTTCACTTTGCAAAACTGAAACTCCCCATCAAACCGCCTTGTGTCAGTGTTGTGAAATTGCTGGATTTGTTCCATAGACACAAATTGAACTCCCCACAGCCAGTTATTGCTGCTATTTCACACCATAAGGATATTTTGTGAACAAGATGTGTGTTTCTGCAATTCAAATTCAAGTATTTAGGGTCAGAAAAGAGACAATCGAAAACTTGGGGAGTCTCACCCCCATAATTAGTAAATTGTTCTAAGAGTTTGTTGCTTTGAAATGTTCCTTCTTGCGTTTTCTTAATAAAATCTTACTAGTTTTCTCTCTGTGTAATTTAACTCATAATTTACCTTATTTCCTTCTCTATCCTTGGCTTTATTTATTTTTCTATTGATAAATTTCAGTGGATAAGGAGATAGACTATTGACCCCATCATTCACCGACTCTCCAGATGTCCCATTTGCACTTTCAGCTCTTTGGTGCTCAAGAATGTTTTGAGCTGAAGTTGAGGAAAAATACCCTTTTGATAATCAGGGTAGCTTTTATTTTCAAATTGTCGTTTGCCAAAGAAATGCCAAGAAAGTTGGATGATCATGATGGCAGCACATTAAGTCAGAAAGATATTAGGATTTTATAAATGTACATTTTTGGATTTGAGTTTCTTGTTAATTTGTGCAAATAAACCTTTTTGTTTTACTTTGTATGAGCCAGGTTATGCTATGGATAGGTATTAGTATTTGTCAGCTACTGAGTTCAAATTAATAGATAAATGCTTTGGGTAAAAAGGTAAGTTTTTATATGGGGGTGGGAGGAAGAATTGTAAATTTTGAAAATTGCACAAGGAATTTGTGCTGCATGGACACTTGCTGGAGATTAAATCATTCAATCAAATAAATGACCATGTGAGCTTTTATATAGTCAAAGAACTTTAAAAAAATCAGATATCTAATATTTTCCCTGGTATTGTTCAACCTGAGATCAATGACCAGTATGCTCCAGCTGTGTTTTTACTGTTTCCATATTTGCTGTGAATGTGGACAATTTTCCCCTTTTTATGTACAATTTCTTAAATTATCCAATATTTATTGGAAATGTTAGTGCTTCTAATCTATGTACATTCAAATTGAGACTTTTTAAAATGAAGAATACAGTCTGCAAAAATGTAACCTTAAAGTAAATGCAGCTGCCTGCTACCTGTAACATGTAATTGTTACAGTACAAACAGGCATAGTTATATTTTTAGCAGGTAATGCCAAGTTAGTTGTTCAGTTGCTCAAGAAATTGGTTCTATTAAACTTCTGATTATGCTCATTTTAATTGGCATAATTCTTCATTAATTCTCCTAAACATGGCCTTTTCAAATTTAAAACATTGCATTTTATTTGGGTGGAAAGTTTAATACTTCCTTGAGTTATCAGCAGTACTTGATTAGTATTGTAAAGAACATTTTTTCAAAACAAATAAATTTGAAGGTGGTAATAGTGAAGTCTGCAGCTCTAGACCCATCATGTTTTGGTCTTCATTTGTGACACATGGACTTGTGTTGGCTATTCTAGTGACTTTGGTCAGTTTATATGCTCAGAAACTGTGGGAGTCCGTGTATGACTTTACCCCTTGCAATCATTCATGAAGGAAGACTGGATCCACTTGTGATTCAAAGTTTGACAACCTGCACTTTAAAATACTACATTTTAAGCAGACTGCCTGAACAATACAATACAATTAGATTAGCAATGCTAGACTCTGGGTGAATTTGAATCTTGAACAAGCAGAAAACTTGGGGGAGGGGAGGAACACTTGTATAGATGAATTTGGGGTAACTCCACTCTCAAATTCTCTACTCGTTTATTCTGGTCCAGCTGATTCTATCTGAACTGTACTGAAAATAGTCCAGTAATCTAGTGGAAATTGTATCCACAAATTCTTTTTCTTCAAAAAGTTTTCTCAGTTAAAATGAGGAAAATCGGGAGTGTTGCAGCAGGCATTCAACACATTAGAAGGTTTCCTGCTGAAACTGGATTCTAATCTATTAACATCTGCAGAAAGCATGGTCTTGGCTGGTTTGTGGGGTGATTAGAAGGGGCAGTGAAAGTTGATTAGTGATATTTTTATATACCAATATCCATATCCTTGTGTTGCAATTTGAAAAAAATGAAATGTTTGGGAACTCGTGTTTCTTTTTTCCCAAAGAAGATGTATTTCTGTTGAGAGTAGAATGTGTATATACTGACTAACTATAATTACTGAATAAGCTTGATAATTGTACTACTTTGGGGTTTTTTGCAATTAATAAAACCTTACATTCACTCTTTTTGTGTGTAAAATACTTGTTAAACACTGCTTCACCAAGTCTTCCCTCCCCTAGCTATCAATGTATTGACATTTTGATATTTGTTGGAATGCAACCACATGCTCGCCATCTATTTTTGTCAGGCAGATGGTTTTGATTGACTCACCCTGCCGTGATTAAGAGTACGAGCATGAAAGCAACAGATGGTCAATTACTTTACAATTGGTAGCCTAACAATTTTAAATTCATATATTCTACTGCAAATTTCATTTCCTTTTAAGCTAAAAAATTAAACTTTATAATTTCTATATTAGAGAATGTTTATGTAAGCTTTAATATTTGTGCATTGTGTTTCAGAGCAGCCTTATCCCTAAAAACTAATGGTTTTATTTTTCACCACTCTTCCAAGTTAAGCCTCTGAGAGGGGTTTTAAATATCTTTCTTTGAAGTGGATAGCTTGTGCTTGCAAAGCTTTAAATCTTGCGTAGCCTTTAAGCTAACTAAATGTGCCTTATTTTTATTTTTGCCAACTCTGTAGGAAACTTTTAAAGCAAGTCCATGTAAACACCACAAATTCAGTTCTAGATGTTTTAAATTATGTTACATTTAATTTAATATCTAAATGCAGCTTTAATACCATTCCAGTTACAATAGTTTCAATCACTAGTCAAAACGTTGAAGTTGTGAGTTGAGACTCAGTTTCCTCCAGTAGCTTCTGCTCGTGGATTCCATAGTCTATAATGTAAATGAATTAAACAGATACTGTTTAGAGGAAATCCATAGTTAATTTGTCCTTCTTCCCTTCAGTACTAGTTAGATGCAAAAACAGAAACTGTCAGACCACATCAATGATTGTTCCCTTGATAGAAACTATTTCTTCGGCCAATCTCTCCAAGTCCAAATAATTGATATTAATTTAAGTCTTAATGGGCTAGGACAAAGCTTAACTAACTGAGTTTTAATAACATTAAATTGTATTTTTTAGTGGAAGAATTTGAGTATTCATAAATTTTAAAATTTAATAAATACGCAAGAGTGAATGGACTGTGCACAAACTTTTTTCAAAATAACATGAATACGTTGTATTCATGGATAAACAGAATTTAAAGTATTTGATATATGTTTTTAATATCACTTCTTTTCTAACTCAAAGTTTTTGTTTGGATAGCTTAAGAATAATCCTTTAAGGACTTACTTTGGGGCTATGCAATGGTATTACAGTTGCCTTTGGTTTTATGTAGACCAATGAATTTTAAAACTTGCAAAATGTTTTAATGTCTTCAGTAACTTATTTTGTAATGTAAGAGCAGTTTATTTCTTGTTATAATTGAGTTATCAACTTGTGAAATGTGGTTAGGTAAGCAGCAGCTCCAATCCTACAGACAAGTCTGAATAATGCTTAAAGAAGACCACTTATTGTAATGCTGTCAGGCTATAAACCCCCAAACCTTACTCTTTGGCCAGGAAGCAGAATGAGGTGTGTTGTAGAAATCCAAATAGTTTTATCCTTGGCTGCAGACTATTCAACTAGAGGAAAATACTTTTGACTACTCAAATGTTATGAGCCATGCGTCCAATATCAATTTTACTTCTGTTCTTCATTTTCCCTATTTGGAGTTACGTATCTAATTTCAGTTGAGCAGTTTAGATTCTAAGAATATTGTCTTCTCATGAAATCTTTCTTGTAAGAGCCTTTGGATGTTTTTATTTCCTCTTGGTACCTAGCCCTGAAGCTGAAAACCCAAATGCAAGAATTGGGACATTGTGCCAGCTTATCTAATCAGACAGCCACCACTCTGCTGGCGTGAAATATCTCATTGGGCAATACTGTTAAAACTCTCTGGTTAGTCAAAATATTCAGTTGGTACCTGCTCTCCAGTAATTTCTATTATTTTATGTATTTGATTGATACGCAAGTCTCATGTTTCAGACCTGTATACATGTGTATGCTTCTGTATTTCCCATTATGAAAAATTGACTTGTCTGAAACAGTGCCATTAGAAGAGTGAATGCACAATTTGTAACTGTATACTTATCATACAAAATATCCTGAATCCTTATTTTGAGACAATTGTTTAATGAAAGCAGAAAGTGGTAGAAGGAGATGGCATACAAATCAGTCAGTCTTGTAAAATGAAAGAAATGGTATTGAGTATTGACCATTCAGTGAAAGGAGAAGTAACTGAAACATTAACTTCTTTCTTTAAAGATGCTCCATTCTTCCAGCACATCCTGTTTCTATGGCATATTTCTAACGTTTGCAGTTTTTTCTAACATTTACAATTACTTGGCTCTGTTAGGAAGATTATGATCGTCTGAGGCCTTTGTCTTATCCAATGACTGATGTCTTCCTGATCTGCTTCTCGGTGGTGAATCCAGCCTCATTTCAGAACGTACGGGAAGAGTGGGTGCCTGAACTTAAAGAATATGCACCAAATGTTCCATTCCTGTTAGTTGGAACACAGGTACCTCAATTTTGAAACCTAAATAACTCATCTGCCCAACATTTATCTAATGTATACAGCTTAAAAATAGGAACTATTAGCAAACTTTGTTAAGCTTAGATTAGTGATTATTTCCTATCCTTACAATTTAGATTCTGGGTACTACTCCCGCAGTTTTAGTCAAATAGTGTATTGCATTTTCTTAACAGCTCTGATTTCCCAAACAGATGTTCCTGGTTTGTTGACTGGCGTAACTTGAAATCACTTGGCATGAGAAGGATAAGGTTTGTTAGATCTAGTGGGAAGGGCAATTACTTAAGTCTGCATTTCCCACGTTACTTACCTTGCTGAGTTGCCCTGTTGTAACTTTGCATTAGTTAAACATGAAACAGCATTTGTTACAGTTGGTCTATTGCCTGGACTGTTCAACTTTGTCAGATCAAAGAGATTTTTGGGAAGGAGGATGGAATAATAAAAATGAGTAAAGCTCAGCTTGTGTTTTTACAGTGGAACTTGTAGGAATTATAACTCAATGGGAAAAGTAAATAAGCCTAAACTTTTCTTTGTCTTTATCATATCATTATTCTTTTAATAACAATTTTTCAGATGTGAGTGCGGAAAAATACCATAGATTTACTTAAATTTACTTAATAAATGCTCCAGAGCATCTTCAAATCATGTGCATATGACACCTAATATTGATTAATATAGCACATCTTTAAATCAAAAGATGGACAATAAACCTTCAACAATGCCACAACCTTAGCTTTTACTGGAGTTAGCTAATTAAGTTTTGTTTTGTGGGCAACTTTTATACATCTGTTTATATGGGCAAGATGAAAGAAATTGCTAAATGACAATGGAGGTAACTTCTTTAGCAAAACTACTTCAATTTTTAGTTTTCAATTAATGGCCTGCTGATGACAATAACATTTGAAATTATAGTTTGTATTGAATTGGTCATTTGACAAAAAAGTAATTTATTTTGGAAATCCTCTGAGCTTAGTTGAACAAAAACATACGGCAAGATGTATTGGATGTGAGTTTGCTCGCTGATCTGGAAGGTTAGTTTTCAGACGTTTCGTCACCATTCTAGGTAACATCATCAGTGAGCCTCCGATGAAGCGCTCGTGTTATGTCCCGCTTTCTATTTATCTGTTTAGGTTTCCTTGGGTTGGTGATGTCACTTCGTGCATTGATGTCAATGACCCAAGGAAACCTAAACAGATAAATAGAAAGCGGGACATACCACCAGCGCTTCATCGGAGGCTCACTGATGTTATCTAGAATGGTGACGAAACGTCTGAAAACTAACCTTCCAGATCAGCGAGCAAACTCACATCCAGAACCTCAACCTGAGCTACAAATCTTCTCAAAACTCACTGGCAAGATTTATGTTTTATAAATTGGAGCATAAGTAAGATACGAATTTACTTGATTTTATTTTTGCGTTATTGTAGATTAATGATATACATTAGATTTTTTTGACATCATGATATCAGATGCAAAGCACTAGATTATGGAAGAGATCTTGCAAGATTTAAGATAGTTGATGTAGCATAGGGCAACAGCTTTTGATGTAGCGATAAAATTGCTGTCTGTGTCAAAAGCTTAAAGATTTGGGTCTTGTTTCAGCAACCCCGACAAGAGAAGTCCAGGATGTGTTTGTTCAATAATGCAGTGGCATCCAGTGGATATGTGCACTTACACAGAGTGATCAATAGTTCGGTAATAGTATTCCCGCCTTTTGAATCAAAATGGTTGAGGTTAGCACAGAGTCCGGATGACTTGGTAAATGAAGGCAGTTCTGAATACTGGATGTGAGACTTGAAATAGGATCTAGCCTAAAAAAGAATTCAACAAGCAAATATAGTGCAGGCAACATGCTGTGAAATTGGATTAGTATATTCTATTAAGTTTGAAGAAACCACTAAATTGTATTTGGTATTCTGCTTGGGACTATACATGATATGTGCACTAAAATTCTGACTGATTGGATTATAATTAGAAGTCACCCTTCAATGGGTGTGTTGGTGTTTAATAAGCCATGACTTAATGGATTTGAGGGATCCATTCTTAAACAGTACATTAAATTCTTAATATTATCTACGTATCTGTTGACAGTGAGGGAAATTTAGAATGTACATGATGCATTTTTGTTTTGGTTAGCTAGTGTAGCAATTGGAGAGGGCTTGTAACAGGTTACCTGAATAGACTCTTAGTGTCTAGATGGAGTAAGAATGAAGATGGTTCAATATTTAAATTTCAATCCTATGGATAAGTTAGTAATAAAAGGATCTAGAATGAGAAGGAACAGATATAAAGAAATGTGAAAAGAATCTTTTTCAACCGGTGAGTAGCTGAAGTCTGAAAAACATGGCCTGACATGTGACAAAGGCAGGCTCATTTGAGGTATTCAAAAGAGCTCGAGTATTATTTGAATGAAACAATATTTGTGGCCTTGGGAAAAAGTAAAAGGATGTACCAAGTCATAAATGCTCATTCAGGCAGCCGGTGAAGAAGTGATGGGACGAATGGCCTGATTGTGCAATCTTGATAGTTCTGTGAAATATCATTGACCTGCTGGACCTATTTTCCTTTCAAATAGCATAACATTAACGAGAAGGAACTAGAAACCAGATCAGGAGACATTTTAACTTGACAGAGAAACATGCTTTTTCTAGTGACAGACCTACAGAGGAACTTTGTTTCTAGATCCAACTACTATTTTGCTCTCATTCAATGTGTCTTTTTTTTTTAAAAAGAACAAAAAGTACTTATCTGTATTACGTTGGAGTTTGAGGGAGTTTGTTATGCACAATTTTGCTTGCTTCCTTTGAAATGCTTTGAGAAATGAAGTTGTGAAGTTGTTTGTATTTGTTATCATACTACATTTCCTTTCTTGGGGGTCTGTTCCATTATGAAAACAGCATATAACACATTAAATAGGAAAACTCCCACTTCCAACAAATGAAATGGGTTCTCACCAGTAGTAATAAAGACCATAGCCAGTAGACTGTGTTTCTGTGATGGTATGAGTATGAAAGGTATGTCCATGCAAGTCTTACAATGGAGGGCCAAGTCCACATCCAGACATTCAGAGAGGATAGCAGTCCAAAGGTTGTGGACTATTCTCACGTTGGTTACCCGTTTGCATTTGAGGGAGGAGCAATGATCCAACTTTGCAATAAGACGCAGATTATCTAACGTAGCTAACCCTGAGTCCTGTGCAGAATATTAGACTGAACAGTGGGTGCTCTGTAGGTCATTGTGTGTGTTTTTAAAGAAGTTTGCTTGTGTGGGATCTCCTATCCATTTGAAACCTTTGTCCTTCTAGGGTGGTAGACTGAGAGTTGAGGTGCTTCAGTTTACTGGAGCATTGCATGTTATAGACACCGCACAGTGGGTGGGCAATGTGGAATGTATGGCAAGGCTGCAAGTGGTAATTACCTGCACAGTATCCAATTATTGCAATTCCTGGCACTCCTACCTGCAGTGCTATGTGCACTCTTGATAAAGTTGAAATGCTTTGTTTAAACATGAGGTAAAGCCTTCTCTGATTATTTAACACACTGTAGTAGAAATGTGCTGGCACAGCTATAAAGGGACATCGCAGAATTCACCTATGGACATTGTTGAACCTAAAGGCGATGTGCTAGATTCAGAAAAGCTGAATATAGTGAACAGCAATGTTGATGTTGATATTCTGTCCTGTTGGGATGTGTATTTCCTGGAAGATGTGTGGCTCCAAAATAATAGGTCAGTTCTGTGGTTGTAACTCACTGGGACTAGGGCTGAGGGATTTGCCATGAGATCCTAAAGACTGGTTAGTTGTGTTTCCGCTATAAAGAAATCCCTGGCAATAATGACATCCTCTACAGAACTAGCCATGGTTATCTGGTCCTGTTTCATATGATCTCTCATTTTTCACCCTCGTGTGAAATAAAGGCTATCATTTGAAAACTTAAAATGGTGGGGGGCATTCAATTAGAAGTGGGGTTTGCTGATGAAATTACATTGGGGTGTAGGAAGTCTAATCTCAGCACAAAATCAAGGTCTGTTTTGCTACCTGTAGTAGTTTTTAAGTGATGAAATTGTGATAATTATATGCTTGAATGTGAAGCATTAGTTTCACAGAATATCCTATGCAGTCACAAGTTTAGAAACACAGATGTCTATTTATCATGGGGTGACAGGAATTTTTTCTCAGTTATAAATGGTGCTTGTGAATATATTCATGTCAAAATATTGACTCTAGTTTATGCAAATCAAAGATAAACACTGACACGTTTTAGTAATGAAGGCCTATGGGAGTTTTGTTTGGAAGAAATTATTCAAATGCACTTATTAGTAGAAGGGCTTTAGATATCATAGCATTACCTTCGTATCAAAAGCAGTTCTATTTTTACTTGAGTTTTATCATTTCAACTCTCCTACCTTCACATCATAATTCTTGGATACTTTTAAGATTTGTCCCTTTTTTTAAGGAACGAAGAGTGTTGGCGGGGAGAAAACTTAAAACTTTCAGTTGGGGTCATTGGCAGTGAAACAATATTTGAATTAATTCATTTGTGTTTGATGCATAAACTGATTCCAAGTGAACAGTATTCTGGGAGCCCATACCTACCCATGTGGATTTCTGCACCGTAGTAAACAACCCTGCAAAAGAAATAAAAAGTGTTGGGGAAGTTCGGCAAATCTGACAGAGAGAAACAGGGTTAATGTTTCAAGACCAAAATTACTGTTCTTTGAAGAAGTGTCATATTTGGATATGAAACGCTCACTCTGTATCTCTCTTCAAAGATGCTGCCAGACCTGCTGTGTTTCTCCAACATTTCATTTCACACTTGCAGCATTTACCTGTACTTTTATTTTCCAGTCAAGTTTGTGCGCAGACAGTTCTGGAGATTTTGACACTTGATGATCAAAGCAAGGTGTTTCAATTATACACACAGAAATCTACACTTGAAAGAGTATTCAACCTGGCTTTGCTTTCAAACACAATAATTGTTTCTTGTTCATGCTTGCTTTCATCGTTATCCAAAACAAAGAACATACTCTTGATATGAAATGGGCACAAGCCATTCAACTCCAACAATGCCTGAGTTAACGCAGAAGGCAAGCTTAGGAGAGAAAAAAAAATGTGTTAAGTCCTCCCATATATATAGTGAGTTGTTACTCAGTTCTAAAGAAAATTGTCACCATGGGTTTCCAAACTTGTGCTGATCAGTTGGCAGCCACATCAGTTTTGTGGCGTCACAAAGTCTAACACTTTTGATTAATCTTTTATAATCTATCCATGATGGTCTTGCTGGAGAAAATATTTATTAACTCAAGTTTTACATGTAAAGATTTACTGGGGCATTTGCATGATTAGCTGGTGAGTTAAGTGTTTAAATCTGAAAATTCTGATGAACAAAAGCTCATATGAAATTCTGTTACCCTGCTGTTGTGAAATTTGTAAGAGTATATTCAAAGTAACATTAACTCCTAAGTCTTGCCGTGTGGAACAAACACAAATGTCAGGGCACCCTGTAACATGACTAAAACAATAATGTAACAAAACAAAGTATGATGGCAGGAGAGCAAGCTGGTGAACTTTGATCGTGGTTATGGAAGAACATTGCCTAGTTGGTGTGGTTTGATTCTGAAAGCTGTCGATCCATACAGTCAAAATGTCAACAAAGTCGAAAACGTCTTTGTATTTAAAAAGACTGCTACATATTTAAGAACATAATTGAAAAAGCCAGTTCGGGATTGAATTATAATTATTGTGCATGCCCATATACTAAAGCATCAATTTCTGTTAGTAATACATGGGGCTCATTTGAATTTTAAAACTAATTGTTCTTCAATGGTGCAGATTTATTGCACGTTTCAGCACTTTTTATGATTTGCATTGCTGATTAATGTACTCTGACTTAGCCACTGAATATCTCTTGTGAAAATTCAAAAGAGAAATTACTGTATGGTGAATGGGCAGTCACCACTGATTCCATTGCATGGAATACTGGGGCATTGCTGAATTACCTATTGTCTTTTTTTCATGCACCCATTAAGCTTTGACAAAATCATGGAGATTTACGTTCGTATCAAATTGGGTGAACTTTTTGTATCGTAAATTTATTTTTTTTTAAAAAAGATTTATTTCCCACAAATGGGTATTCTGGAATGATGTGTGCTTTGCTTGTATCTGTACTGATCTCTCCATAAATTTGAAAAAAGTTCTTAACGTTTTAACTAGGGTTCATAATTGCCTTCCTTTCTTCGGATGTGTTCTGAATAGGTGAAGTAGACATTTTTGGATAATGAAATGTGAGGCTGGATGAACACAGCAGGCCCAGCAGCATCTCAGGCGCACAAAAGCTGACGTTTCGGGCCTAGACCCTTCATCAGAGAGGGCGATGGGGTGAGGGTTCTGGAATAAATAGGGAGAGAGGGGGAGGCGGACCGAAGATGGAGAGGAGAGTATAGGTGGGGGTGTAGGGAGGGGATAGGTCAGTCCAGGGAAGACTGACAGGTCAAGGAGGTGGGATGAGATTAGTAGGTAGGAGATGGAGGTGTGGCTTGGGGTGGGAGGAAGGGATGGGTGAGAGGAAGAACAGGTTAGGGAGGCAGAGACAAGTTGGACTGGTTTTTGGGATGCAGTGGGTGGAGGGGAAGAGCTGGGCTGGTTGTGTGGTGCAGTTTGTCCCCTCCCCCCACTGCACCACACAACCAGCCCAGCTCTTCCCCTCCACCCACTGCATCCCAAAACCAGTCCAACCTGTCTCTGCCTCCCTAACCGGTTCTTCCTCTCACCCATCCCTTCTTCCCACCCCAAGCCGCACCTCCATCTCCTACTACTAACCTCATCCCACCTCCTTGACCTGTCCATCTTCCCTGGACTGACCTATCCCCTCCCTACCTCCCCACCTGTACTCTCCTCTCCACCTATCTTCTTTTCTCTCCATCTTCGGTCTGCCTCCCCCTCTCTCCCTATTTATTCCAGAACCCTCACTCCATCCCCCTCTCTGATGAAGGGTCTAGGCCCGAAACGTCAGCTTTTGTGCTCCTGAGATGCTGCTGGGCCTGCTGTGTTCATCCAGCCTCACGTTTCATTATCTTGGATTCTCCAGCATCTGCAGTTCCCATTATCACTAGACATTTTTGGATACTGTTCATGTGTCTGACTACCAAAAATAGAATGAGGACTTAGCAGTTTAGAAATATTCTCTTGAAATTTCTGATTGTGTTGAACGATACACTTGAGCCTTTTAAAATGATCTCAATCTCTAGTCTACATTTTAATAATGGATATTTGGAAGTGATCACAAGGCAGATATCTGACAGAAGGGATCATATTTGCATACTTGGTTTAGAATGCCTTTGAAACTTGAAATTAGATTATAACCTTAAAATCATGAGCTGTATCTTTAGAATGCATAGCATTTTTGTTTTATATTCAGCCTAATGTAGACGACTTCTTTTGAAGTCTGCCTTTGTATTATAGATCCTAGTGCTGATGTGTCCTCAGTCCTTGACCATTATCACATGATGATAATTGACTGTGACATTCTTACTGCAGTTTAAAGGGGCATGCTGAGCAATCTTTGTCCAGTTCATATTGCAAATTTTAATTTTACATTTTAATGTTGACTTACTGCATTAATAGATTACATGTGGCATTTCACTTGCTTTCCCTTTGGCATAACTCAGAGGAGTTTTATGTATTTTAAGTGGAGGCATGTTTGGTTGTGAATTAAATGATTCCGGGCACAGCATGTACATTGAGAAATAGGGAACCAGATTTCAAACACTGGTCTCTGAAGCCATGTTACAATTGCCCTATGGGTCAGGTTATTTTTTGTCAGACTGTCTGTATCCTAAACATGGAAAATGTTTGTTATTTTGGAAAGCTTTCCAACTGTGTTCACACTCAAAATTAGATTTATTGTTTCAATCTTTCAAAACCATTTTTGATTTAAATCCATTTGTCTTTTTTTGGCTGTATTGAGTCATGCTTTCTCCTACTCTATGCAGGCCTATTTACAGAATTGCTGTAATATGACCATTGTCAATTTGTGCAAATGGAAGTACCATAATGTAACAGCCTTATCTTAAGTTTCATTGTCCTTTTCTTTGAAATAAGAATTGACAGCTGCCAATTTATTGACCAAATTTTTAGTGTTTTTCGGGGTGGTTGCGGGGGTGGGGGAATTCTAGTAATTGGGTAATTCAGTGCAACCTGCACTTGAATACTGAGTACATATTTTCTAAAATGTGCCCAGGTAATCTTTTATGATGTTTACAATACCAGTTCTCTTGAGTAGGGAATAAATGAGAGTACAATTGACTCTGGGATGATGGTACCTCTGTAAACTGGATGGATTGCATTAAAACAGAGCCAAGACTGAATGCCTTGCAGGGTGTTTTGCTATTGCTGTTGGGGAGGGATTAAGCTAACTTTGCCGGGATGTGGGAACTAGGAGAGGATATTATATAGTAACAGCAGGGTACACACAATGCTGAGAAGAGACAGCACTACAATATATAGAAGTAAGTTAAAGTGGATAAAGGTGATAGTATGAAATCTAAATTAGGATTACACTATATGTATATGAATGCATGGATAGGGTTCATAATGTTGGGGAGTTATAAGGCCAGGTTCCACATGAGGTTATGATATTGGAGCGATAATGGTTACCTGACTTAAGGGCAGGTCTATGTTAAATATTTCCTGTTACAAGGTATACATCCACCTACCTGAAGTACTCACTTTCCTGTCACCCTACCCCCTTGTACAGTAGATATATTTCAGTCACTGTCAAAGCGTCTTTGGGACCTATAACTGGGGGGCTAGTGAGATGGATTCTGAGATTTCAGAAGAGAACTGGATAAGTAATTGCAGGACCACGGAGATGAGGTTGGAGAACGGGACGAGCTGGGTAGCTCTTTCAGAAGCCAGTACCCACATGAAATGTAAAATTCTATGACTTAGAAACAACGGGAACATTTAAACAAGGCACTTTTGGTTAAGGAAAACTTTGCAGTACTAGAGAAAGATGTTTTGGAAGCTTCGAGGACAGAATCAATTTGGTTAGAACCAAGGAATAAGAATAATATAATTACATTGCTTGGTGTAACCTACAGAGTTATAGAATCCCCTACAGCATTTGGCCCTTGAGTCTATACAAACTGTCCAAACTACCAGACCCACGACTCCCCACAAACCCTGTAATCCTGCATTTCTCAATGGCTAATCTATTTAGCCTGCACACCCCTGGTCAATAGGAAGGTTGGTCATGCTAACTTGCCCATAATCTGCACATCTTTGAACTCTGGGAGGAAACCAGAGCACCTGGAGGAAATCCACGCAGACATGCGAACTCCACACATAGTTGTCCGAAGATGGGATCAAACCACCAAGCCACCATGTCACCCACCAAGTAGAGAGCTGATGACAAAGATTACAGTATTCTTCATAAATAGGAGCTAACTGTAACAGCAAGGAGGTTAAGCTGAACATACATGAGACACTGGTTCAAGGTCAGCCACAGGATTGTACGTAGTTCTGGGCAGCACATTTTAGGCAGGATGTGAAAGCATTGGGAAGAGTGCAGAAGAGGTTTATTTGAATGCTCTGGTGGTAGAAACTTCTGTTACAAAGATTGACCAGAGAAGTTATGACTGTTTCCCTTTGAAAGGGATAATGGGAGATTTCATAAAAAGTTTAAAATCATGAGAGGTCTGGACAATGGACAGGAAGAAATTGTTTCTGGTTGTAAAAGTATTGAGAGTCCAACAGCACGGATTTAAAGTGTTTTGTAAAATAAGTAAATGCAAGGTGAGAAAAATCTTTTTCACTCTGGGGTATGTTCATTTGAGGCATTTAAGAGGCCGTTGTTTCTATTTAAATAATCATCCTTTTTATTGAAAGGCAGGAATCTGGCACCAAGTGAAAATGCTCAGAGCTGGTGCAGACATGATGGGTCAAATGGCATTCTGCATTGTAACTCCATATCAGGCCATTCATTTCAGTCGGTGGGAAGATTTAAGAAATGATATTTTGGGACAAAATTAAAATCACTGTGGAAAAATGGTTAATTAGGAAAGCCTACAATAATTGAGGGGAAAATTGCGTTCAGCTAACTTATTTGAGTTTTTGAGATGACAGATTGCTGATGAGAATATTGTTGTTGTGTACAAGACTTAAAAGGTAATTTGATAAAATGCCACACAATATTGAGCAAATTTAGATCTTGTGGGACAAAAAGGACGTTGTCGATACATATTCATGTTGTTCAAGTAACAGGAAACACTTCGGTATACATTTCACTTTTGTGCTGCAGAAAGCTTTGTTGCGGAGCTCTCGGGTCGGTGTTAGGATCCTTGCTTTCGTTGCTTGTATATTTATTAATGATCTGGACCTTTGGGTAATGGCAATATTTCAATGTTCCAATGATATAAAACTAGGAAATATTGTGAATTGTGTGGAGGAGATTGTAGATTGAGAATATTGTAGAATGTCTGGGAAGACTTCAACAGATTGGTAGAATTGAGGGATAAGTGACATAAGAAATTTAATGTAGAAAGGTGTGAAGTGATTCAGTTTAGGTAGAAAGAATAAGAGACGAAGGTGCAATTGTGTAAGGGGGTGCATGAGTTTATACGTGGAGAAGTCATGGTAGGCAAGTTTTGAGTACAGAAAATAAAGTATTTAGCTTTATCAATAGGAGCACAAGGGAACAAAGTACAAGTTTTTAGGGCTGTTGTGGCATGATCTATTGTCCCTGTCTGTGAGCCAGAAAGTCTGGGTTAAAGACCCATCTTCAATGAGGGGTGTCATAACATGTCTGAACAGTTCAATTAACATATTTAAAATACTTTTTGGTCTCACCTTTTGGAGTATGGTGAACATTTCTGGGTATCACTTTAGAAATGGTGCAGAAATTATTCCTGAGAATTAGAGGAATGTAAATGGTGTAGAAAATGAGAGGAGCTAAGACTCAGAGAGGATGGTCAAGGGGAGATTTGATAAGGAATTATGCAAAACCATGCAGCAAAAGTCTACTGCTATTGGTGGTAGGACTGAGAACCAAAGGGCACAGATTTGGATAATTGGCAAAGGAACCAATGGAGGAAAAACATCTTCATGCAATGAATCGTTAAGATCTAGAATACATTGCGTACATGTAGAGGAAACAAGATCAATTTAAGCTTTCCCATCTGAAAAGGAAAACTTGCAGGGCAGTGAGGCAAAAGGCAAGGGAGTGGTATTAGGTGGATTGCTCACTCAGACATAATGGGCTGAAAGGTTTCCTCCCAGTGCTCGAACCATCCAAAGATTCCAAACATGTCTGAATATGCTAATGAGCAGAGCAATTTGGAATGTTAAAATCCTAGATTTGAACTAACAGTCCCTTATTCCATCGGTTTCATAATTCTCTAAGGGTAATACGTTTTGCTTAGCAACTGAATACTTTGCTTTTACCAAATAAAATAACTTCCATTCTATGGCATATCTATAATTTGCAATATTGCAAACTGAAAATTGTCATTTTCTTTTTTCAACTTTGTCGCACTAGTAGGTTGGTGATAAGGAAGGATTCAGAAAGATGGATACTCTAAGCTGTAGAAATTTACACTTCTGAACCGAAAACAAGTGCCAACTGGTGTGATTATTATTTCTAAGTCCTGGTTGCTCAAAAAAAAATGCAATTCGACCAGTGTCAGATTCACACCTAAGTGCCACGAATGAAGGACAGCATTAGGACCCATTCTGTGAAACCTATTTGAAAGAAAGTTTCAGAACACTCTTTTTCAGCAAAGCTCAGTTGTTTGAAATATCTGGACAATGTGCAAAAACAAACTTCTGAATTTGTCAAATTCATATTCTGTATGGATTGTTTTTCAGATTGATCTTCGTGATGACCCAAGAACTTTAACTAGACTAAATACCTTGAAGGAAAAGCCTGTGACTACAGAGCAAGGGGAGAAGTTGGCAAAGGGGGTACAGTGTTTCACTTGAGATCAGATTTTGGTGTTAAACTAAGTGTTAGTTTCTGAACTGGAAAAGCTAATGATTGAAGCATATTGAAACTTGTAAAATATTGATTTTTTTTTTTAAAAGCGGACCAGGATCTACTGTTCTGTCTTTTCCCTCTGCCTAGAGCAGCTTTATTTCTCTGAAATGTTAGACAAGCCTTTTCCTCAATACTTCGAAGGAATGTTAAAGCATTTGAATTTGATATTTTTTAAGCCTCCCATTTCCATCAAAACCACACGAAGGTTCAAAACTTCATTAATAGAGGATGTGTGGGCTGAGAAAAGAGCTCTCTATTCTCAGTTAGTCATTGTGGCTATTTATACAACCAAGTCTGCACCATGAACCTAAAAGTGGTGACTGTTAATATAAACGGGTCATTAGATAAAATGAAATCAGCAATCAGACTGCAGGCTACTTAGCAGTAGATGTCTGCAGAAATGAAGGAGTAAATCAAATTGCAGAACAAAATGTACTAAGTTTCTAGGCTCAGTCAAGGTTTGGCCTTAGACACAGAACGATGCAAGAATCAGATATTACTTCTAATTCTGTGCTTTTTCAACTCCATGGCTGTGAGCAATTAGCTTTAACTGGGGAACTGTTAGCATGTTTGTTTGTTTTTGCTCATCCTCTCCCATTTCCCTTGCCTCAGTTTGCTACCTATCCTCTTGGGTTTTATTTGCCAGTGACTCAGCTGGGCTTGAGCACAGTTGCGTTCCTCTTTTGCTGATATCTCATCACCTGATGCGATTTGCCAAAAAAGAATGTGATTATAGCCAGGATAAGCTTTGCCCTCAAAAGCAAAAGAACGAGCTTGCATCTTCTTTACTAGTTTCAAGGCAGTTTTTGACTGCTGACTGTGTCCCATTTGGTCAAACCTTACATCCCACAGTTTGAAAATTACTGCTGTATGTTCGGAGTGTAGTCATTTGGAAAAGTCACTGCAGAATAAGTAACTACCTTTTTAAGATGGGCAGTGAAGCAAACCTAAATAATTGCGACGCTGTGGTGATCTCGGTTAAATTATGAGGAGCTGAATTTTACATTCAGGTTGTTTTCTTCAATTAAAATTTTACAAATTAATATGTCTATTTCTGTCCAATTTTCTGCTGTCATTGCAAGAAAAGTTTGTAAAATGTAACTCCATTCTTATTCCCCATCTGACAGATTGGAGCATATTGCTACGTGGAGTGTTCAGCATTAACACAGAAAGGACTGAAGACTGTCTTTGATGAAGCCATAATAGCCATTCTAACTCCAAAGAAAAATGTTTTGAAAAAAAGACTTGGATCAAGATGTATAAACTGCTGTATGATCACATGAGTGAGGATACAGGAATAATAGCTGATCCAGCCCACTGAAGAACCCTCCAGCAACTATAAAATAGTGCTTGTATTACATATAATGAGTGTGCATTGCAGCTAAAGATGAAAGTAATCTAGATGCATCGTCAACCGCACAAGTTCTGTACTGTCTGGAAAATAATAGCAAATTGATGTCTATGGAGGAATTTATTTCCTTGGAAAGTACAATGTTAAAGATTCTCAGGGGTTGTTTCATTTGTAAAAGCTACAATCTCGCTTCCACACCCCACCCCCAAGTTAGGAAGCAAATCATCTGAGGCATGCCACAGAAAAACTTATTTTGTTCTGGCACATTGGCGTTCAAGAAAAGTACAGTTTTATTCTACAAAATGTAGCCTTGGAGGGATGCCAATTACCCACACAGTTCTGCATAGTTCGGAATGGAGTTGGTTTAACCAAATGTATTAGCCTTCTCAACAGCTGCTGAAATCATCTGCATTTGTACGTGAGGTGTTTCTTGTGCCAGTATATCCATAATGGCGCGACGACAAGACTGATACTGAATCCAAGTGTTGCTCCAAGTGTACAGGAAATTGGCCACACCTGTGAAAAGTAACAACCATAATGACGGGTTACACGTGAAGAAACCATTAAGCACAGATTTTAAAATGACGAGTTTTTTTTTTTGCCTAACCTGGCTTTAATCAAGCTAAAAGTGAAATCTGTATAACACAGTATCAAATTTGTTACCTAGTGCTGTTCTTTTTTTTGAAAATGGGGAACAAGTAAAACTAATTTTTGTAGTTTCATTTTCACCATTACAGCCATTTATACACACAGAACATTTCTTAAAAATCATGACAAATTTCTGTGAGTTTCACCTACTTTAACATTCTTTAAATAAACTTGCCAAACACTAAAACTTGTGTACCACACCTGTAATAATCCAGGTCTTTCTTGAATTTAAAATGGTAGGAAACATCCTCCACTGTAGAAAATGTGAAATAGTGACATTAAGAGTTACAAGCTACATCAAAAATAAAATTTGATTCCTCCCCCACCACCTCCCTTTTCAGTGCCCAGAAATTGGATGCTGAGGATTCAACTTTGTAATGTTTGATACAAAATAAAATTTATTATTTCTGTGCATAGTGGTGTAAAATTATTTACCCCTGTTCATGCCAATGAATGGAATGCTCATTCTATTTTGCTGGTGTTCCTGACTGCAAAATAAAGAAAGCAACACAATTTTTCAGGAGGAGTAAAACAGCTATCAAAGATTAGAAAACCTCTTTGGCAATAAACAAGCTATGGTTTACAATGTTCCATTGAGACTGCTCTTTTATTTTAAATTATATTTAGGATAAAATACTACTAAAGGCAAGAATATTTGGATTTGGGTGATAAGACACAATTCTTACTTTGTAGGACTGATGTTTAATCTTAATTTGCTGATAATTTTTGACTACTTCAGTAGATAACCTAGTGGTACCAGATTCATCCTCTGATTTTGTTTGTTATGAAAGTTCTGATTTTTGTTTCTAAATTAAAGGAAACAGTCCTCTTTTCTTAATAGCTATGAAGTATGTGGTCTATAAGCAACCAGTACAGGAAATAAGACTGTTGCTCAGCTTTTCTCAATTTTATGTGGCAAAATTGAATAAACGAATGCAAAAATACTTGGTGAAAGTGAAGATTTTGAAACAATGGAACAACTTATTGCATATTAGAAAGGGGTAAGAGGAGGAATCACTGAGGATTTCACAGGAATGTTCATGTAACTGTGCTCATGAACTTGAATTGTAGGAAGTCACTAAAAAAGTCATCAGGACCAAACAAGCTGACTGTTAATCTACACAAAGTACCATTTGTCTGATTTCACTAATGCTCAATCTGTTCTCAAGAAATCTCATGATCCCATTTATAGACTCTAATGGTCTTTAATTCAAAGTTACATATTTAACTTTAAAAACTCTCACAACTTCTTAATTTTAAAGTGTGTGTCCTGCCATGTATTTGATTCAGTTTACTCAGTTTCCATCCATTCTTAAACTTAGTAGTTACTAGATTTGTCTTTCTCCAAAAATACCAAACCCCAAAAAATTATGGTACATTTCACAGACTTTTTTAAAATTGACAGGTCATCTGCCTCTAAATTTAAATGCTCAGAATAGAAAGCTTCTAACAATCTATTCTTAGGATATGTGTAGGTGACAAGGGCATATTTATTACCCCACCCTAGTGGCCCAAGCTGTACTGATGGGCTTTACTGAAGCAGTGCACTTATTGTGGTAAGAGTGTGTCCACAGTAGTATTGGATTGGAAACTTCAAGACTATGATCCAGCGCCTAAAAGATATTGTGCAGTTTGAAGCATAACATTATTTCCAAAACAATATTGCTCATTGAGCAATGACTGGTATTGGTCAGATTGAAGTGGGCCTTTTTAAGAGCTCTCAACAAGATGCTCAGATTGTTGTGTTGTATCTGCTCTAACCAACTCATGATTTGTTTATCAGGAGGCAGAATCAAATCTTACTTTTTTTTGTAAAAAGTACACTAAGCCTCAGACTACCCACAGCTGCAGAGAATCCTGTGGTTCTTGGTGACTTAAAAAGAATGAATTCACAGTAACCCTGAGAAATCCCCTTTTGCAGTAATGCTACTTACATAGCAGAAGTTTTACTGCAAATGGTACTGTAAAATCAATACTATAGTCAAAGCTAAAAGGCTTTAGAAAAAGAAATCTCATTTCTCACTTTTTGAAGAGTGACTGATTAAAATGCTTTAATTCATAACATCAAAGGCCCAACAAACTCCTTCCTCACCCCATGTGACATCAAACAACCAAGAGAAGCTAGCAGCTGTCCTCAAAAGGGTTAAATTTGCATACTTTGGCAGCTGATAGTGAATAGGGTGATTTGAGATTTCAAAAGCATTGAATAGTTTCAGGATGTGGAGGTTATTCAGCCCGTTACACCTGTGTTTTTGCAAGAACAACTGTGCAAGTCCCACTCTTCCCCCCCGCCCCCCAAACTTTTCTCCAGAGCTCCACATTTTTCTCTCCAGCTGCTTTCCCAATGCATTTGAGAGCCACAACTGAATTTATGCCAACACGAAGGCAGTGCTGAAGAAAACGTTGGTCCTTGTGCTGCTAACGTGACCAATTTTATGACAGTTATGCCTAATTTCTATATTCAGCCAGCTTGCTTGCTTAGTGGTTAAAGGCACTTATGCAGTCCTAAGCCCGAGCCGCTATAATTGGTCTCAGTCCCAAGCTCAGTATGAGTAAGAGATGTTTCTATTCCTGATCCTATCTTGTGACTCCACGGGAAAATGTGGATGTCAAGATCAGCCAAGTCCGGCCTGCAATGCAATTCATGGTTGAGAAACTTCGGGGCAGATCGTAAGAACAGTAATTTACGTAAAGTACTGATAAAGTCTGCTTTTAACAGACCAATAACTATACCTGCACAGGGAAGAAAAATCAGCATGTTGGAACAAAGCACCAGACAGACTGAATCTAGCTGCCACTGATCCATGAAGGTCCAACATGAAATCAATTTATGTAGTCTCAAGCCAGTTTCCGGATAGGTGTACAGTCACGGCAGAAAAGCTTTAAACGGTCATAAAGCAGCTAGTTTAAGAAATGGGGAAAACAAACCATACTGGTTTAAGAGACGTGTTAGGGAATTCTTTGAGGCACATTGTAGGAAAGTGAACACTGCATCTATATTTATTGTTTTGAGTAAAAAATATGTTTATTTACTTTAAAATAAAAATAAATCACTTCATTTGTGACCTCATTCCCATGTTGTCCAAAGGTTCCTTAAAAACAAAACTACTGTAAACAAATCAAACACTATTTGCAAAAACTGCCCTCATGATTCAAAATAGGACTTGAAAATAAGTTTCTTCCCTTCCCTTCCCTTCCCTTCCCTTCAAGAATCAACGTACCCTTTGTGCACTCAAACTCTGCATAGCCTTTACAAAAATAACAAGCATTTTGAGCCCTGATTCAATCCCACAACTGACTTTTGATATAATTTTTATGATAAATATTTACCTATCTATTTTTTGAGGTGGTTAGAGAAGAGAGATAAAGAAAAAGGCAAAGTATTTTTAGTGGAGATAGTAGGAACTGCAGATGCTGGACAATCTGAGATAACAAGGTGTAGAGCTGGATGAACACAGCAGGCCAAGCAGCATCAGAGGAGCAGGAAAGCTGACATTTCAGGCCTAGACCCTTCTTCAGAAAAACCAGGCCTGAAACAGGAGCATTTCCTGCTCCTCTGACACTGCTTGACCTGCTATGTTCATCCTATGCACACCTTGTTATCTCTTTATCAAAGTATTTGGAGTGTCAGCTTGCCAGGTCATTATACATTACCCAGCCTGTTGACAATATTTAATCATTTCCTCAAATCTAAATTATTCACACAATTTAAAAAAAAATCTAGATCATGTTGCTTTCTAAACTGTCAAAAGCCAAATAAAGTTATATAAATTTAATTCTAAAGACCAGATGCTGAATACTGTGCAGTCATCAGCAAACATCCCCACTTCTGACCTTATGATGAATGGAAGGTCATCGAAGAAGCCACTAAAATTCTCTATTTTTGATAATATTGTATCCATCATTACATATAACATTTAAGTTAAGGTTAGTTTTTTCTGAAGTCACTCAGGAAATAGGTGTTGCTGCCAGCGATAGTGTTAATTGCCCTTCTGAAGGTTTTGGTAAACTGCCTTCTTGAACCATTGCAGTTCATTCTGTGTAAGTACAGCCCCAGCACCATTAGGGAGGGAGTTCCAGGATTTTGACCTAGCAACACTGAAGCAAAGGTGATATAGTTTCAAGTCAAGACAGTGAGTGGCTTGGAGGTCAACTTGCACATCATGGTATTCCTAGATGTCTACTGTCCATGTCCTGCTAGATGTTAGTGCTTATCGGTTTGCAAGGTGCCATCAAATGGTGAATTTCTGCAGCTGTAGGTGGTACACACTGCTAGAACTACATGTCAGTTTTGGACTGAGTGAGTGTTTGTGGATGTTGTCCTAATCAAGTGAGTTGGTTTGTCCTGGATGGTGTCAATGATGTAATCCAAACTGAGCATCAGTGATCAATTTATTGCAAAGCAGGTGCTGCGTGAGAGCAATGTTAATGATACTGTCCATCAATTTACTGATAATCAAGAGCAAACTAATGGGACAGTAATTGGCTGATTGATTTGTCCCACTTTATGGGGAATTTTCCACAGGCCTGGATAGATGCCAGTGTTGTAGCTGCACTGGAGCAGTTTGGCTAGGGGTGCAGCAAGTTCTAGACAATATGAAAAACATGGTTAGAGTAATTTATGCACCCTCAAACGGTCATGAGGCACATCCAACTACTTGATCAACCTCATTGATCATATTATTTTGTCAATTATTTTGTTTTGAAAAACAATTAAGTCACACCCTCATCTTCCTCCTTCCATTGTCCACCAACGTACTGTAGCTCTGGCTAAGACATTTCAAAAGTAGGGGACACAATCTCAGAATAAAGGTAAAGTCATTGAGGACTGAAATGAGGAATTGTCTTCACGCAGGAGGGTGGTGAACCTTTGACACTGTCCAACTCGGAGGCTGTGGAAAGCTCAGGTTCTTAAGTAAGCTAAGGACAGTGACTGATATTTTCCCATTACTAATGATATTAACAGATAATAGATAGTTGAAGTAGCTGATCAGCCATGGTGCAGCAGGCTGAAGGGGCTGAATGGACTGCTCCTGCTATGTTATCCATACTGTACAAACATTCTTACATAAAATTTGCATGATGTTCCAAATAGTTAACAAGCTGGCCACTTAAGTCATGCTTATTTTTTGCACATTGATCACTGATATCTTTGTTAGCTAGTCAGATAGCTCAGCAGCAAAGTCTATGCCAGGAAATGCCCCCAAAATATTTGAGAATAGAGACACTAGACACCCAATCATGAAGACTTTTTCAACGGAGGCACAACATGAGCAACGAAAAGGAAATAGGGTAGCAAATTTGCTTCTCATTGCAGTCTACAGAACATGAGTGAAATTACTGTATAATTATTGTATACAATAAGATCTATACCTAGGGTGTAGTTTCAATTTCCTGGATTTTATAGCCTGTTGGAAGGTACAGTAGTAGAGTCAATTTTATTCAGATTTTTCTTTGGCATATGAACTGGATCAAAGAAGGTTTGATATTTTTCTCACCTTAACAATTGAACACACAGACACAGATGCAGAAACACACAAAACAATGCTACACTAGTCTCAGGGCCTGTTATGGGTTTAAGTTTCAGATGCCTAAATACATTTAGAAGAAAGACAACTACGGCATTCAGAAACATCCACGTTCACCTGAACAAAAATGCAAGTTGCGCATATTTACTTAAGAGGTTTTAAAAGCACAGTTAATCCAAACATAGATGTAGCTTATGTATTAAGAATTCACATTTGCTTTACTTACATGCTATGAGGAAATGCAAAAGTGCCATGTAATCAGTTTAACTGAAAACTAGTGTTGAGGTAAACTTAGCATATCCTTCCTGGATCTACCATACTTATAAATAATACATAGTGCAAATAAAACAAGTGGAAAGACATTGATATTTGGTTAAAATTTTAAACACAAGAAGTGCAACTAAAACACATTATGAGACAGAGTTCTTGTTAGGAGGTTTACTCCTTGTGTTAGCAAGAAAATAGATTCTTATGAACTGGGGTCAGAATGTTGTACTACAATGAGAGGTCGTCCAAAATGGATCTTTATTCTCTGGAGTTTAAAGGGTGAGAGGTGATCTCACTGAAACAAAAGGTTTTTAAAAAAGGGACCTGACAGGATAGATACAGAGAAATTGAAGCTTCTGTAATATCGAGAGCATAGGGGCATAGTCTCAGGATCTAGGAGGACTGAGATGAGAATTCTTTTTTATTGAAAGGATGGTGAATAAGTTTCCATTGTTACACACAATTAAGATTTCAGTAAGACAGATTTTTACCCTCTCAGGGAGTCAAGGGAGCTGGTGGCAAAGAGGAATTAAAACCAATGGTCAATGATCTCGTGAATGATACGGCACACAAGGAGCTGTATGGTATAATCCTGCTCATATCTCTTAGGTTGCATGATCTGTTTGTTTTTTTTAAAAAAAGAAATCAATCAATCTAATGCATTGCTAGTGCAAGACAAGATAACGTAAAGGAGCAAATGAACAAAGTGCTTTTAACATCGATCAGTTTATGGGAACTTTTCACCTATATCCATTGTCTCTTGTATATTTTCTACTGTAGCATATTTAAAGACTGCAATCCAGTTGTCAAAAATCTACAAAAGTGGATAGCTGCTCAGTTCCTGTCTCATGTGATTCACATGTTTAAGAAATAGTTAATGCACAAATTGGTCAGATTTATATTTCCTGCTGCTTTGTTAGTGGCTTTCGGTCCCAGGAACAAGACTTCTGCATTTTTGTAAAAATATTGTAAGGTAAAAAAAATGCTAATGAATTAATTAGAACAGTTTTCTTCCCAAGCCCTGAAGTCTTCCCCCTCCCTGACAACCCCCTCATCCTACATTAGTATCACAATGTAGATTTCCACACCCCTGCTTACAAACATCCATCACTCAATTCCAGACAGTTAGTGTTTCTCAGTTCCCCTCATTTTTCGTAGCAGCTTTGAAACTTTGCCACATTAATGTTTTAGGGAGGGGGGGGGGGGGAAAGAAAAAGATTATAGACTTAAAAGTGTTAAACTAAAACTGCAGATGTTGACGGTCAAATTATTTAATCCTAAAATTTCCTGTTAGCTTGGTACAAAATATCTGAAGTCAGGAACTGCTGTATAGAAAATGGAAATGCTATTGTAGTCTCATACGTTCTTTTTCCCCCATCTGGTCTTGCAAGGAAACTAAAAGAGTGCTTTCTGTCATATGGTTCAATTATGGTTTATAAACTGCTTGTCAATTCCTTATAAAATGTCATCATTAAATGAGGCAATAGCAATGTTCACCAAGCCTAGGAAGACGGAAATAGCTTATCATGCATTGGCAGAGAACTTGCTGATCCAAAAGATGTAGCTTGGTTGACTGATCCTTCAAGTTCACATGTCGAACAAGTTTAAGGTGGAGTTGTTAACTTAGAACTCTGTAGTACAGAGAGCTATTCAGGTTCACAGCACACTACAGAGGTTGGGGTTCACCGAATGAGGGGGAAGGTGGAAACCCCAACATCAGTGGTTGAAATAGAACAATAAACAAAATTATCAGAAAGCTCCAGTAGTCCAAAAGAAAACACACACTAACCATAAAATATTAGCATTATTAAGAAACTTAAGTTATTCAACAGCTTTGTACTGTCAGCCCTGGCTTTGTGGTACTCCTCTTCACTGCACACAAAGTTAGTTAGGGAAAGATTTAAACTTGGCCCAGAAACTTAAGCACACATTACACATCAACACTGATAAGCACCACACTATCAGCACCTCTGTCCTTTAGTTCAGGCATTAAAGCATAGGCCCTCCTCTGCCTTATCATTAGGGTTCAAACATCTTCTATTGATCCAATTTGAGGGAGAATATCATTTGAAAGATTATTATGGCAAACACTTATTTCTGAATAAACTATTTTCTGGTCATTTATCTCATTGTTTTATAGCAAGCATACTGCTGCAGTGGCCTCCAAACAGCAGTGACTGTATTTCAGAACAACTTAATTTGCTATGTTTAACTTTGGGATGCCTCAAACGCATGAATGGTGCCATATAAATGCAAGTTCTTTCCTAATGTAATCAAAAAATGTTTCATTTAGGATCTAACCCAAAAGATCTTGTGACAAGGTTGCAACCCAAGAAGATGCCATGAACAGAACCAGTTAACCGTACTTGGTTAAGGGCCAAAACACATAAGATCAGTTAAAGAATCTCGTCTCACAAATGAAAACCTATTTTAGTCTCTAGTCTTAACAATCAGCTTTTGTCATGGCCAGAAGCAAGAAACAGCTATAACACTAAGTGACCAAACAGTAAAAGCACACACATACAGAAATAGTGACCTGAAAAGAGCGAAGTGGCACTTCTGTCAAATACTCATTTGCATTAAAGTTTCCAAACACATGTCTTAAAATTTTAATAAAATACTGGAATCTGATTATAAGAGTTAGTAGGGGGCTGGTAATAAAAACAAGGCCAGAATTTATTCCACTTAGAACATAGAACTGAATTCAGAGCAATCAAGACGGTTGAGGTTTCCCTGAAACAAAATTAAAAGATTATGTGACATGCTGGCACAGTGAGCAGCCTGAGGCAGCAATTCCAAGACAAGATTATTTTGAACTAACTCACCCCGCAGGTGCCAGGGGAGTGAACGTGATGCAAGGCACATGTAAACTCATCCTGCTGACCAGGCAGGTACAGAAAGGATTGGACCTCCTCAACTCTAAAATTAAAAATATAAGTTCTGCTCCCCCACTGCTGGATGGACACTCAGTCTCTGTGTTTAACAATCACATGGATTGGTTGGGCCAACACAATGAGTAATTCCAGAAGACAAGGGAGAATCTGACGCACTGGTGATGTAACCCAGCTGTCAATCAGAATCATGCCCCACTGATCCCATGTAATGCCCTCCCTCAACCTGCCAGAAACTGAAGAAATGGAATGGTGTTCAAAAATTCAAGTCAAATCCAAAGATCAGATCTGAATACCAAAGAACAGGTGCTATGTTCCAATATACACATGCTTCCCGATATAGGGCCTAGATTCCATTACAGGACCTGAAAACAAATAGCAGCCCTGAACAACAAAAAACAGCTACCAAATTCAGATTTGAATCAAATGACCAATCTGCCAATGTGGAGAAGCAGAGGAGTTGTGGAGATTACCAGTGACTACAGTAGGGTTACACACGGCAAGCATGGAGCCTGCAGCCATCCCCACTTCTTCCAGTGAAAAGATTAGTCTATTTATATTGAACAGAAGTAAGTCTGAGAACGGTCAGAGGTCAAGCTCCAAAATATTAAGCAACCTGGCCTCATCCCTTCTTCTTCTGTATTTTGTCTAACAAAGCGCAGAGTTTTCAATATGATTTAATACCATTCAATCAATTGATATAAAGCTGTTCATTGTAAAATAAAAAGCATTCAAGGTACTGGTGGTGGTAAGCCAGATGATACAAAAATTTTTAAAAGTCAACTAAAGATGGCCAACTGAAAAGAGAAAGGAAATACTCTGGGAATAAACTAGTATATAGTATCAAAACAGACTGTAAGAGTTTAAGGAAATAAAAATGGAAGATGGTGGGCAAAGTGGTCACAAGCCCCAAGACAGTGAAGATAAGAATACAATAATGAGGAATTGGGAAATGGAGAAGAAATACTTTGTATCAGTCTGCACTGTAAAATACACAAATCAAATTCCAAAAATACTAAATAATCACACGGGATAAAATAAATACAATACTTGACATGAGAGAAAAAAGGACCAAGGAAACTGATGGGGTTATAGGTCAGTAAATTACCTGGACTTGATAGGTTGCGTATTAGGTTATTAAAGGAAGTGGGTACAGAGATAGTGGGTACACTGGTAATAATCTTCCAAGAATCTCTGGATTCTGGTAAAGTCCCAGAGGATTGAAAAATTGCCAATGTAACATTCTCTTCAAAAATGAAAACAAAAACAAAATCAGGTAACTGTAGGCCAGTTGATTTAATATCTGTTACTGGGAAAGTGCTATAGCCTATTATAGAGGATACAATAACAGGGCAATTAGAATTTTTTTTATTCACTTGTGGGATGTGGAGTCACTGGCTGCACCAACATTTTTTACCCAACCCTACTTGTCCTTTGAGAAGCTGGTGGTGAGCTGCCCTTTTGAATTGTCGCAGTCCATGTGCTGGAGGTCTAACAACATTGTCAGGAAAGGAATCCCAGGATTTAATGTCATCAGTGTGGATTCTAGAAAGGGAAAATGATAGCCGACAAATTCCTTAGAACTATTTAAAGAGGGTTAAAAAAAAGGATAGATAAAGGGGAACTAGTAGATCTAAAATATTCAGATTTCCAAAAGGTATTCAATAATAGTGCAGTACATAAAGCTACTTAAGACAAAAGCTCATGGTATTGAAGATAGTATTGCCATGCATAGATTGGCTAATTAATAAAAAGCAAAGAAATGGAATAAGGTGGCCATTTTCAAGATGCAACTTGTCACTTGTGGAATGCCACAGGACTCAGTGCTACAGCAACAATTACTTCCTGTATATACTAATGATTTGGATGAGGAAGTGAACATATTATCAACAATTTTGTGGATGACACAAAAATAGGTGGGAAGGCATGTGGTGAGAATGACTAAGAGTCTACAGAATAGTATAGGCAGGTTAAATACAGGGGCAAAAACTGGCAGATGGAATATAATGTGGGAAAATGTGAGGATATGGAAGGACAAAAAGTGCTGAATATTATGAAAATGGAGAAAGACTTTAGAAAGCTGCAACACAGAGATATGGGGTCCTTGTATATAAATCACAAATACCTTGCATTTAAGTAGATACTGGAGGTAAATAAAATGGTGGCCTCTATTTCAAAGTGAATGGGGTAGAAAAATCTGAACGTTTTGCTGAAACTATACAAGACACTACCTAGACCACAACTAGAACACTGAATAGTTTTGGGCCTCTTACCTAAACTAAGATAAATTGACATTGGAGACAATCCAGAGAAAGTTAGATTTGTTGATCCCAGTTACAGAAAGAGTATCTTTTGAGGAGAAGTTGAGTAGGCTGGGCCTATACACATTGGAGTTAAGGAGAACAAGAGGTGACTTTAGTGAAACACACAAGATGCATAGGGGGTTTGACAGGGTAGGTGCTAGAGGTTATTCCCCATTGTGGAAGAGTACAGGTCCTGACAGCAAAACATCAGAGGATGTGGTGGCCCATTTAAGACAGATATGTGGGGGTAATTCCTCTCATGGAGGGGAACACCTCTATGGAGTTCTTTTCTGCAGAGAATAGGTTGTTAAGTGTCTTCAACACAGATAGACAAAGATAGAGCAGATTCAATGGCCCAAATGACTAAGTTCTGCTCCCATGTCTTATGACGATACAGTGTCTTGCTGTTTTACTTGCTGTATTACCTTCTGTGTAAGCTGGATGCAAGAGCAGCCCATCATTAAAGACTCAGGCTCTCTGCTCCCACAAAGTAAGCATCAGTAAAGCAATAAGTATGAGAAGCCAGTGCAGGTTAGTCTGGAAGTTGGGAATAGTCTTGAATAACTATGAAGCTTAAACATGAAATTTCAAAAGCTTCATGAAAATCATGCAACCACAGCTCAATAACTGCAAGATCTGTGCAGATCAGTACACAAATGAGTTTGACATTTATATCCTCAAGAGTAAAACAGTAATAGAAAGCCCGAAATACTCTAGTAATCAATCTGCAAATTATTCAACAATTGACCAACTTTGATTTGGCAATGCAAAAAGTGTTGAAATGCAGATCAATTCCCCTTATGTACAGCTCTCTCATGAATCTACTAGAATTGGGTTCAGCACTAGACACCTCAGATTGAAACCCACTTCTTAGATAGAAGCAAGAGTAATTCCATTTGTTGTCTCATCCCTGTTCAGATTTTTCTACCCCATTCACTTTGAAATAGAGGCCACCATTTTATTTACCTCCAGTATCTACATCCCTGAAACAAATTGTAGCCAATTTCCAACTTAACTCCATTTACCTACCTTGGTTCCATAGTCCTTAGTTAACAAAAAACCCAATTTACTTCAGTTTTGAAATTTTCAATAGGCCTAGCTATTATGGATGCGTTGTCCTAGTCAAATTCTTATCATTCTTTGTCTGTGTGTTTTGAGTCAAGTGAGAATTGGTTGTGCCTCTTGGTGGCTATTTGGTGTTTGTGTACCCTTATTGTCAGTTTTCTTCCAGTTTGGCCTCTCTCATGTTATAGCCCTGGCATGATATTTTGTATATTACGTTAGTTTTATTGTGGGTATGGGATCCTTCATGTTCGTATATATCATAAGAGACATAACAAGAGAGGACTACAAGACTACTCAGATCCCTAGGTATCCCTAGCTCACAAACCAACAACCATCCTGTGACAGCTGCTGACAAACGTAAAGGATACCATAGCAACAACCACGGTGGTCTCAATGCAAAGCCAAACAGAGAAATGCCAGGGAATTCCTGCAGGCCTGGCATTTCAAATGGAACTTCATCAACAAACGCATTGAACTGGACCTGATACATAAACCACTGGAGAAACAGAACTGGAAGAAATGCCAATGATCCCAGAAAACCGAGGCATATAAATAACAAGCAGGACAGAACACCAATGCTTCGCCAGAGGTGCACTGATGATGTTACCTAGCAGCATGAGGAAACATCTGTAACCAAACACACTGGCTCGACGAGCAAGTCCACAACCTCGTTCAGAAAGATGCATTGTGATTACTCCCAATAGCTGGAAAATTCAATGGCACTTGGATCTTCTTGAGAATCAGTCAGGTTGGGTGAAGGGAAGGTGATTGTACTGAATGTTTTATTTTTTGATGGAGCTCTGTTCAGGAGGAAGATCGGTCGCATTTAGGTCCTTAGTTGTTTACTGTAATATTTGATTAGTGTGGGGAGAGATGAATCCAAGAGCAAACCGAGTTAGGAAGAAGACAAGTCTGAAACATGAAACTGATTTCTCTCACAACAGATATTGGCAGACCCGTTAAGTGTAGCCGGTATTTTATATTTTTTTGCAGGCAGAGCTATATCTTCTATGCAAATGACCTGTGCTTTAAATAATCAGATTGAAGATTATTGCCCTTCCCCAGAATTCTGTTCAATGAAAGGACTGGTGGTGGGTTTTAGAACATAGAACAGTACAGCACAGAACAGGCCCTTCAGCCCACAATGTTGTGCCAACCATTGATCCTCATGTATGCACCCTCAAATTTCTGTGACCATATGCATGTCCAGCAGTCTCTTAAATGACCCCCATGACCTTGCTTCCACAACTGCTGCTGGCAACGCATTCCATGCTCTCACAACTCTCTGTGAGAAGAACCCGCCTCTGACATCCCCTCTATACTTTCCACCAACCAGCTTAAAACTATGACCCCTCGTGCTAGCCATTTCTGCCCTGGGAAATATAGTCTCTGGCTATCAACTCTATCTATGCCTCTCATTATCTTGTATACCTCAATTAGGTCCCCTCCTCCTCCTTTTCTCCAATGAAAAGAGACCGAGCTCAGTCAACCTCTCTTCATAAAATAAGCCCTCCAGTCCAGGCAGCATCCTGGTAAACCTCCTCTGAACCCTCTCCAAAGCATCCACATCTTTCCTATAATAGGGCAACCAGAACTGGACGCAGTATTCCAAGTGCGGTCTAACCAAAGTTTTATAGAGCTGCAACAAGATCTCACGACTCTTAAACTCAATCCCCCTGTTAATGAAAGCCAATACACCATATGCTTTCTGAACAACCCTGTCCACTTGGGTGGCCATTTTAAGGGATCATTGTATCTGCACACCAAGATCCCTCTGTTCCTCCACACTGCCAAGAATCCTATCCTTAATCCTGTACTCAGCTTTCAAATTCGACCTTCCAAAATGCATCACCTCGCATTTATCCAGGTTGAACTCCATCTGCCACCTCTCAGCCCATCTCTGCATCCTGTCAATGTCCCACTGCAGCCTACAACAGCCCTCTATACTGTCAACGACACCTCCGACCTTTGTGTCGTCTGCAAACTTGCTGACCCATCCTTCAATCCCCTCAACCAAGTCATTAATAAAAATTACAAACAGTAGAGGCCCAAGGACAGAGCCCTGTGGAACCCCACTCACCTGAGCAGGTGTGCATGCTGGAATGGATAGAGATAGAGGAAGCTGATGTGCTGAAAATTTTGTCAAACATTAAGATTGACAAGTCGCCAGGCCCGGACCAGATTTGTCCTCGGCTGCTTTGGGAAGCGAGAAATGAAATTGCTTCGCCACTTGCGAAGATCTTTGCATCCTCGCTCTCCACTGGAGTCGTACCTGAGGACTGGAGAGAGGCAAATGTAATTCCTCTCTTCAAGAAAGGAAATAGGGAAATCCCCGGCAATTACAGACCAGTAAGTCTCACGTCTGTCGTCTGTAAGGTGTTAGAAAGGATTCTGAGGGATAGGATTTATGACCATCTGGAAGAGCATGGCTTGATCAAATACAGTCAACACGGCTTTGTGAGGGGTAGGTCATGCCTCACAAACCTTAGAGTTTTTTTGAGGATGTGACTAGAAAAGTTGATGAGGGTCGAGCTGTGGATGTGGTGTATATGGACTTCAGTAAGGCATTTGATAAGGTTCCCCATGGTAGGATCATTCAGAAGGTCAGGAGGAATGGAATACAGGGGAAACTTAGCTGCTTTCATTGTTTAATTATTCATTACTGAGCAGGAGTGTGGTACAGCAGTTTCTTTCTGGATTGATCATTCAAGCACACTTGTTACTTCAGTATCGTGTGGCATTTCTTGTGGTTTCAAACTGAATTCCAAGGCCAACTTTGTTTGTTGCTCGCTGAATTTTGTGCATTCATACATTATCACTTCTGCTTCGCACTTAAACAGTTTAATTTTCAGTCAAGATTTACTGAATTCCTTGTTCGGATTCCAATCTGGTAATCCTTGCTGCAAGTTGTACATATGTCCTTTAAAAAGTGGGATCGCACTCTGTTGCAATTAGCCATTGATTGAACAGCCTTTCTGATGCCAACCTGGAAACTAGTTAGCTATTCGTGTAAGGCAGATGGCTGCCAGTGCATGCATGCTCAAATGTCAGTTACTGCTTTCAGATACAGAATCATATTGGGAACAGTTGGGTAAACAGGAAGAAGTGACACACTAGATTTAATGCTCCACTATAAATATTGCATACAATCTTTACTGCTCTGTTGCAAAGGCAGCAATTCTTTATGCAAATTTCACTGACCATCAATGAATTGCTTCATAACTCATTGCATTTCGCAGACAAAAATCTTGTTAAGCCTGGAAAGCAACTGCATTACTATTTGATGAATACTAACAAAAATGCTAGTGCTTTAACACCACAAGGATATAAGATGCACAAGTCAGTTTGCATACAGCTAGAGTCCACAGGCCGCATTGGGATAATAATCACATTATCAGGGAATAGCAGATAGAGAAGTGCGGCATGAATTCTGCACGACAGCCTTTTTGATGAGCTAGTCCAACCAAAATGTAGAAGCATAAACAATGGCCATCACCTGAAGATCGCTTAATCACTTGTCCTAGACATTCAACGGCATAACGTTTCTCAGAGGAATCTTAGGAGGCGAAGATACAGTCTTATGGACCTCCACAGGTGAAAATGACATAAGAGTAAGGCTTGCTCAAGATTCTTTGGCCCTGGTGAGATAACTGCTTCAAATCAAGTATGCCTTTAAGTGGTTAAGCTACATCCATTGAGGCACAAACACTTCTGAATTTGCCCTTCTCTTAAGCAACGTCATAAGCACAAAAGGAATATTTGCATTTGCCTGGCCATTTTCTGTAAAATATTTCAGAAAAGGCCAACGGTCTATCATTTGGATGAGTCACACGTACCCTATCTGACCAATTAAATCTTCAATGATTTACTGCTGAAGACTAGCTTTTTGACAGTTAATGTAACAGAACTGCTGTAATGAAGTCACTAAACGACAAAGGAAGCTCGAATATTAGTCACCTTCGGACCTAAATGAACTCAATAAATGTCAGCAGGATTACTATGAAGTAGAATTAAGGCCACAAATCTCTCACATTGAAACATCATTACATTCCTCATTCAGCAAAGACAGTGAAGCACTTATACTTGCCCATTGCGTGCATCTGTCAACCGTTGGCAAACGGAAAGCGCATTTTTTTACTGAATGAGGTGTAGCTGCTCTTTCTCAATCACTACATAACTAGGCAGAGCTCCATCTAGCAGCACGACAAAGAACTGCTGAAAGCTACCCAAGTTGCTATAAATATGCATGAAGCTGCAGGGGACGTGCAAAGAAAATGACGGAGAGAGAAACAAACACACAAAGCATAAGTGGTGAGGTAGCAGGAGAAAGGCACCAAAAACATCTCCAATTAAGCGTGGAAAGTAGTCAGGTTGTGCGATACACAGAACATTACAACTGCCAGGGCCTAACCTGCAAACAATTGCCATCAAGCCAAGATCAGAGGTAAAGTGTTGTTAGTGAGATGGCTCTTAAGTCATTCACATGTAGCAAATGGGAAAGAGTTTAGGTGGATGGTCAAACATTTGGAGGTGCAGAAAGGAAGCTGCCCATTGAAAACAGAAGCTCCAGAAATGATGGAGAGAGGGAAGAGATGCCCAAGATAAGGAGCTTGTGCTTACTGGAGCTGTTGAAAGTATTCAGAAATGGAATGGGAATGTTTTAACTCCAATTTTTAAGTGTAACTCAAAAAATAACTTCGGGGAATAGAGTGAGTCGGATATGAAACTAGGTTTTGGATAGTAGGGGAGTGTAATTAGAAAACAGTGAAAAACAGTGTGAGCACTATTTGATTGATTTCTCACTCATGGTGAAGTTTAAGTATTCTAATGGATTGTGTATCATGGGGTGGCTACCAATGTTTGTTCAACAATTTGTCTGCTGCAAGCAAAGCTCTGCTGGTGGCGTGGGAATTAGGCAGAATGATGCCTTCGTAGCTTTTGATAATATTTTTGTTAAAAGAGGGATACAGGGAGGATACTCAGCTTGAAAGCTTTGATGAACAGTTAAGAAAGAAACTGACATTTAATCAGTTGAAAGGAGTTAGCCAAAGCTGACTCAAATCGGAAATCTTGCATACAACACCTCAGGCAAATATCACACAGTGAATTCCTAATCTCGGCTGTATTTATGTGATGAAGTACCACATACTACGTCCATGTGGAGGGAAAGATAATTTTCTAAAGCCTCATTGTGTGTACTCTCACTCCCATAGACATGAGCACATAGTTTACATTAATGTTTGAGTAGAGTATTGTGAGTCTGCAACATTCTGTTGGTGCTGAGTTTAGGATGAGATTTTGAACCATGGTCTCAACCGGTTTGTCAGGTTGATGTAAACAACAGCTTGGCACAATTTGATGAAGAAAACTAAAGGCTGTTTCAGATGTACTTGCCAATATGTATGCTTAAATCAACAGCAATAAAGATTTGGTCATTTTTCTCAATGCTGATTTTGCAACCTTTGTCTGGTAAAAACTTAATGTGATATTTCCCCACGTTAAAAGAGCAATGGCAGTTTCAAAATAATTAATTGCCTGTGAGGTACTTGGTGATACCCAACTTTCACTGCAGCCAAGAGGGACGAATCAAGGAAAACAGAATTAGAGGAAGAAGCTCTTTGTAAACAATGAAAGAAATGAACACATCTTAGAAGTATAAACAGGAAACCAAAGTGTTTGTCAATAAAAGAAGTGACACAATGGTAAAACAACAATGGAAACTGAAAAGAGAAACTGTTTAAGGCTAAAGCTACTGAGTCACAAATTGTTCCAGCTCTTACATACCTTTGAATAATGGTACTGGTGGGAATGTGCCAGTGTTGCATAGATTTTTTAAAAATAAAGGGAGTCTTGGGAGTACTCATTTCCATAGGAAAACTGGCCAAGAATTCTCATCAGCGAAGAATTCTATGTTGGTAGAACTGTTTCTGGAGTTTATTCAAGTTGTCTAAAACCATCAAGGCAGATATGCAAACTAAGCAAAATTGCACAAAATTTTAAAATTCTGGTTTTGCTAATTTTTGAAACAATTGAAAACATCTGAAGTTTTCCCTTTCGTATTCAAAGTGATCAAAGCTACAAATGCTTCACTTTTCCACTTTTCTTTTGCACAGCTAGTATATTTCCAAAATATACCCATTTCACTATAGTTTCCTTCATTGAACCGATTTGAATTTTCCATTTCCAGCATTAACCATCCTTGTTAATCCTTGGCATCTGGCATCTCACTCAGCTTCTTGCTGCATACCTAAAACTGGGTTAACAAGGACGAAAGATCACACTTGGAACTCTTAGTGCAGAGTTTTGAACTCCTTGTCTCAGGAAGGATATTGTAACAATAGAGGTAATGTAACAAGGGTTCAAGACTTGTTCCTGGGTGGATGGGACTGTACTCCGAGGAGAGAGATTAGGCAAGCGTGTCCTGCATTCTTGTTTCGAAGAATGAGAGACGATCTCGTTGAAAAACAAAAAGCTCCAACAGATAGACAGAGCAGATGCAGGTAGGATGTTTCGCATTAGGGGAATCTAGAATCTGGGGCACAATTTACAGAAAAAAAAAGTGATGCAATTTACGTCTGAGATTAGGAGGTTTTTTTTAAGAACTCAGATGGGTCTGAAACTTCGAAGTTCTCTACCACATAAAGCTGGCAAGTTCAGTCTTTGAGTACGTTTAAGATAGAGATGGATAGACTTCTGATTTATGCTGAGGTGGAGGAAAGAGTAAACTGTAGTAAAATGTTTGATCAGCCATGAATCAACCACTGAATTATTCCAATCCATTGTATCAAAGCTGTTAAATAAAAATTGGCTTGCATTTATATAGAATCTTTCATGGGTCCTCTTCAGATCCTCAGCATCACAAATGCCAGTCTTCACCAATTTGATGCATTCCACAAGATATCAAGAAACGGTTGAAGGCACCAGATACTTCAAAGACTATGGACCTGACAATATTCTACCAATAGTAGAGGCAGCGTCACAGAGTCATATAGCATGGAAACGAACCCTTCAGTTCACCAAATCAAACTAGTCCCTCCTGCCTGCATTTGGCCCATATCTCTCTAAACCTTTTCTATTATGTACTTATCCAAATGTCTTTTAAACGTTGCAAGTGTGCCTACATCCACCACTTCCTCTGGTAGTTCATTCTTCACATGAACTACTCTGAGCGAAAAAGTTGCCCCTCATGTCCTTTTTAAAATTTTCTCCTCTCACCTTAAAAATATGCTCTCTAGTTTCGAACTCAACCATCTGAAGGAGAAGACCATTGCTATTCACCTTATCTATGCCCCTCACGATTTTATAAACCTGTATAAGGTCACTCCTCAACATCTTATACGCCAGCGTAAAATGTCCCAGCCTATTTTTAGAACTCAAACTCTCCATTCCTGGCAACATCCTGGTAGAACTTTTCCGAACCCACTCCAATTTAACAATATCCTTCCAATAAAAGGTGACGAGAACTCCGCGCTGCAAGCATGCTAAATGCCTTCTTAACCACGCTGTCTAACTGTGACACAAATTTCAAAGATTTATATACCCGAAACCCCAGGTCTCTCTGTTCTACAACAGTATCCAGGGTCCTTCCAGTAATTGTACAAGTCTTGCCCTAGTTTGTTTTTACCAAAATGCAATATCTCACATTTATCCAAATTAAACTTCATCTGCCACCCGTCAGCCCATTGAACCACTTGATCAAGATCTCTCTGTAATCTTGGATAACCTTCTTCACTGTCCACCAAATCACCAATTTTGGTGTCATCTGCAAACTCATTAACCTTGCGTCCAATATTCTCACCCAAGTAGTATACATAAAAGTGGTCCTAGTACCAATCCCTGTCGAACACTGCTGGTCACAAGCCTCTAAGCCGAAAAACAGCCCTCCACCATCACTCTCTGTCTCCTGCCATCAATCCAACTTTGAGTGCAATTGGCAAGCTTGCCCTGAATCCCATGTGACCTAACTTTACTGATTAGTCTACCATACAGAACTTTGTCAAAGGCTTTACTAAATAATCCTCCAACATTCAATGGCATTATCACTGCTGATTTGTCAAATACCAATATCTCAGAGGTTGCCAGTTACCAGAAACTGAAATTGACCGGTCATGTAAATACTGTGGCTACACAGGCAGGTCAGGAGCTCGGAATCTATAACAAATAAATCACCTCCTAACTCACCAAAGCCTGTCTACCTACTAAAAGGCATAAGCCACAAATTTAATGGGATATGTTCTACTGCCACGTTGAATGCAGCGCAACCAACACTCAAGTTGCTTGACACTATCCAGGACAAAGCAGAACACTCAATTTACATGACTTATGCCACAAAGCAATGTGTACCACCAATAAGACACACTGCCACAATTTGTCAAAGCTTCTTCAGCAACAACTTCCAAACCTACAATCTCTTACCACCTAGAAAAACAAGGGCAGCAGATGCTTCCTAACATCACTACCAGTTATGTTTCCCTCCAAGTCACACACATTTCTCTAAGAAATGGTATTGCTGTTCCTTGGATCACAATCCTGGAACACCCTCCCTAGCAGCACTGAGATGGTCTCTACACAGTATGAACTGCAGTATTTAGAGAAGCTAACTCACTGCCATATTCTCAGGGACAAGGAAGGATGGGTGATGCTTTCATTTAATGAACAAATAAAACAAAAATTACTCTACCACTTGTACCCATGCTTTCAGCTGCCTTAAAAGGAGGAAAGTACCTCTTTACATCTCTTCACTTCTCTTTAATTCTTCCCTTAAGGCACTCTTTTAAAGTGGATCTCCAACTAAATCTTGATCATCTTCTGTGATTTCTCTTTACGTAGCTAGTGTTAAAATGTTAAATATTGCTGTGCTGAAGTACCATAGAATATTTTACATTGTCAAAGGCCAATGTTGTTGTAATTATAAATGAATTATAGAACGGAACAAAGTTTGATCCAGTTACCTAATAGTTAAAATAACATGACATCAGCTAGATATGGATGTGGTTCAACAAATACAGAAATGTGATGATTGTGGAATTCTTGGAGCGAGGAACTGAAATTTGAAAATCCATGTATTAGACAGAGTCTAGAGATTTGCATCATATTTTTTATTTGGCCCAGTGTAATTTAACCATGTGTTAAACATGCTTGAGCATTCATCATCCCTGTAGATAAAGACTTGCACTTTCAAATGTGATTCTCAAAAGGCCCTTACATCATAACTTTACAGTTTGGCTCCCAGAATGTGGAATTTCAATATTACCAACTGTTGCTTTTTTATTTTAGAATCGGAAACATGCTTGCAGGTAGTAGTTTATTTTCATTTCACTTACAGATGCTTTTTAATTTCTTGTCTTTTTCAAACTTGTTCCCTTCCCATAATGGAACATTGGTAAAAGAGCAATATACTACATAAAAAAGTAGATTTTTCAAACTAGTATACTTTTCTGGCTTCACATGAACAACTGCATACCTGCCAAGGTCTGTCCCAGTCCAGTGGAATAGGAATTGCTCCAAGCCAAGCTCCAAACAAACTGCAAATCGTGGTGATCTGAAGACTGGTATCCCAGACTGACATTGCCCTGTATGGCAACAAAACGTACCATAAATACAAGGTTATTTCTTACCAAAAGACTGAGCAGTAGAAAGGTACAATTGAATTTGCAAGACAATGAATTTAGGGAGGAAGGAAAGAGGGAAAAGTGAAAGGGAGAGCAGAATGGGGTTTTTTTTCGTTGTTTTCTCCTGTCTGTCACAGTTTTCTATCAGTTCCCGTTCTGGGAAACTCTGAAAGGATAGCTAGCTGTTGGGCTTTTTCCAGTCAGCAGCTGTCCTATCTATTTTTAGTTCTTGCCCTTGGGGAAGTGTTCTTGAGCCACTGCAGTGCAATATGGACAGGTATAGATTATATAGAATATTGCCAAAATGGGTCTTTATCAGACATTCAATCGTAAACCCTGAGGCCCAGCATCTCAGCTCATACATTGCTCATATTTACTCGAAAGATGCGCTCAGACTGAATTCATTGTCCCACATTGGTTGTCTGTGATGTATTTTCTTTTGATAGAGTGATTTCAGAATCATTAACATATGTAGGACTGGAATAACATGTAAAATGGGTTGGGATTGTTAGTTTCCTTTTATTGAATTCAATTAAACAGCTTGCCATAGGAAATGTGAACTCATGACCTCTGGCTTGTTAGTCCAGCAAGTTTTGATGTAATGCTGCACTTATTCAATTACTACAGCTGCAGTATGAGACAGCTAGAAAGCCCAACCTGAATTTCACAGGAGCCCTCTTTACCAAGGCTAAGATAACAGAGTGTGGAGATGGAAGAACACAGCAGGCCAGGTCAGGTCCCAACCCAAAATGTCAACTTTCCTGCTTCTCTGATGCTGCCTGGCCTGCTGTGTTCTTCCAGCTCCATGTGTGTTATCGCATATGTTATCCAGCATCAGCAGTTGTTGCTCTGTCTTTACCAAGGCTCCTGATCATGCCTTACTTGTAAAATTCTCACCCTCATTCTATCCCTCCGTGGCCTTGCCACATCTACCCCTTTGACCAAACGTTTATTCATTTCCTCTAATCTTTCTTTATGTGGCTCAATGTCAAAGTGCCAAATTTTGTTTGATAACAGTTCTGTAAAGCCTGGCGATGTTCTACTACGTTAACAGTCCAAAGTAAAAGCGGGCTGTTGTTCTACAATGTTGACCACACAACATCATAGGCCAACAAAGAAAGGCATCTGTGATCTTTGACATAGTTTTGGCCATTTGACAAAAATGAAATATTCCATTTAACAGCTGGTGGGCACTAAAATTACATTAAGTAGACTCACTGGATTTTTCCATAAGTTTGTGATGTCTAGAATTTTAATATGAAAATCTTCCAAAGTAATTTCTAGAAACAATGTAAAACTACTGTAAAACTGTGGTTGCAGTGGTTCTTTCTCCATGTTATTAAACACAACCAGCAATACAGAGAGCCACATTTAATGTATCTTTTGACTGCACTTATTTAATAAAGATTTGAAAGCAGGCCACGTCTCAACAAGCAATAATCTGAAGCCAAGTGATGCTGGACTATGTGTCAGAGGGAGAATTATCCATGGTATATCACAGTCAAACATGCACAGAAAGTGTGACAATGCTCACCACTACGCTGGTACTACAGTAAACCATTTTCATAAAATGGTTCAAACAGTGGTAATACTCGGCAAGTCAGATTCCAGAGTGATGAGACATGATAGATCATCAGTGCTATTTTTGTAGTTTGGCTAGCATGGTGGTCGATCATCAAACAAATTAACATGTAGCCGCCAACATGCTTAACAAAACAACACAAGTTTATTGCACGAAAAGAAAGTAAAACTGCGCAACGCAATTTATTGAATTCAGTGACATGTAGAGAATCTAGAATCTACACCGAATATACAGTGAAATATATAGAATCTGGTATGTAGAAAACTCTACAACTGAGGGGCAGTCCAAGTCTTAATTTTAGTTAATGAAGTGAGGCAAATGGGTGAAGTATCAAATGAGGGAGCATTTTGCAGTCAGTCATCATAACTCTGCTAGATTTAAGATTGTTATGGAAAAAGACAAGGACGAGCCTAAAGCCTAAAATCAAAGTTTTAAACAGGGGAAAGGCCAATTTTACTAAGATCAGATGTTATTTAGCTGAAGTGGATGATTTTAGATAAATCTGTGCCACAGCAGCAGGATACATTCCAAGAGGAAACAGGATGAGTACAGGGCCAACATATTCGAATAAAGATAAACAGTGCGGGTAACAAGCCAATCGAACTTTGGACATGGAGGAGTACGCAGGATTGGATAAAGGAATAATGGAAGCTTATGGCAGACACTTGGGGTTCAAACCATGAAAACAGTAGAGACGTACTTAAATGTAGAAGAGGGATCTTAAAAAAAAAAATTGGGGCTGTAAAAACAGGGAATGGAAGGATAATTGCACACAAAATAACGGAAAATTCTAGCTTATTTTAGAAGTACATTAAGGATAAAAGAATATCTGGGGAAAGGGTACTATTCTTAAGGGCCACAGTAGAAACATGTGTGTGCATCTAAAGGATGTAAATATGGTTCTAAATGAATAGTTCATGTTAGTGTTCATGAGTGAGAAGAATGACGTGGGTATAGAAGTCAGGGAAGACTATGGTACAATTAAATAAATTACCATAGACAGAGAGGAGGTTGAATGGTTGGCATCTCCAGGAGCAAATTAAATCTCCAGGAGCAAATTAAATGTATCAAACTGTTGATCGAAGCTAAGGAGGAAATAGTAGGGGCAATGGCTATAGCTATAATTTTCACTCGTTCTCTGGCCACAGGAACTGTGCCAAACAGCTGGAGACCAGCCAATGTGGTATCATTACTCAACAAGAGAACAAAAGGATAAACCAGGAAACCTCAGGCCAGTCAGTCTAAGATCAGTGATGGGAAACTATTGGAATTAATTCTGAGGAATAGACTTAATCTGTACTTGCCGAGATAGAGCTTAATCACGAATAGCATGGTTTTCTTAAGGGGAGGTCACGGCTGACCAACTTGACTGAATTTTTTAAAGATGTGATTAGGTGTGAAGATAACGGAAATCCATTTGACACAGTCTACTTGGACTTCATTAAGGCTTTTTATAAGGTTCCGAATGGGAGATTAATAGCAAAAGTACGAATCCATGGGATTCAAGGAAATTTGGCAAATTGGCAACAGAATTAGCTGAGTAGCAGGAAGTAGAGGGTGACGTGTGTACGTACGTGTGTGGTGTGTGTGTGTACGTACGTGTGTGTGTGTGTACGTACGTGTGGTGTGTGTGTTTGTGTCAGGAAATCTGTGTCCAGTGGGGTTCCACAGGAATCAATGTTGGGGACCTTGCTGTTAGTGGTACAAATACATGATTTTGTCTTGAATATAGGAGGATTAAGTTTGCAGATGAATCAAAAATTGGTGGCTTGGTAAATAGGGAGGCAGATAGCCTTAAGTTACAGGAGGATATAGACAGGCTGATCAGTGGTAAATAGAATCTAATTCAGATAAGTATGAGGTGATGTACTTGGGCAGGACAAACAAGGTAAGGGAGTACATGATGAATGGTAGGACCTTGAAAAGCACCAAGAATCAGTAGGACCTTAGTGTGCATCTCCATTGGTCTTTTAAAGTAGCAGGACAGGTAGATTATGAAGCAGTTATGGCGGTATAGAGAATACTTGCCTCTATTAGCCGAGGCAGAAAGAGTAAAGTTCAGGGAGGTTGTAATTGTATAAAATGTGGTTCAGTCCATAGCGAAAGTACTGTGTGCAGTTCTGAAATCAATCATTATAGGAGGCATGTGATAGCACTCGAGGGGGTGCAGGGGATATTTACCAGGATGTTGCCTGAGCTGGAGAGATTTAGTTATGAAGAGAGATTGGACTGACTGAGTATTTTTTCTTGGAGCAGAGGAGACTGAGGGGGATATGATTGAGATGTATAAAATTATAACAAGCATAGATGGAAGAAAATATTCCCCTCGATGAAGAGATCAATGACTAGGAGGCATAGATTTAAAGTAAGGAGCAGGAGGGTTAGAGAGGGTAGGAGTAAAAACTTTTCAACCAGACAGTGGTGGGAACCTGAAACACGGCTTCTAAGAGTGGTAGAGGCAGAAGCCCTCATAACATTTATAATATTTAGATGTGTACTTGTGATGCCAAGACAGACAAGGCTATGAGCCAAGTGCTAGGAAATGGGATTAGAATAGTTTGGTGACTGCAGACTTGATGGGCTGAAAGGCCTTTTTCTGAGCTATAGACCTCTATAACCCTAAAGATTTTTTACTCAGAAATGTGCTTTACAGTCACTTGATCCAAATAAAGTGTCACTCCTCTCATAAGTCTACCATTTTTAAAACAAAAAAGTTAAATGACACTTTCCAGCCTTCCTTCTTGGTCTAGATGACCAAAAGACTTCTTTTCAGCTTTGATTGTCTAGATACTCTTTCTAATTCTAACAACTTGCAGAATTCTGCCAACTCTCACTTGCTAGAGACTCATACAAATGGACATCTCCTGTTAGGATGACTGTTCTTCTTTTGAACACGACTTACTACAGTCGCTGACCATTTGTTTGTGAAGTTCATTACAACTCAATTCAGTGATTTAAGTTAATTCCTGAATGTCACCAATCAGCTACCTAGGAACTGATGTTTAAATTTACTGTTCAAAAATGACTTTCTGACCTCTGTTTAAAAAGGTCTTCTTCACAGAAACGAAAATTGATATTCATCTTTCTTCCACTTTCGATCCAAGTTCCCAAATAGTTACACATATTTTAGACAAGTCACAACAGTCACAGTTGTGCAACGATGACTCTAAGTAGTGTTGGTAATCAAATGAAACAGCCAAAGTTTCTTTTACAAGTGTCACATAGAGGTATTGGGCTAAACCACCAAACAACGTTTGGAAGAGGCAGATTTCCAGGACCATTTATAAAGTTGATAAGAAAGGTATTCAGGTTTAATTCATTCACCAATCATCCACATTTTAAAAAAACAAGCTTACTGCTATCAGTCATTATTGCCTGTGGATTTCATCAACTTTTCTGCCCTTTAACCAATGGGCCTCAACCCATCATCCAATTTTTTTTTTTTTTTTTAAAATGATGCCTCATCTAGCTTACACCTATTTGGGACAGCAGTATATAAATATAATCACTTCCAGTTTTCTTAATGAGTTACAGGGCAATTTCATTAAAATATCAAGAAAAATCAGCACTGAAAAATGTTTGCTCAAATTTAACAATTCTCCCCTTTCCTTCATAAACCTGTGAAAGTTCAGATATAGGTGGAGGACTTGATCGACACCAGCGGATTTTGCACTCTCAGCTTATATTTTCCATTAACTTGGAAAACGTTGGTAATCTTCAAACCAAGAAGTGATAGCAATCCTAGGAAACGTGCCTCCAAAAAGAGTGATTGAATATTGTTCTGTGAACTTCAGTGGAGAGACAATGGGGTGTGGTGAAAACGAGACTGCCAATTCCAACTACTGGCATGGAATAATTTCACTCCTTTAGGTAAAACATGATTTAAAAAGGATCTTAAAAGTTTCAGAGTGAAACTTGGCAAATTCAACTGTCATTTCAATGACTTTCACCAAAATTCACATTTAAAATGCAACCAGGTGGATAATATTTTGCACCAAAACGTTATATTTTGTTAGCAAATGGTACACTGGCAGAAACTAGCTGTGCAAAGGGGAGACCAGTCAGGAAGTTAGAGTTTTTCTCTATACATATGCATGTCATTATTAATAAGCAGCTGTCCTATAGTGTGGCTGCAGTGTAAATGGGGCAGCTCAATTGCAGAACTTGGCCGTGCTCCCAAGTAAAGTTTCAGTTACTTTGGAGTAGTAGACAGTTGTTGCCTTGAGCAATGGAAGCAAGTGATAAAAAGAGAGATGAAGGGTCACACATGCAGTCGGTTTCAATTCCTTTATACTCCAGCCAAGTACTTTGTTTGCTCAGAAGATGCTGAATTGCAAGGAACATTTTAACTGATTTGATTTGTGCTGGAATTTATTCAATAAAACAAAGGGCAAGAGTTACAACTACAAAAAAAAGAGAGACTTAAAGGTCAGCTTTAACACTCAATAAAATGGCTGACAACAGATCCTAGACTGGAGCAGTTTTCTGAATAAAAGAGTTCTAATAACTTAGATCTCTTTCCAATCTCTCCTATTCAACAGCCCATGATAACTGCCCATAATTGTCAAATATGTAAGTGTACAGTAATTCTAAGCAGTAAGTTTATGCAGTACTTCTAATGAGTATCAGCAGTTATTATTGAAGGAGAAATTCAAAACATATCTTCTAGTAATTTACACAAGAAAATGTTCAATGGCCTTCCCTTGGATTATTGAGCTGAGACCATTTTACATAAATTGACAGAAGTCTCAATCCAAGCATTACATTTAAATGCAGTTTCTTGAACCGATGTACATGTGATTCTACAACGCTTAGTGCGAAATGCTGCAAGAAACAATGGAACAATATTAAATCTGTATAAATTCTCGTTGTTAAAGGCTTATCCTGTTAAGTGTTGTGTGGATAATGACAGTAGAATGACTTCAAATACGAAATTAAATAACAACCATTAATATGAATTCTCACCTTTAAAATGGTAAAATCTTAAATCTTATGGCCTAATAAGCTTGTATTTTGAGCAACCTCAAATCTTCTCCCATCACACAACCCTCTGAAACACAAGCCTGAAACTTTATTTACTGCATACCTCTTTCCAGATTGTCCAGCTCCGATGTAATCTGACAGGATGGGTTTTATATTTTAACCCCTATAAGGCCCATGCCTTGTACACAAATACCTGTCTTTAAACTTCTACCTATTTTTCATTCTTTGTTTTGCAGAAAATACAACTTTAATGCAACATACTCAACCACAAAGAAGTTTTTTTTTAAAACATTGTTTTAATTGCTTCAGGATGTGGCAAATTTCCACAGCATTACAAAGCTACTTCTGAGAAGCAAACAGTCAACATTACCATTAGATAACTTCTTGTGCATATCACCACAGTGTCACAGATGGATCATCTACTCCCAGTGGTACACACACAGGCTCGGTAACCTCTTTTTATTAAAGTTAATCAGCTAGCTCCTGAACCTACATGCCCCATTTGAGTCAGTGAATTTGTTTGTGATTCCACAATCCATTACTCTTTTCCCTAATTGCACTGAATTTCCTATTTTGTTTTTTTAATTAAAAAGAACTACCTGTCAGAGCCAGTGTAAGTAATTCAAAGCTTTCATAATTTAAGTTTCCAAAATGTCACTTGAAGTCCCTTTTCCAAAGAAAACAGACTGTGTTTCCACCTAACTCAAAATCATTAGAAACAGGAGTAGATCTAATCAGTGCATTAAGCTTGCACTATGATTCATTAAGATGATTCATGAATGATCAGATTGTGCACTTAACACCACTTTATGCCAGTTCCCATAACTCTCAACTCACTTGTAGATCCAAATTATGTCAGCCTTGCATATATTCAGTCTACCTGAACCTTCACTGCTCTTTGGAAAAGAATTCTGAAGATCAACAAACCTAAAAGAAGTTCCTTCTAACTTCCAGCTTTACATGGGAGAAACTTATTTTTAAACTGTGACCCTAATTCTAAGTTGTCCCAACATCCTCTCAGTATCTAACCAAACAGCACCCCTCCCACCAACCTTCCCCAAACCCCAGCCCCACCACTAAATCTTGTGTTTCAATTTTTCAGTCTTCTAAATTCAAATGAACATAGGACTAATTTTTTCCAATCTTTGCTCATAAGACAAATCCTTCATTCCAAGAATCAGTCTACTGAACCTTAACTAGGCTAAATTCAATGCAAGTATATACCTATTTAAGTGAGGGGACAAAATTTAAGTGCTGTAATCCAGGTACTGTTTCACAAATACCCTGTACAGTTGTACTAATATTTGCCCACTTTTATCGTCCATCTCTTACGTAATAAAGACCAACATTGTGATGCCTTCCCAACATCTTGCTGTACTAGCATGCTCCCTTGTACGAATTCATGTTCGAGGACACCCAGATCCTGCAGTTCTCCCCCTTTAACAAGTACTCTGGTTTTCTATCCTTTCTGCCAATTTCACGTTCCCACAGCGTGTTCCATCTCCCAATTTTGCCCACTCACAAACTATATACCACCGATAATTCTGTATCTTCCTTGTAACACATTTTCCAACTTTATTTGTACTGTCAACAAACCGAGCCACAACATAGTCAGTCCCTTCATCCAAGTCATTAATAAACATTACAAATTGTTGAGGCCCAGAACTGTTCCCTGCAGGACACGGAGTTAAAACTCACCAACCCGAAAATGATCCATATCTCCTGACCATTTTCCATGAGTTATCCATTCCCCTAACCATGCTAATGCATCTTTACCACTACCATAAGCGCTCACCTTGAACATAACCCTTCATGAGGTACTTCGTTGAATGCATTTTGGAAATCCAAATACATTACATGCTCCTTCAGCCACCCACAGTACAACCTCAAAGTCTTTGCCTAACTACATTACAATTTTCCAAATGTCTTGTTATGCCCGCCTAAGTAGTAGATTCCAGTATTTTCCCAATGACAGAAGTTAGATTAAGTGCCCCTCAGTTTTCTGCTTTGTGGCTCTGGTTTTCTTGAACAATGGCGTTACACAAACTGATCAGAACTTTACTGAATCTGGAATAGAGGATTACAACCAATGCAACTACTTTCCCTGTAGACACATCCTTTAAGACTGTAGCACTCAGGCCATGAGACAGCCTTTTGTTCCGTTAATTTTCGCAGTACTTTCCATCTGTGATTGTGACTGTTCCCAGTTCCTCCCTCCTCTTTGTTCCCTGCTTTTCTATTATTTGGGGAATATTTTCTATGTGAAGAAAACTACAAAATAATTGCTTAAAATTTCTGCCACTTTCTTGCTTCTCATTTATTTGCCAGTTTCACTCATTGAAGGCCAATGTTTACTCTAGCAGTCCTCTTCCTTTTTTATATAAGAATATACTGGGTATTTTGATATTCGTTGCTAACTTTATCCTTTTTTGTAAGTCAATCTTCATTGGTTTTATTTTCCTAATCTTTTATGTTATGATCCCAGCTGATATTATTACTGGTCAAGTCAGATCCTGACAAATCCGGCTTCAGAGATCAGATATTGTTATTGTTTTAAAAAAGGTGGCCTTTTACGTGCAATACTGCAGATTTGATTTTAACGACAAAACAAAGGAAATTAGGAATAAAATGTAATAATCCAAGCTATTCACATATAACCCGAGTTTAATGAATCTGAAAGAAGGTTGTATTTTATAATCTCAGTAACACATGCAACGCTCTTACAGTACTCACAACAGATGGACTTCCCTCCTCTGTCACATATATAAGGCTTATTTAATGGTGACTTCAATTCCCAGTCTTAACAGTGGCATCAATTTTGATTCTTCATCCAATTGAGCTTAAACTTTGTCAGCTCTGAATGACTTGTGGTGTTGAATTTTAAAACCAAACTCCTTTCACTGAGATAACTGAACTTTACAGTTCTAAACCATCTCCTTTTGTCAAGAACAATTGTTTTACTCCAGCTTCGGCCAAGACCTCTGCAAACCAAAGCCCAACGGCATTCTTCAGGCTATAAGTATATTCCCCAATGCACCACTCTCCAAATAGCAAAACGAAGTTCCATTCTTGAACCTTCTACCTGCAGCTGAATACAAGGTGGTTTTCTCTTTATGCTCATAAAACTCGCCCAATAAAATCAAAACCCCAATACTCTACAGGAAATCTCTCTCCAATACAATGCTTTAAAGTAAATCACCATGACTACAAAAATACTTACAAATTAATCACCAAATGCCTCCATAGCCATAGACCAAATCCCAGTCCTGCTCTGCCTTTGGGCAGACACCCTTAACCCTGGTATCAGACAAATAGTAGAGTGTCTGGGCCTCTCATTCTTGTCAGAGAACAGTGTCTATCCCCCTAGCTGTACTGCTCTTCTGTGCAAATACATTTCTTTCCACTTGTTTGAATGGGTTCTTATGCCACACGCCACAGTGAGTTTGCTAACTCTCCATTCAGTCCCTGCTCTCATTCACAGTAGTTAAAAGAACCTTAATCTCGTTGGACAATTGCAAGGTTTAAGCCTCCTTACTGCTGTCTTCTGTAATCCCTATACCTGCTTCACTCACAGCCACATCAGCCTGTCCTTATCCTTGGCCTTACCGGACACAGAGCTTCAACGAGCAAGTCTGCAGAGAAGTAGGAGTGAGACAGGCTGGTCCACTAAAGAGATGACAGAAGAGAGAAATGAAAGTTGGAGTTTCATTCAAAAGCTGTCACATTTCCTATTCATTGAATCCCTGCTTCCAAGTTTGTTCTCAAAAATGCTGCCTCATTGTTAATGGTTAAACAGTGTACTTCAACCTACGCTGAAACTGCAATGGAAGCATCATAGAGTCATAGCCGTAAACACAAAGATACTGCAACTTTCAGTTATAGATGGGATGTTTAGACAAAATGTTAAGCTTTCATTCTATTTTAAAATAAAAGTTGATAAAAATTTATGGCCACAGATTTGATAGTGCTTACTGTTGAGCTGGAGGCAAATTACTCACAAAATAAACCTAGTGCACACTGTGGCATGATTTCACTTTCCCAGAAGTTGACTCATTCTGGGCAATAGCTGCAGGCAATTATAGCAAACAGCAACAGTGTGCCATGAATTGATGAATTCTCACAGACATCAAAACAAGTTGTAACATTCACAATTTGGAAAATTAAATAACGACTGGAATACACAAAAGGATTAAAGGTAGAGTGCCATGAGCACAGGGGTTGGGCATTAAAAATCCTTCGCCGCTATTCCCAAAGTTGTCTCCAATGTGAGACAACTTCGCGCAATTGCGCGATTTTATCTAACTATGCAATTCAGGTTATAAGAACATGCACAGCTAAGTTTCTCCATTAACAAGAAAACAACTATTTATTGTAATGAAACTGTAGTGACTGGAACCAGGGCCAGGTGGATTTCATTGCCTAGGAGATCCTTTATTGTGGTTGTTAACCTGGGCCAATCAGGGAACCCTGGCTGACAGATAGATATAGAAGTCTTTGTGGTAGATTAGTTTAGATTGATACAACTGGTAACACCAAAGTCATGGTTTCAACCCCATGGTGACCAAGTCTGCAGGCTTCCTATCACAAATTTAACGATCTGTATTTTAATTTGAATGATGTGTTTTCCATGATAATGTGCATCCATCTCACCTTGCAATGTTACCCAGTGGTTTTGTGGTTAGGATTCAGTTCTTTCACTATTGTAGCCTGGGTTCGATTCCCAGTCGGGGAATAACAGTTGATGTATTCTGCTAATTCATAGCGATGACAGATTTCTAACTGATTTTCAGAATCAGGAAATTCTTGGCCCTCTTGTTGCACAGTGGTAGCGTCCCTACCCCTGGATTGGGAGGCCCAGGTTCAAGAACCACCTGCTCTAGAGGTGCGTAATAACATCTCTGAACAAGTTGACTAGAAAAAGTAGGTTAAAAGAAATCAAACAGTAATCCATTCACCAATTTAACAGTGCAGTAATTTCAGAGACTGTTCACTTACAAAGACGCAATAAACAGGGGGTCACAGAAATTCTCCTCAGTCTAGGGATTGGCTGGTCAGGGTCTATATACTGTGCACATGTAAGTAAAGGGTGACTTGGTGATGGGATACCGGCCTCTCTGTAGTTATTTCACAAACTGTATTTTTAAAAAATGAATAGCAGTTCAATTTAGACTATTTTTTGGCCAAAGTATTTACAATTTCAACTCTACCCCTTCCTTACAGTTGAGGGCATCGTATAAATTCCCCTTCTCTCTCTCTCTCTCTCTCTCTCTCTCACACACACACTCACACACACACACACACGAAAAGGTTATGATTAGAGGAAAGCTGGAAGGCAGTTCAATTCACAGATTGCTGAAATGATCTTCATAATTCTTGGGCTGATCAGAACATCTACAGTTCTTGCCATCTCTTGAGTGCTTTTCAGCTGTTTTTCTCCTGTTTCCCTAGACTCAAAACGTTCAGTTACCACTCCAACAGTGACTGGCATGCAACATGCTTTTGTCATTGTTAACCGGTCACTACTCCACAAATGAATCAACACCCTGCAGCCACCCAGTTATAGCAGTACACACAGACCCTCAGCTCCCTCCACCTGCAAAGTCAATTACTCCTTATTCAGACAGTTGTTTACAGGTTACATGTCTTGATTGTCAGGTTACTTGCTGTGCAAAGCATGCAGCAATTCATTAAAACACTGGTTTTAAAACAGCTCTTTTCCATTTCAGCCCACTTTTAGAAAGCACAGAAATAAAAAACTCACAGTATTTACAACAGTTTCTTTTACTTTAAGACAGCATCCTTTTTCCATTTTTAGTCGATTTTCCAAAAAAAAAGTCTTTACAAGTAATGGGACAATAAGTCATTCAAAAAGTCATTGGAACTATTAAGGAAAGGAGAGATGGGACATTCCATAAATATAAAATTTGTTTTTTTTCAGGACAAGGCAGATTGCTCAGCTGTAATTATGATTATATATTTTCTACAGTTCATATATACAGGACATTATTTAGCACTGTCTGTACATATCTGTAGTGCTTAAAAAAACTTCATTTGATGTAAAGTGCTTTGAGATATCCACTTATGAAAAATGCCATACAAATGCAAATCTCTTGTGCACCACTGAAAATCCAATAATACCTCCAATAACAAGGCACCATCTCTTCAAAGGTTTTTAAAAAGCAAAAAAACTCATGTCAATTCAGTGATTTCTAACATTTTGATAGAGGAATTTCATCAATGCACCCTGTGGAAGCCAAAGGAAAAAATTCTGATGTTAACTTTCAGATATTCATATTTAACTGCACATTGCTGTCAGCTTCACAGGATAAAAATGGCAAAATGCTGACAGTTTTAAATTCATCACTTAGAGTAAGTTGACACTCAGGAAGTGGTACTTTCACCAATCACGTGATGAATGTCAATACATGACAGGATCTGCTGAGGAGAGTGACAATGGATAGATAGTAGATCAAAGATTGTTTAGGGTTGTCAGGCTAGGACTGATTCTAGATTTGGTATTGAGCCAAAAGATTTTGTTTCTGCTTTGCTAGTAACAGCTTGGATCATCTATCAAAATTTTAGCATATCTTTTCCACCCTAGATAGAAATCTCAAAGGCTCTTCCAATAATACATTCCCTAACATTATTCTCCATTCTATCTTCATCTGAAAAATATATACGTTCCTTCATCTTGGTTCCCTGAAAGTCACATGGCTCTTGCTTCAGTCTGCCTAAACCTTACCAGTAGGGTTACTAAAAGATGTTCCAAGCCAAGTCTGAAGAAGGTATCCCTTATCTTCCACAATCCAGTCATAAAGTTTGTCTCCTACAATGAATCATGAAAGATAGCGGGGAACATGGAAGGTACCTTCATAAATCTATGGTTGCTTACTGATAAACAAATATCTCAAAGAGGATGGGAATCCAGGTATTCAATCATTCTGCCTTTTGCCATCACAAGAGAAGTTTACACAACTCTCTTCTTGGAATATTAAGTATTAAGACAGAGGATGTGGTTATGTGCAGCCAATGGTGAGGCCCTCAACATATCTTCAGTGTGGAAGGAACCAGAGATTTTAAGAAAAAAATAAGTTTGGTGTTGACTTTCAGAGCAACTACATAAGTCTAATCGACCAGGTCCAACAGGTCTTCTTCTACAAGAAGAAAGCTGACTGCTAGCATCAGCCACTGGAAACATTGCTATTCCAAATGGCAAGATGTCTGAAGCATGTATCTGTAGTCTAATACGGGTACAGTGTCCTGAAATCTCATTGGTGCATCTCTCTCATCATGATATGGCATTATTGCCATGTACGGTGTTTTTCTGGCTTTTCTGATGTGCTGTCAAATGCAACCGATATGTTTGAAAGCCTCCAAAAAGTTTAGATAAAGCAGTATCCAAAGAAGAGCTCCCTGCCAAATATTCATTAGAGGAACAGAGACACTGTGGCTGAGATAAACATAAGATTAAATAGCCCATGAACGACAACTCAGAAGTATGGCATAGCAGGATTGCAGTCGAGATGGCAAATTGAATACTTGTAACTATCCACTCACACTCAAGTCACCCATTCTGGGAGGGCAATATTACTCAACTGTTCAACTCACTTTGATTTCTGAGCAGTCGACTGCAATTTCTTCTGTCATTTACTCTCATAAAGCATGAACATTTTCAGGGGTCTTTGGCCTGCGAGGAAGACAGCCAGGCCCAATTCTTCACCCATTTGTCATGCTTGATCAAGTTACAATGATCAAGGAAATAAATACTAGAATGTTTCACCAAAATAAAGATACCAATACATCATGAGGCAGTTTTCAAGAAGTGGTCAAAGCCTTATAGGTAGCTTTCAATTAAGATATTCTGCATTTACAGAATCTTGCTGCTGCCTTTTTCTTTCAGCAACCAATCCAGTTAAGAGGAGGCAATGGCGTAGTGGTATTGTCACTGGACTTGTTATCCTAAGTAATGTTCTGGGGACCTGGAGTTTCAATCCCCACAGTGGATGCCAGAATTTGAGTTCAACAGAAAAAAAAAACCTGGAATTAAAAGACTAGTGACTACTATGAAACCATTGTTTATTTTTAAAAAATCCTCTGGATCACTAATGTCCTTTAGGGAAAAACTGCTGTCCTTAGGTGGTCTGGCCTACATGCGGGTCCAGACCTCCAGCAGTTTTGGTGACTCTTACCTGCCCTCTGAAATGACTTTGCAAGCCACTCAACAGTACAAAATAACTAGAAAGACAAAAACAAAAGGAATCAAACGAGACAGATTATCTCGCAACAGCGAAGGCACTGGAAACAACAGCAAATTTATCACTCAAAAGATAGTAGGAACTGCCAATGCTGGAGTCAGAGATAACACACAGTGTGGAGATGGAGAAACCTTTCATAATTTTTAGGGCCTCCGTTAGGTCACCTCTTAAGTTTTCCCCTTAATATACAAAACATCCCAGCCTACTCACCTTTTACTTGGGTAAGTAAATTATCCAGGGTGTGGTAGTTATAATGAATCACTTTTTGTGTTTTTTTTCCCAGTGCCTCCACACGGAAAGAGGAACTGTATCCTGTACTCCAAGTGTGGTCTAACCATAGTATGATTAAAACAACCAAATTAAACTAGCTTAAGAAGATTAAAAATATTTAAAGTGCTGATTGTTATAATAATTGGAGAAACAAAGTCCCTGGATGATGAAACCGATTTGAATTTTGATCTTGCTATCGATAGACATGTATCTCATGACTAGCCAGAATTCTACATTTGGGACAGTAGCTGTTTCTGGATTTTGACTGATGCAATTAACATTGAGCAGCCCTGTAAGATTTTAGTAGTAAAAAGTGTTTCAAAACGTGTCAAGAGCGAACACGATGGTTAAGTATGACTCAGGTTTATCTGTCCAATATCCTTGTGAGCATTGGGATACCTCTAGAAATGGACTTAAATGGCAGAGAGAAATGTACAGTCAGTCCATAAATGCGATATATTCCACTGTTATCGGCCGCACATTTCTGTGGTTATATTGATTTGATGCACCAAATTAATTTAAAGTGATAAACCAACTCCACTGTAAAAAAGTTATTCCCTTGATCCTTGAACAACATGTCCATCAAGCAGCTGAGCCACCAACCTGTCAGATAACAGCTTTAGACTGTGGAAAGCTGACCTCAACCAGGAACGGCAGGAGGAGACATTGCATAGAGCTGAGCTCCCGGATTTAAAAGGAAGGATATAGAGAAAGTTTCTTGAGGGCTCATCTTTAAGCACACTATCTGCAACCACTGCTGTGAATACATACTGGATTTGGTCATCAGTCGACTGCAAGGTTGAAATGAACTGTAGTAGTCAGCAAATAGCTAATACATCTCACTGTTGAGGCCCATATATAATAATACATGCCTTCAATTGTTACAACAAAATTATATGAATACTGCAATAGTCTATTGGTCTTGAGGCAATCCCATGAGAATGAGAATTTATTACTGCAATACTACACTAAGAAGCAAAATTACTAAATAATTGGTACATCTGCATGCAAAATTTTACATGAGGTGCAAAAGCAACAACAACATCGATTTTATGTATATCTGATGAGATTGCATACGATTACAAAAGCACAATACTTAATTGATTCAATATACTGAATTTCCAGCAGTCTTCAAGTTTGCACAATTTGTTTGTTTTTCTACAAAGCACAGTCCAAACCAACAAAGTCTGCATTCTCTTCATTACTTACCCATTTTTAGTGAAGACACGTATCCAGGCCTGGACGTTGGGTCCTAGCATACATAGGCAACGAAGTGTTGTAAAGGTTGACAAAAGAACAGCAAACATAAAGGTCTCCCTGAAGGACCTGGAAAGTACAAGACCAGTTTATAATTGATAGTTATACATTTATTACATATTATTACAATATTAGAAATACGTATAGAAGTTTATATCATTTATCATTTTGAATTTTGAGTCATTAGCCTGGGTTTGTGTGTATTAAGTCCTTGTAGGTATTTCTGTAGCCATGTTGATTTCTTTTTAAACAACAGTTTGAGGGGCTACTTTGACCATCTAATGGGTTTGTGTTTAATTTAGAACCTTCCAGCTTAGCAGGGGAGAATCATTGTGATTCAAGGTTTTTGTTAGAAATTTCCAGACTCAGTTTTTTTTTTAAGCGTAATGGAAACATTCGTAATAAAAAGCTTTCTGTTTCACTTTGGTTTAGGTAGTTCTGTGAACTCCTGTATGGACATGCATGTGTACAGCAATGCTCTGGAGGAGGAAGGAATATATTGAAATGGGATTACCTTTTGGAAAGAAGTTAGTAATATTCCCAGACCAGAAGTGCTGAAAATAAATCCTGAAGTTGGATTTGGATAAATGTAGGTGTATGAAAGCTGCAGGAATAAGCTACGAGATGCCCCTGTCCAGGGGTTAATATCACAGTTACCATAAACCTATTGAGATGTTAGATAATGGGATTTTTATGCAAGTGCTATATAAGGGTTGCTACTGGTACCAGCATTTTTATTTTAACTTGTAAAAGGAGTATTTTGGGAAGACCGGCATTATACTTCCACTATGTTTTTGTTTATTCCAATTTATCATTTCTCCATTTCATCAATGCTGCATACTCAGAACCTTATATACTCCTTATGCACTCATGAATGTGTGGCCAAATTTCATCCTAACTCCATCTGCAAGTTCACTGACGACACCACTGTTATCAGCTGGATCTCACACAATGACAAGGCAGAATACAGGAAAGAGATAGAGTGCTCTGTGGTGTCGTGTAAAGATAACAATCTCTCGTTCCAATGTCTACAAATCAAAAAGGCTGGTCATTGATTTCAGGAAGCAGAGTAGAGGGCATGCCCCTGTCCACCTCAATGATGCTGAGGTGGAGATGGTTGAGAGCTTCAAGTACCTAGGAGTAATGATCACCAAGAATCTGTCCTGGTCCAGCCAAGTTGATGTGACAAGAAAGCACAACAAGGCACTTACTTCATCAGGAGCTTAAGGAGGCTCAGCATGTCTATAAAGAATCTTATACATTTTATAGATACACCATAGAAAGCATTTTATCCTAATGAATCAAGGCTTGTTATGGCAACTATTCTGCCTAGGACCGGAAGAAACCATTGAGAGTTTTGAACAGCCTGATCCATCGTGCGAGCCAAACTTCCATCCACTGACTCCAGCTAGATTTCTCGCTGTCTCAGGAAGGCAGCCAACATAATCAAAGATCCCTCCTACCCCTTACGACCTCTCAGGCAGAAGATTCGAAAGCTTAAGCCCTCATACTGAAAAATTCAAGAACAGCTTCTTCCCTGCTGGTATTGGATTTCTGATTGGGCCTCTCAAGTTTTAAATTTAATGTAGATCTCACTGTTCACATCTTCTGTCATTACACTGTATTCTTCACTCTGTTCTATTACTCTTCTGCATTGTGTATAGAATGATCTGCCTGCACTGCTCGCAAAACAAACTTTTCATTGTACATAGGTACATGTAACAATAATAAATAAAAGCAAAACAAAAACTTTTCTTTCACTTAATGGACTTTGTTTTTATCATAGAGTCTTACAGCATGGAAACAGGCCTTTTGGTCCAACTAGACCACGCAAACCATGTTCCTAAACTAAACTAGCCCCACTTACCTGCGTTTGGCCCATATCTATTCAAACTTTTCTTATTTATGTGCTTATCCAAATGTCTTTTACATGTTCCAATGCAACTGCCTTCACCGCCTCCTCTGGCAGTTCATGCCAAACTCTAAACACTCTTGTAAAAAAGTTGCTCCTCCTGTGCTTTTTAAATCTTTCTCCTCTACCTTAAAAACCTGGTCATTAGTTTTGAACTCCCACCCCCATCTTAGGCAAATAGCAAAGGCCTTTTCCCTTATTTATGCCCTTCATGATTTTATAAACATCTCAAGGTCACCTTCAACCTTGTACGGTCCAGTGAAAAAAAAAATCCCAGCATAGTACGATGAGACTCTGCAGCTCTATCAGATTTCATCAGGACCATAACGGAGATTGTTTGCAAGAACTCAGTTGATTAAATATAACACTCAAGCAAAGACTTTGGCATTGCAGTACACTATTTTACATTGCAGAAAGGCCAGAAGTAAATAAATAAGATGTTGCATCTATCAAGGGAGCATTATCTGGGGCCATTGTTAATTCACTTAAGAGAGAAGTTGATAATAAAACCTGCAAGTTTGCTTACAGAAATAAAACTGAAATGAGTTGAAGAAGAAATCATTGTATCATTTGCAGATGTAGAAGAATTGGGAGCTTGGGCCTAAAGGCTGTTAAACATCTAGAAATTCAAAGTTGTAAAAACATAAAAGCGAACCAAAGGGTCAATAAAATAGTTACAGCAATAGTCTACAGGAAAGATGGGTGGGGACGTGGGAAGATTTGCATTCTGTCCTTAGAGAATTATTAATGAAGACATTTGTTTGTTTTATATAGGATGCTTTGAGAAGTGATTATTGGCACTGAAAGGGCAACTTATAGTCGCCTTACCGGTTTACTTAAGACACTAAAGGGAATATCTGGACTGAATGCCAGAGTGATGTCCAATTTTAGGAACAAGAAAGTACAGATGCAAATTTAACTGGTTGTTCATTCATGTTTTCAAGATGCAATTTCTTTACACAGCAGGTATATAAATGGAATAAAAACAGAAGTTGCTGGAAAAGCTCAGCAGGTCTGGTAGCACCTGTGAAGAGAAATCAAAGTTAACATTTCGGGTCTGGTGACCCTTCCTCAGAAAAAATAGAATAGTCTGCTTTCTACCAAAACTCCACTGATCCACTTCCAGTCTAGTTACATCCTTACTTTAAAAAAAAAGACCAAACTGCATACAACATTTAATATGTGGCCTCTTTAATGCTCTGTGTAACTGAGGCATACAATCCTTACTTTGAAGTTCAATTCCTCACATTATAAAGGATAGCTTCCCATTAACCTTCTTAATGACTTTCTGTACCTACATACTAACGTGTTATGACTCCTGCACAGAAACACCTAAATGACTCCACACCTCTGAATTCTGCAGTAATGCTCTCTTTACAATATACCCTGCTTACTTGTTATTCACCCAGTCAATCATTTTCTTTGTTTCTGAATTTTTCTTTGCCCCGCTTCAGAGTTGCATTACTAACAAAGAAAAGGGAACATCACTGTTTTTTTCAGTCATTCAATATCTTAATCGACATTCTTAAGTCAAACTTCTTCTATTTTTCTGCAAATAATTGAAATAAATTCTGGAGATAGGGTAGGGTAGATTGAAAAGAATTGACCACAAAAATTGCCAGCAGACAACCTAAAACATCAGATGAAACAGGTAAAACACAGGGTACAAAGTAAGTTGCATTGTAGATTTTGTCTGTACAAACTATTTAGGAAAATACAAGCAGGAATAGATTATTTGGTCTCTCAAACCTGCTCTGCCTTTCAAAGATCATTGCCGATCTGGAAGTGGTCTGAGACCCACCTTCCTCTTTACACCTCACAACCCTCAACTCCCCTGTCTACCAAAGATCCGAGTAACTCAGCCTTGAATAAATGTAATGACCCAAATCTCCACTATCAATGCTCTAATGGCCCTCTGAGAGAAAAATAATTCTCACGTGTCTTGGATGTCATTGTTAAGCTCCCTCAAGAGAAATGAAACATCCTCCTGCTAGCACCTTATTCAGTCCTCGATTCTCATTCTTTACATTCCAATATATACTGCCTAACCTGTTCAACCGTTCTTCATAAGGGGAGTCCTTCATCCCACAAATAAAGTTGAGTGAACCTTTTCTGAAATGCTTTCAATGTAATTATATGTAGTTTTCAAATGAGATTTCCAAACCGTACACTGTACTCCAGTTGTGCAATCACTAATCCCCTGAGCAACTGCAGTAAAAATTCCCCTATTCTTAATTTCCATTACTGTTTTAATATATGAAAATATTCCATTTACCTTCGAAATCACTTGCTCTTTCTACATACTAACCTTGTGATTCATATACCAGGACAGTCATAACCTTATGTACCACCAACCACTGCCAGCTGTTTCCATTTGAATGGTACATTACTTTTCTACATTTTCTGTCAAAAGGGGGCTGTTGAAATTTGCTCAAGTTATACTCAATCTGCCTACTTCTTTTTACCCACTCACTTAATCTGTCTATACCCCTATTCAGGCTTCCTGTTTCATGTTCCCATCCAAATGTCTTTTAAATGCTGTAACTGTATTTGCCTCTACCACTTCCTCTGGTAGCTCATACAATACATGTACCACCCTCTGTGTGAGAAAGTTGCCCCTCAGATTCCTTTTAAATCCTTGCCCTCACACCTTAAGCCAATGTCCTCTAGTTTTTGAACTCCCCTACCCTTGAATAAAGGCCTTGGCTATGTGCCTTATCGATGACCCTCATGGTTTTATAAATCTATATAAGGTGACCCCTCAGCCTCTGAAGCTCCAGTCTCAGATAACTCAGCCTCTCCTTATAACTCAAACCTTCCAGTCTCAACAACATCCTTGAAAATCTTTTCTGCATCCTTTCCACTTTACTCACATCCTTCCTATTGCGGGATGACCAGAACTGTACATAGTACTCCAAATATGGCTTTTGCCAGTGTCTTGTACAATTGTAACTTTGCATCCCAACTCTTGCCCTCCATGCTCTGACCAATGAAGGAATAATGCCTTCTTCACCAAGCTGGCTTGCTTTCGTTCAGATGTTTCATCACCATGCTAGGTAACATCATCAGTGAGGCCTCTGATGAAGCAATGTTGTTCTACTCCGCTTGGAATTTATACTGTCTGGTCCGTTATGGTGAGCATTTCCAGTCTTGTTCCGTATGGATTTGTATACGGGATACAATTCTAAATGTTTGTTGATTGCATTACAGGTTGAGAACCATGCCTCTAGGAATTTCTGTGCGTGTCTACTTGTGGCTTGGGCTACTAGTTACGTTGTCCCAGTTAAACTGATGGCTTTCATCGTCTGAGTGTATTGATATTAAAGGAGAGTTTGTGTCGTTCTTGTTGTTGTCTATTTAGCTGGCACTTGAAGATGAAGTTGTGGGGATATCCGTTCATAGCAAAGATTTTGTATAGGTGCTGTTCCTCTTTCCTGCGTAGTTCTGGAGTGTTGCAGTGTCTACTAAATAGACAACAGGAGGACGCAGTACACCCTAACACACTGCCCTACATCAGGAACATATCAGAACCGACAATGAGACTCCCAAGGCCATGAGGAATCATAGCAGCACACAAGCCCACAGCCAATCTAAGACAAACACTCAAGGATTAAAGACCCCATTCCCACAACATGCAGAATCACCATAGTTTACAAAATACCATGCAACAACTGCCAAAACATGACATTGGATGGACAGGAAGGAAACCAGCCATCAGAATACATGAACATCAGCTAGCAGCAATACTGTTCGGCGAACAAGTCAACAACCTCACCCACAACCTGAGCTACAAATCTTTGCTAAAACGTTTAAGCCTTCTTCATCACCCTTCTATCGGTGACACTGCTTTCAAGGAATAATGTGCTTGCACTCCAAGGTCTCTCTCTGTTCGACGACATTCCCAGTGCCCCACCATTAACAGTGTAAGTTTTGCAGTGGTTTGCCTTAGTAAATGCAACACCGAAATTAAACTCTGTATGCCACTCCTCAGCCAACTGGCCCAATTGACTGAGATTCCTCTGTAATCTTACATAACTATATCACTATACCACCAATTTTGGTGATATCCACAAACTTACTAACAATGCCTCCCACACTCTCATCCAAATTGTTTTATGTCAATGGCAAACAAAACTGTGGACCCAGCACCAAGCAGCGCATCACTGGACACAGGCGTCCAATCTGAACAACCACACTCTATTGTTTTAAATAAAAGATGCAAACAGAAAAATCAAAGCCCACGTCCAATACTGCTCCTCTGCCTGCCGACACTGCTCCCATCAGATGAAGACAGTCCCAGGTTAAGTACAGAGTTGAGCTCTGTAAAAGCAAAAGTTTCCCCAACTCTTGAACTGAAATAAAGTTCCGCTGATTCTCTGGGGGGAAAAAAAAGAAAACAAAAACAAACAAAATGGATTTCCTTGACACTTTCCCCACCAACAGGGACAGTAAGGAGTCGAAATGTGGAATTAACATTGCTTGACTCACTCAAATACAAAACCCCCTCAGCTCTGTCCTCACTGCTCAGTCCCAGGATAGGCACAACAATGTCCGAAAGGTTAGCAGGGAAAGGTTCCTCTATCCATTGCAAATGAAAATCAATTTCCCTTTACACCATCCTCATCAATCACTTCTGGGACAATGACATTTTTTTTTCTTTTCTACAGCCTCAATATCTTGAGTAATCTTCTGCTCCCTACTCCTGGCAGCCTTGTCCTTTTCAGGAACATGCTGACTCTGAACCCTCATTATCTCACTTTTGATAACCTCCCACTTGCCAGATGATGCTTTACCTGAAAAAGGCCTCCCCAATCAACTTTTGAACGTTTCCGTCTAATACCATCAAAATTGGCCTTCCCCAATTTAAAACTTAAACTTGTGGAGCAGACTTTTTCCATAACTATTCTCAAACTAATAGAATTGTGGTCACTGGTCCCAAAGTAAACCCCCACTGACACCTCAGTCACTTGCTCTAGCTTATTTCCCAAAAGGAGATTGAGTTTGCTTCTTCTCAAGGAGGAGTGTCTACATATGAAGCCACATTTTCTCTCTTTCAAAATGAATGTGAAACCATTGATTAACACTGTCCAATTGCATGTTGCCAACTCTAGGACAGCTTGCTCCTTTGTTGGTTCTAAAATGTGCTGCTTTAAGGAACCGTACCAATGACACTTAACAAATTCATATTCCAGGCTACTTTTGCCAATCTGATCTCCCAATCTACAAGTAGATTAAAGCTACCCATACTTATTTAGCACATTTCTCACATACTCCTTTTTCTTCCCCCCGTACGCAGTGGCTGACAGCCCAGCATCTATTATGGGCCTGTAAACTTCCCACAGAACCTTCTTACATTTGTTATCTATCTCTAGCCAAACTGATTCTACATTTTGATCTGACAAATTAATCTTATCCTTGAGTACTGAACTTATGTCAACTTAATTAACAGTGATGCCACCACCTTTTTCATTGCTTTCTCTCATCATTATATGTCAAAAACTCTTTCATATCCAGCTTAGGACACTTTTAAAGCAATTTAAAAGCCGCAAATTTATTCCAGGACTATTATATTCTCATTACCGTAGTTTCTCATCTGGTTTTGCATATATCATCTAGCTTCTCTTGCATCTAAGATCCTCAAATGCACAATTCTCAACTTGAAATCAAAATTTCAAACTCAAATTCTCAAATGCAAAAATAAATACACAAGGTACATTACGTTCTGTATAAGATATACAGCACAGAAATTTAGCACTCTACTTCATCTAATCCTATCTGTACACTCTTCTATTTTGTTTTTCCATATACCCTTACTAGCTTTCTTTTAGAAGCTTTCAAGGTGTCTATCTCAAATGTTCCACATCATAGCCTATTTAAACAACTCTCTGGCTATAGAAATTTACTCTGAATTCCTTACTTGATTTATTAGAAGCTACCTTATATTCATCACTTCAAGTTTTACACTGTCTCTCAAATAAGAACATTTTTGTTACAACCACTGAATTAAACATCTTTGTAACTTTAAGGACATCACTAAAGTTACCACGTGAACATTGTCTGAGTTAATGGCACAGCCTTATTTAGCTTTTCCTAATAGGTTTAATCCCTCAGTTCCGGTATTATCTGTGAGAATCATTTGTGCAACTTCTGTGTTTCAATTTTTTTTGCAACATAAATGTCTAACCAAGTTTCTGTACAAGTTTAACTACTTCTGTCTGCTTTTAAGTTCTATTCCTACAACAGAAATGAACACCAGTGCTTTCATTGTTTAATTTTGGTTTATTTAAATGTCTTTGTTGACGTGATTTGCTACTTTTAACTGTATTGATTCAAGTGGTGTACTGATAGGATTAGACGAAGGAGAGTGGAAGAAGACGTATTGACTTAATTGTCCAAGATGCCTGTATATAACAGTTGCTACATTCCTTGCATTTACACTTAACAGTCATCCACCAGTTTCCAACATCACCTGGAAAATTGAGCATGTTAAAGAGATCAGTCACCTACAATTTCTTCTCAACTAAAAGCCATAAATACCCTTTCAGAATGAAACTCTTGACAAAATTCCAGTTAATTGTATACTTACACTAGAAGTGGTGCTCCATATAAAACTAAAATTCCATGAAATACTATACAGGATATAAAGAACAACAGACAGGATTTGAAGATCTTTGTGACCTGGAAAACAATATATGAAAATACAAATTATTTCACACTTTGTATTAAAACCGAATATCAAAAGAATATGAAACATCCTTCACGATCTTACCGTGCCACTGGAGGAATTCTTCCTGTTGGAGGTAGGATTCGTTGCGAGCAATAAATACAAAACAATGGTCACAGCAGCAACAGTGGCAGAGCAAACACACAACCATTGCAAGTGGGTTCCAATTACAGAAAACTCGTCCAAAAATAAAGAAGGGGCCAAGGTAGAAAAAACGATAGACAGGACCAGAATAATATGCGCCGAAAACATGCCTCTTAACTCAAAATCCTTCATGTTTTTTCCTTGCTTTGTTACCGAATCGTCTGTGCAAAATGTTAGCGACTACTGCCAAAAGTAACACATCAGTCTTGTACTGTCACTAGCCTTCTCAGTCAAGTGATAATTTGTAGTATTTTTGCATCTGAAATCTCCCTTTCCCTGGTTCCAGTCGGGCCTCTGCACACCCAACCTTACCCACCATCACTCTCTCTCTCTCTCTCTCTCACACACACACACACACACACACACGGTACAGGCGGAAACATCTTGGAAACTGGCAACATCATCCTACCAATCAGACCCACAGCTACTGTCCATTCGGCAATTTTAGGCCAATCATTTCGAGAGGGCGGGACCTCTTACGTAAGACGTTTGCGATACAACGTTTCGACGTTGGAATGGTTACATCGACTGGGCAGGTAGCTAGGAGCCAGGTATATCCAGGGGAGGGAGTGGCTGGGGTCAGGTGGCAGGTAGCTGGGAGCCAGGTGTATCCAGGAGAGGGAGTGGCTAGGGTCAAGCATATCTGTGGGGAGATGGCAGGTAGCTAGGAGCCAGGTGTATCCAGGGGAGGGAGTGGCTGGGGTCAGGTCTATCTGGGGGTAGGTGGCAGGTAGCTGGTTGCTAGGTGTATCCAGGAGAGGGAGTGGCTGGAGTCAGGTGGCAGGTAGCTAGGAGCCAGGTGTATCCAGACGAGGGAGTGGCTGGAGGTAAAATAGTATCAGAGATAATGGGAACTGCAGATGCTGGAGAATCCAAGATAATAAAATGTGAGGCTGGATGAACACAGCAGGCAAAGCAGCATCTCAGGAGCACAAAAGCTGACGTTTTGGGCCTAGACCCTTCATCGGAGAGGGAACTGGAATAAATAGGGAGAGAGGGGGAGGCGGACCGAAGATGGAGAGTAAAGAAGATAGGTGGAGAGGAGAGTATAGGTGAGGAGGTAGGGAGGGGATAGGTCAGTCCAGGGAAGACGGACAGGTCAAGGAGGTGGGATGAGGTTAGTAGGTAGATGGGGGTGCAGCTTGGGGTGGGAGGAAGGGATGGGTGAGAGGAAGAACCGGTTAGGGAGGCAGAGACAGGTTGGACTGGTTTTGGGATGCAGTGGGTGGGGGGGGAAGAGCTGGGCTGGTTGTGTGGTGCAGTGGGGGGAGGGGACGACTCCCTACCTCCCCACCTCCCCACCTATCTTCTTTACTCTCCATCTTTGGTGCGCCTCTCCCTATTTATTCCAGTTCCCTCTCCCCATCCCCCTCTCTGATGAAGGGTCTAGGCCCGAAACGTCAGCTTTTGTGCTCCTGAGATGCTGCTTGGCCTGCTGTGTTCATCCAGCCTCACATTTTACTATCTGGAGGTAGCTGGGAGCCAGGTGTATCCAGGGGAGGAAGCGACTGGGGTCAGGTCTTTCTGGGGGTAGGTGGCAGGTAGCTGAAGTAGTTTATTTAGGTGGTGTTCATTTGGGGACCAGATTTGTCTGGTGGAGGTTGTGTTGAAGGGCAGCTAGTGTTATTCAAAATTAAGCTGTGTTTCAGGACTGGGTGTACCTGTGATAGTTTTCTCCAGATTAGATTTAATTGGGGGTCAGTATCCAGGGGAGGTTATGTTGATGGGAGAATGGCAGGTATCTGCGATAGTTCTATCCAGAACAAGTTCTGTTGTAGGCCAGGAAGAATGTGCTTGCAGACGAGGTGGTACAAAGTAGGTTCACCACAATGCTGCCAGGGCTGGAGTAGTTTAGCTATTAAGAAAAGCTGAATATGTTCAGGTTGTTTTGTTTAGAGCACAGAAAGCTCAGAGGGGACCTGAAATAAGGAGTCTAAGATTATGAAGGCTATAGATAAGGAAGATGATAAAAGCTATCCCCTTTAGTTGAAAGGTCAATAACAAGAAAACATAATTTTAAGAGAAATGGCAAGAGGTTTGGAGGTGATTTGAGGAAACTTTGTTTAACCAAAATTGGTGGAAGTCTTGAGTGTAGTTAAGCTGGGGAAATTCACAATCTTTTAAAAAGTACTCAAAATGTCATTTAAAAAAAGGTTGTGGGCTAAGTGTTTAAAAAGTGAGTCTAGTGTAGATTTAGAATAGATTTTTGTTAGTGCAGACACAATAGGCTGAAAGGCCTCCTCCATACTGTATGATTCTATGATGTGTTGGAGGCCAGCATTAGTTTTATCATGAGGATGTTGTGTTGTGTTGTGGATCGGTGTACCTGAGGGCATACTGGCACACAGACAATTAAAGCCCTGAATCAGCACTGCCACAGTTGGTGAGGGTCAGCACATAGGATAATGGAAATAAAAATACAAAATGACATACTGTTCAGGTGACATTGCTGGCAAGTAGAACAGTTAGACATGTTTCAAGTGTAAAACTTTCCTGTTCCTCTGCTGTCTGGCTTGCTGTGTTCCTCCAGCATCTGCAATTCTTGCTATCTCATGTTTCGAGTGAATTCTAGTTTCTCCACCAATGCTGCCTGGCTTGTTGTTTCCAGTTATTATTAACTCAATGACTTCAGTAATGTGCTTTTAGAGAAGTTAAATTATTGCATTAGACACATACACATTTACAGCACAGCAGTAGGCCATTTAACCCTGGAGGTAAAAATTCAGTGTAAACTATTGATTAGGGTCATGTAATTTTTTTAAAAAAAGTCTGGAAACTAGTTTTAAATTGGAATTGGTAAAAGATTTTTAAAAAAACTTTGTCAATATGGATAATGATGGAATAGTGTAGGGGAGGGGCTTAGATTAGTTCACGGGTCAGTGCAACATCAAGGGCTGAAGGGTCTGCTCTGTGCTGTATTGTTTTATGTTCTATAAATACTGTCCACAGTTTTAGGTGTGAGTGAAATGTAGCACATTGGAAAGAAAAATAAATTGGCAATTTAAGACTCTAAGCCTTAGCCATGGCCAGAATTTCATAAACTTTAAAAGCATTTTCATTTTCAGAACTGGATCCCAGAAGCATAATTGTCACATCTCAAATGCAAACACAGAATTTAAAAATAAACGTATGTAACTGTGCTCCTAAAAACCGTTAGCTTGTTCTAAAATGTTTTAAAATATAAGCGACCCACATTGGGACAAAAACCGGATCAGACATTCAAAGCAGATAGTTCTGACACCTCCAGGTGGATCTTCACCCTGAGAAGCAACTTCTAAACCCAGCCAGAATTTCTTAGTACAACACCTTGCTGGGATACTTCTCGTGTTCTGTTTCTTAGCAGTGTGGTGCAGGTTAATAAACTTAGTTTGTATGAAACATTTTCCTGTAATGATTACTACTGGGCTCCCAGGCATATCCACAGCAGACCTCAGTCTCTGCTCTGGAATTGCACTAAGACCCGGGAGACAACTTCCGCTTGAGCTGGTTTGTTGCCGGAAGTGGGGGCCGGTGGCGGTGGAGGATGGTGTGTGAGAAATGTGAGTGGGGACAGGGACCTGGGTGTGGGCTCGGGCTGGCTGAGGGTTGGGGGTGAGGCCGCTCACATTCACTCACTCAGGCTGTGGCCGCTCCAGACTGGGCCCCGCTCCTAGCCCCAGACTCTCTCTCGCCTGCCTCTCCGTTTCCTTCGCCCCCGTCCTCCCTGTGGGCTCATCTTATCCGGAGAACCACCTCGTCTCTCCCTATTCCCAATGAACTGCTGACCACCCTTTCCTAGCGCCCCCCCCCATCCTCCACTGACCCTCTCCTTCAAATATTCTGTCCCTCCCATCGCCATCATCACATAAAACAGGAACAACAGCAGAAACTGTTGGAAAAGCTCAGCAGGTCAGGCAGCAACTGTGAAGGGAAAAATAGAGTTAGTGTTTTGGGTTTAGTGGCCCTTCCTCAGAACAAAGGAACACATAAAATATCACGTATAACAGCTCTGACATTGTCTCTTTGGTTCCCCAACCCCATTACGTTAGTATTGTATCAGAGGTAATGGGAACTGCAGATGCTGGAGAATCCCAGATAACAAAGTGTGGAGCTGGATGAACACAGCAGGCCAAGCAGCATCTCAGCAGCACAAAAGCTGATGTTTCGGGCCTAGACCCTTCATCTCTGATGAAGGGTCTAGGCCCGAAACGTCAGCTTTTGTGCTGCTGAGATGCTGCTTGGCCTGATGTGTTCATCCAGCTTCACACTTTATTACCCATTATGTTAATTCATGTGTTTTCTGTTATTAAAGCAGTGATGAAAGAATAACTAGGAATCTTGTATTTAAAGGGGTGCTGGACTGCTCTAAGGGTACTAATCTGAGTGTACAGGTCTCTTAAGCTTTGTAATCAAAAGTTCGTATCCTTAGTATTATCTAATTCCTGGTAAATTAATGTAATTTTTTTTATTGTTTTCTCTAGGTTTATTTAAGTTATTGCTTATTGTTTTGTTCTTGTAGGTGAAAAGAAGTTGGGAAGAGTTATTACACCAGATACTTGGAAAGATGGATCAAGGAACACGATGGGTACTAACCAAATTCAGTTGCTACATAGTTGCATATGGATTTAAATTTTTTATACTGATTTGGAGCGTGCCATTCTAATTTAAGTTGTAATGCATTTTAACAGAAAGTGGCGGCCGCAAGATCAATGAAAACAAGGTGTTGACTTCTAAAAAAGCAAGGTTGGTATAATACTGAGTTTTCAAAGATAGTGTCTGTAAATGTGGAAGATACATGTGAGTTTCTGCAGGTACATGCAACGCTCCAGTAGCTGAAATGACTGGCTGTGTTTATGTATAAGCTTGGACATTGAGAGCTTCTGATTGCTGTTGTCATTAGCGTCATAGTAACTTAATCGTCATTGTGCAAAAATAGTTCTTTCATCAGAGATTTCTGGGTAAAAGTTTGGATTTTGTCTGTTTATCGATTAATGGCAGTGATCCGACTACTAGATTGACTGAGGTTAGCAAACAGCCTGGTCTAAGAATTGAACAAGGGACTCCTGTTAGATTACTACTGAGTTTATTTAGAATATACTTTTATATTTTACTTAAATTATGATTTTGAGAAGCATTGCGGCTTGAACAGTTTTGTAATTATATAACTTTTGTGGGGGGGGGGGGTGCACTTGCAAAACTGGTAAAAGGATTTTAAATTTTAACCTAGTCACAGAGTTGTATAGCATGGAAGCAGACTCTTTGGGTAAACTTGTCCATATTGACCATATATCCTAAATTAATTCATTCCCATTTGCCAGCATTTGGCCCATAGACATTTAAACCCCTCCTATTCATATACCCATCCAGATGCCTTTTAAATGTTGTAATCATACCAACCTCCACCACTTCCCCTGGTAGCTCATTCCATGCACGCGCCACTGTCTACATGAAAATGTTGCCCTTAAGTCCCTTTTAAATCTTTCCCCTCTCACCTGAAACCCATGCCCTCTAGTTTTGGACTCTCCTAACCTGTTGATTTTAAGTCATTTGTAGATGCAGCGTTGAATAATTTCATAAATGAATGGAGACTTAAGAAATGTACGTTCTTAAATTGTTCACTTTCTTTTGATTTGTTAAAAATCTGTTTTTCCACATTATATGTTTTATCCAATAACAAAAGGTGCAACGTAAAATTCCACACATACATTGTGACACCCATTTTTATCTCACTACATCACTCTTGACCACCTTGACTACTGCTTCACAGATTTATAAAATTATTGCAGTGCAGAAAAAGGTCATTCAACCCATTGTATCTGCATTCCCCCTCCAAATTAGCATTTTACTTACTGCCTATCTAATATCCCAAATAAACTGCACTTTTAGAATTTTGAAAAGACTATAGCCATTTTCTTTGACCCAGTGTGATAAATTTGGTTTTCTTTCCTCTGATTCTATCCCTGTCACTGACTACTGTATCTTGGCATTCTACATGACTGAATGAGCTTCTGAAATCATATGCGCTCATCATAAGGACAATGTAATATTGGCCTCTGCTTCTGCCTCAACCATCTGTGTTCAGCTTCTCTAGACCTACTGAGCTCCAATAGTGCTGCACCCGTACAACTTTGACCTTGCAGATCTCCCATTTCCTACTGTTAATAGCATTTTCACTTGTCACTGAGGCTTTAACCTGTTTAAATATTTTCCAAGATGTCTTTGTCTCTCATTCTTAAAAATCTATCTTAACACCCTGTTGACCAAGCTTTTTGTCTTTTCTTTTGATATCTTCTTTGGGTCAGTGTAGTTTTTTATCCAAATGCATTCTGTGAACCGCCTTGGTAAGTTTACTTAGTTTATGGCGTATACAAAGCAAAGTTGTCATTTTAGACTTTGCAAAATATAAGTCTGCTATGACACCTACTTCTTTACAAAGGCAATCTCCCAAAATTATCAACATGCATTTATATAGTATGTCGATTATGGTAAAATAATCCAGGTTGTTTCAGAAGAGCATTATCAAACAAAATATAACACCATTAGGACAAAGAACAGATTTGAGAACAAAGTAAATTTCCAGAAGAATTCCAGAACTTGGGTTTATGGTAGCTAAGATCACAGTTACCAATTAGAGTAAATAATTAAAATTGGAGATGTACAAGAAGTCAGCATTGAAGAAGTGTAGATATTGGAACATTGTAGTACTGGAAGATGTTACACAGAAGACGGGGTGAGGCCATGGAGGGATTTGAAAACAGCATTGAACTTTCATTCATTAAAAATTGTTGAACTGTTAGCCATTCTGGGTAAGTGAGCACAATGTGTCAGGTGAACAAGACTTTCTGAAGCCGGATAGGGGACAGCAGAATTTTCACCAAATCACCAAACGAGCGCTTCATGAGCAGATCACCTGAGACAGAAATGGATGGGAGTGATGTCAAAGCAAGCGGTTTTAGTGAATGGGAGGGTGTAGATCAGAATATCATCTCGCAGTTAGGTTGGGCACGTTCAGCCTGAGGTAATGACCAGGCAAAGGGACAAACTTGGTGATTCAAGAATGGACTTTGTGATAGGGATTAGGGACAATAGCTTTGGTCTTTCTGATGTATATTTGGAGGCAATATCTGCCATTTTTTAAATTTGGAAGCATAGAAAATACATGATCAAGAAAAAATCTGCAGCACTTATGGTAGTTGCCAAAACCTGCGTTGAGGATTAATTGTATAACCCAGTGTTAATAGTTTTATATCAGTCAAAATGTGTTGAATATTCTCACCAGTAATTTCTTAATTTCCTCAGTTAAGAAAAGTTATTGGGCAGGACTTCCTACAAATTAATGCTGGTTTTATTTTATGGTGGATGCCAGTCTCTTTATTTGCTCAATGTTTGTGATCCTTTCTGTTGTAGATGAGTCTGAAAGAGTTAATGCTGAGGAGTATGATGAGCACCACCTTCTGTGGTGATGTCATGGGGACCTGTGAGCAGAATAGCTTGGAATCTCAAAGGAATGAGATCTAACTCTGAACCACCTCAATGTAGTGATGTTTTTCATATCAATGTAACCTGTAGCTTAGTTGCTAATAGGCAATAAACTATAATCTTGTTAATTACAAGAGAGGCTTCTAGTTAGACCAGGAAGTGAGTTTCCTATTCTGCACTAGACCTGTACTTTCCTGCACTTAGTGAATGACAGCAGCCTACATCATAAGCAGCACCTCGTAAGGTACAGTGAGTTGGCATGCCTACACAACACCTCTAACAGTGAATGCACAATAGATATTAGGCTGTTAGTTTCCTAGTTTGTTCCTGTTTTCCCTTTTTTGGAGATTGGTGTTGCTTTATCTATGTTTTAAATCTTCATCAAATCCTTGTTTTCATTAGTTCCTTGAATGCAAAAGTGGGAAAATTGGCCTAATTTCCATTGTTGTTTCTTGACGTATCCTGACCTGGTGCCTTGACTACTGTTTTTTTAAAAAGGAACTTACTAACCTATTGGAGATTGACTAATTGGGAAATTATGCTCTGTAATGGCCATCTGTTTGCAGGAAGTCACAGGTAATGCTTCGAAGACACCTTCAAATATCCCCATTGACATATGGGAATCTCTTTTGCACAAGACTGTTCAAACTGAAGAAGAAGCATCTGCAAAGGTGGCAAGCATCTTGAGTATTTGTGACCAACCCCGTTGGAGGCCAGGCACAGAGAGCAGAAAGAACCTGAGAAAACCCCAATATCTTACAGTCCCACCTCCTCAAATATGATTTTCCTCAACTGTGACAGAGTGTGCAGATCCAGTATTGGATTGTGTGGTCACTTCAATACCCACAATTCCAGAGTGGCAGAAAGTAATCCTCAATCTTGAGGGACCGCCTGAGAAGAAGGAGGATATCTATCTCTCCAGAAGCAATGGAGAAAATACCAAAGAATACTTTACTTCTGCTTAAGGCATAAATCAGAATTAGTATTCAGTCTTTCACAAGTATCACCACTATTTGCTTTTTCATATCCATCTGCTGCAAACGGTGTAAGCTCGATACCACTTCTGTCATTTAAACAGTGTTTTCCAATCTCTCAGGCTAATTTTTTAGCTTTAATTATATGTTCTTGTATTTATTTTGCTCCACTATAATTTTGTTGCCGATATCAGTCCTTGTTTATTCTTCTTCCCCAGTATAATTTGCCTGTTCTGTATCCTATGAAGTATTTCTGAACTTCTATACCACTTATCTTCAAAGCTTTTCCTATTCTACAGTATTTTCCAGACTTCTGAACATTTAGTTCCTTAAAATCTGCCTTTCTAAAGTCTTGGTAAATAACAATCTAACAGAATGATTTGATTCTCTTAGGTTTGATCCTTACGGAAAGAGCAGATTTTCAGTATGTCGTATCTGTAAAAGTGCAGTTCACCAGGCTGGTTCTAATTACTGTCAAGGATGTGCGTACAAAAAAGGTATGTAATAATCATTTTGTTTCAATTATTTTAAATGGGAAAAACAAACTTAAACAGGTTTTAGTGGAGGTAGCCTGTGAACATCAACAATGACAACCTCAACATAGGTATGAAACTAGCTATGCAGTGCTGACAAAGTTTTCAGTAAAATGTTAGACAGCAAATGAAATAATCATGAAACGAAAGGTCCACAATCTTCCTCAACTGAAGAATCTCCACCACTGTGGTTGACAGAACTCTTAGTAACTTCCTCTGATACTGTGAGGCAGCAATGCTAACCATTGAGCCACTATATCCCACAGATGCTTTCCATTATTCATTACTGTGATACCTTGAGATCTATTTACTCAATTAACTTTATTTCTGCTGTCATTTCTATTCAGTTGGCTTTAAGTCTTAAGATTGTTGTTTGTGTTTAGGGTATGTCACTTTCAAACCTGATGCAGAATTCAGTACATTATTTCCCAGATGACATTGTGTCTGATGATTTACACAATATTACACAACTCGAGCATTACCCTAAACTACTCCGCAACATGTTGTACCAATAAATTGTTCCAAAAAACATTTTATAAATTCCACTTTTGAAGCACTTTTGTCAATTAGTTTGTCCCAGTCTATATGAAGGTTAACCTTTTCCCACGTTATCATATTGCTTCGGACAAAACATCAAACAAGAGGTTATTAGAGCTTATAACTATGCCCTCCAGCATTTTCTCACTTTTTCTATTCCTAATTTCCACCCATTATGATTCTACTTTATGATCTTCTGAGGCCAGATCCTTTCTCACCAATGCTTTTATGTCACTCTTTACGATCAGAGCTCCTTCCTCTTCTTTGCTATTTTGCTGTCTCTCCATTATACTATTTATGGTGGAATATTTATTTCCAGCCCTCCTTCACCTTGTAACTGTGTACTAATGATTAGATCTAAATCATTTCTCTTTATTGATCCCTCAAGTTCACTTTCTTATTGCAGTTAGTGGGCATAGATTTAAATTAGTGTTTGACCGGAAATTAAACAAATTTTTTTTGGGGAGATAGCAGTGGAAAAGTAAAAGAAACAAGTGGGACTTCTGTGGTAGGATTGACTAGATTTCTCTTTGAAAGTAGTGACTCAGATTCAACAGGGATGCGTGGAGAAAGTCCAGTGGTGCAAAAGTGAATGCATGAGGCAAGGTACAGGTTAGCCATGATTAATTGGGTGGCTTGAAAGGCAAAATGACCAATCTTTTTATTCCTGTGTTTCTATTTTATTTAGTGACTAAGTCTTTCTATTTCTATCCCATTTATTTATGTACTATTTGTATAGTCTTCTAATACTGGTCTAGGGTCCATCCTAAAAAGTCCTCTTTTCTGTTCTTCCCACAGATGCTGCCTGATCTAATAAGCGTATTTAGCTCTTCCCATATCTGCAATATTTGCTTGTTTTTAATGTTGGTCAACTGAAACCTCAAATGTTTGAGCAATAACACAGTTTTTCTTTTGTTACAGGCATTTGTGCAATGTGCGGCAAAAAAATCTTGGATACTAAAAACTACAAGCAGACATCTGTCTAATTTCATACTAAAGATTCTGATGGGTATGTTGGTTATCATGGAAACTGATGACCAATATGACCGTGAGCACATTAGTAATTATACATTGAGTCTGTACGGGGTACTATACCTGCATATTTTGAAAGTAGAAGACTGTCAATTAAACAAAACTTCTCAACTAAGTTTATTTGTTCAGTAACATTTATTAGTATGTATACTTTAATTTATTTTTCTAAAAGTAAGGTGCTGCCACTATAGTCTAATGGTGAGAAGATGTTGAAGTGAAGTTGTGGCACTACAATCACCTGAGCTGGAAACTGGCAATAAATGATAGCAGTGAAGTGTAGAATCAATGATGCCCTATAAGTTCCTTTCACTGCAGTAAATGGAAAAAGTTCCTGGCAGTAAGTACTCTGAAAATGGAGAAAGTAATTTGAGAATTAGAAAGACATAATGGACAACTTGTACTGTTAACTGGAAGTGGTCTGTTATCTGTGACTATACTTTTGGAATTTCTGAATAGAATTTTTCTTCTTGATTTGCTATCTTGGTTTCGCTCTGTTCTAGCTTGGTGAGATAAATTAAGATATCTGTAATTTGTGCTTTTGCATTACTAAAATGAATATATTCAGTTAAGTACAGAGTTTGTGAGATTTTGTAGTCTCAGTTTTTTTAAACTTATGCAAGTGATGATTGGGCTTAAATACCATTTGGAGAAAAATGAAAATATCTATTGGATCCACTCAATGAAACTTCATACTTAGATTGTTCTGACTTCTCTTCATCATCATCATTCATTTAAAGATGTCCACCTCCCTCGATAGCTATCTAATGAGTCTGTAACTTTGAAAATCCTGTAAGCTCCAAGTTTAGTAGAATGGTTTAAAACTTGGTTATTCCTCTGGTTTTGTTCTGCATTCGGTACATCTTCATCTGTGCTCAGAAACACATTAGTTAACCATTTTGTTTTGAACATCTTTGTCAAAATCTTTGTCAATAGTGTCTAGCTCTATCCACTTCTAAATATATTACCACTAAATAGTTTCTGGCAAAGTTGTATTCATTTACAGAAATTTCTGGAAAAGCTCAACAGATCTGGAAGCATCTGTAAAGGAAAATCAGAGTTAGTGTTTCAGGTCAGAGGAACGATCACTTGACCGAAAACATTAACTTTGATTTCTTTCCATAGATGCTGCCAGACCTGCTTTTCGTTTCCTAGCCATTTCTGCTTTTGTTTCTGATTTACAGCATCCTCAGTTCTTTCAGTTTTTATACTCATTCTATCTATTCGTCTTATCTTTTATCTCATTATATTAACACACACTCCTTTGTGAACTCTGGGTTCCCGGGTTTCTATCCTTTCTACCTTCTTGCCAATGCTTTGCTTGACTCATTACTAGTTTTGCGGTGATACTGCTAACTCTGCACCCTTTCTCTCAGATTGCACTCTGTGCAGACAATTTTGTTCTCTTTTAAGATAAGTGAGCAAAGGAATTTTTTCTTTCACTTGTTCAAAGATTCTGCTTGATTCTCAATTGAATGCAGATGTATAGCATTGTGAGATTCTGGAATAGCCATTTAGGAGACTTCAGATTCTACCTCTGAACTCCACCCCGTTTCAAGAAAGCACACACTTGGTCTTCTCACTTTGAGCAATGCTTTGTAGATATTGAAACCCTGAACTTGGCCTTGACATCTGCTAAAGGAACTTGTGACCTGTGACACTTGCAATAGACACCATTGTTCACAACGCTGTGATTCTCTGTATTCCTCTCTGATAACTTACCTCCTCAGGTTCTATTTAAAATTGATGCCTACCCATGTGATCGTTCCCTCAGCTGCCAAATACAATCAGGCTAATCCGTAGACCTGACCTGCCTAAAATCTCAACAACAAACTCTCCTGATCATGTGCGACCCAGTGCCCAGATGCAAGACGACCACAGTTTGCAAACAGTAAGGCCCAGACTTATTTTGCTTCACTACCAGGATTTCTTGTGGTGCATTGGTATAGATCCCTGGACTTGCTTTGGACCAAGTGCTTGACTGCCTGCAGACAATGAATGGCCCAGCCTGTGTATGGATTGTTTTGGACCACTGTGACTATCTGGAGTCCACCCTTGCCCCACTAAGTATGCTTCCCTGTTGCCTTTGATATACTTCCATGTTTTTCAAGCACATACATTGTATTTACCATGTAAACTATAGGCACATGCATCATCCCTGCTGATACAGTGACACACGCACCCTGTTTCATGTTGGCCCTTGGCTGTTTCCTACAGCCATGAGCTGTCTGCTTTGCCTTCTATGCTCAATGCCAACTGCGAAGCAATAATTGCTGCCTCGCACTGCACACTGTCAACTGAGCAACCAAGGAGGTGAATTGCTTTTGACTAGTTGGGTGTAATTGGGTCCAGGGGAACATCATGCCTTTCTATGTAGATGCATTACTGCAGTTGTAGCAGTTCCAGTGAAAATGGGGAGAAAGAGCATGGCTGTGAAACCTGTATACTCACCCGGAATGGAGGGAGAAACAAAATTGCCAAGTACACTCTTGGATTAGCAGTTGAGTTCTCAACAGTTGAGTATTTGAACCAGGCTGAAGTTAACTGGGAAGGGAGTGTTCATTCCGGTGAGCTGGGTGATTTTTGAGATCCAAGTGTATGCGATAAGGCTTCTGGTGATTTAACCATAAGAGGATTTAATTGTGAAAGAGTACTTCAAAAACGAGAAGCTGATTTTGGACTGCTACCCAATTAATATCATTGTGGTTGCTGTTATTTTTTAGCACCTCAAAGGGTTGAGAGTTATAATCAATCTCAAACATTTTTGGAACCTCGTGTGTTCACTGTTTGTGAGTGAAGCCTATATTGAGTCAGGCTATTCAACTGTGTAGAATATCACAATTAAGCCAGATGCTGACCTTCAGCAACATCTGCACATACAGTATTTACAACAACCAATTATTGAATGGTAGGGAATATTTTCCTCTCTTTCCTATATAGGGTGTAGGACCACTTGTCGCATACTGTGGGGGATTTGGTAGCATCTGGTTATGTAACTAGAACAATAAATCCAGATAGATCTGGTATAATCAAGTCGCATCACAATAGGTGAAAATTTAAACTTGGTTAATCAAGTAAATAAATCTGAAGTTAAAAAGCTTACACATGTAATGATAAACTACAAATCTCCAATTGTTTCCCTCTAAAATGTCAAACATGCTGGTCAGTTATTGAGAAAGGGTGATAAATACTGACCCTGCAAGTGATTTTGGCATTTTATAAAGGTATTTTTAAACAAATCACAAATAACAAATTTGGTGACAGGAAAAATTAACTCACTTGGGTAGGTGTGGAGCTGCAACAAATTTTTGTGGAAAATAATGTTCAAAGTAACCACAAGATGGCAGTCTGCCCCTTTGAATGAGGGTGTCGCTTTTAGCTGTATTCATTTGAGCGCGCAGTTTATATTACACCGTGTTTGTACGTTACTAATGTGTGGTATTGTGGAATCAGTTAAGTAGAAAAGAGGTGTTCACCAGGATGCATCTGCAAGAAGCTGAGATTTCTGTTCACTACAAAAAGTACCCGTGCAATCCTAGATAACAAAGTGTGGAGCTGGATGAACACAGCAGGCCAAGCAGCATCTCAGGACCACAAAAGCTGACATTTCGGACCTAGACCCTTCAAAGCTCTCTGATGAAGGGTCTAGGCCCAAAACGTCAGCTTTTGTGCTCCTGAGATGCTGCTTGGCCTGTTGTGTTCATCCGGCTTCACACTTTGTTATCTTGGATTCTCCAGCATCTGCAGTTCCCATTATCTCTGACCCGTGCAATCCTGTCCAGTTGTGTGTCCTGAAAGTCTTTTGCATAAATTTGCTGATCTCCATGGAGATGTTCAAGTGGAGTTGGTTTGAAATTGTTTCCAGGATATCGAGATACGTTTGTTGTATTACAGGATTTTTCGCAGTTTGGGGTGGTGCTGGAATTATGAATGTGCTTCTGGGGAGTTTGGCCATCTAGAAAGGACCCACTGCAATGAAGATGCCAGGGCCAGCAGACATCGTTTGTGTCCAACATTGCAGTAGTAAACATCAACTGTACTACATTAGATGCTATGTTTCTGTCATTTGGAACTAATTTCAATATACCCACATGGCAGAGTGGGTGGAATAAAAGTAAACATTAGAATTGCGAAAGGGCACAAAGTAGGACAAGGTAATTGTAGAGTGGAGGCAATTCCCGTACAGTTGATCACGTGAAGAATACTTCTTCATGATGGGAAGCTGGATCAAAGAGTTGTTTCACAAACCAATCAATTGATGGCCTGGCTTAGTCATGTCTATCAACTAGCTTCCAGAGACCTTCTCATAGACCCCTGGACTTTGTACTTGTAGGAGAGACCTAGCAGAGGGGTGAGCCTCTGAGGTGTGAATTCAACAAAACTAGATAAGTGCAGGAAGGATGTTCCCAATGACTGGGAATTACAGATCCAGGGGTCACAGTCTGAGTGTACTGGTTAGGCCATTTAGGACTGAGAAATGACTTCACCCATAGAACGGTGAACCTGTACAATTATCTACCTAAGAAAGTCATTAAGGCTGAACATTGAATGCTTTCAAGAAGGAGTTTGATATAGTTCTTACAGCCAAGGAGGCCAAAAAATGTTGGAAGGAAGGGGGAACGGGGTGCTGAGTAAGATGATCAGCTGTGGTCATATTTAATGATGGAGCAGTGTTGAAGGGCTGAATGGTCTACTCCTCCTATTTTCTATGTTAAATGATACTGGCCTTTGGACTTATTAACACTGCTGATTTCGTCTTGTGGCTTCTGGTTAAACTTTCTGCTGTTTATTGTGTACCATAACCCCTTCTGTTTGTAGATTCAACATTGTTTGGAGGAAATCTCAGTCTCCATCACTAAAAGAAGCTTGTTAGTACCACCAATAAAGAAAGCTGCTCGAGGCCTGATTCATGTGGTAAATTCAACAATGGAGGCAAGTGTACTTAGCCTTGTCTTCAACAACATATCTGCACCAGACACATACAAGACCACTTTATAGCTTTGAGAACCTCATTGCAACTTTGTGATGGTGTTTTTCCATTGTGTAGCATGGCACCGCTGATGTGGCTTTTGTCTCCAGCAGGATATCATTACCTGATGTGGCCATACTTGTATTATCCCATGTCAGTTCAGAACTAGACATGGGTAACTTGACATTGAAAGTTTCAAAAGACAGCTTACTAATATATGCAGTTATTATATTCATGGATGCATACATGCCCTGGGTAGTATTACGCTATATGGTTGCAGACAACAGTATTGTTTCATGCCATACTTCAAGTGCTGCAAATTAAGATGAAGTTTGAGAAATTTATACTCACAGTTCATATGCCGTAATACTGTGATGATTTGAGCATGTCTGCTTAATGTATATTGCCATAGGGACAGTGAGACATAACATAACAACCACCATGAGCTCGATGAGACGGATTTGGTAATACAAAACTGGACAACTATGAGGCAATGTGCAGAATTCCATATACTTTCCCCAGTGTGGGCTGGCAGGTGAGAGATGCTGTGCCTGTTGCCTACTCATCTCTGCTGGTACATTGCCAGCACCAAGGCAGGTGATGGTTGACCTACCCAATCTTTTGGATGAAGGGGAAAAAACTCTTCAGTGGCTTGAGTCATACCCTTTAAAAATGAGGATATTTGTAGTTGTTTGTTATTAATCATTGTAGATTAAGATGACACTGAAGTGAAATATCTGTGACCATCTTCAGTTGTTTCATCAGTGACTTTGACAATATCCCACAATCTCCTCCCCACGCACCTTTTAACCCCATCTTCTTGTCAGGAGTGGAGATCTTCATCCTTGCTCATGACAGCTTTAGTAATTGAGTGATGCCAGGCTACAGCAGGGTTTGGATATAAGCAAAGTCTGGGCTAACAAGTGGCCATCAAACCACTTAGGTTCCAGGTAACAGCCATTTCCAACAAGAGAAAACTCAGCCATTTGTTGCAGTACGTTAGCACAACCCCTACTGAGTATCGTATCATAGAATTGTTACAGTGCAGGAGAGAACTGTTTGGACCCCATCTCTACAGCGACAGTCCAAAATTTTAGCTGAGCTCATCATATGAATAATGTAGTTTCTAGAACAAGGCAGAGGTGTGGTGTAATGTTGAATCGTCTGGCCCTCCTTTGCCTGTGCACCAACTACAACCTCCATTTCTGCAGTGTCATGGAATATGCATCACTTTTCTTGATGGGTGTGCAGGCACCAAGACTTAAACCTGAATTTGTGAAGGTCAGAAACATTCACTTGTTTAGCACTCCTGAGTTCCATCCTTCAGTATTTAAAGTGTACAGGATGGTCTGTAACAAATTACCAAAGTTACTTTAGAAACACCTTCTGTCACTGTAACGTCTATGACTAAGTAGGACTAGAGAAGTCATTTTGTAGAAACACTGTCACCTTTAAGTTGGCCTCCAGTTTACATCAACTTGGACACATTCCCAGTGCCATCATTGGGTCATTATCCTGAATTCCTTGTGGGAGCACCAACATCATAAGGATTACTGTTGCCCAAGTATAAAATGACAGACACTTTTTGAGGACGACAAGAGATGGACAATAAATACAACTGTCAGCACCACCGATCTCTTGAAGTGAAGGGGTAACTTTCAAGTCAATGATCCAAAGATGAAACAATCGTGTGTATAGGTTCAAATTCATGTATTAATTAAAATAAACTTACACTACTTGTTGAATCACAACCTGAATGGTCTTTTGTTCCAAATCAGCATTTTATCATGGCATTACATAGATCACCATTGTTAAATTGATGTTGCTGCGTATGGTAAGAATTTATTGATGTTTTATGTGTAATGTACTGTCTTACAAATGCTTATGTTATCGTAAAGAATGAGAATACAATTCTGCATTTTACTTTTACTGCAAGTTCTTTTGATCTTGTGGTTTGGGTCTCTTCCCAGCACCTGACTTGTTTCTCTTGCCCTTTTCATTATGTCTGTAGATGGAGCAATGATTGATAGTGGGTAAATATAGTGTAGACACTCTTCAGAAATATTGTCAAGACTTAAAAAAAAAAGTGCCTTTCATTGTGATGTGAAGATGTTTATTTTTTGTGAAGAAAGATTGATCCAGCTGTTGTTTCATTGTATTGCTGATGTGGGTAATTACATATTGTCATTCAGGATAGTAATTGTCAATTTTTAACTGAAATACACTAAACTGTCATCAATTTTATGTTGCTGCAAGTATTCTAAATATATCTGTTCTAGACCATTTAATATACTAGGAGTTCCAAAGTCCAACCCTGTCACCCTCACCGTAGAACCTGGGCAATGAGTAAGAAGTTGATCAAAACGGCTTGAGTTACAGATGCTTTGGTTACTAAGGAGGGCTGTACAAAATCTTAGGGATTCTCAATGCAGAGTCTTGTTGATTGCTTTTTATTGCTGACATTCAAGAGCTTGGGTTCAGACAATATAGAGTGGTTAAGTGGAAGTCAGAGTCAAGAACTATCTTCAGACTTGGGCTTCTTTATAACACTATTCATTAAAAATGATAATCACTTCTATACAAGGTATTCAGATAGATACTAGGCTCTGATCTTAATTGTGACATTTTTCAAATGCTGTTCCTGAACTCAAACCACCTAATACTATTTGGTGTACTCCACATGATTCTCGCACATGTCTAATCTTCACGTGGCTGGGCTTGAGATTTCCACCTAGCTATCCATGTGTTTCTATCATCTTATTTTTAACTCTGCCCGTGCCATGCTTTTTATGCCCAATGAGGAACAGTGCTGTGTCATCATCACAATTTTTCCCCAAGAGTCCTAAAACCCTTGCATGACAGGGTTCTGGCAAACAAGTCCTCAACATCAAAACAGATGGCAAAAAATCTGCCATCTGGAATATTTCAACTACTCTGGTGGAAGAAGGCTACAGCAGCACAGAACCTCTCAGATGTCTTGGGCTTTGTTCTGTCGCAATAAACGTAGAAACTTCACCTTGAAAGATGTCATGCACAGACACCTTTGTTTCTGAAGGTATTGTTCAAGCCCTTCAGTGAGCAGCAGATGACGACGGGAGCATTATTGTGTTGCCTGGAAGCTGTTAATTGTGATTTAACTTGGAGGCAATTGTTTAACATTTAGACAAAGCAGGCATCTGATGCTACTTACTGGCAGCTATAACTGTGGCTGACCAGCCCTTTTTTAATATATTACATAATTCCACGATGTTTCCTTTCAGACGTTTAAGGCTGTGAATTGCAAGCTTTTTAAACCTTTCTTCACAACTGTGTCCTGACAACAGGCCAGCCAGAAACCTGCTATTTTGGTAATAGCTTATAAGAGCATGAAATGCAGACAGAATTGTATTTTAAGTTGGAAGGGTGGACAAGCTAGAACAATGTTAACAAAAAGCAACCTGGAGAGGTTTACAGTTCGTATAATAAAGCAGACAGTTTGATAACACATATTACAACATCATTCTTCTGCTAATTACATAAATTATTTGCTGAGTTCCACTTGTGAACATAATAAGGGTTCTTAAGCTCATACTTCATAACTTTAGTGGAAGATCCACAGAAATCTCAGAATAAAGGAAGCAGCATTATTAATCAGAGGTTCCAGTGGTTCCTCCAGTGAATTATGATGGGATGATTGGGGGACAACAGTTTCAGTAACAACTGTTTTCTCTCCCTCAAAATTTAAATCCTTTATAAATGTGAACTGATTTTACACTGGTGTATTCCAGAAGTTATAAAATGCTTTGACAATCAAAAGAAAAATTCGTGAAATTAAGAATATATGTATAAAGCTTGGGTAGTTTTACTTGTGGACTTCACCCTTCTGATCCAACAGCACAAACCTTCAGACTGAACAAATTCCAATCCAGATGTAGAAACCAGCATGCGGTCTCAAATATTTCCCTTCTCTTATACATACTGTTATTGACAATGGCATGATAACTGCTGTTTGTACTTTAGTGTATTTTGCACACTTTGGGAGGACACAGCTTTGAGCCTTCAATTTCTTGCCATCCATTCCCTGTCACAGGAGCAATTTCAGCAAAAGAGCACTTTCCTCTACGGTAGAGGAGAAAGAGTAAGTCATTCAAGTTCCTAAAATATCTCCATATCTCCTGGAAGCAGTTCAGAGAAGGCTCACTAGATTAATTCCAGAGATGAAAGTCTTGTCTTATGAGGTGAGATTGAGCAGTTTAGTCCTCTGCTTGCTACAGTTAGGAGAATGGTAAAAGAACTAATTGAGGTGTATAAGATGCTATAGGAAATGTCTTCGCTTGTGGGAAAAAAATCTACAACGTGAGGTCATAATTTTAGGCTAAGTGGTGACAGATTTAAAACAGAAACTTCTCTCAAAGGGTGGAGAATTTATGAAATTCATTACTACAGAGTTTAGTGGTCACTGGAACACTGAATAAATTTAAGGAGGAGGTGGACAGACTTTTACTTAGTTTTGTGCTAAATTTTTATGGTGAGTGGGTAGAAAAGTTTTTAGGTTTTGAAGTTTAGGTCAAGATGAAATCATTCATGGTCATATTAAATGGTGGACAAGGCTCAAAGGGCTGAACTGCCTCTTCCTGCTACCAGCTTTTCTATCCTTATGGATCACATCACTGGATGAGTCTTGAAAAGAGTAGCTTTAGCCTACTCATGTTTTTAATGTGGAATTAGAAAGGTATTTTTGAAGTTGGATAGCAGGCACAATAAAGGGCAGATACAATCCAGGCTTCATTATCCAACTGGATCTCACCATCATCTTTTTTTGATGGTCTGATCATGCTGCTTGTGTGACATCCAGTACTGCCTGCACTTTGAAATCGTTGTCTCAACCTTTCACCTCCTTCCTCTTTTAAGATGCTATTTAAAACTTACTTCATTGATGAAACAACAGTCTTCTTATATCCTGGTGTAGTGTGACATCAAATCTTGTTTGAAAATGTTGCATTAAAGTAGTTTGGAATATTTTACTATCATAAAGGCACCATAAACTGTTAGATATTATTTGGCTTGCTTGTAATGAAAAATCTTTGAAAACCTCAAAAGCAAGTACTCTTGCAACACCTCTATGTGAAAAATTGACTTTTTACTTTACAAATGATTATTATCTGCATATATTTTAAAGATTTCAAAGAACCTAATCAAGAATTAAGACCATAGACCATAACATCAAAAGACATAGGAGTGGAAGTAAGGCCATTCGGCCCATCACGTCCACTCCGCCATTTAAATCATGGGTGATGGGCATTTCAACACCACTTCCCTGCACTCTCCCTGTAGCCCTTGATTCCTTTTGAGATCAAGAATTTGTCAATCTCTGCCTTGAAAGCATCCAACATCCCGGACTCCACTGCACTCTGCAGCAATGAATTCCACAAGCCCACCACTCTCTGGCTGAAGAAATGTTGTCCCATTTCAGTTTTAAATTTACCCTCTCTAATTTTAAGGATGTGCCCACGGGTCCTAGTCTTCCCGCCTAACGGAAACAACTTCCTAGTGTCCACCCCTTCTAAACCATACATTATCTTGTAAGTTTCTATTAGATCTCCCCTCAACCTTCTAAACTCTAATGAGTGCAATCCCAGGATCCTTAGCCATTCATCATACGTTAAACCTACCATTCCAGGGATCATCCATGTCAATCTCCGCTGGATACGCTCCAGGGCTAGTATGTCCTTCCTGAGGTGTGGGGCCCAAAATTGGACACGGTATTCTAAATGGGGCCTAACTAGAGCCTTATAGAGCCTCAGAAGCACATCGCTGCTTTTATATTCCAACCCACTTGAGATAAACAACAACATTACATTTGCTTTCTTAATTACGAACTCTAACTGCAAGTTAACCTTTAGAGAATCCTGGACCAACACTCCCAGATCCCTTTGCACTTCTGATTTGCGAATTTTCTCACCGTTTAGAAAATAGTCCATGCCTGTATTCTTTTTTCCAAAGTGCAAAACCTCACATTTACTCACATTGAATTTCATCAGCCATTTCCTGGACCACTCTCCTAAACTGTATAAATCTTCCTGCAGCTTCCCCACCTCCTCAGTAATACCTGCCTGTCCACCTATCTTCGTATCATGGGCAAACTTCACCAGAATGCCCCCAGTCCCTTCATCCAGATCATTAATATATAAGGTGAACAACTGTGGCCCCAACACTGAACCCTGCGGGACACCACTCATCATCGGTTGCCATTCCGAAAAAGAGCCTTTTATCCCAACTCTCTGCCTTCTGTTAGACAGCCAATCCTCAATCCAAGCCAGTAGCTCACCTCGAACACCATGGGCCATCACCTTGCTCAGCAGCCTCCCGTGAGGCACTGTATCAAAGGCTTTTTGGAAGTCTAGATAGATAACATCCACTGGGTTTCCCTGGTCTAACATACTTGTTACCTCTTCAAAGAATTCTAACAGGTTTGTCAGGCACGACCTCCCCTTACTAAATCCATGCTGACTTGTTTTAATCTGACCCTGCACTTCCAGGAATTTAGAAATCTCATCCTTAACAATGGATTCTAGAATTTTACCAAGAACTGAGGTTAGGCTAATCGGCCTATAATTTTCTATCTTTTGCCTTGATCCTTTCTTAAACAAGGGAGTTACAACAACAATTTTCCAATCATCTGGGACTTTCCCAGACTCCAGTGACTTTTGAAAGATCGCGACCAAAGCCTCTGCTATTTCCTCAGCCACCTCCCTCAGAACTCTAGGATGTAGCCCATCGGGGCCAGGAAGTTTATCAATTTTTAGACCCTTTAGCTTTTCTAGCACTTTCTCTTTTGTAATGCCTACCGTACTCAACTCTTCCCCCGGCTCTCCCTAATTGTTGGCATACTACTCATGTCTTCCACTGTGAAGACTGATGCAAAGTACTTATTAAGTTCTTCATTTATTTCCTTATTTCCAATCACTAGCCGTCCAGCATCAATTTGGAGCGGCCCAATGTCTACTTTTGCCTCTCGTTTGTTTCTTATGTATTGAAAGAAGCTTTTACTATCATTTCTAATATTACTAGCTAGCCTACCTTCATATTTGATCCTCTCCTTCCTTATTTCTTTCTTTGCTATCCTCTGTTTGTTTTTGTAGCCTTCCCAATCTTCTGATTTCCCAGTGCTCTTGGCTACTTTATAGGCTGTCTCTTTTTCTTTGATATATTTCCTGACTTCCTTTGTCAGCCATGGCTGTCTAATCCCAACCCGGATACTCTTTCCTTTCTTTGGGATGAACCTCTGTACTGTGTTCTCAACTACACCCAGAAACTCCTGCCGTTGTTGGTCTACTGTCTTCCCTGCTAGGCTCTGCTTCCAGTGGATTTTCGTCAATTCCTCTCTCATGCCCCTGTAATTACCTTTATTTAACTGTAACGCCATTACATCCGATTTTGCCTTCTCTCTTTCAAACTGCAGACTGAACTCTGCCGTATTATGATCGCTGCCTCCTAAGTGTTCCCTTACTTTAAGGTCTTTTATAAAGTCAGGCTCATTACATAGCACTAAGTCCAGAATAGCCTGCTCCCTTGTGGGCTCCATCACAAGCTGTTCCAAAAAGCCATCCTGCAAACATTCCATGAATTCTCTTTCTCTGGATCCACCAGCAACATTATTCACCCAATCCACCTGCATATTGAAGTCCCCCATGATCACCATGACCTTGCCTTTCTGACATGCCCTATTTATTTCTCGGTGCATCTTGCGCCCCTGGTCCTGATCACTGTTAGGAGGTCTGTACATAATTCCCATTACAGTTTTTTTGCCTTTGTGGTTCCTCAATTCCACCCACACAGACTCCACAACTTCTGACCCTGTGTCATTTAGTGCCGTAGATTTAATTCCATTCTTAACTAACAAGGCAACCCCACCCCCTTCACCCACCTTGCTGTCTTTTCGATATGTTGTGAATCCTTGGATGTTTAATTGCCAGTCCTGAGCTCCCTGCAACCATGTCTCTGTGATGCCCACCACATCATAATCATTCAAGAGGATTTGTGCTGTTAATTCATCTACTTTGTTGTGAGTACTATGAGCATTTAGATAAAGTGTTTTAAATCTAGCTTTCTTATCATTATTAGAGAGGTTGGAAATCCCAAAATGTCTTAAGCTATCCTTCCTTTTTGCTGTATTCCTAGTCTGCCTCGAGCTTAAATCCACCTGTACACATGCTATCCTGTTGCTTATCTTTCCATTTAACTCCATACTCCCTGTCTCTTTCACTTTCCCTTCCCCCGCCGACTCACTAGTTTAAAGTCCTACTGACCACCCTATTTATCCTTTTCGCTAGAACATTGGTTCCAGATCGGTTCAGGTGGAGACCGTCCCAACGGTACAGATCCCCCCGGTTCCAAAACTGATGCCAATGCCCCATGAAATGGGATCCCTCTTTCCCACACCAATCCCTTAGCCACACATTTACTTCCCTAACTTTCTTTTCCCTATGCCAAGTGGCACGTGGCTCGGGCAGTAATCCGGAGATTATGACCCTTGAGGACCTGTACTTCAATTTCTTTCCTAGTGCTTGATAACCCCTGAACAGGTCCTCTACCCTAGCTTTGCCTATGTTGTTAGTCCCGACATGGACCACATGGTCCTCCCCCTCCCGCTCCAATATCCTTTCAACCCGGTCGGAGATGTCCCGCACTCTGGCACCGGGCAGGTAACACACTCTGCGGGACTCCTGATCCGGCTTACATAGGATACTATCTGTCCCTCTAATTATAGAATCCCCTATAACAACTACCTGTCTTTTTGCTCCCCCCTCTTGAATGACCTTCTGCGCCACGGTGCTGTGGTCAGCTGGCTCATCCTGTCCACAGTCCTTTTCCTCAACCGTACAGGGAGCAAGAATCTCATACCTGTTGCTCAAGGTCAAGGGCTGAGGCTCCTGCACTCCTGAACTCGGAATCCCCCTACCTGCCTCACTTACAGTCACACCTTGTCCCTGAACACTTTCTGAATTTGAGGTATTTAATCTACTGGGTGGACTGCCTCCTGAAACAAAGTGTTCAGGTAACTCTCCCACTCCCAGATGTGCCGCAGAGTTTGAAGCTCAGATTCTAGATCATTTACTCTGATCCGGAGTTCTTCCAGCAACCAACACTTGCTGTAGATGTGGTCGCTGCCGTTCACAATGGGATCAGCCAGTTCCCACATCATACAGCTACAGTACATCACCTGTTCAGCCATTACTACTTACTTACTACTAACTTTTACAACTTATGTATTAAATGCTTTCTAGTACTTCTCTGGTACTCTTTTTCAATTAAGCAATTAAACTTTTAAAAAATTACACAATACACAAGGATATAAATTGAAAAGCCTTACCTTAACAACACACGAGAGTCCTTCTCGGTTAGAACTCCCGCTCTTTCTGCTGCTGGAACAGGAATGGAGGGCTCCGACAGTCAAGGTAGGTATTTGCTAATCTTTAAAGCAGAGACTCACCCACCTGTAGGCCTCTGATCGACGCTCCCGCTCTTCCTGCTGTGAGTCTGTGGACTTTTAATAAGGTTAGAGGAGGAGGGAGGGAGGCCCTACTGTGTAGGACCTGGGGCTTCGAGGTAAGTGTTTAAATAACGGTCGCTTACCTTCCCAACTGCCTCTCGGCTCTGACTTCACTTCTGCCCGGCTCCTGCCGCTCTCCGCTGAAGAAAAATTAGATCATCCATGGTCCAAAATTAGATAGGTAACAATCTCTACATGGATTATTAGATGACATAGAGAGTTGTAATTCGTAGAGCTTTGTAACAATTAAATAGAAAGGAATTTGTTGTAATACAAAAAGTAGTCTGCAGTTAGTACAGAACTTGCATAACTTGGATTATTGTAAATGCATGGCATATTTCTTGAATATATTCTCATACTAAAATATAAGCTCTTTTATTATATGTTTTGATAGTTCTACAAAAGTTAACTTATTGGCAAAGGAGAATTGATAGTTTTTTTTTCTGTCTTATTCCATTCTCCTAATGATTTTCCTGCCCAGTTGTTTTGCTGGCATTATTCATTTAAGAAAGAGCTAAGTGGTAACTTCTTCACACAGAGGGTGGTGAATGAATGGAATGAGCTGCCAGAAGAGGTGGTAAAGGCTGGTACAATGACGGTGTTTGAAAGGCACTCGGATGTGTATATGAACAGGAAGGGTTTGGAGAGACATGGGCTTAATATTGGCAAATGGGACTAGATCAAATGGGGATGTCTGGTCAATGCAGATGAGTTGGACTGAAGAGTCTGTTCCCATGCTATATGATTCTATGTAGAGACAATGCTGCCATAAGAATTTTGTAGTTCCCCTGTCAATTATAATTTCCAACTGCAGAAAATACACTGTGCAAGGTTATTGTATGAACATTTACTGTGTTTACTTTCTTAAAAAACTCACTTTTTTACAGCAATGTTTAAATGGGTTAATGCTTCTGTCATATTAGAGAAGGAATTTAATCAAATATGCTGTGTCTTTATGATGGTATGTCATGGCGTAATTGCAAGGATTTTTCCATTATGAAATAAGAGGTACAATTTATAAATGAATAATAAAGCCAAATATAACTAAGAAGAATTATAATGCCATCCTAATTGTATTAATCATGAAAAACACTTCTATTAATAGGTGCAACATAAATTTTGGTACATTTTTAAATTTGCATACATACATTAATATTGTATGTAGTTAAATAGTGAGAAATGTTTTCACAAATGTTTATACATCAAATCATCCCCAATTTCTAATTCTTTCATTTTGCACACATTCAAAATACACAATCAAAAGGCACAACACATTTATATAAATATTCAAATCCAGTGCCATTAAAATAAAACCCTTTTTCATTTTACAGTGTCTTGACTATAATGTATATGAAGAAGAACTGCAGTGTATACAAACATGGATAATGAAACAACTGTCGCAGAAAGGCTAGAGACCTTTAGTTCAGCAACATATAAAACGTTTGTCACTTAAACAACAGGCAGAACATTCAGTTGATAGTGCTTGACAGAATCTCTAAATCTTTATTTTATTTCATAAGACATTTTATATAGTACTTGTCATTAAGGTCATGTTGTAGATTATAGTGTTATTTTGAAATAAGAATTAATTGCAAAGCACCATTTTGGTAATATCTTTTAAAATGTTTTGCATTTTCAATAGGTGTCTTAACTCAGTACTGTCATTCTTGCTTTTGAATCAGGAAAATTGTGGTTTCGGATGCCACACAAGTTAATTGATCGCATAACCTAGGCTGATGCTGAGCAAGTCAGAGATGCTGTCTGTTGGGTCTCTCCCATAAAAGAAATACGTTATTCTAGCCAACATTTATCTTTCAATCAACTAACATTTAAAACAGATATCTGGCCACTTATCTCACTGCTGCTTATGGGAGTTGACTGTGTGCAAAGTGGCATTCTGTTTCAATAGACAATAGACAATACGTGCTGGAGTAGGCCATTCTGCCCTTTGAGCCAGCACCACCATTCATTATGATCATGGCTGATCATCCACCATCAGTATCCTGTTCCTGCCTTATCCCCATAACCTTTGATTCCACTATCTTTAAGAGCTCTATCCATCTCTTTCTTGAAAGTAACCAGAGACTTGGCCTCCACTGCCTTCTGGGGCAGAGCATTCCATATATCCATCACTCTCTGGGTGAAGAAGTTTTTCCTCAACTCTGTTCTAAATGGCCTACCCCTTATTTTTAAACTGTGTCCTCTGGTTTGGACTCACCCATCAGCGGAAACATGCTTCCTGCCTCCACAGTGTCCAATCCCTTAATAATCTTACACGTCTCAATCAGATCCCCTCTCATCCTTCTAAACTCCAGCGTATACAAACCCAGTCGCTCCAATCTTTCAACATATGAAAGTCCCGCCATTCCGGGCATTGACCTTGTGAACCCACGCTGCACTCCCTCAATAGCAAGAGGGAGACCAAAACTGCACACAATACTCCAGGTGCGGTCTCACCAGGGCTCTGTACAGCTGCAGAAGGACCTCTTTGCTCCTATACTTAATTCCTTGTTTAAGCTCCCCTTAGCTTTCTTCACTGCCTGCTGTACCTGCATGCTTGCTTTCATTGACTGATGTACAAGAACACCTAGATCTTGTTGTACTTCCCTTTTAGCTAACTTGACTCCATTTAGTTAGTAATCTGCCTTCCCGTTCTTGTCAAAGTGGATAACCACACATTTATCCACATTAAACTGCATCTGCCATGCATCCGTCCACTCATCTAAACTGTCCAAGTCATCCTGTATTCTCATAACATCCTCCTTACATTTCACACTACCACCCAGCTTTGAGTCATCAGCAAATTTGCTAATATAACTTTTAATGCCTTCATCTATATCATTAATGTATATTGTAAACAGCTGCAGTCCCAGCACAGAACCTTGTGGTACCCCACTGGTCACCGCCTGCCATTCTGAAAGGGACCCATTTATCACTACTCTTTGCTTCCTGTCAGCCAGCCAATTTTCAATCCAAGTCAGTATTTTGCCCCCAATACCATGTGCCTAATTTTGCTCACCAATCTCCTATGTGGAACTTTATCAAAGGCTTTCTGAAAGTCCGGGTACACTACATCCACTGGTTCTCCCTTGTCCATCTTCATAGTTACATGCTCAAAAAATTCCAGAAAATTTGTCAAGCACAATTTCCCCTTCGTAAATTCATGCTGACTCTGACCTATCCTGTTACTGCTATCCAAATGAGTCGTAATTTCATCTTTTATAATTGACTCCAGCATCTTTCCCACCACTGATGTCAGGCTAACCAGTCGATAACTCCCTGTTTTCTCTCTCCCTCGTTTCTTGAAAAGTGGGCCAACATTAGCCACCCTCCAATCCGCAGGAACTGATCGTGAATCTATAGAACATTGTAAAATGATTACCAATGCGTCCACGATTTCTAGAGCCACCTCCTTAAGTACCCTGGGATGCAGACCATCAGGCCCCAGGGACTTATCAGCCTTCAGACCTAACAATCTATCCAACACCATTTCCCACCTAATATAAATTCCCTTCAGTTCATCCACTACCCTATATCCTTCAGCCACTATTACATCTGGGAAATTGCTTGTGTCTTCCCTTATGAAGACAGATCCAAAGTACCTATTCAACTCTTCTGCCATTTCTTTGTTCCCCATAATAAATTCACCCATTTCTGTGTTCAAGGGCCCAATTTTAGTCTTAACCATTTTTTTTTTCTTTTCACGTACCTAAAAAAGCTCGTACTATCCTCCTTTATATTTTTGGCCAGTTTTCCTTCATAGCTCATTTTTTCTCTGCATATCGCCTTTTTAGTTATCTTCTGTTGCTCTTTAAAAGCTTCCCAGCCCTCTGGCTCCCCGCTCATCTTTGCTATGTTATACTTTTCTTATCTTTATACAGTCCTTAACTTCCCTCGTCAGCCACAGCTGCTCCTGCCTCCCCGAAGGATCTTTCTTCCTCTTTGGAATGAACTGATCCTGCACCTTCTGCATTATATCCAGAAATACCTGCCATTGTTGTTCTACTGCTATTCCTCCTAGGGTACTGAACCATTGAACTTTGGTCAGCTCCTCTGTCATAGCTCCATAGTTCCCTTTATTCAACTGCAATACTGACACTTCCAATTCTCCCTTCTCCCTCTCAAATTGCAGATTAAAACTTATCACATTATGGTCACTACCTCCTAATGGCTCCTTTACTTCGAGGTCCCTGATCAAATCCGTTTTGTTGCACAACACCAGATCCAGAATTGCCTCCTCCCTGATAGGCTCCAGTACAAGCTATTCTAAGAATCCATCTCAGAGGCACTCCACAAACTCCCTTTCTTGGGGTCCAGTACCATCCTGATTCTCCCAGTCTACCGCATGTTGAAATCTCCCATAACAACTGTAGTAATACCTTTGCGACAGACCAATTTCAACTCCTGATTCAACTTACGCCCTACATCCTGAGCACTGTTTGGGGGCCTGTAGATAACTCCCATTAGGGTCCTTCTACCCTTAGAATTTCTCAGCTCTATCCATACTGACCCTACATCTCCTGATTCTATGTCCCCCCCCCTTACAAGAGACTGAATATCATTGCTGAGTGACAGGGTCACCCCGCCCCCTCTGCCCATCAGTCTGTCCTTTCGATAGCACGTATAGCCTTGAATATTCATTTCCCAGACCCTGTCCACTTGAAGCCACATCTCAGTTAACCCCAAAACATCGTACTTGCCAATTTCCAACTGAGCCTCAAGCTCATCCACCTTATTTCTTATGCTTCGTGCATTCATATATAATATTTTTGATTTGTTATTCCCCTCACCCTTCCTATCAATCCGTATTTCACTTGGCCATACTGTACGATCCCTTCTTGAGTTTTCTGCTCCGCTGATTCTGTTGTTTTTCTCAACTTCCCTTATTCTCATTTTCCCTTTAACCTCATTCTTAAATTTCCAGTTTGTCCCCCCTCCCACTACTTAGTTTAAACACACCTGTGTTGCAGTGCCAAACCTGCCTGCCAGAATGCTGGTCACCCACCTATTAAGGTGCAACCCGTTCCTCTTGTACAATTTATCCTTACCCCAAAACATACCCCAGTGATCTAAGAATTTAAATCCTTGTTTCCTGTACTAGTTCCTCAGCCACACGTTCAGGTCCATTATCTCCCTCTCCCTGCCCTCTCCAGCCCAAGGAGCTGGATGCAATCCGGAGATAACCACCCTGGAAGTCCTGCTTTTCAGCCTTCTTCCGAGTTCCCTACAAACAACAGTGACTACATTTAAATACTTTTCTAGAACTGCAAATTGCTTTATGCATTCTTGAGGTCATGAAAGATGCTCTTATAAATAAGAGTTCTTTTGGTAATTTTGTTGGTGAGACCATGAATTGGTGTTCTTTATACAAATTGTTAATCGTGATAGTCCTGTTTACTCAGAGGTGTATGAGTTACCTCAGGATGATAAATGCCGTGTTAATCTAAAAAGGATAAGGTCTTTTAAATTTACTGAAAGTATCCAAACAGTAAAATAATTTCATCTGTATACTTTTCTGTTCTCTGATTTGTATTGTAATTTATAATGTTAAACCCATGGGATAAAGAAGGCAACAGTGAAAATTGTTGTTGCCAATGTCTTTTTACAAATATTTAGCATGTTTATCTGAAATGGGGAACGCTTGTTGGTCTGTGGGTGTGATTCTTGCTTAGGGGGCTTGTATGTTGTTGAGATGCGAGAGGTTCCTGGGTTCAATTCCCAGACGAGCCCTCATTTCTTGGGTGGCACGATGGCTAGCACTGCTGCCTCTCAGTGCCAGGGACCCAGTTCATTTCCACCTTCAGGCAACTGCCTGTGTGGAGTTTGCACATTCTGTCCATGTCTGTGTGGGTTTCTGTTGAGTGCTCCGGTTTCCTCCCACAGTCTAAAGTTATACAGGTTAGTTGAATTGGCTATGCTAAATTGCTCATAGTGTCCAGGGATGTGTAAGTTAGGTGGATTAGCTATGGGATATACAGGGTTACAGAGAAAGGGAAGGGGGATAGGTCTGGGTGGGATGCTCTTCGGTGTGGTGGTGTGGACTTGTTGGGCTGATTGGCCTGTTTCCACACTGTAGGGATTCTAAAAAGCCTTCTAGTTGTGATGTAATTGGAGGCATTAACCTATTCTAACTAAGCACATTAATATCTTCACTAAAGTGCAGAATTAGAAGAATTGGTAAAAACAAATATGAGGGAAAATTCACAGTAGATGGGAGCACACAACAGGTGTTAGCACAAAATATAGGTGACAGGACCTAACAGACGATAAACATAGCAGCCCATGTGACAATCTCCCCACTTTGCCTTTCCATTGACTTTATGATGAAAGCATGGTTTGGTTGTAAAATAGGCTGGTGATCAACTAGCATCCATCTTGGACTCGGAAAATTTCTCCCTCACTTTTATGTTAACAACATCAGCTGCAATTTCTATATCAAACGGATTCTTTAAAATATATTCCATTCCAGATAAATTACTATTGAAGCTGAATGTACTGTTGATTATATATTAAAAGCAGAGCATTCCCTTTTCTAGTTTTCCCTCCTTTTCTTTCTTGAAGGCACTGTGTCTTACTAAACGACATTCCTGTTAGCAACACGCAACTTCCAAAAATTCATTTGAGCAGCCAGTGTTTGTAGACTGTGGTATTTGTAGGCTAGTCAACTGTGGAGGTGTCCCAGTCAAGGCTAATTCTGATCTCAGTACCTGCAGCTGTGGTCAATGGATATTGACCAGGAGTAAAAAGCTCAGCTAACCTATCCTTTCAGTGGTCTGGAATTACAGAGGACAATTGTGGTGTCCTAATATCAATGTGCTTCCTTGCATCATAAAGATAGAAGCAAATGTTGATGATGATGCTCAATGTTCAGTAACATTTGCACCAAGCAGTTTATGCCTACGCATAAGTGCCTAACAAAATTAAGGCTGGGCTAATAATTGGCAAGTAATCTTTGTCACACAGGTGCCAGGCAATGACCATCTCCAGCAAAAGAGAATCTAAGCACCTCCCCTGACGAAAACATCATTACCATCACTGAATCTACCACCAACAACATCCTGAGGTTAAGACTGAATAGAAACATATTTGTTGTGTTAAGAGCTGGGAATTTTATGCTGAATATTTTAAATGTACACACCCAAATCCCATCCACCATTGACAAGCTAACTTCAAAGAGTGTGATTGAATATTCTTCACTTGTCTGGATGAACACAGCTCCAATAATGAAGTGTAAAAATATTGGCAGCCCAGCCATCATCTAAACATTCACTTCCCCCAAGACGAACAGTGCAAGAACACCTGTCTTCTGTCTCCAAGATGCACTGCAGCAACTCAAAAGCTCCACCAAAAGATCCTTCTAAAGCAACACCTAGAAGAATAGAGCCAACAGGTGCATATGGACATCACTAAATGTATTGTTCTTCATCAAGGCATGCACCATCTTAACTTGGAACAAGCTACCATTCCTTCACTGTTATTCTGTCAAAATCCTGGATCTTCCTTCTTAGCAGCACAATACCCCTCCCCCTTCCACACCCTCTCCCCACCTCCAGAACATATGAATTGTAGTGGTTCAGGAAGGCAGCTGACCACACTCTTCTAACTGGTATTTAGGAATGGGCAATTTGGGCTTGGTAGCAAATCTTATATCCCAGAAGAAATAAAAAATATTACTCCTTCACAGATCTCTGGCTAATTCAGCACAGATCTATTAGTTTTCAGAAGCCAATTCACAACTGTAGATTGCAGCAGGAAAAAAGGGCCTGCAAAACATGTCAATTTTTTAAAAAATCGTGAATAATTTTCACATTTCCCAGAGTAAAACACTTATGGCTGACCATAAAGTGAAGCTGCCTCTACTTGGTCAAAACAAAATATCTCAGCTAAAACTTCAGAAGTGCACTTTTTGCAATTTTTCCAATTACCACATATGCAAGCCTGTGGACAGAGGTAGCTAATCGTACAAACTGAAAGGTTCAATCTATGTTGAGAGTCATGAAGTCAGCAGTGAGAGGAGCATCCATAGTGATTGTAATGAGATCAGCCAGATGGACTTCATAGGGTATGAAAATATCTGTGGAGTTGGAATATTTCATTGTTAATCAGATCCAATCAGGGAGCTTTGGCTGACAGGTAAGAATAGGAGTGTCAGACATCCTGTTCACTCTGAGAGCTGGCTCTGAGGGAGCTGGATCAGTGTCAAGGGCACTCCAGTGTAAGTAAACGTTAACATGGTGACCAGGCTGATTTTTACCTAGGTTCCGAGATATGCAAGGCTGTTGCCTTGTCTAGTTTTGAAATTTGAACATATTAAATAGATGGCTGTATTCAGACTTATTGAGTTGATTAAACATTTCCCACTTTATGATCATGTAAACTTGCTCCCTGGCAAATTAATCAGAGCAGCCTGCCAATAAACATTGGTTTAAGCATTATTAAATACTAGTCCCTAAAAAGTCAGAAACATTTCACAATGTTAAATGACACAGTAGAATCATATATAAATAGATTTATAGTTAACATAAACCTACAATTTCACACTAAGAATAATGCATTTTATCCTACTTAAATATTGCATAACAACACCAAAACACTGTTTTCTCATAGTATCCTGGTAGTTTCTTGGTCCCTGCTTGAATTAAGTGTGCTATTTGGAATATTCAGCATTAATAATGTACACAATTCACCATGGGATTTTTTAAACCTTAAGCCAAACAGAAGTTATTGCTTCAGTATAATCCATTTCTCATGGCAGGTCAGCAGGCTTTCCTAAAGTTTTAACATGGGATAGAACTGGAATGGTCCTTCTATTCCTTTGTCAGTGTAAGAAATTCTTCCCGTGTCTTTTCGTCCTCACGGAAAACTCCAAGCATCGTGCTAGTCATGGTCTTGCTATTAATTTTCTGCACGCCTCGCATTACCATACACATGTGCCTGCAAATCAAATTTTAAGTTAGTTACTAATCAATTTTAAATATACATTTAAAGTTACATTTTTTTTAAATTGACACAATAAACGCTGGGACAGGAATTAACCATTCCTCTTATCATTGATCTAGTTTGCACGCTGCCTCCAGTAGTTATTACCCAATAGTTTTAATGTTTATCCAGGAGCTAAAACCACGTTGTATTGTTGTCTGATTTAGAGTACTATGAAATATGTGTAACTTGAAATATTATTTCAAACCTTTTTTTTGTTTCATTTTACAATTGGGTAGTGGTTTTTCCATTTTATAGATTTATTACTTAGCTGGCAACTGTGTTGAGGTACCAAACCATCAGACTCTAAGGTCCTAGAATTATTTTCTCTGTGGTGTGTTGTCTGATTTGCATTATTCTTGTTGCAGTTAAACGTTGCCCCCAATAATTTTAAACTCAGAAAAGAACCATCAGATAGGTTTTTTGCACCTTTAGATCCCAGCTGGAAAGTCAATGAGGACGGGATTGAACGTGACTGTGATGCCACCCATAGTCAAGCTGGATTAACAATGTGAATCATCAAAAAACTGCAATGTTTAGAAATATTTTATAGGCACTAAACAATGCATATCGGTGAGGTAAGATGTCAGAACTGTTATGACACACTGGGTGACATACAAGTTCAAGATGTTACGAAGTATGCAACGTTACCCAAATTACCTGACTTTCAGGCCAAGATTGATAGGATGTACAGTCAAGGTTTCTGTCCTGGAAAGAATGACCATTTATTTGAAGTAATTAAAATAAGCTGCAGGTAAAGAGTTTTAAACTATTTGTGTGTAATCTAAACTCTGATCCCCTTATAAATGTCCCTGGATTGACGTAAAGTGAGACCAAGATGGTAGAACAGGTTATGGACTAAAGGGAAACTGGGAAGTCTTTGTTCCCTGAATAAGTTATTCAGATGATCTTTATGACTCTTCTGCTGGTCGATGTGTTGCTTTAATCATCTTTCATCCATTTGTTGGTGAGAGACATTATGTGGCTGGCACACTTATAAAATGCTTCTGAAATATCAGCTAGAAGTCACAGCATATTATAACTGTTGAGGCAAAGATAAATTGATTTTCTTTGGGTTTTTAGTGAGCTTTGACAGCAGAAAACAGAAAGACTGCTCCTGAGCAGGGGAAGAACTGAACACTTCCTATTTCTGTAAAATGTTCTTAGCTCCCAACTGTTCAGTGATCTGAGAATCAATCACACAATGGTTGCAAGGCAAAACTATGTCATTGAAAACTGGTCACTTGTCTCTGGCCCATTCAACTACTTGTTGCTGCTTAGTATAGCCTCTTGGCTCCAAATCATCAGTAAGTCTGCACTTACTGCTTGTCATACAATAGTTTACATTGATTCCTGGCATAGTGTGAGATTACATACTTTTCAAAACTATAGCCACTCTTTCCACACTGTCTTTTAATACAAGTCTTTGACTCAATTTGATAATTTCTAACAGCACCAACAGTTTAAGGCAAAACCAGCATTTGACCAATCAAAGTATACTTGCCCAGTTTAAAACTTAAATAAAGCTTGGTAGTTAACTGTTAATCGTCACGGCAACAGCTCTACCAATTCAGAGTGCACTTGGCAACTAATCAGAACTGACCTCTCATATAGTATAAATGTTGGTTTTTCCTTTAAATTGGTATTCTTTTAATTGTCTGGATGTGTGCAAGAAGAAAAGCTTTGAAAGAAGATGGCATTTTTCAGCAGTACTCAAGTGACTAATGTTGATCATGATAACTTATCAGACAGCAGGTTACATTTCAACATGCACATTACAGAATTTACCCTTCACTAGGCTGACAGAAAAGTCCAAAAATTGACAAAGCGTCAAGAGAGTTGGTCTGACAATTTTTGGAGGAGGGTCTCAAACAATGAAGGAGTTTTTTTTGCATGCTTCCCAATTGCTAAGCTCACTTTTAGAAGTCACAGCATGGTTGGTGTATCAAATGGAACTGTTGCAGTGACATGTCTTTTTCTGATGTCAATCCATATGCATATTGAATTGATCGCATGATGACGAAACAGATCAGAAATGAGGAAGCTTTCACACTACCTGTAAATCAGTCTGTCATCTTAAAGAACTGCTTACAAGTGGTGAAGAGTAGTAATAGAGAAATGTTGTAGCTTAAAGTTAAATGGCTACACATTGGGCAGAATTTCTGATAGTTTCATGTACATACCACACTGAGTTTAATGTACTGTACTGACAAAAGTGCAATCTGTTATACTATTGCCATGTAAATGAGGTCTTTGACTAGGAATATTAAAACTCAAAAAGAACAGCTGAAACTAAAAAACACAAACAAATGTTCATAACGTCTTCAGTCATGTAATCATTCTGTAGAATGCACTCCCTTCATGGTAGATAAGTATATATTCTTCATCCGTCCTATTCTTAAATATACCAATGTAAAATTTATTATTTTTTATTATTATAAGATGTACTAAAGTTAATCTTGCTGATCCAAAATGATAAGGTAGTCAGTATTGAGAAGCATAACAAACAAAATTAGGCTGAAGTAAAATAAAAATATTCTTACGTTGCTTCAATGATAACAGCTACTCCAGCTGGTTTCAAAGCCTCTGTAAGTGCCACTGCAATTTGTTTGGTCAGTCGTTCTTGAACTATTGTGGATAAGCACAGGGAATGTTTCAGTGTTTATGTCCATTTAATGAATAGAGTTCTGATGAAAGATCACCAACTTGAATTGTTAACTTTGTTTCTCTCACAGATATATAGCCAGGCCGCTGAGTGTTTCCAACAGTTTCTGTTTCTGATTCAGGTTTCTGATTCTGGTTCAGTTTCTGTTTCTGATTCAGGTTTCCAGCTTTTACAGTATTTCGTTCTGTAAGCTATATATTGCTATTACAAATACATCAATATATGACTTGCAGGTAAGGATTAAGCTAAGGATTTTGATACATTTGAGAGGATGATACAAAGAAGGCATTAGTATTGTCTTTCATATCCAATCAAAAATAAAAGAAGGAAGAGGATGTTAGAAAAGTAAATTATAGCATCAAATTTATATTTTACATTATTTAAGTTTTTTTAACGGTGGTTTGACACATACGTAAGTAGGGCATGGTATAAAACAAATTGATGAGGAGTGTAGGCAATAGCTTTACACCTTCCCATAGTGAAGATTCAGAGTTTGTGAAAACTTGTGTTGATAGAGCCATGAAGTTTGTTCCATGTGGACAATGACTTAAATAGTGACTTGTGAGTTTGCAAAATTCAGGCTTTAGGTCAACACTACAAGCAAGGATTAGCTGTTTTAATTCATTTTCTATGCTCCTGAAGTTAAGATTGTCTAAGATACAGATCAGGAGGTTTCTCAGAATCCTATTTCATTCGACAGGGTGGATAATCACTAGTGCTTCTACTGGATAAGTACCCGCCTTAATTTAAGTTAATGCACATTTGTTTCATATATTACAGGATTAGGTAACACAAAAATGTGATCAATCAGATTTCCATGATTCTATAAAGTTAGATTCCCAACAGGCTTAATGTGTGAAGGATGCTTCCATTTGAAGAACAAGTGGTTGTTTTTAGAAGCTTCCTTGACCATAACAACAAATCCGGGCACTTAATGGGGAACCTCATTGGAATGTTGCCTTTTATGATGTTTTAATGTCTTCACAATGGGAGTACTAACCATGCACTCATCCTATCCCATGTTGTGTTTCTGTTGTCTCCTTTAAGGAAATATAATAACTTATTTCAGAGACAGATGAAAATTGAAGCTGGCCAATATACAGGCAGAAAATCGGATAGATAATTGTACAAAGGATGTTGCAGTTAGTCGGGTGAATTTTTTATTAATTCATTCACAGTATGTGAGCAATTGACAAGACCAGCATGTGTTCCCCTTACCTAATTATCCTTGAGAAGATGCTAGTGAACTGCTTTGTTGAAGTACTGTAGTCTTTGTGGTGGTGTAGGTACACTCACAGTTCTCTTTACGAGGGTGGTTCAGGTTTTTGACTCACTGACAGCAAGGACAGTGATACAATTCCAAGTCAGGATGGTGTGTGATTTGGAGGAAAACCCTGCATGTAGAGGTGTTTCTATATGTTGGCTGTCCTTGTCCTTCTGGGTCATAGAGGTTGTTGTTTTGGAAGGTGCTCCTGAAGAAGCCTTTGCAAGTTTCTGCAGTGCATCTTGCAGATAGTAAAGTTCTGTTGCTGCAGCAATCAAATGGCTTTACAAAGTCAACAAATAGTTTGTATGTCAGCATCCATTAAGGTGGAGAAGAAAATCCCACTGGGGCTTAGAAAGAGCAGAAAGTGGGAATGCTTTTTGGTTCAGTAAATACTCTGAAATGAAAAGTGGACTTTTGTAATCTCTTCCACGAATGTATGGCAAAAGGCTACTGGAGAAATCCTCTTAATATTTCAACTTCTGAAAGATATATTCATGATTTTGATGTTGACCAAATAAAATAGATTTTCTTGTTTGGGCTGAAACCATTATACCACTTGAAGTAAAGGAATACCTATTCCTGCAAAATACCCTACCCATAAGTTAAATCAAATGACACTGAATACTGTTACTGGACTTTGCTTTCTCTTGTTGCAAAAATGATGACCACGAAAAGCTGTTGTTTAGACACAACTATTAGTGCAGAAATTAGGTGAACTACTGTAATAGGGTCTCAAGGAAGACCTAGTTTGGATTTTAAGGGTCAGAAAAGGATAGTATGGTGGCTCAGTGGTTAGCAGTGCTGCCTCACAGCATCAGGGACCTGGGTTCATTTCCACCCTCTGGTGACTGTCTGTGTGAAGTTTGCACATTCTTGCCATGCCTGCTTGGATTTCCTCCCAGTCTGAAGATGTGTAGGTTAGGTGGACTGACCATGCTAAATGGCCTGTAGTGTGCAGGGATCTGTCAGTTAGCTGGATCAGTCATGGGAGATGCAGGGTTAAAGAGAGAGGCTAAGGGGTTAGGAATGGGTGGGATTCTCTTTCGAGGGTTTGTATGGGCTGAATGGCATGTTCTCAGACTGCTGGGATTCTATAAAATATTGCTTCAATGAGGATAGATACAGAAAGCCAGAATTCACTAGCTGCAAGAAGAATGGATTTTTTAAAGTTTTTGAGAAGATTTGTAGCTCGGATTGTGGATGAGGGTGTAGACTTGCCTGCAGAATCGGTGTGTTTGATTGTAGCCATCTTGTCACCCTGCTGGGTAACATCGTCTGTCCACCTCTGGTGAAGCATTAGTCTTCTGTCCCGCTTGTTATTTATAAGCCTCAGTTTGCTGGGGTGGTTGGTATTACTTCTGGTTTTGTTTTTCAGTGGTTTGTACATTGGGTCCAGTTCAATATGTTTGTTGATGGAGTTCCAGTTGGAATGCCAGGCTTCGAGGAAATCCCTGGTATGTCTCTGTTTGGCTCGTGAATTATGGATGTGTTGTCCCTGTCAAATTTGTGTCCTTCTTTGTCTGTGTGTATTGAGACCAGTGAGAATTGGTCATGTTTCTTGTTGGCTAGTTGGTGTTCATGTATCCTTATTGTCAGTTTTCTTCCAGTTTGGCCTATGTAATGTTTCCATAGTCCTTGCACGGTGTTTTGTATGTTACGTTGGTTTTATTGGTTGTGGGTATGGGATCCTTCATGTTCATCAGTAGCTGTCGCAGGGTGGTTGTTGGTTTGTGAGTTACCCTGACACCTAGGGGTCTGAGCAGTCTTGTGGACCACAAGATTATCCAAACTCACCCTCAACAAGGACATGGATAACACACAAACATTGATCAAGAACATCTCAGACTGACCACTTACAGACACTGAGATGACCGTCCTAGTAAGTGGACTGAATTCTAACTACAGAGACACCAAAAATAAACTGACTTTCTGCCTGTACTGAATCAACACTAAAGAACAACGGACTCATGAAGGAAATACAACAGACAATTAGACAGACTATAGTCACAACACTGAGCCGAAAAGCTAAGTGTAACATATTAAACACAGAGAAGAAAGCCCTGGAAAGACTCACAAAAGACAGAAACATTGTAATCTTACTGGCGGACAAAGGGCACATGACAGTAATCCTTAATAGAGCCCAATCCATCGAGATAGTTAATGCACAACTCGCAGATACCGATACCTACCAACAGATGATCTTAGACCCAACATTATAGTTAGAGAACCAGAGAAAATCCCCCCTGAAGAAATTATGCAGCTCAGGAGTTATCAGCAATATAGACTACCAAAAAAATGAGGCAGAGGGATCTAACACACCCCACTTCTATGGACTCCCCAAGGTACACAAGCCAGGGGACCATCTCAGACCCATTATCTCACTACCAGGCACACCAACAAAGAGGCTAGCCAAAGAACTACAACAGAAACTGAAATCCTTCATTGACAACACTACCCACTCCATCCAACATCATCAAGAACACCAGAATAAAGAAGACAAAATAATGATGTCCTTTGATGTAACAGCCTTGTTTACATCCATAAACATTGACCTAGCTAATGAGACAATTGCCACATTGCTGGATGAATCAGGAAGGCAGACACCCCATGACACCAACAGCATCAACAAGGACAGCACCCCGATACTGCTGGATCTGTGCCTCACAACCCACTTCACCTTCAACGACCGTATAGTCAAACACATCAACAGTTCGAATGGACAGTTCTCCCCACTGTCCAACCCAAACTCTGGGTCCGCTATGTAGATGACACCTTTGTAATTATCAAACGCACAAGACTAAAAGAAACCCACCAACATACAAACAATATCCTCACTGGAATGAAATTCACAAACGAAGAAGAGAACAATAACTGACTACCTTTCCTAGACATAGTGGTAGAATGTAAGAACAACAGTAAACTCCAGACTAGTGTATGCAGAAAGACTACAAATAGGGACAGATACTTAATTACTCCAGCAACCAACCCAATACTCATAAACGGAGCTGCATAAGGACATTACTCAAATGGGCCACAACACACTGCAGCAGTGCAGAATTGTGCAAAGCAAATCAGGAGCACCTATGTGGAGTTTTTAAAAGGAATGGATACCCAAAAATCACAATCCACATTACCTCTACGACAGATCACAACAAGAAGACACAGCTCGGCCGGACACATTAGTTACCCTACTGTACATCAGAGACATATCAGAGATGACTACAAGACTACTCAGACCCCTATGTAAGAAAATGGACAATAAGGATACATGAACACCAACTGGCCACCAAGAGACCGAACCAATTCTCACTGTTCTCAATACACACAGACAAAGAAGGACACAAATTCAACATGGCAAGAATAGCACGAACCGAACAGGGCCATGCCAGGGAATTCCTGCAGGCTTGGCATTCCAACCGGAACTCCATCAACAAACGCATTGAACTGGACCTGACATACAAACCACTGAAAAACTGAAAAACACCCCTGCAAACCGAGATATATCAACAATAAGCAGGATAGAATACTATCACCTCATTGGAGGTGCACTGCTGATGTTTCTAGAAGGGTGACAAAACGTTTGTAATATAACCACAAGAATGGATTCTTGAAGCTATGGGCTCAATCTATGTTGATGTAATTGCTGGATTGTGTCAGTCTGGACTCCATCTATTAAACCTTACCTAGCTTGAAGGTTTTTCAACAGGATCCTTTCACTTGCATGACATTGGCAGGAACTAAAACGAATAAGGCCGCATATACACTAGCTGCTGGTAGTCTAGTAGAGGTGGATTGGTTGAGGGCATTGCCGGGTTTCCTTCTCATCTGTCACCCCTCACCACACCAATTCAAACCTCATTAATCAAAAATAAAACAGGATTATGCTGCCTTAGGGACCACATGGAGTCATAGAGATATACACCACAGAAACAGACCCTTCGGCCCAACCTGTCCATGCTGACCAGATATCCTAAATTAATCTAGTTCCGTTTGCCATTATTTGGTCTATATCCCTCTAAAACCATCATATACATCTATAATGGTCTTCATCACTAAAATGCACCCAAATTCTACTGCTCAGTTTGTTAATGCACCTGGTCTTAACAGAAGCATCGTTTAAATGCCAATAGATAGGAAAATTGAGTGGACACAGCAAGGGATCTCCGTATGTAACCAGTACCAAAGTGATGCCTGTCTGTTTGGAAGGGTTGGTATAGATGTTTAACTTAGGCTAGCATGTTGATAAATTAGATCATGGGTTTGTAAGGGAAAAAAAGAAGTATCAAAGGGCAGAAATATATAGAAGCCCTTCTAACACATTTCTTGAGAAAATGGAAATGCAAATTATATTTGAATTAATTGTACCTTGAAGTCTTCTACTGTAGATTTCAACAATCCTGTAAAAAAAAAGACTGGATTACAACCATCTTCGTATTGCAGTTCTACATTGCAGATTTAACTTGCAGGAAAATATTCATAATTCTAATATGAAGATGATTAAGAGGACTATTTCTGAACTTCAAATGTTTGAAAATTACAGCTGTTGTGTATAGGTTCATAAAATATAAACACAGGAATTAGGAGCTGGAGGAGCTATCGAGCCTGACCCATTATTCAGTAGGATCAGTGCTGAACTGATTGTGGGGTCAGCTCTGCCCCCTTATCTTTCCCTAATAAATACTGATTTCCTTGTTATCAAGAATCAATCTACTCCTGCCTTAAAAAAGCTTTTACAACCCAACCTCCACTGCTCTCTGGGGAAAGGAGTTCCAAAGATATACACCCCTCAGGGAAAAATTCCTGCTCATCCTGATCTTAAATAAGAGACCAATTATTTTAAACTGTGTCCCCTAGTTCTACTCTCTCCCATAAGGAGAAATGATTACCTTTCACCATCCATCACATCTGGTTTCCTTAGGTTCTTACGTGAATCACTAAGATCTCCTCTCATTCTTCTAAATGTGAATGGATTTGTCTATCATTGCACTCAAGAGGAGAATCACCTCATGGTTGGTGAAGCACAAAAATGTTCGAGCACATTGCTAATATCGTTGAAAGGCATTTCTTGGTTGTTGCCCAAAATATCCATTTTCCTAATAATTTAACTTCCTTTATCGTTTCTTTGTTGTTGTATAAGGTTCCGACTCATTGATCATTCAGTGGTCAATCAATGGAATTTTTGCAGAAATCTACTTAAGCAATTCACAAATATATCTCTATCTTGAATGTGAAAATGCTAGGCCATTACAAATTCCTGGAAGAAAGATAGGAAATGCTGGAAAACTGAGCCTAGCACCATCTGTGGCATGGGAAGCAGAATCAATAGATTGGCAAAAAAAAAGAAAAACATCAAGGTGTTCAATTTTGCTGAGATTTATGGCAGACAATCCATCGTGGCAAGGTAAGGTTTTCAAGGGCAATTGTTTTGCCTGAAATTGTGTAGCAGGAAGGACTGGGGCTCCACACTGCTGGGACCATGTGATATTCACATCACTGGTAGCATGTTTAAACCCCAGCTGCAGATCATTTCAGTCTCGGCAAGCCAGGATTGCCCTTCACTGTGGGCCTGCATTGTTGTCCTGAATGACCTGGCTCAGAAAGGTAATTTAGCTCCTCGATTTGCAGCAGGGACCTGGAACTGTTCGTGCATAAGGTGATCAAAATAGGTGCAGTGTTTTCTTTTCCCTCTGGATTACCCAAGGAGGGAAGTCACCAGACAAAGCCAGTCTTGTCAGAGATAGCATGCGGGTCAGTGCAGTGTCCAGGTTAAAAGAAATGCCCAACAGTGCTGAAAGAAGATTACTGACATGTGTCAATGGTCAGGAAAACTTTCAAACAGGAAGTGACTTAACAAGAGGAGATGGTGAGGGGGCTGACTACTCTGCCCTCATGACCAAGGATACATTTCCCTCCCCACCCTATCAGACTTTCGCAGGGACCACTCTCTCCATGACTCTCTTGTCTGCTCCACACTCCCCACTAGCCCCACCACACCGGCACTTTTCCCTGCATCCGCAGAAAGTGCTACACCTGCCCCTACACTTTCCCTCTCACCCCCATCCCAGGCCCCAAGAAAACGTTCCACATTAGTAAATGTGCAGGTGAACACCTGCTAATGTGGCATATTGTATCCGCTGTTCCCGATGTGGCCTCCTCTACATTGGGGAAACCAACCGGAGGCTTGGAGACTGCTGTGTGGAACACCTATGCTCGGTTTGTGACAAACGACTGTACTCCCAGTCGCGAATCACTTCAACTCCCTCTCCCACTCCTTGGAAGACATGTCCATTCTCGGCCTCCTGCAGTGCCACACGATGCCACCCCAAGCTTGCAGGAACAACACCTCATATTTCGCTTGGAAATGCCGCAGCCCAGTGGTCTCAATGTGGATTTTACAAGCTTCAAAATCTCCCCACCCCTGACCTCATCCCAAAACCAGCCCAGCTCATCCCTGCCTCCTTGACTTGTCCGTCTTTTCTCCCACCTATCCGCTCCTCCCACCTCACTGACCAACCCCCACCCCCACCTCCTTGACCTGTCCGTCTTCCCTCAATTGACCAATCCTCTTCCCAAATCCCTGTCTACGCTCACCTTTACTGGTTCCCTGCCTCCTTGACCTATCCGTTTCTCTCCACCTATCTGCTCCTTTACCCACCTTCCATCATCACCTCCCCCCCCCAATTTATTCCAGAATCCCCCTTCCACTCACCCATTTCTGAAGAAGGGTCCAGACCCGAAATGTCAGCTTTCCTGCTCCTCTGTTGCTGCTTGGCCTGCTGTGTTCATCCAGCCCTACACCTTGTTATCTCAGATTCTCCAGCATCAGCAGTTCCTACTATGTCTGAGCTCCTTAAATAGCCTTTGTTTCCTATGGATCTGTCATTTTGTCATTACTGTTACAATGTGTTCCAAAATGCAAATAGATTCTTTTGTGAGTTTGCACTTCATGTTTAGGAGGAGCCCTTCAGCCTGTACATGTTCAAAAACTATGTGCAAGCTCCAGTCATGTTTCTCAACTATTTCACAGTGTGTTCAGCAATATGGCATGTGGCACATGACAACTTATAACCCTTGTAAGATGTTGGACAAAGATGTTGGAAAATCTCCAGAGCCCAAATGATAGTTTGTTGAAGCCAAAGCTCCAAAATGGAGTTTAAAGTGTGGTTAGCAAATTTGACTGCCTAACCATTTGCCAGAATGCACTATTTCCATTAAGCTTCATTAAGACTGTATTTTTGAATATTTCAGCTAAGGTTTCGTTTAATGTAGACATAGGGTAGCCATTATTGTTTTGAGCTTCGTGCGGTCAGCACAAATTCAGATATACCATTTCATTTGGGTGTAGTAACCATTCCTGAGTACTACTCATTTGGTTTCAACACCAAAGAACTGATGCCATTCTGGACATCTCAAGTTGTATCAGAACTTCCTTCATTGAAAGACCTGGGATCTTCCTGGGTGTGTATCATCATAATAGCTTAGCATCTATCTCAGTGTTTGTTTATTCAGTACTTAATTCCCATGAATCCTATAAACACATTGGGGTAAGGTTCTGAGGCAATACAAGAGTGCTCAAGAGTGAAAATTCTTGATTGTGAAGTACATAAACGTGCTTTGCTGTCTGAAATTCCCAGGATTGCAAAGTTGCTTTCAGCCTAACTTCACCGATTCCCCATACCTCCTGCATCATCTTGTTGCATTATTGGAGCCTGTAAATGGTGTTTCTTCAACAATGATGCAATATAAAGCATTATAATGAATCTAGCCCTTGTACTGAGCTTTAAATTAGTGAGGTGACCATTGCCATAAATATCTTCTTGGTAAAAGAATACTTCCATGCAAACTATTTTCACTAGAAATACCTTAGGTTTTTATTGTAACCTGTTCTATCTCATGAAGTTTGATGTGTGAGTCGCTCTTCGATTTCTTGCTGCTTTGTGACTGTTCGTCTTTAGCATATTTCCGACAACTAACCCTGTGTTTTACAGTTACTGCACTTTATTTAAATGACTGGGCATTGCTTGTACTTGCTCTAGCTTCACAGTGCTGATACTGACTTTTATTATCAGGTGTCTGTCATACTCTCTGAACTGTTGGCATTGATTTTCTGTTTTTTAGATCTACATTTCTGAAGTTCGTTGACCTGAATAAGTTTGCTAACTGTGCAAAAATATATTTGGCTTGTGATTTGTGTTACATTTTGCAACATGCACTGACTATATCTGTAGATAGTTTGCAACAGTTTGGAAAGTGGGATTATTATATTGCAATTCTTATTGTCCTATATCATGGTGATCCAGCTTGTAAGCCCATCAATTGGTAGCACCAAGGTGGTAGGAGGGAGGTAAGATTCCTCTGTTCAATTTCACTGTGAGCAGACAGATCAGAAATCAAGTCATCCCTAAACAATGAAAGAAACATCAGATGGAGCAATTGGTCCTGACATTGGACTTGACATAATCGAAGATCTGGGTTCAGGCTACCTGGCTAACCATTAATGCTAATCCATTCAAATCACAGACTCCATTTCTTTCTTTAGCTATCTGTGACCCTTTTGCCCCTGGCAAAATATCTATGGAGCAAAATTCTTTTTCACTGTCCACCACAGCCCAACACTGCTGCATTGTTCCAGGACTGAATCACTGTCATGTACTTTAAGCAGAACCTACCAATCAGACAAAAATTGTCATACCACCCTCGAATATTTACTTGCAGTATGGGGCAAACAGTTCTATCCTGCAGCAAAGCGACAGGTTTAGGTACATATTGCAACTGGGACTATCTTAAGAATGTATGATTGTGCATAAAAGTGATGAGTTTGCACTTTCCTGCCCTTTCTCTGTCAAGCAGCAGCTTCCACCAAAGTAACAGATGATGTTGGAATCACAAAGTGTTTACAGACGTTCTATTTCACCACATCTCTGAATTTTTACATTTTTGTCTTTAAATAATGAGGAAAGAGTCAGCAGAATAATAAAACCAAATGGATCTTCAAACCTGTTCAGTTCACAGACTGTGTACATTTAATATAATCAAAGACTCTTCCCGTTTATTGCTCACAAAAGCAGATGAAGAGATCACTTGCATATTCATGCCCACTGATATATGTGAAAGCATTTTCTCTAAAATTAGCAATCTAAAGGAGATTTGAACATATAAAATAATGATTATATGTGAGTACAAATTTTCTGCACCACTCAAAAAATGTATATTAAATACGTTATTTAGAAAATAAATCAGAGAAGCACGGCTTTGAGTTTGAACATGACCCTCAAACCAATCTCACAAATCACAGGATCAGACCAGATCTTACAGTTTTAATGAAGAGCAAGTCATTAGCGTTTGCTGTCATTACTCTGTGAAAGTGACTTCAACACATTGCAAGTACATTTAAAACAGAAAAGCAGAATGACCATGGTTTTAAAAAAAACTATAGTTGCTACATTAATCTACAATATTTGGCCCAAAAGCACTCAGCAAGTGACCTGGACTTCCACTGTACATTAAAACAGCATCCTTCGTAACATACATTTTTCACCTTTCCTTGTGAAATGTACATCACATTACATTTATTTCCTGACAGCCTGATTGCACTCTGATAGCTATAATCTTTTCCTCAACTAACTTTATGCCTGTTATAACATGCATACACATATCAACACATGGAAAAAATGTCTGACACTTTACCAACCTTGCCAGTTTGCTTAGTCCAACCACCCTCTTATTCGGTAGGTAACCTATGTGTACCTGCAAGTGAGAAATAAAATGATAAGAAAGAAAAGGGCCCATGTGCTCTCAACTGACATAAAACACATTTTTGATGGAGGCTTTAGTCTTGTGAAAGTTTTAATGTTGGATTTGCGGACAGGATGAAATGAAATGTGGAAACTTCCACTGAATGCAAAACGTGATGGTAGAAACAGCTGATCAATAGTGACTTTTGATGGGCAGACGTTCATAGTAAAAGCACTGATGTTGTTATCACAACCCCCATGTTGCAGTTCAGGAAATTATAATTTCAGTGAACAGATTGTCAGATGCTCCTAATAACACCTGCCATTTTCTGCCCTTCTCATTTTGTACCTCTAGGCCTGTTGAGATCCATATACTATTGAAAGTTGTTCAGGGCACAACATACCTGAAACACAAAAAGCAAAGCACTGCAGATGCTGTAAGTCTGAAACAGAAACAGAAGATGATGGAAATGCATAACAAGTCAGCAGCATATACACAAAGAGGTAAGGTTGACTTTTAACTCATTGACCTTTCATCTGATCCAAGCAAGTAAACAGTTGAGAAGCAAACAAGGGTTGACATCGATTTAGTATACAGCAGCATTTCAGACCAACGTTGCCTTGCTGAGATTCCTTTTTTGCACTAACAATATCCTTTGCCTCAATTTTCTCTGGATCCCAGGCTCCACAGCAAAGAGACACAGCTGGATGCTGTAAGGGTGTCTCTAGCACATACTTTTCAAAGCATTCGGAAATGGTGATTGTATAAATGTGTGATGAAGTTCTGAACAGAGCAATTGTCAATTATGAAAATCAAAACATGTGAACCACCAGGGGGTTCTCAAATCCTCTTGCAGTATTGGGGCAGGCTAACCGTATGGTCAGGAATCTGCAAGTTCAATGAGCACATGTTTCATTGGCTCTTCCATTAAGCTTCACACTTCTGGTTTTCTCTGGTTGTACTGAGTGGGCATGATCACAACCTCCACCTGCTAATTGAAGCTTCACTGTTTAAGGAAATCCTGGTTAGTGACAGAATTCAATGACTAACAAGTGAGAGGCAGCAACTCAAACAATGGAGTCAAAGTGAAGGAAGGGTTCTGCAGTTCTTTAAGCATCCCTGAATTTCACACTGCAGCCAACATAGGCCCACAGAATCATTTTTTGTTCCCCATTGTGGACAGAAGGAAGACGCCTGCCTTGAAATGGAGCAGATATGGCTGTAAGAGGATGAGGAGCTGAGCAGCAGGAGGGTGGTATCTTGCACATGGATACAGAGTTGCAACCAGATAGAAAACTCATCAGGACAACAAAGGCAAGTGGCATGACACATTGATGGGGTTGGCACTTCAATCTGATTCTCCCAACTTTTTCATGCATGGTATTTCTTGTATCAGTACACCTCATCCAATAATTGCAGTTGAAGCCACTCATCATATGCCAATCTGATCATCCACCACTGAAATTCACCCTCATCTTATTGTCATCCCATTTCAATCATTCATGGTCACCCTCCAGAAATGTTCCCATTTCCAATCTCTCAGTAGATTCTGCTCCTCACATTCATAATTCTTTTCTTTTTCTTCTTTGAGGAAGCAGAAGTTCAGAACACCAAGAACAGGCAGAGAAGCAAGGGTACCCTCCAGTCATAGCCAATCTGCCCGCTTTTGAAGAAGATGCACTGGAGGTAAGCAGAGCCAGGGTATGCAATGGAGACAGTGGAACCTCTGAACTACCTGGTGGCAGAATTAGATATGTGGCAGCATGGCACAACAGACTCACACATATTCACTGTTGAGAGCAGACTAGGAGAAGCAATAATTTACACAATTCAACCTTTGACTATTTTCAGCTGTCAGTTCTAATTCATTCTTTAGTTATGCCTTACTGGGGTGCCACACAGGATATCAAGCCATGCTATTCCTAGAGTCATCAAAAAGTTAAAAATTCCCCTATTTCTGTCTTTTAGTCTCAGGCTGATAGAAAGCAAGGGCCAGGTTTCTGTACTGAGCAAATTACTACTTTTTTTTATTCATTCACGGGATGTGGGCATCAATGACCAGGCGGCATTTATTGCCCATCACTAATTGCCCAGAGGGCAGTTAAGAGTCAATCAAATTGCTGTGGGTCTAGCGTCATATGTAGGCCAGACCAGGTAAGGACGGCAGTTTCCTTCCCTAAAGTACATTAGTGAACCAGATGGGTTTTTCCGACAATCGGCAATGGGTTCGTGGTCATTATTAGATTGTTAATTCCAGATATTTTATTGAATTCAAATTCCACCATCTGCTGTGGTGGGATTTAAACCTGGGTCCCCAGAATGTTATCTGAGTCTCTGGATTAACAGTCCAACAAAATTACCACTAGGCCATCGCAATATATTGCAAACCAATAGGTAAACAATCATAAACTGTTGATGTAGAACTCTCAGCCCCATTAAAAACACCCCTTACACAAAACCTCTACAGTGAGGAAGCAGGCCATTCAGCCCATCAAGTTGACACCATCCCTCTGAACAGCATCCCACCCAAACCAACTGCTGTACCTACCTGTAATCCTGCATTTTCCATGGCCAATACGCCTAACCTGCACGTCTTTGGACTGTGGGAGAAAACTGGGGCAAAATCAAAGGGGTATTATGGATGGAGGAATAAATTGGAAAGGCAGTTCAATGTTCCCTGTCCACATGATTCACTGGCATGATCCTTTTAGCTCGTTAGGCCGTGATGCTCGTCAATCTGCTATCTTCAGGTAGCTCCATTTTGTTTAGCAAGCACATAGTGACTGGTTCACACCTGTGATTTATTAGTTAAAAGCCACAGCCTACAGTAACTGATGAGAGAGAATAAACTGGCTCTCCTCAGGCTTGAGAGATGGAGAAAACAACAGTTTCTTCATTCTTGTCAGTCTTCTGATGGTTCCTGAACAAACATTCACACCCACAAGCTGTTCAACTACCTGATAGCCAATCAAATAGATGCTGGCAGGCAGAAGGCCTTTGTCTTCAACAGCCCCACAGACCAATAAGCTACTTGTTGCTGGCTGAACTCACCTTATACACAACATCTGATTCCAGCTCATCCGTTGTAACTTCCCCATTGCTGGAACAAACAGCTGTCTAAACGGCACCTAAAATGAGTATTGGTAACCTGCTTTATAAACAAGTGCTGTAATTCTTTCCACAAACCTTGATTATTTTAAAGCAGTCCTGTTTCCATTTCAGTCCAAAATCAGAAATACAGAAAAATAAAAAAATGTATATGATCTTTACACTTACTTCTCTAACAGGACTTGTGAGTGCCACACCACTACTTATGTCAGGGAATTATGAAGATGAATTAAAACAGGAGATGAATTAACAGCACAAATCATCTTAAATGATTATGATGTGGTAGGCATCACAGAGACATGGTTGCAGGGAGTTCAGGACTGGCAGTTAAACATCCAAGGATTTACAACTTGTCGAAAAGACAGGGAGGTGGGCAGAGGGGGCGGGGTTGCCTTGGTAGTTAAGAATGAAGTTAAATCTACGGCACTGAACGACATAGGGTCAGAGGACGTGGAGTCTGTGTGGGTGGAATTGAGGAACCACAAAGGTGAAAAAACCATAATGGGTGTTATGTACAGACCTCCTAACAGTGATCAGGACCAGGGGCACAAGATACATTGGGAAATAGATAGGGCATGTCAGAAAGGCAAGGTCATGGTGATCGTGGGGGATTTCAATATGCCGGTGGACTGGGTGAATAATGTTGCCGGTGGATCTAAAGAAAGGGAATTCATGGAATGTTTACAGGGTGGCTTTTGGAACAGCTTGTGATGGAGCCCACAAGGAAGCAGGCTATTCTGGACTTAGTGCTCTGTAATGAGCCAGACTTTATAAAAGATCTTAAAGTAAGTTAGGAGGCAACAATCATAATATGGTAGAGTTCAGTCCGCAGTTTGAAAGAGAGAAGGCAAAATCAGATGTAATGGTGTTACAGTTAAATAAAGGTAATTACAGGGGCATGAGAGAGGAATTGACGAAAATCGACTGGAAGCAGAGCCTAGCGGGGAAGACAGTAGACCAACAATGGCAGGAGTTTCTGGGTGTAATTGAGGACACAGTACAGATGTTCATCCCAAAGAAAAGAAAGATTATCCGGGCTGGGATTAGACAGCCATGGCTGACAAAGGAAGTCAGGAAATATATCAAAGAAAAAGAGACAGCCTATAAAATATCCAAGAGCACTGGGAAATCAGAAGATTGGGAAGGCTACAAAAACAAACAGAGGATAGCAAAGAGAGAAATAAGGAAGGAGAGGATCAAATATGAAGGTAGGCTAGCTAGTAATATTAGAAATGATAGTAGAAGTTTCTTTCAATACATAAGAAACAAACGAGAGGCAAAAGTAGACATTGGGCTGCTCCAAATTGATGCTGGAAGGCTAGTGATGGGAAATAAGGAAATAGCTGAAGAACTTAATAAGTACTTTGCGTCAGTCTTCACAGTGGAAGACATGAGTAGTATGCCAACAATTAGGGAGAGCCAGGGGGCAGAGTTGAGTATGGTAGGCATTACAAAAGAGAAAGTGCTAGAAAAGCTAAAGTGTCTAAAAATTGATAAACCTCCTGGCCCTGATGGGCTACATCCTAGAGTTTTGAGGGAGGTGGCTGAGGAAATAGCGGAAGCTTTGGTTGCGATCTTTCAAAAGTCACTGGAGTCTGGGAAAGTTCCAGATGATTGGAAAATTGCTGTTGTAACTCCCTTGTTTAAGGAAGGATCAAGACAAAAGATGGAAAATTATAGGCCGATTAGCCTAACCTCAGTTCTTGGTAAAATTCTAGAATCCATTGTTAAGGATGAGATTTCTAAATTCTTGGAAGTGCAGGGTCAGATTAGAACAAGTCAGCATGGATTTAGTAAGGGGAGGTCGTGCCTGAAAAACTTGTTAGAATTCTTTGAAGAGGTGACAAGTAGGTTAGACCGGGGAAACCCAGTGGATGTTATCTATCTAGACTTCCAAAAGGCCTTTGATACAGTGCCTCACAGGAGGTTGCTGAGTAAGGTGAGGGCCCATGGTGTTCGAGGTGAACTACTGGCTTGGATTGAGGATTGGCTGTCTGACAGAAGGCAGAGAGTTGGGATAAAAGGCTCTTTTTCAGAATGGCAACCAGTGACAAGTGGTGTCCGGCAGGGTTCAGTGTTTTGGCTGCAACTGTTCACTTTATACGTTAATGATCTGGATGAAGGGACTGGGGGCATTCTAGAGAAGTTTGCCAATGATACGAAGTTAGGTGGACAGGCAGGTATTACTGAGGAGGTGGGGAAGCTGCAGTAAGATTTAGACAGTTTAGAAGAGTGGTCCAGGAAAGGGCTGATGAAATTCAACGTGAGCAAATGCGAGGTTTTGCACTTTGGAAAAAAGAATACAGGCATGGACTATTTTCTAAACGGTGAGAAAATTCGTAAAGCAGAAGTACAAAGGGATCTGGGAGTGTTGGTCCAGGATTCTCTAAAGGTTAACTTGCAGGTAGAGTCCGTCATTAAGAAAGCAAATGTAATGTTGTTGTTTATCTCAAGAGGGTTGGAATATAAAAGCAGTGATGTGCTTCTGAGACTTTATAAAGCTCTAGTTAGGCCCCATTTAGAATACTGTGTCGAATTTGAGGCCCCACACCCAGGAAGGACATACTGGCGCTGGAGCGTGTCCAGTGGAGATTCACACGGGTGATCCCTGGAATGGTAGGTTTAACGTACGATGAACGGCTGAGGTTCCTGGGATTGTATTCATTAGAGTTTAGAAGGTTGAGGGGAGATCTAATAGAAACTTACAAGATAATGTATGGCTTAGAAAGGGTGGACGCTGGGAAGTTGTTTCCGTTAGGCAGGGAGACTAGGACCCGTGGGCACAGCCTTAGAATTAGAGGGGGTAAATTTAAAATGGAAATGAGGAGACATTTCTTCAGCCAGAGAGTGGTAGCCCTGTGGAATTCATTGCCATGGAGTGCAGTGGAGGCCGGGACATTAAATGTCTTCAAGGCAGAGATTGATAAATTCTTGATCTCACAAGGAATCAAGGTCTACGGGGAGTGTGCAGGGAAGTGGAGTTGAAATGCCCATCAGCCATGATTAAATGGTGGAGTGGACTCAATGGGCAGAATGGCCTCACTTCCACTCCAATGTCTTATGGTCTTATGGCCTAAGACTCCAGAGGAGGCACTGTCACACAACTCAGGCAGAAACACCTGACTACTGTCGAGCAACAAAAGATTTGCCTGAGGTTCATTGGCATTTCCAGAGTCATTGCACAGGATTGGAAAGAAATTGGAAGAGTCCATTTCCAGCAGGAGTCTCATGAAGCCTCAGAATTTTCTGCTGGTGTCCATCTAATTCTTTATCAGAAGTCCAAGGTAGAGATGGATTAGCTTGATTAAAACTCCAACAAATCACCAGTGATCTCCAAAGTCTTGGAAATCCCTCCACAGCAGTGAAAGCACACTTTTTAAACCAATCCTTTGAGCTAAATCCTTTCACTTCGGCAACAAAGCAGCTGTCATACTGAAAGGCTAGCTGCCTGTCAGTTGCTCAGCAGCCTTCTGTCCTCTTCCTTGTTAAACCTGACAAGTTCCAGGGACCCCAGGAAACATGGGTGCTGGCAGTTGAAGACAGAATTCAGACTAAAGGTGCAATCAATGGGCTTTTAGCAAATATTAATTTTAGATCCACCTGTCCCTCTGGGGTTTCCCACATATTCATTTGAGATCCTCAAGTTAAATGCGGATGTCAATAGCTTCCTGCTGACTTTTTGCTGACCACATTTTTTTGATGTTTTAACCCTTCACACGCACTGAAACCTGACCAGTGAAAACTCCACCAAGGTCACATTATCAGTCACTTTTGTCATCTTGATAGACTCTGTTCTACAGCAATACACAGTGGTTGCTATTTGTAATCTTTTGCTGCACAGCAGGATGCAAATAGAATGTTTTTTGTCACCTTTCTTTAGGAAGAAGGCAAGCCTCTTGAGGAGGTATAATTCTTAGAGATTCACTGAGGTGTATCAGAGATGAGAAGCCTTGGATTCTGAAGGAACAACATTCACACTGGAACTCTACATTCAAACAGAGAAGCACAAGACAAAATTGATAGGAGGTAACAAGGTGTGGAGCTGGATGAACACAGCAGGCCAAGCAGCATCTTAGGAGCAGTTGCTTGGCCTGTTGTGTTCATCCAGCTCCACACCTTGTTATCTCTGATTCTCCAGCATCTGCAGTTCTTATTATCTGTGACAAAATTGATAGGGTTGTTCAAAATTAAGTTAAATAAGTAAATATTATTTTTATTTATTGGGACAATAATCTACGGGTATAAATTTAGGAAAGACCAAAGTATTCCTGTGATAATTTGGAGGTTTATTAGGATATTGAATGATTACTCCATCAGAATCAGTAGTGGCATCAGAATGCATAACAGTTTCTACGGGGAAAGTGCATAAATATTTGAGAAAGAAAAGAATGCTGGGAGAGGCAAACAATTGGGCAAAATAGATTTTGCTTTCTGAGAGGCAGACTGGAGCAGTGAGTCAAATGTCTTCTTTTAGAGCTGCTGAAGAATATTATTCTGTGAATTACATTGTACATACATACTTTATGTCATATACTAACCTTGCCAAAAAATGGAACTAAATGATGTTCGCAAAGTGAGAACATATCAATATCTTTCACAATGACTACTTCATCGTGGTCCTCATCAAAGATGGCATCATTCAGAATGTCTGAAAATGACAGAAAGAAAGTGGGTTTGTTCAGAATAGGTGTTAAAGCTAAACTAATGTAATCATTTATTTCTATTTTATTCATGCCTAGCAAACATTCTATGCTATCTACTAGAAGGTAAATCAACGTCAAATATGCAATGACATTGCATATTATATGTAAACACAAATATAAAACTATATGATTTAATTCAAATGAAAATCAAAAATACTGCAGATGCTGAAAATATGAAATAAAAAGAGAAACTGCTGGAGAAATTCAGCAAGTCTGGCAGCATCTATGGAGAGAGAAAAATAATTATTCAAATCTGACATGATTCTTCTTCAGAACAGAACAGAAGGTCTGTCTCGGACTCTGAAGTGTTAACTCTGTTTCTTTCTCTGCATACTCTACCAGACCTGCTGAGTTTTTCCAACATGTTCTCTTTTTATATATTCTACTGTTCAGAGTCTAATAATTTTGTTAAATATTTCTCAACAGTGGACTCTATGAGGTCGTACTCAGGACAAGATTAGGAATTGTAAACAAACATTAACAGTTTAATAATCTGCAAGCACAGACAGTCTATGTTATAGATACCAAGCCAAATCATTAAGAAAAAAAATTGTAAACAGGATTTTTAAGAGTATGAAAATTATGATGCTAAGTTTTTTTCTCAAGGATTGTACTGGTGGTAGTGCAATGATACAGGTTACAAGCAACATCTCAGAAACAGTGATAATTCAAGAAATAGAAGGAAGGGAGGAACTCAGCAAAATCACAATCACCGAAGAAGTGATACTGAGTAAGATATTGGAGCTTCAGCATGGCAGGTGACTTTGCCCTGATGGACTTCATCCTGTAAGACATAGAAACAGAATTAGGCCTTTCAGCCCATCAAGTCTGCCTCGCTACTGAGTCTGCCTCACCATTTTATCATGGCTGATATGTTTCTCAACCCCATTCTGCTGCCCTTCTCCCAATAACCCTTGATTCTAGGGTCTTAAAAGGACATGGCTAGTAATGCATTGATTTTAATTTTCCAAAACATTTTTGATTTGAGAGCAGTCCCATTTACTTAAAAGATAGAAAATACAACTCCTTTATTTATAAAGAGAGACAGAATGCAGGAAACTACAGGCCAGTTAGTTTAATGCAGCATCATAGAGAAATTGTTAGATGCAATTAGAGACAACAAGATACTTGGAATAAAAGTAATCAGGCAGAGTCAACATGGTTTGAGAAAGGGAAGTCAAATTTGGTTAATCTACAATAGTTCACTGAGGAGGGAAGACATGCTGTGGATAAAGGAGAACCAGTGGATGTACTGTATTTAGATTTGCAAAAGGCATTTGATTAAAGTGCCACCAAATCAATAGTTATTGCAGAAAATAAATACTAGCGGTGTTTGGGGTAACACATTGACATTGATAGAAAGTTGGATGGTGAACTGGAAGCAGATAGTAGCTCGAAATGGGTCTTTTCCTCGCAAGATGTAACAAATGGTATGCCCCTGAGAACTTAACTGCCAGCAATTTATATGAATAACTCAGATTAAAAGAAGGGAGATATGTTTGTCAAATCTACTGATGCCACAATATAGGCAAGAAAACAAATTGTGGGGACACCAGGGGATAAATAATATATTGATAAGTTAGGAGTGGGCAAAGATGTGGCAAATGGAGTATAATGCGGAAAAATGTGAAATTGTCCATTTTGACACGTAGAATAAAAAGGAAGCATATTATCATGATGGTGAGAGATTGCAGAGCTCTGAGATGCAGAGGGAACTGGGTGTCCTCATATATAAATTTCAAATGGCTAGCACTCAGGTACAGCAAGTACAGAAAGTTAATTGCATGTTATCGTTTACTGCAAAAGGAATTGAATAAAAAATGTAGGGAAATTATGCTTATTTATATGGGACATTGGTAAGGCCACATCTGGAGTAACTGTGCACAGTATTGATCTTCTTATTTCAAGAAGGATGCAAGTGTGTTTGAGGCATTTTGGAGCTTCACTAGAATAATACCTGAAATGTGCAGGTTATTTTATGAGGAAAGATTTGACAGGCTAGGTTTGTATTCACTGGAGTAAGAGGTGGCTTGATTGAAACATATAAAATTCTGAAAGGTCTTAACAGGGTATATATGCAAGGATGTTTCCTCTTAGGGGAGAACCTACAGCTAGGAGACACTTAAAAATCAGGTCGCCCATTAAAATAAAGATAAGGGAAAAGATAATTCTTAGAGGGTCACAAGTCTTTGTAGCACCCTGAAAGGTGGTAGAAGCAAAGTCCTTGCATATTTTTAAGGCAGAGATAGAGAGATTCTGGTTAAGCAAGCAAGGTGAAAGGTAATTGGGGTAGGTGGCAATGTAGGTTTGAGGTTACAATCAAATCAGATGAGAATTTAGGAGGCATAGTTAGTAAGTTTGTGGATAACACCAAAATTGGTGGCAGAGTCAGCACTGAAGAAGGTTATCTAAGATTAGAAAGGGATCTTGGATTAATTGGGCCAGTGGGCGGAGGAGTGGCAGATAGAGTTTAATTCAAATAAATGCAAGGTATGGCATTTTGGTAAAACAAACAAGGGCAAGACTTATACGGTTAATGATAGGGCCCTAGGCAGCGCTGTCAAACAGAGAGACCTAGGGGTTCAGCTACATCGTTCTTTGAAAGTGGCATTAAGAAGGCATTTAGCACACTTGCCTTCATTGCTCGGACAACTACGTAAAGTAGTTGGGTTATCTTGTTGAAGTTGTACAGAATGTTAGTGAGGCCACTTTTGGAGTACTGTGCACAATTCTGCTTACCTGACTATAGGAAGGATGTTATTAAATTGGAGAGGGTGTAGAAAAGATTTACCTGGATGTTGCTGGGTCTGGAGGGTAGAGTTGTAAGGAGAGGCTGGATAGGCTGGGACTCTTTTCACTGGAGCAAAGGAGAATGAGGGGTGACCTTTCAGACATTCATAAAATTATGAAGGGCATGGATAGGGGGAATAACCAATGTCTCTTACCAAGTTCTAAGGAAGGGTCACCGGAACATTAACTCTGTTTTCTCCTCCACAGATGCTGCCAGACCTGCTGACCTTATCCAGCAACTTTGTTTTTGTTCCTGTCTTTTACCTACACTGGGGAGTCCAAAACCAGAGGGCATAGGTTTAAGGTGAGTGGAGAAAGATTTAAAAAGGACCTTGGGGTAACCTTTTCACAAAGAGTATGGTGTGTTTATGGAATGAGCTTCCAGAGGAAGTGATGGAGGAGGGTACAACTACAACATTTTAAAGGCATCTGGATGGGTGTATGTATATGAATAGAGGGATATGGACCAAACACAGGCAGTGGGGCTAGTTTAGTTTGGGAAACTCGGTTGGCATGGACAAGTTGGAGAGTTCATTTTGTGCTGTCCGACTCAATGACCTTATTAAATGGCTGAGCAGGCTCAGGGGGCTGAATGGCCTACTCCTGCTCTGATCAATAGGTTTGTATGTCTTTCAGACTTAAAGATAATTAGCCTATGCCCGAAATTAAACAGGTCATGTGTTTTATTAAAAATAAACAGCATGTGTTCACACAGTATTATCAGTTCAACAAGATGTTAGGAAAGACATACCATACCAAAGTTTCACTGCACTGGAACTTCTTGATCAACATTAGCCGATTAGTGCTGCATGCTTACAGCTGTTCTACAGGAATCCTCATCTGAGTAATTGGTTATGTTGTGAATTCCTCTTCACTGTATGCAATGTTTACAGATTGTGTAATATAAATAAAAGTGGATGTTGTACCATTTCTACTCCTTTTTCAAAGGAATCCAAATATAGATTATACTGCAAAATCCCAATGTATATTAAATACAACAGAACTTGCATTTATATGGTACCTTTTATAGCTCAGGGCATTTCAAATGTTTTTTAGCTAAATAAAATACTTTTGAAGTGTAGTTACTGCTCCAGTATAGGAAGTGCAGCCGTTCCCTCAAAATGGCATTGTGACAATCACCAGATAATTTGTTTTCAGTGATCTTCATTGTGGAATAAGTATCACCTCTGACACCAGGGACAACCTTCCTGCTCTGCTTTGAACGAATGCCTTGGGGTCTTTTTTGCCAAATGAGAAACCAGATGGGACATTGGCTTAATGTTGCATCTCAAAGACAGCACCTCTAACATTGCAACACTAGTTTATACTACACTGCATCACAGCCTAGATTTTTAGAGTTAAGTCTCAGAAATGGATCGCAAACTCACAACTTATGCAAACAAAGATAAGGATGCCATCAACTGAATTATGGTTTTCACAGGTTCAACCTTTTACTGGAGAACAGGCTTAATGTTAACACCCTAGATTGTGGTTCTACACCTTATACATTGATTGGTTGAGAAAATGGTTGGCGACGGGAAATTTGGGATTTAGAAAAGGTGTGAGGACCTTGAAAGAGAGACTTTGAGAGAGAGCAATGGAGATTTACCAGATCTGTGACCATACCAGCCAAATAATTTAAGTCTGAGCACAGTGTCCACAGAGCTATCATCACTCCCATATTCTGGAAATACTCATAGATGCTTGCATCTTTCAGTTATCCTTGGCATGCACGGGGCTGGTTGTTCAGTGACAAGGGTTACTCCATTGAGACCTGGCTGATGACAACTTGCTACAGACTGAAACTGAATAGAGGTTCAACGCTGTAAATCATTCCACAAGGGCCCTTGTCTGGAGATCACAGGCCTCCTGAAAATGCAATTCAGATCTGGATGAGTCAATGTAGTACACCAAAGACTAACTGTACCCCCATTTGTGAAGCAGGAGCACACTGAAGTGAACACAAACCTAGCCTTTGCATAACTGCCCATGGCCAGCTGCTTAGGAAGTAAAGCGGAATTATTGGCCACTGCCTCAAGCAAAGAGGAGCAAGAATAAGGAGCAATCAGCCTGCAGAATGCTGCCCAGTTCTTGCTGAAGTCAATAGTTGCATTCTTCATTCACTATCCCTACAATCCTGCAGAATATTAGGATTCTGTAGCCATATATTAGCCGAACATCCTTCCACTACTGTGGTCTGCACTTCCTCTGGCAGCTCATTTCATGCATGCACCACCCTCTGCGTGAAAAAGTTGCCTCATAGGTCCCTTTCCATACTTTCCCCTCACACCTTAATCTTCTGCCCTCTAGTTTTGGACTTGCTTACCCCAAGGAAAAGACCTAGTTTATTCACCCTATCCACGCCCCTCATGATTTTATAAACCTCTGTAAAGGTTTAGATTTTCTCCATCAGATAAATCCTCTATGCTTACCTAAGAAATGAAACTTTATTAAAGTCCCTGCGCTTTTGTGTAAGAGCATGTACGGCCATGTGAAGTATGATCAAGCAAAAGGTAAACATAGCTCATTTACGGCTGTCTCACATTCTCCTGATAACAGAGTCAAATCTGCTGCCTCAAAAATCTAGTTTACAGTGTCCATTATTTGCCCCAGTTGCATTTTTGCCAGATTTTTGTGCATTGCGGTGTAAGAAAAGAAATTTTTCATTTAGTGGATTTAATTGCTTATTTGTATTGCAACTGCTGATATATAAAAACAAGTGTCACTTTAAGTAGATTTATATAATCACCAAGTTAGGAACCTGTTCAAGCTTAAAGGTATTGTCGTCAAACATAAGCTGTTGAAATCATCTGTTGAGCACATATTCACTTTATCTACCTGTGATAACCCCTACAAGGCCCATGGGGAAATCACTAATTAACCTCCCTGCAGAGCACAAGTTCCCTTGGTAACAGCTAGTGGCCTGCCTGGCTGCAGTTCTTCATCAATGAGCCCTTTAAAGAGCAGATCCAGATGTGGCGCCGTGGCTTAATCAGTTAAAATGCTTGCTTTGTCAACAGGTGCCCCTGAATCCAAATCTTGGTGTTGCCTTACAATGAAGCTGACAGTGGAAAGTAGCCCTGCTCAATTTAAAGCAACAATGTGCTTTTCTGCTTGTGGGCCGAAGTAGGCAAGACCCTCATTATGTAAAGGCAAGGAGTTTTCATAATAAAAAAGCAGATCCGCAATAAAACAAAAGCAAATTCGGAGAGCTCTTATGGTATAGCAATGGAGACACTACCACTGATCCAAGACACACAAGTTCAACTCCAACCTGCTTTATAGGTGTTCTGATAGGCCAAAGAAGTGTCAAATTGGACTTGAAGTGTCACTCTTTTTCTATCCATGGATGATATCAGACTTGCTAAGTTTCTCCAACATTTCCGTTCTAATTTCAGATCTCCAGCATCTGCAGTACCTTGTTTTCATGTGCTGATAGGCCGATATTGTTTCTGATCTAGTACATATGCTTTAGATTCAGAAGCACAAGGCAAGTTGGCCAAATTTGCAGATGAAACAAACTGAGGGAAACAGTGATATCTGATAACATGGTCATCATTCCCAGAAACATTCCCAAAACTTCAGTGTACAGAGGTTCAAACTTTTAAACTCTGAGAGAATAAAGCTCATGACATATTCATTTCACAAATGGTATTAGTTTGTTTAGTGAGAAGGTAACGAGATTTAGAAATAATAGGCTTAATGCCGAAAATGTCTCGTCAATACAAAATGTAGAAGGATGAAGGGTAGACGGATACTGCCACTATCCTATGTTTGTTGACTGAGTATACTCTAAGGGTATATTCAATTTACAGTGGTAGAGGAACACCCAATAGCGAGTCAACAAAAAGAGGCTCTTGTCTTAACAAGATATAGTTTATTATGCAATAGTAATTATGTTCAAATTATATTAGCTAGTCGGATATTGCTACTTAGATTATTGGGAGATATAGATGATACATCGTTCACTTCAAGATCCAGAGCTGTTGTCCCGAGTTGTCTTCCTGAGGCTCTACCGCGTCAACAGATGGGTGGCCATTAATGTATTGATGATTACTAACAATTTCCTAACAATTTCTAAACAATTATCTGATAGAACAGCAATTAATAGAGCATAAAACAATCTTTTGTTATATCACAAGATCTACAGGATCACAGATAACAAGGTGTAAATTTCAGAAAATTTCTGAAGAAGGGTCTAGGCCCGAAACGTCAACCTTCCTACTCCTCTGATGCTGCTCGGCCGGCTGTGTTCGTCCAGCCCTACATCTTGTTATCTCTGATTCTCCAGCATCTGTAGTTCTTACTATCTATAGGATTGTGTGCTTTTTCTAGATTGCACTAAGTACATGCATTCAGATCTGATCATTATGGCACAACTGAGACATGTCATCTCTGCTTTTTAGAAAGAAAAGCTCAGGGCAGTCTGTAAATATGTCAAAAATTAAGTCAAAAGAATTTCAGTTACTGCAACCTGTCTGACTGTTCTCCCTCTGAGAATCAAGGCATGAATTAGTCAAGGTGCTGCAGTGGTTTGTCGATTGCCTTGTGCAGGATGGCTGACTTGGAGACTGTCTGCTTGTACTATATGCCATCAAGGATATTAGGAGGATTTACAGGCCGAATATCAACCTGTTTGATTACATTATGAACGCACCTTCCATGGCCAACAAATGCAGGAATGGGACTCCAGCCCAGAGGTAGGACTGCTACCAGTGTGCCACAAAATCTTAAATAATGAGCACGCACTGTACAATACTGATATGGAAAAGGTTAAAGAGGGGTGTATTTTGTACATTTTTATCAAATAGTCACTGTGATTCTCAGTGAGAGTGTGATGCACAAATAATAGCTCGTGTAACACCTAGAATAAACAAACGTCACATTAGAGCTGAAGTCAGTGTGTTCCTTGGAAAAAATTAAGAGAGAACAAACCAAAGAGATTACAAGATAAAGTAAAAGGGTGAACTGGAATGGAACATTTCAAGAAATATGCCAAGGAAGAGCTTTCAAGGAAATCCAGGTAATGGTATAAATTCATTTTTTGATGTTAATCAAACCAGAATAGAGCAACGGAAGCCAATGTGATTCAGCACAAAGGTAAAGAATGGAACCAGTCATAAAACACGTGACGTTTAAAATTTGAGAGGATTCTGGTGGTTATGAAGTGCGTTATAACCAGAGGTCAGTCTTAGCAGCCACAGAGTGAAAGAGAGCCAACCTGAGGGTGAACAATGGCAGCAGGATAAATACCTGAGAAGTGGGGTCAGCCAGACCAAACCTGGGGCTAAGCAGAAGGATAAATACCTGAGGAGCAGGGTCAGTCAGAGCAAATGGAATCAAGCTGAATCAAGAGGCAGAAGCTCCAGAGGTGATGTTACAACTCAATAAGTGACCTAGGCTTGGCTGCTCAGGAACCAGGTTTGCAGACTGAGTTACTAAGTGTCTGAAGATAGATAAAGTGCTTACTTTTTGTAGTTTTGGTCCTAGGAATAGAGAACAGTAGTGAGATACCGGAGTTTGGTGACTAGTGGATTACGTTGTGTAATTCACTCCTGGATTGTTGCCCGAAGACAGTAAGGTTGATTTAGTCAGTAACATTGACAATGACAGGAACACGAAACCCCGTGGAATGCTGCTCCTGCAAAATGTGGGAAATCAAGGACACTTCCAGTCTCCTTGCTGACTACATGTACAGGAAGGAGTGTTCAGCAAGGAGACTGATTTGCCAAATGGAACGCCACGTGGAGCTGTGAGTGGATTCACTATGGGGCAGCCAAGAGGCTGAGAACGTTGTTGTTAGCGCACTTATTAAGCAGATCAATAAAGGCCACACTGAACGAGAAGAATTGAGTGGCTACCAGAAAGACAAGTAAGCGTGGGCAGGCACTGCAGGAGTCCCCTGTGGCCATTCCCTGCTCAAACAGGTATACCAGTGGGGGTGGGGGTGGCCTCTCAGGAGGATGCAGCAGCAGCTGCCAGGTTATGGCACCATGACTGGCACTGTTGTACAGCAGGGAGGCTCAAAGTGCAGGTAAGCAGTAATGATAGAGGACTCTGTATTTAGGGACACAGATAGGTGTAACTGTGGCTGCAAAAGAGACTCCAGAAAGGTGTTCTGCCTCCCTGGTGTCAGGGTCAAGATGTCTCTAAGTGGGCACTGGATATTCTACAACCCGCTTTCAGCCAGCAGGTAATAGAGAAACCGATATAGATCATAGATCATAGAACCCCTACAGTGTGGAAACAGGCCCTTCGGCCCAACAAGTCCACACCGACCCTTTGAGCATTCCACCCATACCCATTCCCCTATAACCCACTTAAGCTACACATCCCTGAACACAATGGGCAATCTAGCATGGTCAATTCACCTAGCATGCTCATTTTTGGACTGAGAGAGGAAACCGGAGCACCTATGTGGGCAGATTATGAAAAAATGTAAAAGTAACAGTGCATTGTTGTGATGGGTGATTTTAACTTCCCCTGTATTGACTGGGACTCGCTTAGTCCCAGGTGCTTGGATGGCGAGAATTTATTAGGTGTGACTAGGACAGTTTTTTGTTTGAAACAGTGCACACATTGTGCAACTGGAGAAGGGGCATTTCACACCCACTATTGGGAAGTGACCTCTGCCAGGTGATTGAAGTTTCAGTGGGGGAGCATTTTGGGAACAGTGACCACAATTCTGTAAGTTTTAAGTTACTTATTGATAAAGTTAACAGTGGTCCTCAGTTGAAAGTACGAAAGTGGGCAAAGGCTAACTGCCACTATATTAGGCAGGAACTGGAAATTGTAGATTGGGGAAGTTATTTGAGGGTAAATCCACATCTGGCATCTGGGAATCTTTTAGAGGCCAGTTGATTACAGTTCAGGGCCAACATGTATCTATGAAAATGAAGGTTAAGGATGGCAACATTTAAGACTGTGGATCACTAGAGAAACTGAGTGCTTAGTCAAAAAGAAATTGGAGACATATATACGGTTCAGTAACCTAAAGACAGGCAGACTGGAAGAATACAAAGATAGCAGGAAATAACTCAAAGAAGGAATTAGGAAGGCTAAGAGGAGCCTTAAATGTCTTTGGCAAAATGGGTTAAGGAAGATCTCAAGGTATTTTATACATATATAAGGAGCAAGAAAGTAGTTACGGAATCGATATATCCACACAAAGACATAGGAGGGAATTTATGCATGGAGCTGGAGGAATTGGGGAGGTCCTTAATGAATACTTTGCATTTGTGTTCAAAAAGGAGAAGGAAATGTCGTATGGTGAGTCTCGGGAGGGGTATGTTGATATTCTGGGGCTTGTCAATATAAAGTAGATACTGAGTGTTTTAAAAACATGAAGATCAACAAGTCACCAGAACCTGATGGAATCTATCCAGAATGCTGAGGGAGGTGATTGATGAGGGCAGAACAGTGGAAATTGTCTAGATGGACTTTAGCAAGACCTTTGACAAGGTCCCTCATGGCAGACTGATACAAAGGGAGAAGTGACATGGAATCTGCAGTGAACTGATAAAATAGATAGAGAAGTTAGTCATAGAAGACAGAGAATAGCAGTTGAAGGGTGTTTTTCTGACTGGAGGTCTGTGATCAGAGGTATTCCAGAGGGTTCAGTGCTGGACTGCTGTTATTAGAAATATATAAATTATTCAGAGGAGAATGTAGGCAGCCTGATTCATAGTTTTATGGAAGACACAAAGATTGGGGTAGTCATGGATAGTGAGGAGGCTTGCCAGAGGATGCAACAGGATACACATAGGCTGGAGACTTGGTCAGAGAAATGGTAGGTGGAGTTTCATCCAGGCAAATGCGAAGTGATGCATATTGGAAAACCTAATGCAGGAAGGAAGTGTACCATCAATGGAAGAACCCTTCGCAGCATCAACATACAGTGGGATCTAGGCGTACAGGTCCACAGTTCCCTGAAAACGGCAATACAAGTGGGTAAGGTGGGCAAGGAGGCATATAGTATGCTTACCTTCATGAGTCAAGGCATAAAGTATAAAAATTGGCAAGCCATGTTGCAGCTATACAGGACTTTAGCTAAGCTCTGTTTAATATTCATAGAATCCCTGCAGTGTAGAAGTGGCTATTTGCCCCATTGAGTCCATACTGCCCTTTTGAAGAGCATCCCACCAAGACCCACTCCCATCCTGGCAACCCTGAATTTCCCATGGCCAATCCACCTAGACTGCACATGTTTGGACTTTGGGAGGTAACTGGAGCACTTGAGGGAAATCCACACAGACACGGGAGGAATGTGCAAACTCTACACCAACAGTTGCACGAGGGTGGAAGCAAACCTGGATCTCTGGTGCTGGGAGGCAGCAGTGCTAACCACAGAGTCACCGTGCCTCTCCTTGTGTACAGTTCTGGTTGCATAACTACCAGATGGACTTGGAATCTTTGGAGACTGTACAGAAACAGTTTATCAGGATGTTGCCTGGTTACTCGCTATGAGGAGAGATTGGACAAACTTTACTTGATTTCACTTGAATCTCAAAGGATGAGGGGTGACTCAATAGAAGTTTACAAAATTATGAGAGGTATAGATAGAATGGATATTCTGAGTCTTTTCTCCGGGGTAGAAATAACCATTTGAATGTTTTGCTACCTCATGGCACCTGATAAATGCTAGTCGTCATTGCTATAGGTTAATGGGAACAGTGACAACCAAAGGTTCTGTTCCAATTTTGTAAGTTGAAGCGTAATTCAGGCAAGTAGTAAAATGTTAGTCAAATATATGTCGGGGAAGGTATTGTTGTAAATCATCTATGAAGGTAGAGGGTATTGCTGTCATATAGAAGGTTTAAGGCAAAAGGGGCAAAATTTAAAGGACATGTAAGAAACAAGTTTTTTTACGCAGAGGGTGATTAGCATCTGGAATATACTGTCATGGGAGGAGATGGGGATGGATACAACAGCAATGTCAAAGCAGCATCATGACAGATATCTGAATTGGCAGAGGCAGAAAAGGTTTTTAGTTGAGAAAGGCATCATGCATCTGTGCAGCCTTGGTGGGCTGAAAGGCCTGTTCCTGTGCTGTTCTCTTTTACTTTGTTGATAAATGCAGAAAGAAGCAAATGAAAATAAAGGTAATAAAATTTCACAAGAAACATTAATAGCATGAGCAAAAACAAAGCTGCTGAAAAAGCTCAGCAGGTCTGGCAGCATCTGTGAAGGAAAAAACAGTTAACATTTTGGGTCCAGTTCCCCTTCCTCAGAACTGATGGTGGCTGGGAAGACACAGTCTGAAGCTGGATGAACACAGCAGGCCAGGTTCATCCAGTTAACACTGTGTTATCTCAGATTCTGCAGCATCAGCAGTTCCTGCTATCCCTGTGGCTGGGAAGATGTCAGTTTATATGCAGAAAATAGGGGAGGGGGATGGAGTAGGGAGTAAGCGATAGGGTAGAGCCTAAATAGAAAGAAGAACAGTTGGACAGACAACGAGTTGATAACGATCAGGCTGGGAGGGTGAACAGTTGTTAGTGGGGACTATTAGTGACTAATAACAGGTGGGTATGTAATGATAGGCTATGTAGTAACAAGGCCTGGTGTGTGGGGTAGGGGGCTGGGACATGGGAGAGTTTAGGCCCTAAAATGATTGAACTCGATATTGAGTCCGGAGAGCTGCAGGGTTACCAAGCGGAAAATGAGGTGTTGTTCTTCAAGCTTGCATTGAGCTTCACTGGAACACTGCAGCAGGCCAGAGACAGACATGTTGATCAGGGAACAGGTGGTTCAGGGTCTTTTCTGTGAGCAGAACATAGATGTTCTATGAAGTGGTCACTAAGTCTACGCTTTATTTCCTCAATAGGGAGGAGACCACATTGTGAGCAGCGAATGCAATAGACTAGATTGTGGGAAGTGCAGGTGAAGTGTTGCTTCACCTTGAAGGTATGTTTGGGTCTTTGGATACTGGGGAGGGAGGAGGTAAATGGGCAGGTGTTGCATCTTTGCTGGTTAAAGGGAAGGTGCCGTAGGGCTGTGGGTGGGGGAGGTGATGGGGGTGAAGGAAGTGTGTACCGTGATGTCCCGGAGGGAACAGTCCCTGCAGAAGGCAGACAAGGGAGGGGAGGGGAATATGTGTCTGGTGGTGACATCTTGCTGGTGATGGCAGTAATGGGTTCTGCTGATCTCCTGGATGTGGATGCTGGTAGGATGGTAGGTAAGGACATGGGGAACCCTATCGCTGTTGCGGGAGGGAAGAGGAAGGGGTGAGGGTGGAAGTCCAGGAGGTAGGCCAGGCCTAGTTGAGGGGCCTGTCAACAACAGAGCTGGGGAATCCTCGCTTGAGGAGGAATGTGGACATTTTGGAGGCTCTCTTGTCGAAGTTGGCTTCATGTGAACATATGCAACGGAGATGGAGGAACTGAGAGAATGGGACAGAGTCTTTACAGGAAGTGGGGTGTGAGGATGTATAGTCCGGGTAGCTGTGGGAGTCAGTGGTTTGTAATGGATGTTAGTGGCCAGTTTATCCCCAGAAATGTCGAGGAAGGGAAGGGAGGAGTCAGAGATAGACCGGGTAAAAGTGAGGGCAGGGTGGAAATTGGAGGTGAAATTGATGAAGTTTTCCAATTCCAGATGAGAAAGGGAAGCATCACTGATGATATCATTGATGTATCGGAGGAAGAGTCGTGGGTGGGGGCTTGAATAGGACTGGAAAGAGGAATGGTCCATGTACCCCATGAAGAAACAGGCATAACTAGGGCTCATGCAGGTACCCCTCTTACCCAAAGAAAATGAGAGGAGTTAAAAGAAAAGTTGAGGGTGAGGATGAGCTCGGCCAAGCGGAGGAGAGTGGTGGTGGGTGGGGATGCTTCAGGTCTTTGCTCCAGGAAGAAGCAGAGAGTCCTGAGACCCTCTTGGTGGGGAATGGATGTGTAAAGAGATTGCACATGATAAAGCTGAGGCGGCTGGAACTGGCAAACTGGATGTTTTGAAACTAGTGTAAGGTGTCAGAGGAACCATGGATGTACATGTGCAGGGATTGGACCAGCAGAGAGAAGGCTTTCTGCAGCATTCCAGTGAAGCCCAACACAAGCTCGAAGAACAACACCTCATTTTCCTCTTGGAACCCTGCAGCTCTCTGGACTCAATATCGAGTTCAATAATTTTAGGGCCTGAACTCTCCCATGTCCCAGACCCCTACCCCACACACAGACTTTGTTACCACATAGCCTGCCATTACACACCATTTGTTGTTAGTCACTAATAGTCCTCATTAACAACTATTCACCCTCCCAGCCTGATCGTTATCAACTCTTTGTCTGACCAACTGCTCTTCTTTCTCTTTAGGCTGTATCCTATCGTTTACTCCCTACCACATTCCCCTCCCCTTTTTTCTGCATATAAACTGACGTTTTCCCAGCCACTATCCGTTCTGAGGAAGGGTCACCAGACCCGGACCACTAACTTTTTTCCTTCAATAATAGCGTGAGTACTGAAAACATCTCTAGAACTACCCATTGACTCAGCATAATAGCCAAAGAAAGCAAATACCAGTTTGCATGTTCGTAATAGATGTTCTTGGGATTCATGCAGTTTATTGCAGGCCAGACAACCCAGAGTGAGTGTTACTTACAGTTAATGTAGACCTGTACAAGCCATGGTAATGAAATAAGGGGATGTTTCACTTTTTCACCTCATTTTCTATGCCTGCTAGTGGTCCCAGAAGAAGACCTTTTGCAATGGTCTTCTCTTGAGCCCCTACCCACTGGAGAGTCAGGGATAAACCAAACCCTCCACAGTAGGCTCAGTTTTACAAGTTTGAACTTCCTCCCCAACACAAAGAGCATGGATTTATTTGACACCTTTCGTGATCCCAGGAGAATCAAAAGTACTGAAAAGCCAAAAGAATTAATATTGAAATAACAGTGTCGACCTTAATTCAACATAGAGAATCGCAAAAACTAAATTGCACATTGTAAGATCCCACAGATAGGAACACCATAAATGACCAACACAAGTATTTCAGCAGTATTTTGAGTGATAAATGTTGGTCAAGCCGCACATGGGGTATATTAGTTCTGTTGAGAAAGAGCAGAAGCTTGCTCAAAAAGACAGGTTTTGGGATTGCCTTAAAGGAGGAGAATAAGGAAGGCGCAGAAGTGTAAGGAAAGAATTCCTAAGCTTGTGCCCTAGTCAACAGAATGCACAGTTATCAATTGTGGAACACTAAAAGTTGGAGGTGACCCCAGACATCCAACATCATTGACATCTAAGAGGGGTTGGAAAATTTTGACTGAATCTTCTGCAGTTTTGACTGTTACTTCCCTCAGCAATCTAGGATATGTCCCATCCAAACCAGGTGATTTTGTTCGAGTTTGAGCACTGCTAACCTTGGTAGTCCCTCCTCTTTACTTTTATCCATTTTAATTCGTCTAGTCACTTACAATGAAGCAGGTGGCATTTCGTAAAGATTGATGATTGGCACATATTTAATATGACAGCAATACCCTTTGCCTCCACAGACGATTTACATCAGTATGTTCCCCTGCCATATATTTGCCTAACATTTTACTACTTGTATGAATTATGCTTTAATTTACAACAAGGTTACAGAACCCTTGGTCGTCATTGTTACCATTAACCTATAGCAACGACAATGAGCATTTATCGAGTGCCCTTAGGTAGCAAAACATTCCAATGGATTTTTCAGTAATATTAATAAATGGAATTTAACATCAAATTAAATAATGGAAAATACAGACTGTTAAACAAAAAAAGTTTAGTCAAAGAGGTAACAAATGAAATGCACTACATGGGACTTCATCAGCCACAACTTTATAGAGATGAGGAAAGTATATAGTGTTACAATTCAGTGTGAAGCAAGTCGCAAATGCAGAGACATTTGCCATTGGAGCCCTATGGACATTGTCAAATGTATTCATCGTGGTTTTCAGATATTAGTAGCCTTGATGGAGCTGACCCTCAATAAAGGCAAAAGAATATATATTTTTAACATTACTTTCATCTTTAACAAAAATATGGCAGTGAAATGGACTGAGCTGATTTAGGTTGCGCCCTCTTAAAGCCAGTCTTCAACCTCATTGCTGCTGATAATATTGCAGAAGGATGAATTTCTAAACTGAGAGCATTGCACTGTAAAGATGGGTACATAAAAGAAGCAAATAAGGTTAATAAGAATGAATTGTAGAACTGATAAATTGAAAGATATCACCTCCAACAATGGAATAATCCCTAGGTACTGTATTGGTTGATATTATTGATATAGAGTAAGAATTTTACCAGACTAGCATTGGAGGGGAGAGAACCAGAATGGGTACAGAGTGAAGAAGGGGAACAGTCCCTTTCTCCAAACATCGCCTCCTACTGAACCTCCCCTCTCCCCCCAGCTCTCCACCCAGCCCCACCCTAGGACCTGACCCTATCCCTATTCCCCTGCCTGGTTTCAATTCAATACCACCCCCCTACCTTTTCCCAACCTCAATCTCCTCCCTCCTCCAGATCTCAATTCCATAGACCCTGTTCCAATTTCCCCTCCTCTATCTCCTGGCTGTGTCCCCAAAACTGTTTCAATGAGCATGTGCTGTTTGAAGTAGCACATGGCACACATTCACTGGTGCCAGCAAACACAGCCTTTAAAATTAAAGGTTGGCCTTTTTTTGTTTCTGAGGGTTGTCTGATTGTGGACTACAAAAGGTTGACAAACAAACAGCTAAGGGATAAATGAAAGAAAACAACAAAACTATCCAGCTTACTTAAATGTCCTTCAACATGTGTTGTTCACAAGCATAAATGTGGATTCCTTGGCTGTTTTTTCTGAAACATCGAGCAGCATCAACTTCTCAGTTTGCCCTGACAAAGGCAATACCACTTTCAAACTGAGTTTTCCTCTCTTTGGGTTTCCGGGAGCTGATATATAGGATAAGAGCTTTCAAATCTTTGTGTTGTCTCAGCAGCATTCCGGAACCATTTCTCAGAAAACTTGATTTAAAAGAAAATGATTTCAATCTGGTTCCACTGATAGACTGATTGACTCTCCCGGAGGCTTCTGTCACCATTCAACTATTGCCATTTACTGAATGTGGGGTCTCCTTCAACTTTATGTTAATAGTCAACTTCTGCTATCGAGTTAAATGCAATGCTTTTCCCTCAGATCTCAATGTGTCTGTTAGTACCTTTTAATCAAGGCTCAGCCTGCAATTAACCAGCAGGCCAGGACTCACAAACAAACAAAGCTTGCTTGGCATCTTCTTTTTAAATCCAAGCTGTCCGAAAGTCCACCTACCATTTCCAGCTCATAATTCAAAACTGATAAAAGGATAAATCAAAAACAATGAAAAATCATTGAGAGTTCTAGGAGTGGAAAGATTCTTGTTAGGCGGGGTGGTCTGGGTAATCAGGGATAGATGGGACTATGGAAATTGAAACCCAGGCAGATCAGCCATGATCTTTTTGACTGTTAGAACAACTGTGAGGGTCTGAATAGTCTACCTCTGCCCTTATTTTACATGTTTGTATATACACATATAGCCTTATAGCCTCAGTAGCCTGATGAGTAAGGCACAGGTGGCCTAAGCCAGTGCTTGTGGGTTCAAATGCTGTCTGCAGTACTGTGAGCTTTGCTAGGGTGGCATGGTAGCTCAGTGGTTAGCACTGCTGCTTCACAGTTCCAGGGACCTGGGTTCAATTCCACCTTTGGGTGACTGCCTGCCTGTATGGAGTTTGCATATTCTCTTCTGTCTGTGTGGAGTTCCTCCAGTGTTCTGCTTTGCTCCCACAATCCAAACATATGCAGAGTAGGTGGATTAGCCATTTTAACTTGTCTGTAGTGTTCTGGGATGTGTAGGTTAGGTGAATTGTAGGGGAATGGATCTGGGTGGGATGCTCTGAGGGTTGGTGTGGAGTGGTTGCGTCAAAGGGCCTGTTTCTACACTGTAGGGATTCTGTGATGATCAATGATCTGTGATACATGTTTATATCTCAAACAGTACAGAAGCAAACAATCCCCCCTTGAAGTTCAATGGCATTATTATCATTGAAGCCCCATCATTAACTTACCATCAACTAGGAAGTGACCAGGACCAGTGATATAAATACTGTGGATACAGGAGTAGGTCTTGAACATCAGCAGGGCTTCAATGGAAAGTAACTCACATATTTCTTGAATTCCTATCCACCAATTACAAAGCACAATAGGATACCTTCCACTTGCTCCGATTAGTGCTGCTCAGTACCACCAAAGCGTGACACTGTCAGAACAAAGCAGCCTGCTTGATTTGCATTTGATGAACCACCTTCAGCATTCACTGTCTCGACCAGTAAAGCACAGAGACAGCAGGTTATACCATTTACATGGTGCACAGTAGCAACTGAAAATCCTGGTTAGACAGCACTTTCCAAATCCACTACCCCCACCACGTAGAAAGACAAGGGTTGTGGATACAGGGAGCGCCACCATCTCAAAGTCTCCTTTCAAGCAACATACCATCCTGAGTTGCTGCTCTTTCACTGTCACTGAGTCAAGATCTTGATGACACTGTGGGCATACAGCATTCTGATCAGCACAATGGTCTTCTTTGCAAACTATGTAGACAGAAACCACTGAACTATTTTCCTAGGCTTTCTCTCCACACAAAGTATTCATTTGTTTTCTGTCTGTTTGTATGTGTCTGTACATGGGGTGTT